>NC_092153.1:61239129-61924129 GCF_045791955.1 Oncorhynchus clarkii lewisi
TCAAATTTTCATTAAATTATTTTTTAATGAGAACATTCATCTTACGAGAATCTATCCAATTAATTTCACAGTAACCTTTTCTTATAAGCAGGACGTTTTTTTAATCATCTATTTATATTTTCTAGATTTTCCAAAAACATGAGGCTGGATAAAACTGCACATTTAAAAATGTTAATATTCCAATAGAAACCCCAGTCATCTCAACACTGAAGGCCAAACGGAGTGATGGGAATGGGGAGGAAACAGCCCAAGCAGAGGGGGGCAGAATTTAAGGTTCCATATCAGTAATGTGTACCCCTGCCTACACTCCCCCAACCCCCTTTCCTCCAGTGTGTGTGGACAGTGTGGAGGTTATCAGTTAGGTGTGCCCCTCTCGTGCCCTCGCTCTCTCCGTATGACGGGCGGCCCTGGAGGATAATAAAGAGGGATGATGCTGATGTTGTGCCATCCACCTCCCTCAAAATCCCCCCCACCTCCTCTATCCTCTCTTGCAGAACATTTCGCCCCTTCATTTATCACCTCTCCCACTCCTCCTTGCCTCCCCCTCCTCCCACCCTCGCTCTAATTCTGGTTTAATAACCGCCACCTCCATTCATCACAGAATCGATGGCTCTGACAGGCCCACGCCGGCTAACGTTAGCTCCCCTGTCCTTTCCTCACGCATGGATGTGGGGTCACCGGGAGGTCAGGCTGCCAAGAAGTATGTCCTGCGCCATTGTTCCTTGGCGTAAGATGCTGAAATGCACATACAAACACCCACTCATCATCAGTCAAGTGGACTGTCATGTTTGAAAAGCAACAAGCAAGACACAAATACCAAGTCAAACACACATTGAAAGGATCAGTCTCAAAATTGAAAATTATGCACCTGAGGAACATCAGAATCGATTGAAGCTTCAAACTGGACTATCTTGAGGGGTTATTGTCTTACCCCATTTACTATATGCTGAATACACTGTACATAATATGTTCGTCTTACCTATGAGCAGCATTTGTGTGTCAAAATGGGTGGATGGAACACCGTGACACAAAAACAAACCCCTCTATTGTCAGCCTCCATCATGCCAGGAAGTTTGCTCATCGCAGCACAGCTTGGGTTTGTGGCAGAGAGACAGGACAGCAGCTGAATTTCACCTAGACCCACATCCAGGGCCCATGACAGTACACAGGAGGGTACTTTCAGAGGAGTGTGCCTGTTTTACCGCAGGACTCTAATCCACAGAGCGGGTCCTATTGGCAAGGCTCATTGAGCTAATTAATAATGCGGCACAGAACAGAGAGGGATGGGAGTCATTAGGGAACTGCGGCTATGCTCTCAGCCCTGCGGTGGAGCGCCATTCTGTGTGTGTGTTTGCATGTATGAGAGAGATAAAGAACGCAAGGGAGCATAGTGTGTGTGCATTTGAATACGTGTGATTTTGCTTGTGGGTGTGCCTATGCTGCTCGGCCATCGCTCATCCATATATTTATATGTACATATTCTCATTCACCCCTTTTAGATTTGAGTTTATTAGGTATTTGTTGGGGAATTGTTAGATTACTTGTTAGATATTACTGCACTGTCGGAACCAGAAGCACAAGCATTTCGCTACACTCGCATTAACATCCGCTAACCATGTGAAAATTTGATTTGATTTTGAGTGTGCAGGTGCTCTGAAGTCAGAGAGTTTTTGTGTGAGAGAGAGCGAATGGCCATTATACAGACACCACGTCCTGCCTCATCAAGCTCCCCCCAGACAAACCCATTTAAGATGGCGGCCCCTCTTCTCTCTCTCTCAGACACACACCTGCACCCTGTAATGGTGAGGCTCGTAGCTGGTGACTGTATGATTTATGCATTATCCAGGATCAAGACAAACAACATCAAACCACCGTACTGCAGCAGCCCTCTCTACCTGCTAGCTCCTGATGACTGGGAGCCACTGTGATCAGAGTTAAAAGAGGAACAGAGAGAATTCATGGAAGTACTTTCCACTAAGCTGCTTATGCAATGAACACAGTAATTACTCAAGATACAGCATTGTATTAACATGTTACATAGCACTCCTGTGTAACGTTCCACTAAACCATAGCGTATAATACAAATAACTGGCTGATTTAGTATAATAATGAGAATGAAGTATATAGTCCATTCCTTGCCTTACGCAATACAAAAGAAATGCAACATAGTGGAAATGAGTTAATGTACAAAAACATTCTAATAATGCCAGAGCAAAGTCGTGGCAATTCAATATTTCACCTCAGCAAAAAATGAAAAGTCCCTTTTTCAGGACCCTGTCTTTCAAAGATAATTCGTAAAAATCCAAATAACTTCACAGATCTTCATTGTAAAGGGTTTAAACACGGTTTCCCATGCTTGTCCAATGAACCATAAACAATTAATTTACATGCACCTGTGGAACGGTCGTTAAGACACTAACAGTTTACAGACTGTAGGCAATTAAGGTCACAGTTATGAAAACTTAGGACACTAAAGAGGCCGTTCTACTGACTCTGAAAAACACCAAAAGAAAGATGCAGGATGGCAACAACTGCCCAAGTTACACCAAGAACGCACAATCCATCCATCAGTGCTCAGACTGTCTGCAATAGGCTGAGAGAGGCTGGACTGAGGGCTTGTAGGCCTGTTGTAAGGCAGGTCCTCACCAGACATCACCGGCAACAACGTCGCCTATGGGCACAAACTCACCGTCGCTGGACCAGACAGGACTGGCAAAAAGTGCTCTTCACTGACGAGTCACGGTTTTGTCTCACCAGGGGTGATGATCGGATTCACATTTAACATCGAAGAAATTAGCGTTACATCGAAGCCTGTACTCTGGAGCGGGATCGTTTGGGAGGTGGAGGGTCCGTCATGGTCTGGGGCAGTGTGTTACAGCATCATCAGGCTGAACTTGTCATTGTAGGCATTACAGGGAAGACATCCTCCTCCCTCATGTGGTACCCTTCCTGCAGACTCATCCTGACATGACTCACCAGCATGACAACGCCACCAGCCATACTGCTCGTTCTGTGCGTGATTTCCTGCAAGACAGCAATGTCAGTGTTCTGCCATGGCCAGTGAAGAGCCCAGATCTCAATCCCATTGAGCACATCTGGGACCTGTTGGATCTGAGGGTGAGGGCTAGGGCCATTCCCCCCAGAAATGTCTGGGAACTTGCAGGTAGGTGCCTTGGTGGAAGAGTGGGGTAACATCTCACAGCTAGAACTGGCAAATCTGGTGCAGTCCATGAGGAGGAGATGCACTGCAGTACTTAATGCAGCTGGTGGCCATACCAGATTACTTTTGATTTTGACCCCCCTTTGTTCAGTGACACATTATTCCATTTATTTTAGTCACATGTCTGTGGAACTTGTTCAGTTTGTCTCAGTTGTTGAATCTTATGTTCATACAAATATTTACACATGTTAAGTTTGCTAAAATAAACACAGTTGACAGTGAGAGGACATTTATTTTGTTTAATGAGTTTATTTTTTTAAACACTAACATCAGGTACACACTAAAGTGCATTACAAGGCAATAGCATAAGATTAATTCCATGCATTTCTAAAGCGATCATTCTTATTAAGGGACCACCTGATTTAGGTTCACACATGGAGAGTGGCACACAGAAAGCTTGATCACCTGACCTGTGGAATTTTGCCTGAGGTGTACAGAATGTTGTGTAAGGGAGGAAGCATCATCGAAGAGAAACCTGCAAGGGGAACACTTTAGTCCCTTTTCCATTACAAGCTTAACCTCCTGCAGAGCTGAGTGGTATAACAACACGGTGCAAGACCATTTGAGTGCCATGTATGTCAAGGGCTTCTTCTAATTATGCATGACCTATTCGGGCTTCGTCCCAGTACAAACATTATAGAGATGGCTTTATACCTAGCTATGCAGTAATGTGGGTTTAGGACCTTGAAGGTCAGAATTTCTTAGTAGTAATGATAAGATGTCAACACGTTAAGACCTGCTAAGAAGTAACAGGTAAGGACAGGGCATGTCCATGCATAAAGCATCAGCCAAGCAACAATGGTTGGCTTGAACATGTACTAAATTGACCAAATGAGAAACATTGCTTTAGCAATGTTGTTACCACATTCACTCCAAATTTGCAAACCACTGTCGAGACAGAGAAGAAAATAAAAGAAACTACTGCAACATGACTTATTTTTCTTGTTAACAAATTACAACATTGTCATTTAACAGTAGAAATAACTCTGAAGAACAAACTAAAACCTATTCTAGACTAACTGGTCAGTTACATCACCAGAGTCTGATAGCAACAGAGCTGTTAAAAGACCTAAGGCAAGCTCCTCCTAAACCTGTATACAGTATCTACTGTAATCCTGAAAATCTTTAATCTTATAAATTGTTGTAAATTATATCATTTTAAAAACTTCTAATTTCTTCATTACAGTCTCTGGAACTATTTCCAGGTAATATGCTACAGAATGTCCTCACAAAGGTCAGAGATGAGTACCTGTCGACATGCTGTGAAGCAGTACACACCACAGTAAAGTACATATAGACATAATGTATCTTTTCTGTAATGGATATAACAGCATCTGAGGAGAGTCATTGTGATGCACTATTTCTCCGCATGGCCTATAAACATGAGAGCTCTGGAGGGGAACTGCTGCTCAACAGGGACTGCTGTGTGAGAGGGCCTGGGTGATGTGTTCTTCCCCCTAAAGATGAAGGTTAGGATTTGGGAAGGGTAAGCTGACCCTAGATCTGTGCCAGCAGGCAACTTATACCCCCAGGCCAGCATACAGCAAATACAGTATTCGCTCATGGAGGCTGATTAGCTAGAGGTCACATGGTCAGCAGGGATAGGACACCCAGTTCCTCCAGCTTGGCCTTAGCTACTGCCTCCCAGCCCTTATTGGCCAACGGGTTCCTGGGGGATGGGTGCATGATGCCCTCCACCCGTACCTCCATGCCCGCCGCAGTGAGGGCTCGCCGCGCTCGCTGCTCTGCCACTCTGCCAACCCCAATCACCATGGTGATGCCAAGGGCAGCCACAGCCTGGCACAGTGCCATGTCACAAAGAGCCAGGAGGGCCTCACGTTCCCCAATGACTAGCTCGGGGGGTGTTAAGTTCTTGCCGGTGGTACCCATGAACATAAGTGGGCACAGGTTATGTACAAAAAAATGGCGGAAGAACACATCTGGCTCACCACACAGCTTGCGGAAGAAGCCCCAGAAACGGGAGCCACTCACTTCGCTCTGAATGCAGGCCAGGCCTTTGATTAGTCGCTTTGGGTGCTCCGAAGGGGGATGTCCAACCTCCCCAGTGATTTTTAGCCAATCACGGACATAGTTTACCTCACCAAAGGGTACCTGAGAGCAGAGGAGGAATGATGATTAGGTGGATAATAATACAACTCTATTCTACCCTGACTTTGATCAGATTTAAACAGAGTGGGCAATATTGACTTATTTATGTGTATGCCTTATTCCAGACATTTCCATTCTGCAATGGTGAATATGAGAAAGTGGTAATAAACGTTTATATTGTCCTCTATCAACCAAAAGTTCTAGGAGGCTACTATTTATTTACCTTTTGCCCTGAATGGAAGTAGGCTAACTTAACAATGTAGCTATCAAGTGAGAGTTGTTGGGCTCTCTCTTTGGCCTGCCTGCACATCCTTACCCCGGTCTGAGCCATGCCGAAGGGTCCCGGGTTCATCCCCAGGAAGAGAATACTCTGTCCGCCACGACAGTAAGTCTCAACGAAGCAGCGGTGCGGTTCCCAGGCATACTCCAGCGGGTTGTAGATGTAGTGCACGGGCTCACTGAACGAGAGCCGGCGAAGGTGAACGTTCAGCTCCAACTCTACGTGCAGAAAACGAGAGGCTACCGTGGAACCATCCAACATCAACCCCGGACCCAGAATAAGCGAACAAACGTTGTTCTCATTCGGTTCGTGTTTCTCCGCATCTCCCTCTCCAACCCTGCGGACAGATAAATAAAACAATCCCGGTACTTTGATTATCAATAGGAATGCTAAACCGGTTAGCCATCAACGTCAGCGGATATTAAATTGCTTAGCCACAGAGTTATTTTAAAGTAGGCATAATATAATGCACATGTCCCCTTATAACAGAACGGCTGCATTAATGTCCTTAAAACAGCACATTTCGTCGCTGTAGTTGCACTGTACCTTTTGAGTTCATGTGTGTCCATCCTGAGCGGATGTTTTCCGGAAAGAAAGACCAGCAATTGCATTCTGGGAATAGTAGTTCCACGCAGATAGGCGACCTACCCTTCTTTATTATACAGTAGCGCAGTGCTACCAACCAACGAAGGTGATAGCTTATGTTTTACGGAACACAAACCGGCTGCGCGCGTGCGCCATCGTGCGCCATCGTGCATAAATGTATTCCCCCTCCCCCCTTTCCGTCTCTGTGATAAGAGTCTCCTATGATCTGCACCGCGAGGGATTTGACAAAAATAAACACATATCATGCACTTGCACAGGGTTGGGGAGTAACTGATTAGTCTACATGTAATCAGTTACATGAAATCTGATTACTAAAAACCTGTAATCAGTTACTTTACCAGCAAAAATATTGTAATAAGATTACAGATACAGAAAAACAAAATAATGACTTATTGGATTACTTTTAAATTCAGAAAGGATGTTTTGTGACACCTTATGACACCTTTCTGTTTTCTCAATGGCATTCAATTCAACATTGAAAAAAGGTGCACGTTTAAGTTTCTTCTACCTGAGCGAGCCTGACCACAAGTCAGAGACTACTATGATGACACACCAAATGCATTTGATGGATAATTTATGTCTTCTTCTAAAGCCTCTTAAGGGAAACGTAATACAAAAGTAACCGAAAGTAATTCTGTTACCGAGTTTGGGTAATCTTAAAGTTACATTACTGATTACAATTTTGGAAAGGTAACTAGTAACTGTAACAGATTACATTTAGAAAGTAACCTGCCAAACCCTGCGCGCACTCGCACACACATTTAAATGGGTAACATTACATACACACAAGTGGCTATAGTGTATAAGGTAGTCGGTTTACTTAGAGCCTTCCCATCGTCTCCCTCTCTCCTTGCCCTTTGCATGACATCGAACATGGAGAAAGTAGAATTAGCAAAGCTTTGACCCTCATATCAGACGAACACTGCCACCGATCTTCGATGTTACTAATGGGTAATTGGTTATCACTGACGTGTGCCAGTGTTATCTCCTGTCCTCTGAGACTTCAGGTCAAAGATTTAACACGCTGCTACAGTTGATTTTTAATTAGCGACATTTATGTAATTACTGTTTGCATTAAAAGCTTCCTTCAAAGGTTCGTAGCACGGCTATATTGCACAAGCTGACCTCCCACTTTATTCAATATTTGTCTACAACATCTGCTTACCATTTCATAGGCCTTCTTGGCTATCCGTGGCAATCCAAGATGAAATTTGATAAATGTTTCTACAGCACTTTATTAGCACCTTTATTCATCTCATTGGTCCACAGTTATTGAACAATAATTGAACCGTAATTAAAGAACAACAAACACTTAACACTAATGGCATATGTTCAAGGGTGATGTATTTATTTTCCGTATTGGTGATTTACCTTAGAGTTTCCTTGTGCGTGTATATTTGTCATGGTTCTCCCTTCACTGCAGAGCTCAACAAACTGGAGAAGGAATGCTGAAGATAATATGAAAGAGAGAAAGAGATACACCTGGAGGAAGAGTAGGAAATTGGGGAAATTTACAAATAGAAAGAGAGAGGGGGAGAGAGGGAGGGAGAGAATGTGGTAAGGGTTGAGTGGGAGAGATGACAGGAGTGTTACATTTGAGACCGGGACTCCAGCTCCTCTGTGCAGCCAGTCTAGTGCTGTTGCCATGGCAGCAGCAGCCCTGTATCTGCAGCGCAGGCAGAGAGCCTACAGTCCGCAACAACACACTCACACACCCCTCCCACGCCTGAACTGCAGCTGAACCTGAGTGAGGTTATAGGTTGGACGGCTGGGAGCATATAGGTGACAGTGAGCGATGAGTAGGGGATAGAGAAAAAGAAGGCGCAAGTGAGGAAAAGAGAGAGAGAGAAAGAGGAGGATGTGCCACACAGATGGGGCGAGGGGGGATTGAACAGGATCTAATTATCATACAGGGGGAAAATATATTATTGACAGTGGAAGGGTTTCTGCTTGTTTTGCCATGAAAAGGGAGGGATCCTATCTCCTTGGTTTTTTATTATTCTTCTGGGTGGGGGACCGCTATTTTTGCTTATTCTTTATATTGTATGGAAATGTGGCTTTAACAAAGGATATAAAATACAAACGCTTCATACATTTCACCATGGATCATTTCTAGAGGTCGACCGATTATGATTTTTCAACACAGATACTGATACCGATTATTGGAGGACAAAAAAATCTGATACCGATTAATCGGCCGATTTGTAAAATGTATTTGTAATAATGACAATTACAACAATACTGAATGAACACTTATTTTAACTTAATATAATACATAAATAAAAATCAATTTAGCCTCAAATAAATAATGAAACATGTTCAATTTGGTTTAAATAATGCAAAAACAAAGTGTTGGAGAAGAAAGTAAAAGTGCAATATGTGCCATGTAAGAAACCTAACGTTTATGTTCCTTGCTCAGAACATGAGAACATATGAAAGCTGGTGGTTACTTTTAACATGAGTCTTCAATATTCCCAGGTAAGAAGTTTTAGGTTGTAGTTATTATAGGAATTATAGGACTATTTCTCTTTATACCATTTGTATTTCAGATACCTTTGACTATTGGATGTTCTTATAGGCACTTTAGTATTGTCAGTGTAACAGTATAGCTTCCGTACCTCTCCTCGCTCCTACCTGGGCTCGAACCAGGAACGCAACGACAACAGCCACCCTCGAAGCAGCGTTACCCATGCAGAGCAAGGGGAACAACTACTCCAAGTCTCAGAGCGAGTGATGTTTGAAACGCTATTAGCGCGCACCCCGCTAACTAGCTAGCCATTTCACATCACATCTTTACACCAGCCTAATCTCGGGAGTTGATAGGCTTGAAGTCATAAACAGCAGAGCTGCTGGCAAAACGCACAAAAGTGCTGTTTGAATGAATGCTTATGAGCCTGCTGGTGCCTACCATCGCTCAGTCAGACTGCTCTATCAAATCATAGACTTAGTTATAACATAATAACACACAGAAATACGAGCCTTAGGTCATTAATATGGTCAAATCCGGAAACTATCATCTCGAAAACAAGTCGTTTATTCTTTCAGTGAAATGCGGAACCGTTCAGTATTTTATCTAACAGGTGGCATCCATCAGTCTAAATATTCCTGTTACATTGCACAACCTTCAATGTTATGTCATAATTACGTAAAATTCTGGCAAATTAGTTCGCAATGAGCCAGGCGGCCCAAATTGTTGCATATAACCTGACTCTGCGTGTAATGAACGCAAGAGAAGTGACACAATTTCACCTGGTTAATATTGCCTGCTAACCTGAATTTATTTTAGCTAAATATGCAGGTTTAAAAAATATACACTTCTGTGTATTGATTTTAAGAGAGGCATTGGTGTTTATGGTTAGGTACACGTTGGAGCAACGAGTCCTTTTTCGCGAATGCGTGTAACGGATGTGAAACCGCTAGCTTAGTTAGCGTGGGCGCTAAATAGCGTTTCAATCAGTGACGTCACTTGCTCTGAGACCTTGAAGTAGTAGTTCCCCTTGCTCTGCAAGGGCCGCGGCTTTTGTGGCGCGATGGGTAACGATGCTTCGAGGGTGACTGTTGATGTGTGCAGAAGGTTCCTGGTTCGCGCCCGGGTATGGGCGAGGGGACGGTTTAAAATTATACTGTTACATGCGCACTGCATCGATTATATGCAACGCAGGACAAGCTAGATAAACTAGTAATTTCATCAACCGTGTGTAGTTATTATGATTGATTAAGTTTAATGCTAGCTAGCAACCTTGGCTTCTTACTGTATTCGCGTAACAGGCGGGCTCCTCGTGAGGCAGGTGGTTAGAGCGTTGGACTAGTTAACCATAAGGTTGCAAGATTGAATCCCTGAGCTGACAAGGTAAAAATCTGTCGTTCTGCCCCTGAAAAAGGCAGTTAACCCACCGTTCCTAGGCTGTAATTGAAAATAAGAATGTGTTCTTAACTGACTTGCCTAGTTAAATAAAAATTAAATATAGCTGTAAAAAAAAAAAAATTGGTGTCCAAAATTTCCGATATCCGATTGTTATGAAAACTTGAAATCGGCCCTAATTAATCGGCCATTCCGATTAATCGGTCGACCTCTAAACATTTCACTCCTGTGTGCATGTATCTCTATGAGTGTGTGTTGGCGTCTTCTTGTTGAAGATGAGTGAGGTTTGAGGGAGTGTGTGTGGAACTTGTTCCTGTTTGCGAAATGAATTTGCCTGCATGTCTGTGTGCATTCTGCATGCATTTGTCTTTGTGCAATGCCTCACAATGGTGTTAGACACAACGTGTGTTGTTCACTCTACCTGTCCTGCCTGCCTTTGTACACACTCTGTGTGTGCATGTGTGAGTGTGTATTGTAAGTGTGTTTGCATATCTGATAGATGAACTCACTTGATGGATGGTATTTACACATCCCCCTGTAATTTCCCACATCATGCTCAGGGCGTGTGTGTGCGCTGGGTGACTGTGTGTGGGTGCATGCCTGTGTTCTTTTGTCCATCTTAATCTTTTATTTTTATTGGCCAGTCTGAGATATGGCTTTTTCTTTGCAGCTCTTCCTAGAAGGCCAGCATACCGGAGTCGCCTGTTCACTGTTGATGTTGAGACTGGTGTTTTAAGGGTACTATTTAATGAAGCTGCCAGTAGAGGACTTGTACTTGTTCTCTTGCTCAGTTGCCATTGGATCACAGGAGTGATGTTTACTGATAATGGGCCTCTGTACACCTATGTAGATATTCCATTAAAAGAATCAGCCATTTCCAGCTACAATAGTCATTTACAACAGTAACACTGTATTTCTGATCAATTTTATGTTTTTTTACTGGACAAAAAATGTGCTTTTCTTTCAAAAGCAAGGACATTTCTAAATGAGACCAAACTTTTGAACGGTAGTGTAGTATAATGAAGTAACGGTCTCTGTCAGGGTTTCTAACCGTTCTAGAGGTCTTGATAGGATCTTATCCAAGAGTGACTTGGAAACAGTGGGGTCAAATGAGTTCCCCGTTGACCCCTCAACGGGGAACAGTTGGGGTCATGGCTGCAGGTCTGTTTGTGAAGTGTCCTAATATTTAGACATACACAGTGTTACCATGGATTTGTAAATTAGAATACACTACTTCTTTGACAAAAATTAAATGCTCATCATAAAATAAAATATAGAATTATCATTGTTATCACTGTAGACAATATTGGCATTAACAACAATATTGATACTATTAATAATAATATCATATTATTTCATTATCATTAGTAGCAATAATAAGAGTGGTATTTAGTCAGTTCTTGATTACTAATAGCTGCTGTAAAAACAAACATTACAGACATTTTTAGGAAACAGAGAGAAGAGGATAGTATACTGGACCCTCCATAGAAAATGAATCACAGAGTGCCCTCTAGTGGCCTGCTGATATCTCATTATTACCTACAAGGGCTGATTGTTAAGTGGTATAATGTTATTGCAATGCATGCAAGTGTCATAGAAGATGTCATGTTCTCACATAATATTCTCTCTGACGCTCTGTCTCTCTCTCTCTTTCTCATGAACTCGATGCCCCCCCCCCCCCCCCCCCCCCCCGCCCCCCGCCCAGCCACCTGATCCTCGGTCACAGCCTGTAAACATGTTAGGGAGGTGCAGGCAGAGATCTACAGGAGCCTCTCCATCCATCAGAACACAGCCAATGGCTTTAGCAGGGCTCCCTGGGTCCGGCTGGGATTGGTGTACACCGAAATGTACAATGACCCAAAGCAACCACACATTTGTAGAATATATACACACATATACACACACACATACAGGTATGACTCATTCCAAGGCATCTAGCAAGTGCAAAATGGTGCTCAACCACACGCCAACACTGAGCTCTATATTCTCTATGGCTAGAGGCTGGATCAGGGCGGTGAGGGTCATCATCCGTTCTGCCTCCTCGTTACCATGCCATGACTCCAACCTACACACAGACACACACACATTACCCAAGACAACTTTCCCTCTCTCTGCACCCCAGTCAAATCTGTTTTCCAATATCGATTGTCTTATGGTCAGAAGTGGTAAACCAATACTTTTACTCACTGTATTGTAATATACGGTTTTGAAAAGCAGGTGTATATGTTACTGGGATGTGGTAATGTGTAATCTGATTGAAGAACTATAATGCTCTATTGTTGATTTCCCCCTCTTTTAAAGTCAAGACTTGGGTAACAGGAACTAGGTTTTCCCTTGAGCTTTCAAGAGTGATTTCATAGCTTTTCTCAAAAGTATTTCCCTTTCTACCTAAGCTATCATAGGCATTAAGCCATTATATGCTATTATACTATCATTTTATGTGCACTGACAATAGATAAGAGCAACAGCTAAATTAATACATATACAATAAGAGCATCAGTGAGGTCTGATGTGATTTCCAGGCCAGGCAGACTAAACTAATGCAGATCCTGCATGGTGCCTGGTGCTGTGAGTACAGGATGTGAACCACATGCTCTATCTGATGATGATTAGGCTGTTCTCCTGGATTACCCTGTCTGCCACACCACTCAACTCCTGCACCATCGAGCCTCTGTTTCATCTTCAAGTGTCTCCGCTGCCCGCACCGGGCTGCGAGTACCCTCGGCATGTGTGTGATTACTTTGGGAGTGAATATTTTTGTGCGTGAGTGCGTGTGCACGTCTGTGTCTTCCTTCCCGGTCTCTGTGCACAGCTGTTCCATACCTTCACCTCTTCATCCTTCTTTTCCCTCACCTCTGGGTGCATACAAAGCTGAACCAGAAAAAATTATCTCGCCCTCCATCTCTGTTTAGCCTTTAGCATATCTTTCTCTTTTCATCTCTCGGCTTCCCTACCCTGCCTCCTCCGCTCTCTTCCATTCTTTATCTCCCTCTCTCTCCTGTTTTGCTTTTTCTCTCCATCCTTTATTTTCCCCTTTCCTTTCGCTCTTTCTCTTTTGCTCTTTCTTCCTCATCTCTCCATCTCTATCTCCCTACCACACCTCTCTCTTATACACTCCCTCTCTCCTCTCTGTCTGATGGATCACCTTCCCCTCCCGTTGAACTCCTCTGATAATCCAGGGGAAGCAGTAAGACTTCATCCATCAGCAACGCTGACAGAGCCGCAAGCTGGTGCAGTCTGACATACCACCACTCTGTCTGTACCGTGTGCGTGTGTTTGTGTTTGATGTGTTTGCTTGTGCTCTTCGTAGCAGAACGACTTGGCTGACATGTTATGAACATGCGTGTATATGAGTGAATTAACTCAGGGCTCCTGTACGGATTGTTGTTTTGAGGGTGAAATTTCAACCACACAATAATGTCATCATGGTAACCAAATTTCAACATAGACAAATATTGTATAAAATATGTTGAATTTGTACCTTTAAAACAACATCATACTTTTACCCCTTTTTCTCCTCAATTTTGTGGTATCCAATTACAGTCTTGTCTCATCGCTGCAACTCCCGTACGGACTCGGGAGAGGCGAAGGTCACGAGCCGTGCGTCCTCCGAAACACAACCCAGCCAAGCCGCACTACTTCTTGACACAATGCCTGCTTAACCGCACCAATGTGTCAGAGGAAACATTGTACACCTGGCGACCGTGTCAGCGTGCATTGCGCCCGGCACGCCACAGGAGTCGCTCGGGCGCAATGGGACAAGAACATCCCTGCTGACCAAACCCTCCCCTAACCCGGATGATGCTGGGCCAATTGTGCGCCACCCCGTGGGTCTCCCGGTCACGGCCGGCTGCAACAGAGCCTGGACTCAAACCAGGATCTCTAGTGGCACAGCTAGCACTGCGATGCAGTGTCTTAGACCACTGCGTCACTCAGAAGGCCCCAGATTTTCAATGTTATGTCCGCTATTAGAAGAAAAAAAACAATAGGCTGGGGAGCACCTCCTACTGGAGAATTGATCGATCTACAGCTACCTTTTGGTCTCCCATAAATGTTTTTAACCGAGCCCAGCCCTGCATAGCTAGGATACTTGTCACTGACTATTGAGTACCACAGTATGAGTCATAATACCCATAAAATCTAGCGTTTCGTGTAGGCTTACCCTGGCAAGACATTTTCATAACCGTGCAAATCTCTCTCGGACAAGGTAACTTTTATCAATATATTCACCTGTAATGACCCCTTAAAAATGAAATGCTAATTAGTCATTAATGTTGCTATCATACAGAACTGCACATCCTGACGCTAAATTTGACATACTGTAATCACTCAAGGCAGGGAGGAAAAAACTTCCACATTTTTCGATGCAAACTCATCAACAAGTAGCAAGTAACCTAGAAAGTAGATTTTTGTTTCTTGTGTAAATAATTACTATTGCGTATTTCTCGTGTGTATTCTTATTTTTTTTTTTAAATAATTACCCTGGCCTTTGTAGCTAACTACCCAACCTTAGGTCTCTCCATCAATCAGAAGCAAGGATGGTTCTATGCTATGTACCGGATTGTAACCACTACTACAATAACCACATGTGCATTTGATTGTTTTCTGACCTTTATTAGCGCGTGGCGCAGTGGTCTAAGGCACTGCGTCTATGTTCTAGAGGTGTCACTACAGACCCTGGTTCGATTCCAGGCTGTATCACAACAGGCCGTGATTGGGAGCCCATAGTGCGGCACACAATTGGCCCAGCGTCGTTCAGGTTAGGCCATCATTGTAAATAAGAATTTGTTCTTAACTGACTTGACTAGTTGAATAAAGGTTAAATAAATAATAACAAGGTAAGCCCTGTTTGCTAGCTGCTAAAAAGCTATTTTGGTTCAGTCAAAGATCTGTGGTTAGCTAGATGCTTTTGAAAATAAGCTAGATATCCACCGACTGTACTTGTACAATGCACTTTGCCTTCCTTTCAAGAACCAGTATAGGCTAGCATATTGACTGTTGTGACCTTTATTATTGACGTTCTTTGTGAGCTAGCCAGATAATCTGTTAGTTCACAGTTTGTGTAGTCATACTTTTTCACGTGGTGACATGCTAGCTAATGTTAGCCCTCCAGCCAGGGCAGGGACATAGCTAGTTAAATATTCCCTGGTGGGGCTAGCTAGTTAGGCACTTTGGTAGCACCATATATCACCGTGTAGTCGAACTTTCCTGACAGGAGGTGACATGGTAGCGAATGTGCCTAACGTTAGCGATTAGCGCTAACTAGCTAATGTTAAATATTCCTTCCGTGGTGGACTAGCTAGCATGTCACCATCTGTGGGGTCTGGGGAAATGTCTGACTACACAAACGATGAACTAACGTAACTAGCAAGCTAAACGTTAGCTAAATAGCCCTGCCCTGGTGAGCTAACATTAGCTAGCATGTCACCACATGGAAAATGTGACTACACGAACGGTGAGCTAACGTTAACTAGCTGGCTAGCTACGTCACATAGGACTTGTGGGCCCAATGTTTTCCCATACAAAACATAAACGGGTTTGTTCCACAAGTACTTCTGTTGTACATCAAATGATCTGTGAAGTCAGTTAGCTATACATGTCAGCAGGGATGGAAATTAAGCTAGTCAGAGTCTAGTACTTTTCAGACTGGGCTAGTAGACAGTGTGCCAAACTAGCCTGACAGCAGTGAAATAGCTAGTAGAAAGGGTGCCAAAGTAGCCTGTCACAGCAGTGAAATGTTGCCTTTAGAAACATCGCATGCCACAGATTTAGGACCTGAATGTTACCATGGCTAGTTTAAATCGTGGTCTGCTGGCCAGTGCCCGAAATCCTTATGTTCCATCGCTGCATGTCAGTCCCTTTCAGATGATCCCCCTATCACTGTTGGTCCTCCTCAGTGACCTTACGTCTGAGGGTTTTAACTTTCCTCTTGAGAATCAGAAGTACAGTCATATAGCTCATCACAATACTTTACCTCTTTGGGCAAATAGTACCTACCCTACACTGTCCTGATCATCTAGTTGAGCATTCCAGATAATTCCTCCATCCCAGCAGAAATGTCCCATCCACATAGTAGGATTTTAGATGTGCAGATAGACCAAAGCCCAGCCTATTTACCATTACTATAGTCTGTGGGTTATGGTATTTTAATATAGATTGGCTACCTAGTAAAAGTAACTTTTTTTTTGTCTTTCAGATGGACGGACCAAAAACACAGTGACAACACTTTGGTCTGCAGCTTCCATTTTCCGGTGGAAAGAGAAATGGCCCTGTATTTCCAAGAAAAGGTAAGAGAAAGATCCAGACTGTTGACTGGGAAACAAGAACAAACAATGAGGCATGAGGATTGGGTGTTGGGGGACCACTTGTCACATTGTCCAATGTGGGTTTGTGTTATGATAAACAATGCATTTTCTGTCCAGATAAAGATGTTGATACAGCATTGAAAAAGACCCACCACTGACCAAATGTCTAATTGATTACCAGTCCAATAGGAGTGCATCCCTCAGACCATCCGGTGCATGGACATCCTGTGCCAGTGTGGTCCGAGACTACAGCAGATCAAGCCTGTGGACGGACAGGTCAGTAACTCATCACATATGATACCATATTGAGTAAAACAATGAATTTGTATATGCATAGACATTTTGACTTTATGTCCCCTCTTCCCCATGTTTTAGACAAGAGGCGTGACATGCGGAACATCAGGCTCACCCCACGAGAAGCAGTGCATGATCAACACCACCCTCAGCAAGGCAATCTGCTGGAAGTGATGTACTCTCTCTCTCACTCTGGGGGTAAGACTTATAAATTCCCACTGTGCCCATGATAAAATGCAATGTGAATGGTGTTGTACTACTGAATGAAACTGTTAGGAGATGCACTCAAAATGTAACTTACTTGACTACATTACTTTAGTTGGCTGCTTTGAGCAAAACTTGAATGTAATATAACCTATTGTTTGTGTATGATCTGTATTCATTGTTCACTTGTTTTCAACAATGTTAGGTCCAAGCACTGGGGCCTTCAGCAAGTAAGACACAAGGGGTACAAAATCATTTGTACATCACAGATGTATATTCCCACTGTGCCCATGATAAAGGTGAACTACATTACTGTAGCTGGCTACTTTGAACAACACTTGTATGTAATATAACTAGGGCTGTCATACAAACAAAAAATAAAACTGGATTTTAACAAAAAATATTCTGTATCAGAATGTTTTTAATGGCATATTCACCATAAAAAAGTTAAGCAATACAAATGTCCTGTAATGTACTAATGCTCCCAGTAGGCCTACTCCCTCATACATTTTCTTGAAGTTGTCAATGAGAAATGTGGAAACTGGAAGGAGCCGTAGTGTGAACAATTAGGGGTGGAGATGGATGAGGAAGAGTTAGTCAGGTAACTCTTTTCCCACTATACAACCATTCATACACACACACACACACACACACACACACACACACACAGTTAAAGCTTCAGCCATTACAAATTATTGTTCTCCCAATTACTGATTGGAGGGTTGGCTATAATAAAAAAATAACTGGCTCTATGGATGCAAAGAGCATAAACTTGTCCAACAATGTCATGAATTCCACAGAACATAAACCTGTGACCATACACTTCAGTCGTCCTCCTTTTTCTTTTCACTGAGCCAGTTGCAAAGACAAAAATCATGTTGACATTTTCAGATGATAAAGCTGCTCTCTTCTGTACGATATGCCCAGAGAGTGAAAACAACCTCCCACAAGTTACTGATGTGGCAGGCATTGCCAGGTACTGTATGTAAATAAGGTATTTCTGTTTTTATATTTAATACATTTGCCAAAAATGATTGGGTATTATGTGTAGATTGAGGAAAAAAACAATTCAATCCATTTTAGAATACGGCTGAAACGTAACAAAATGTGGAAAAAGTGAAAGGGTCTGAATACTTTCCGAATGCACTGTACCTTCGTGCAATGCAGGCCAGCCTGGTGTGTGCCCCTGCATGCTGTGACAACCACTGTCGTGGACAGTCCTCCATGTAGATGCTGGGCTCTGCTTTGTAACGCTCCACACATTTCTCAATGGACTCCTATTCTTCAACAGACTCAGAAGAACTCAACAAGAGGGCAGCTTTCTTATTTGGTGGCTCTGACTCTGTTGCTTTATCAGGTTGCTGTACAGACCTCTCTTCCTTCAGCAAGTTGCTGACAAAAGCCCACACCTCACCCCTCTCAGGTCTGGGAAGGCACTTCAGGTCCTTAAACCTTGGGTCGAGTGCTGTGGCGATCTTCAGACATGTGAGGTTGGTGTTTTCCTTGCATTTCTTCAGGTTTGTTGTGAATATTTGCTTGAAACTTTCCACGTAGGCAGGGTCATCATCGGAGCTCTCCATCACCCAAAGGAGATGGCACAAAGCAGGCAACACCAGTGAGCAGGAAATGTACTTCTCTCCCAGAAGTTCAGTCAAGTACCTGCAGTGGAAAATAATTCTAAATAATTTAAGTGAATTGTGAGAGACTTGTTATACGCAGACACATTCTCTCTCACTCACACACACACACACACACACACACACACACAATCGTATTATAACACTAATAGTATGACAAAGAAGCTTACCTTCAGGGCTCCAGCGCCTACAACTTCTGCAGTTTCTCCAATTCAGCTGTGGTTTGCATGGTGAAGTTGGTTTTCTGTTGGGCCAGAGCACCTCTGTGGTTGTTGGTTTCTGTGGACACACTTTACCAATTCCTGTGTGGAATTCCATCTTTTTGTCACATCTTGAACGAGTTACTCATTCTTTTGCCCATTTGCAACTTGCTGTTGTCCTAGCTCTGCAGCGTTTGGTGTGCTGTGTTTGAAATGCCGAACAATTCTTCAGCATTTGGCTAGGGCATTTTCAAACCTGCTGTTCTGTAGGGACACTGTGATGGACCTTTGGAGACGGTGAGCGGTGCAGGGTGTTCAAAAGGCAGATATCTCGCAGCTACAATCATGTTCTGTGTAAAGTGTTTTCAATGTTCCACTGCTTTGCTACATCCCCGGGTGCCCTTGTACTTTAACAATGTCTGGTACAGACAGGGAGGGTGGCGGTTGTTCTGGCTCAGGTTCAAGGAGACATGCCATTCCACTTAACCTGTCCCGGAAATGGTTCCTTAGCGACTGAAGATCCTCTTCTGTGGGCTTTCAGGACAGATTGTATTGTGAAACGCCAAAATAGGCTGCATGGCTACACTTATGAGCTCCACAGAGGTATTCACATGTGGTATAGAGAATCCCCTGGTCACCTATAGAGACCTGCAAAGAGGAAGGATGTTAAGTGCCACATTCCTTTCAATGCATGACTTTGAACACCTTGAAATGTTTATGCTGTAAGAAATGTGCTATATACACTAACCGTTCAAAAGTTTGAGGCCACTTAGAAATGTAATTGTTTTATAAGAAAAGCATTTTTTTTGTCCATTTAAAATATCAGATTGATCAGAAATACAGTGTAGACATGGTTAATGTTGTAAATAATTATTGTAGCTGGAAACGGCAGATTGTTTATGGAATATCTACATAGGCATACAGAGGCCCATTATCAGCAACCATAACTCCTGTGTTCCAATGGCATGTTGTGTTAGCTAATCCAAGTTTATCATTTTAAAAAGCTATTTGATAATTAGAAAACCTTTTTGCAATTATGTTAGCACAGCTGAAAACTGTTGTTCTGATTAAAGAAGCAATACAACTGGCCTTCTTTAGACTAACTGGGTATTTGGAGCATCAGCATTTGTGGGTTCGATTACAGGCTTAAAATGGCCAGAAAAAAATAATGTTCTTCTGAAACTCGGCAGTCTATTCTTGTTCTGAGAAATGAAGGCTATTTCATGTGAGAAATTGCCAAGAAACCGAAGATCTCGTACAACACTGTGTACTACTCCCTTCACAGAACAGCGCAAACTGTCTCTAACCAGAATAGAAAGAGGAGTGGGAGGCCTCGGTGCACAACTGAGCAAGAGGACAAGTATATTAGACTGTCTCATTTGAGAAACAGACGCCTCACAAGTCCTCAACTGGCAGCTTCATTGAATAGTACCCGCAAAACACCAGTCTCAACGTCAACAGTGAAGAGGCGACTCCTGGATGCTGGCCTTCTAGGCAGAATTGTAAAGAAAAAGCCATATTTCAGACTGGCCAATAAAAATAAAAGATTGGCAAAAGAATACAGACACTGGACAGAGAAACTCTGCCTAGAAGGCCAGCATCCCAGAGTCGCCTCTTCACGCATTCTAATGTATTATGCAGAACAGTCACTGTTTTCTGTCATGTCATATATGGCATCATGTTAGCTCTATACATGACAGTTCTTGCTGATACATTCAGAATGTTCACCCCACTGAATATAGTTCTCTGATGTGTGTTGACCTGTACGGTGGCCGTACATCACCCAGGTGGGTGTTATACATTGTTGGTGGATTTAGTGAAAATTTGGTAGTTACCCCCTATATGCAGTTACTGTAAAGTATCTTGAGACCTAGCGAACAGCATTGTATGACCTCAATCCATTATTATAAACTGGGTGGTTCCATCCCCGAATGCTGATTTTCTGACAGCCGTGGTATATCAGACTGTATGCCATTTTGACTGTATGACAAAACATTTATTTTTACTTCTCTGATCTTTGGTAAACAGTTTATAATAGCAATAAGGAAACTTGAGGGTTTGTGGTATATGGCCAATATGGCCAATGTATCCAGGCACAGCTCATTGTGTCGTGCATAAGAACAGCCCTTAGCCGTGGTATATTGGCCATATACCACACCCCCTCGTGCATTATTGCTTAATTAGACCTCTTTATCTCTCTGCATTAATATCAGTATAACAGCATGTTGTTATGATGCGTTCATATTCCCAGGCAGTCATTTCAGCCAGAGCGTCTTCAAGCCTGGTTTCATCTCTCTTCCCGCTGTGTTTGGTCCTAAATGGAGCAGTAAGCCGGGTTTCATTTAGCTCTCCATGGGGCAAAGCCATTTCCATCCTCCTCTCCTCATCTTTTTCCCATCAAAATAACAACAGCCAAAAATATCCAAACCATAGTGGTCAGTAAAGAACCCTTTGTCATCAGAACACTGCAAGCACCATCAAGTGGTGGAAATGTAATATTGCAAGTTCTGCATAATTCTAGAAAATGTCACAAATAACCACAAATGGCTATTGATGTGGATGGGAAAAACAAAGAGTAGGCTACTTCAATGCAAATTGTGTACAAATTGACCAATTATGTAGATAGGAGAGTCAATGAGCGGACAAAGACAGTGGAGTGGAGCTGCTTGTGACCTCATGCACAGGGAGAACAGACTCTTCCAAATCAGAAATGATTAAGGATATACAATGTGACATGACTAGAACACACACTGGGTCCATTAGACCTGACCAGGAAATACTCTAGGTCCTTATAACTAGGGCCCAGAGTTTTCCTGGCCATAATGACTGCTAACATGCAGGTATGTAGGTTACAGTATGAGTCAGTACATTCCTCAAGGCCAACAACTACCTGACATGATGGCAGCTTCTAATGATTATAATCAAGTAATTTTGACTGTCAGGATCATCACTATATGATTCATTGCTCTTAGTAAATGGAAACTATAAGGTACCTCAATGAAATTGCTGGTATTTTTATAGAAATGCACGTCAGTTATGTCATGAGTAAACTATCTGAGAGTATTGAAACATTTGTTTGAACATGATGTAAATGTTTGTGCATTTGAGTGTTGATTGAATAGTTAATTTGTGCAGTGCTCGTGCATGTGTGAGGTTGAACAATGTGCATGTACAGTTGAAGTCGGAAGTTTACATACACATAGGTTTTTCAACCACTCCACAAATTTCTTGTTAACAAACTATAGTTTTGGCAAGTCGGTTAGGACATCTACTTTGTGCATGACACAAGTCATTTTTCCAACAATTGCTTACAGACAGATTATTTCACTTATGACGCACAATTCCAGTGGGTCAGAAGTTTACATACACTAAGTTGACTGTGCTTTTAAACAGCTTGGAACGTTCCAGAAAATGATGTCATGGCTTTAGAAGCTTCTGGAAAGGGTATATGACATAATTTGAGTCAATTGCAGATGTACCTGTGGATGTATTTCAAGGCCTACCTTCAAACTCAGTGCCTCTTTGCTTGACATCATGGGAAAATCAAAACAAATCAGCCAAGAGCTCAGAAAAGTAATTATTGATGTCCACCAAGTCTGGTTCATCTTTGGGAGCAATTTCCAAACGCCTGAAGGTATCACGTTCATCTGTACAAACAATAGTACGCAACTATAAACAACATGGGACCACGCAGCTGTCAATCCACTCAGGAAGGAGACGCGTTCTGTCTCCTAGAGATGAACGTACTTTGGTGCGTAAAGTGCAAAACATTCCCAGAACAACAGCAAAGGACCTTGTGAAGATGCTGGAGGAAACAGGTACAAACATCTATATCCACAGTAAAACGAGTCCTATATCGACATAACCTGAAAGGCTGCTCAGCAAGGAAGAAGCCACTGCTCCAAAACCGCCATAAAAAAAGCCAGGCTACGGTTTGCAACTGCACATGGGGACAAAGATCGTACTTTTGGAGAAATGTCCTCTGGTCTGATGAAACAAAAATAGAACTGTTTGTCCATAATGACCATCGTTATGTTGGGAGGAAAAAGGGGGAGGCTTGCAAGCCGAAGAACACCATCACAACCGTGAAGCACGGGGTGGCAGCATCATGTTGTAAGGGTGCTTTGCTGCAGGAGGGACTGGTGCACTTCACAAAATAGATGGCATCATGAGGTAGGTAAATTATGTGGATATATTGAAGCAACATCTCAAGACATCAGTCAGGAAGTTAAAGCTTGGTCGCAAATGGATCTTCCAAATGGACAATGACCCCAAGCATACTTCCAAAGTTGTGGCAAAATGGCTTAAGGACAGCAAAGTCAAGGTATTGGAGTGGCAATCACAAAGCCCTGACCTTAATCCAATAGAACATTTGTGGGCAGAACTGAAAAAGCGTGTGCTTACAAGGAGGCCTATAAACCTGACTCAGTTACACCAGCTCTGTCAGGAGGAATGGGCAAAAATTCACCCAACTTATTGTGGGAAGCTTGTGGAAGGCTACCCGAAATGTTTAACCCAAGTTAAACAATTTAAAGGCAATGCTACCAAATACTAATTGAAGGTATGTAAACTGCTGACCCACTGGGAATGTGATGAAAGAAATAAAAGCTGAAATAAATCATTCTCTCTACCATTATTCTGACATTTCACATTCTTATAATAAAGTGGTGATCCTAACTGACCTAAGACGGAATTTTAACTAGGATTAAATGTCAGGAAATTGTGAAAAACTGAGTTTAAATGTATTTGGCTAAGGTGTATGTAAACTTCCAACTTCAACTGTATGTGAGTGATGGAAACTCAGAAGAGAAACACATAGTTATGTAATTGCAGGTTCCACTGTTCCCCTGTCACTATGTGTGTGTGTTTGTGTGTATGATTGTGTATGTTTGCGTGCGTGAATAGTTAGTGTAGTGGGAAAAGTTACCTTCCTCACTCTCTCCTCTTCCTCTCTCTCCTCCATCCTCCAACTACACCCCTAATTCTGTGTCTCCTTTGAATTTCCACATTTCTCATTGACATATCAGAAGGCTAGAATTAGTAAGTGCACCATTACTGTGGAGAGGTGAAGAGTGGTGAAAACCAGATGCGGGGTGGGAGGGATTCCAGCACCATCAGAAATATCACATTGTTTTTTATATCTATCTGTGACCATTCTGTATAGGGATTCAAAACAATTGAAATATGTTCTTAGAATACTGTATTATGATAAAGAAAATAATGAAGTCTCATATTCATTTCTATATATTAGATGCTTGGTACTGTGTCTCTGTTTGCGTTCGTACCGGGAAGGTCTGTTATAATGGAACTAATGGACACAAATAATAGTTAAATGTCTCCCCCTGGTGGTACATTTTTGCTTTTCAATTATTCTCATGGACTAATATACTCAAATCAAATTTTCACATTTTATTTCTCATGTGCCGAATACAACAGGTGTAGTAGACCTTACTGTGAAATGCTTACTTTACAAGCCCTTAATCAACAATGCAGTTCAAGAAAGAGAGTCAATAAAATATTTACTAAATAAAATAAAACAAAATAACAATAACGAGGCTATATACAGGGGGGTACCGTGTCAATGTGCAGGGGTACAGGTTAGTTGAGGTAATTTGTACATGTAGGCAGGTGTAAAGTGACTATGCATAGATAATAAACAGTGAGTATCTCCAGTGTAAAAACAAAGGGGGGGGGGGGTCAATGTAAATAATCTGGGTGGCCATTTGATTAATTGTTTAGCAGTCTTACGGCTTGGGAGTAGAAGCTGTTAAGGAGCCTTTTGGACCTAGACTTGGCGCTCCGATGTCGTTTGCCGTGCGGTAGCAGAGAGAACCGTCTATGACTTGGGTGACTGGAGTCTTTGACAATTTTTGGTGCCTTCTAAGTTATATAGGTCCTGGATGGCAGGAAGCTTGGCCCTGGTGATGTACTGAGCTGTATACAATACCCTTTGTAGCGCCTTACGGTCGGATGCCGAGCAGTTGCCATACCAGGCAGTGATGCAACCGTTCAGGACTCTCTTGATGGTGCAGCTGTAGAGCTTTTTGAGGATCTGGGGACCCATTTTCAGTCTCATGAGGGGGGAAAGGCATTGTCATGCCCTCTTCATTGGTGTGTTTGGACCATGATAGTTGTTGGTGATGTGGACACCAAGGAATTTGAAACTCTCGACCCGCTCCACTACAGAGTGACTCTGAACTTACAATGGCTAGCACCAAATCGGTATATGTTTTTTCTTGTGCATTTAGCTATTTGCCTCATGACTCCTGCATGCTTTGTTGACTATGAGGTTTCTTGTTTAGCCAACCGTGAGACAGGCTGTTTGTTCCCACACTCGGGACTCTGACTCTCTATTCGTTACACAGACTCTTGGCCTACCATTCTATTCTAACCACCTCTCGCCGGCTTTGCATTCATGTTACCTGATGAAATTGCTGTACAATATGATCTTGTTGCCATCTGATGCACATTCCCGTGCCTTGATTGTATTACTGTTGATAATATCTGGAAATGTGCATGTATACCCTGGCCCATCTACTGTTGCTAGCCCCAATTCTGACTTGTGCTCTGCTATCTGCTTCACTGTGTTCTGCTCTCGTAAAAGCCTGGGTTTTCAGCACGTTAACACTAGAGCTTATTACCTAAAATTGATCAATTGAAAGTGTAGGTTCACAGCTCCAATCCACATGTGTTGTTCATTACTGAGACGTGGTTAAGGAATAGTGCTTTGAATACTGATGTTAACCTTTCTGGTTATAGCCTTTTTCGGCAAGGCAGATCTTCCAAAGGTGCAGGAGTCCGTCCCCAAACAATTTTGATTTGCTGGTTTTAAGCATTAAACTTTCAAATAGTTCTTTGTTGACTGTTGCTGAGTGTTATCGGCCACCATCAGCACCGGCCTGTACCCTAAATGCCATAAGCTCTCTCCTGACCCCTTACACTAAGTCTGAATTTATCCTGCTAGGTGACCTAAACTGGGACATGCTTAAACCACCTAACCAAGTCCTAAAGCAATGGGACTCCCTGAAACAAATAATCCTGATAGGTATCAGTCTGGTGTTTTCTGCAATGACCTTAGTGATCACTGTTTTACAGCCTGTGTTCGTAATGGCTGCTCGGTGAAACGACCTGTCCTGATTTGTCATAGACGCTTGGTAAAAAACTTTAATGAGCAAGCCTTCCTTCATGATCTGGGCTCTGTAAATTGGTATAGAATAAGCTTGATCCCCCTCTGTCCAAGACGCTTGGACCTTCTTTTTTGATATTTTCAGTGGTATTGTTAACAAACACGCCCCCATAAAGAAAATGAGAATTAAAAACAGGTTCAGCCTCTGGTTTGACCGTGATCTTGCAGAGTTACTCCACCTCAAGAATTGCATTTGGCGAAGAGCTCGGCATAGGCTGACTGGCTCTCATTCAGGCAAATGAGAAATAACTGCACTCAGGCTATCCGGAAGGCATATGTTAGTTACTTTAAGGAGAAGTTCTCTCTCTGTTGGTCTAACCTCAAGAAGTTCTGGAAAACAGTTAAAGACCTGAAGAATAAACCCTCCTTCTCACAGCTGCCCATGTCCTTTAAAGTTGATGATGTGGTTATTACTGACAAGAAGCACATGGCTGAGCTCTTTAATCACCACTTGATTAAGTCATGATTCCTATTTGACTCAGCCATGCCTCCTTGCCCGTCCAACATTTCCTCATCTCCCATCCCTTCTAGTGCGACTAGCCCGAATGCTCCTCCCTCTTTTTCCACTGCCCTGGTACAAAGTTTCTCCCTGGAGACGGGACTAAGTCCGAGGTGCTAAAGGAGCTCCTTAAATTTGACCCCAAAAAAACATCTGGGTCAGATGGTTTAGACCCTTTCTTATTTAAGCCTATCTCTCCCCTTTTTAACCTCTCTCTCCTCTCTGGGGAGGTTCCCAATGCATGGATGGCAGCCACGGTTCCTTTATTTAAAGTCGGAGGTCAAACTGATCCTAACTGTTATAGGCCTATTTCTATTTTGCCCTTTTTATCAAAAGTTTTGGAAAAACTTGTCAATAATCAACTGACTGCCTTTCTTGATGTCTATAGTATTCTCTCGGGTATGCAATCTGGTTTCCGCTCAGATTATGGATGTGTCACTACAAACTTAAAGGTCCTCAATGATGTCACCATTGCCCTTGATTCTAAGCAATGTTGTGCTGCTATTTTTATTGACTTGGCCTAAGCTTTTGATAAGGTAGACCATTCCATTCTTGTGGGCCGGCTAAGGAGTATTGGTGTCTCTGAGTGGTCTTTGGCCTGGTTTGCTAACTACCTTTCTCAAAGAGTGCAGTGTATAAAGTCAGAACTGTCTCAGCCACTGCCTGTCACCAAGGGTGTACCCCAAGGCTCGATCCTAGGCCCCACACTCTTCTCAGTTTACATCAACAACATAGCTCAGACAGTAGGAAGCTCTCTCATCCATTTATATGCATATGATACAGTCTTATACTCAGCTGGCGCCTCCCCGGAATTTGTGTTAAACGCTCTACAACAAAGCTTTCTTAGTGTCCAATAAGCTCTCTGCCCAAAACCTGTTGAATCTAGGGGTCATTTTTTAATTTTTGAAAAAATAACGTTCCCAAAGTAAACAGGCTATTTTTCAGGACCAGAAAATAGAATATGCATATAATTGACAGCTTAGGATAGAAAACACTCTAACGTTTCCAAAACTGTAAAGATATTGTCTGTGAGTATAACAGAACTGATGTTGCAGGCAAAAGAATGAGAAAAATCCAATCCGGAAGTGCCCCAGGTTTTGAAAGTGCTGCGTTCCAATGACTCCCTATTCAGCTGTGAATGTACCATCAACGAGCTTATGCTTTCTACGTATTCCCCAAGGTGTCTACAGCATTGTGACGTAGTTTTACGCATTTCTGTTGAAGAATAGCCGTAGGCAGCCACATTGCGTAAGTGGTCACATGGTGGCTCCGAGAGAGATTCTCGCGTAAAATACAGAGGTAGCCATTACTCCAATCGGTCCTCCTGAAAAACTAATTGTCCCGACGGATATATTATCGAATAGATATTAGAAAAACACCTTGAGGATTGATTATAAACAACGTTTGCCATGTTTCTGTCGATATTATGGAGCTAATTTGGAATATTTTTCAGCGTTGTGGTGACCGCAATTTCCGGGCGATTTCTCAGCCAAACGTGAAGAACAAATGGAGCTATTTCGCCTACAAAAATAATTATTTGAGAAAAAATTAACTTTGGCTGTCTACCTAGGAGTCTCGTGAGTGAAAACATCTGAAGTTCATCAAAGGTAAACTATTTAATTTGATTGCTTTTCTGATTTCCGTGACAAGGTTGCCTGCTGCTAGCAAGGCATAATGCTATGCTAGGCTATCGATAAACTTACACAAATGCTTGTCTAGCGTTGGCTGTAAAGCATATTTTGAAAATCTGAGATGACAGGGTGATTAACAAAAGGCTAAGCTGTGTCTCAATATATTTCATTTGTGATTTTCATGAATAGGAATATTTTCTAGGGATATTTATGTCCGTTGCGTTATGCTAATTAGTTTCAGGCGATGATTACGCTCCCGCATGCGGGTTTGGGAGTCACAAAAGATTGTATCACAAGACATAGTTTCAGGCTTTTATTTTGAAAAATGAGCGTGTACAACCACATTGCGTCAGTGTCCACCTGATGGCTCTTTGTGTATTTCTCCCGCAAAAGACAGAGGTAGCCATTTTTCCACCCGGTCTTACTGAAAAAAGCTCTGTCCCGGTTGATATATTATCTAATAGATATTTGAAAAACACCTTGAGGATTGATTATAAACAACGTTTGCCATGTTTCTGTCGATATTATGGAGCTAATTTGGAACATTTTTCGGGTTGTCTTGACCGCAATTTCTGGTCGTTTTCTAAGACAAACGTGAAGAACAAACGGAGCTATTTTTGGCTCCAAAAATGTTTTTCTGGAAAAAGGAACATTTGCTATCTAACTGGGAGTCTCGTGAATGAAAACATCCGAAGCTCATCAAAGGTAAATGATTTAATTTGATTACGTTTCTGATTTTCGTGACCAGATTGCCTGCTGCTAGCTAGGCATAATGCTATGCTAGGCTATCGATAAACTTACACAAATGCTTGTCTTGCTTTAGCTGTAAAGCATATTTTCAAAAATCTGAGATTACAGGGTGATTAACAAAAGGCTAAGCTGTGTTTGAATATATTTCACTTGTGATTTCATTAATAGTTTCTAGTAAGATTTTTTTTGTCCGTTGCGTTATGCTACTTAGTGTCTGTTGATGACAATTCTCCCGGATCCGGGATGGGTAGATCCAAGAAGTTTTAAACTAACATGTAACAGGTGGGCGCTCTTTCACCCCACGGTCGATCAGGGGGAAAGCGCACACTGCACACAACTCACTCCCTCCACATCTGGGTGTCAAAAGACTCAGAGGGCCTGCACTATGGTGGTTTCACACTGCGCTGTGGTGTGTCTTGTGAGAGCAAATCTTCTGAGTGCTTAGTTAGTGTGCATACCACGCACATTTATTGCATACTCACAATGATATATTCAACATTGTTACCGTAATCCTCTTCACGGTACACTTAGATAATGATTACTTGTTGCTGCCTTCTAGTGATTTTTAAATCAGCTCCTTGTTTGGAGTACGATCTAAATGAAGTACGAAAGATTACCTTGGAGTGTGATGAGAACTGTAGGGTGAAGTAGAGACTGGAGGCCAGATCCATCATGTGCCTCGTTCCTTCATTCCTCACTGCCTCTGCAACAGCCTGCTCTTATAGACTAGACATAACATAGTACACTTAAATCCAGGACACTCAAATTAGTATGGTATGTTACGTTTGGTATGGGTACATAAGACAGGTGGTTACTTAATAAGGCAAAAACTAAAGTAGGGTTGTTGGTCAGGGTGGGCGTATAACATGAACATCTAGCAACCCAAAGGTTGTGGGTATTTTTTAGCTACTTTGCAACTACTTGGCATGTTATCTAACCCTTCCCCTAACCCTTTAACCTAACTCCTAAACTTAACCCTAGGTTAGCCACCTATCTAGAATTCATAACATATCATACATTTTTCAAATTCGTAACATATTGTACATTTTGCTAATTCGTAACATATGAATTGTAATTCTCTTTTGATAGTTGTACACATAAACAACTCTTGACACAGGGCAGGCGTCATGACACACTGCACTGCCAATGGACCTGTGTGGTTTGGCATGAAATGTTGTGAACTGGAAAGGGATTAGTACAGTATAGTGACATCATTTATCTTTATTATGCATTGGCAGCAGTTAGGAGCGTTTTGCTGTCATTGTAAATACGAATGTGTTCTTCAACACATTCTTCAATAAAAAATGTAAATTCATTCTCTGCTCAATGTTGCCCCCCTGTGGTAATATGAAAGCCATGCTCACTCCAAACACTGTTGATTTACTGTTCAAACTCACAACTACAATCAAGACATGTACACTTTTGAATTTGTAAAAAAAGGATACAAAATTACAGTCAAGCCTAACCAACATTGGGGTGAATTAGATAGAAGTTCTGAGGAATTTGAGCTTACAGGACAGTTCTCATAGACCATGAATCGTAGGCTACTCAATGTAGGTGAGTGTTCTTTGAAAAGCAAGGGCCAACCTGAAGTTTAAGGCTTTTTCAGCACTTTCCTACTTGAGTTTCTAAACATTCTCATTATTGGACATTGTTTCCACGCCTTTCAACATTCAGTCGACAAATGACCAATGCTTTTGTGTTACTGTTTAATAATAATTTTGTTATAGTGTCATGATACATTATGATACAAGTATAATTGCATGATTGTATGAAGTATGATTGATTTTACCCCTTTTATCAAGCAGGGAGCACATTTGTGCAAAAATGCTGTATATCAAAATACCATGAAGTAGCCCAGTCAGCAGTAAAACTGAAAACAGCATAAAAATTGGGATTTTTAAAACTCCTGAAAGTTCCTCTCCTCCCCTTCCTCCACTCCTGCACTGTACATTGCACTCTTCTGGTTTCTCAGTGGTGGAAAGACTGAGCCAGTCTGCCCCTTCCCTTCCGTCTCAACATGTTCCTCCTCCCAACCCTCCAGCCAGCCAGCATCCCCCAACCCCACCCCACAGTTCCCCAAACAGAGGGAGCCTGATGAGGCAGCAGCACCTGGATGTGAGTCTCAGCAGGTGTGTGGAGCCTGGAGGTCAGGGCCTCCTGCCAGGTAGCCCCAGTCCAGCCCCTCCCAGAGAGGGCCCAGCCCAGCTAGCTACGAGGTAATTTCCTGTTTCTCTCTCCCTCTACCTCTGTCCTGCAGAGCTACTAAACAGATGGGCTGTTTATTCAGCAGGGTGGACTCCCCCCAGTTGCCATAGTAACACATCTGACATACATTTTCACATAGTAAAGACAAAAAAGGGTGTTGTGGTCATTAAAAGCAGGCATTCCCCAATCCTGATCCTGTGTTTCTACTTATTGTTTAGCAATGGGACACTTTCAGGGAGGAACAATGTGTACAGGGCTTTTTTAACTCAACAACAAATTAAGAAAAGTAAAAAATGTGGAAATCTACAATTCTGAAATTGTAGCTGACTGGGAACATCACGGGCATGGTTAGGACTCAGGCTTAAAATTAATGCCTGTGCAGGGCTCTATTGGAGTGTTAGACGCTACTGTAGGGCAGTAGGGCACCAATAAGCAAGCCATGTACACAGAGCCAGTTATACAAGTCACAGTTAGAGGGAAGCCCTACACATACAGAGTTGGCACGCAAAAATCCAAGCGAAATGTCTTTATTTTTTAACACCTACATACAGTAAGTAGTATAGTATCTTCCTTCATAACAATCTTCTTTGCCTATATGTCATATTCACAATCTTTCTTAATGACATTTTCAGTTTGATACCTGGACTGGAGTTCCACCTGTGCTTTCTGTGACAAAAATGTGAAAAGTCTCTGACTGCTCTGTTTCATATCCACCTCCACTCTCTGTTATTAACGACTAGAATGATTCCATTTAAAATTCCAGTTTGACAAAGCATGAATCCATGATCGAGTTAAAGGTGGAACAGCTCAACTGCCATCCATACCTGTCTTCTCTTTCTATCAATTCCATGGTGGATCCTACTGAATTACCTGGTATCTTTGAACCCCACTTTGCACTTTCCCCTTGTTCCTTTCCTCTCCTACTTCCTCTACCTTCACCATTCTCTCTGATGATCTGAGCTTGATTGTGCATGGCAAGCATTAGCATTGGGCTTTTATTACAGTCATAAAGATTTGGAGTGAAGGGATATATCAGCTCGGAGCACACCAAATTAGTTAACAACGCATTATCTGCCCTTTTATGGTAGCTATAACTCTCGTTCTGCCTCTGCTTGGGAAAGAATGGGAGAGGGAGAGTAGATAAAGAGGTCGAGAGACAGAAAGATAAAGAGAGAGGCATAGGCGGTCGAGTCAATCAGAAGCCTGGACTCTTAAAAATAGCTGAGGTCTATGGTAATTCAATGAGTGAGCCTGATAGCCAACAAACTGGCCATAGTTGTCAAACCGTTTCACATGTGAAGTCAACTTAGCCTGTTGTGTCTTCTTTCTCCTTTATTTCCTTGTTGCCCTTTATTAAGTTAGCTTGTTGATCAAGACTATAGATTTCCACATGAAAAAATACTATGAAGTTATGAAAGTTCAATCAGTAAGGCTGGTCTGAATGGATCATCACTTTTCATTCATCTAGGAAACTCATAACTCCCAAAGTCTGTCTTCAATTCCTCCTTCGATTAATTTCATTCCAACTCTCTCTTTCCCCTCCTTGCCTCTTTTGACCTCACCCTTTCCCAGTCCCCTCCAACTCACAAGACAGGCAATACGCTTGACCTCATCTTTACTAGAGGCTGCTCGCCTACTAATCTCACTGCAACCCCTCTCCAGGTCTCTGATCACTACTTTGTTTCCTTTTCTGTCTCCCTTTCCTCCAACCCTAACCACTTAGCCCCTACCCAGATGCCGTCGCAATACTCACTTTCACTCTCCTACTCTCTCCTCTTCTATCCTATCATCTCTCCCTTCTGCTAAATCCTTCTTCTTTCTGTCTCCTGATTCTGCCTCTTCGACCCTACTCTCCTCCCTTTCCGCATCCTATGACTCGCACTGTCCACTTTCCTCCCGGCCAACTTGGCCCTCCCTTCCTGCTCTGTGGCTGAGTGACTCATTGCAAGCTTACAGAACAGGGCTGCGGGCAGCTGAGTGAAAATGGAGGAGAACTAAACTTTCGGAGGAACTATCATCCTTTCACTCCCTCCTCTTCCTCTGTATCTGCTGCTAAAGCCACTATCTATCACTCTAAATTTTCAAGCTTCTGCCTAACCCTAGGAAACTCTTTTCCACCTTCTCCTCCCTCCTTAATCCTCCACCCCTCCCTCCTCCCTCTCTGCTGATGAATTTGTCAACCACTGAAAAAAAGGTTGATGACATCCGCCACTCATTCACTCAGCCTATCGAGTCCACTGGTCTCACTCACACAGAAATAACTACCCTATGCCTTGACCTCTTTTTCCCCTCTCTCTCCAGATGACTTCCTGCAACTGGTGAGGTCTGGCGGCCCGACAACCTGCCCGCTCGACCCCATCCCCTCCTCCCTTCTGGAGACCTTCTCACTTCCCTCATCAACTCATCCCTGACCACTTGCTGCGTCCCCTCTGACTTCAAAATGTCCGAGTTGCTCCCCTGCTCAAGAAACACTTGACTCATCTGATGTCAAAAACTATAGACCTGTATCCTTCTTTATTTTATTTCCAAAACACTTGAGTGTGCTGTCTCTGATCAACTTTCTGAATATCTCTCCGAACAATCTTTTTGACCCAAACCAGTCAGGCTTCAAGACGGGTCACTCAACTGAGACTGCTCTTCTCTGTGTCACAGAGGCTCTCCGCACTGCCAAAGCTGACTCTCTCCTCTGTTCTCATCCTATGCACACTCTTGGATTGAATCCTACCTGGCAGGCCGTTCCTTTCAGGTGCCGTGGAGAGGATCTGTGTCTGCCCCACGTACTCTCACTACTGGTGTCCCTCAGGGCTCGGTTCTAGGCCCTATTCTCTTTTCTTTATACACCAAGTCACTCGGCTCTGTCATATCCTCACATGGTCTCTCCTATCATTGCTATGCGGATGACACTCAACTACTTTTCTCCTTCCCCCTTCTGACACCCAGGTTTCGACATGCATCTCTGCATGCCTGGCAGATATCTCAACTTGGATGTCGGCCCACCACCTCAAGCTCAACAAGACAGAACTGCTCTTCCTCCCGGGAAAGGCCTGCCCGCTCCAAGACCTCTCCATCACAGTTGACAACTCCACAGTGTCGCCCTCCCAGAGCGCAAATAACCTTGGTGTAACCCTGTCATTCTCTAAACATCAAAGCAGTGACCCGCCCCTGCAGGTTCATGCTCTACAACATCCGTAGAGTACGACCCTACCTCACACAAGAAGTGGCGCAGGTCCTAATCCAGGCACTTGTCCTCTCCGATCTGGACTACTGCAACTCGCTGTTGGCTGGGCTCGCTGCTTGTGCCATCAAACCCTTGTAACTTATCCAGAACGCAGCAGCCCATCTGGTTTTCAACCTTCCCAAGTTTTCTCATGACATCCCGCTTCTCCGCACACTCCACTGGTTTCCAGTTGAAGCTTGCATCCCCTACAAGACCATGGTGCTTACCTATGGAACAGCAAGAGGAACTGCCCCTCCCCACCTTCAGGCTATGCTCAACCCCTTCACCCCAACCTGAGCACTCCGTTCTGCCACCTCAGGTCTCTTGGCTCCCACCCCATGGGAGGGCATCTCCCGCTCAGCCCAGTCCAAGCTCTCCTCTGTCCTGGCACCACAATGGTGAAACCAGCATCCCCCTGAAGCTAGGACAGCAGAGTCCCTACTCATCTCTGAAAACATCTGAAACCCTACCTCTTCAAACAGTATCTTAAATAATCCCGCAAAAAATAACACTTAACCAGCACTTGCACTTGTGGAATAGACACCCCAGTCTGTGTCTATTCCACAAGTTACCACCGGCTAAATCTATGACGTTAAAATGCCCATTTACTCTGTTCCATCTGACTGCGCAATCCAATGTCTCATCAGCCCAGCCAGGCAATTTATAAACTTGATCTCCACTATAAAAAATCGAGACATTATCTCACATTTATTTTAGACTAATATTTAGTTTTCAACAGTAGAGATTTGTATAAACCTTGCTGTCTGTCTCTGACATTTGCAACATTGTTTCAATATTCAAATTCGATCTCCAGCTGTCCCATAGTAATGAATGTGTCGGGAGTCGGTATGAGACAGACAGGCCAGTCAAAATCACGAATCAGCATCATTTTTATGGATATATACAAAGAACTATCAATATAATTAATCTAGGGGTATTAATATGTCAATTCAAACCTTGTGTATCCCACTTGCTGTTTTGCAGCTACAGTCTTCCAACAACTTTCCACCTCCCCAGCCCTACACCTGTCCTCAGCATCGAGGCCTACCCTAAACTATTCAATAAAATTCCATATTGTGTTCTGTCTCTGGTGTCATTCAGTGAAGCCTGTACTCTATTTAAATAGTATACCATGGTATAAATACTATAGTATTCACTGTAGTGTTTTCTCGGACATGACTGTTGTACACTTTATTATTTACAGTTTACTACAGTATAAATACTGTAGTATTTACAATAGTGTTTTTGTTTGATCTTCAACAAAGAAGTGGGGTATTTTTCCTTGAATACTACAACAGCACCTTTTTAAAATTATGTAGATACTGTAGGTATGACTGGGGTCTGAACAGATCATTCATAGCTTCTGTTATTTTCTACAACCTGGAGGGAACACAATACAGTAGCTTCAGAAAGTATTCAGACCCCTTGACTTTTTCCCCATCATGTTACATTACAGCCTTATTCTAAAATGGATTATAAAAAAACAAATCCTCAGCAATCTACACACAATACCCCATAATGACAAAGTGAAAACAGGTTTTAACATTTTTTGCAAATGTATTCAAAATAAAACACAGAAATACCTTATTTACATAAGTATTCAGACTCGAAATTGGTGCATCCTGTTTCCATTGATCATCCTTGATGTTTTTACAACTTGATTGAAGTCCACCTGTAGTGAATTCAATTGATTGGACATGATTTGGAAAGGCACACACCTACACATCTGCCTATATAAGGTCCCACAGTTGACAGTGCATGTCAGAGCAAAAACCAAGCCATGAGGTCGAAGGAATTGTCCGTAGAGCTCCGAGACAGGATTGTTGTCGAGGCACAGATCGGGGGAAGGGTATCAAAACATTTCTACAGCATTGAATGTTCCCAAGAACACAGTGGGCTCGGTGAAGCATGGTGGTGGCAGGGATGTTTTTCAGCGGCAGGGACTGGGAGACTAGTCAGGATTGAATGAAAGATGAACGAAGTAAAGTACAGAGAGATCCTTGATGAAATCCTGCTCCAGAGGACTAAAGACCTCAGACTCTCATTGTGTTGTTGTCCTTCGGTGGCTAGCTAGTTAAAGTTGTCCCTTTCCTAAATTATGCATAGATGGAGATAGGGATTTGGACTTGTGGGTTTACTTAATTATCTGTACTGGCTAATGATTATAATGGCCATTCTGAATCAACCATAAATTCATACATTGTGCCCCTGGATGGAAGTTCAATATGTAGCTAGATGTATCTAGTAGGCTAATGTTAACTAGCTAGCGCATAGTTGCCCAATCCATGAAAGGAAGTTAGGCTAGCGAGCAAGCATTGTAGCTATGGTAGCCTAGGACAACAGAAACCAAAAGCGGGTAATGTATGACAGAGTTACAGACTGTTCCGGAAACATGAGAGAGAGGAGGATGGCATTGTCGTTTCGCTATAAGTAGGGCGAGTCAACATGTTTTCTAATTGCACGCATGCCCCCAAGCATACATAGACACACACACACAAATCAGTCCCATGGACAGCCACATCATAATTTGCTGACGTTGATCGGAAATAAATCGTTTTTGGTATCTTTTAGTTGTCACTGTATTATAATAAGTATAGGGGATTTGATGATGTTGAAGTTGAAATGGTGCTGGAATATTGGAGACAGCTCCTGTTTTCTTTGCGACTTCGGTAAGTCTCCGTGGTTCTAAATAAATAGTTTTTTTATAGTCTGAAAATGTCGGACACATTAACTTGCTTGACAATGCTGTAGGTCATGTAACTGTGTGTTACATGCAATATGTTTTGTGGACTTCACTGGACAGATGTTGAATTTATTCTGCCACTGTGTGTTCTTATTTACTTGGCTTTAGGCCTATCACGGTGGCAAGGCATATAAAGTAACAGGTTATAGAGGAAACAACGCAATTATCACAACACAATGTTACAACACATAGGTTGGAACATTTATGAAATTCCTTATTCCAGTTACTAATAAGCATGCAACCAATAAGACAATTATTAAAAACCATTAAATCCCAGTGGATTGATGAGGAATTTAAAAATTGTATGGTTGAGAGGGAGGAAGCAAAAGGAATGGCAAATAAGTCTGGCTGCACAGCCAATTGGCAAACATACTGCAAATTGAGAAATCAAGACTAAACTGAACAAAAATTAAACTGTACTATGAAACAAAGATAAATTATATAATGAATGACAGTAAAAAGCTTTGGAGAAGCTTAAATTAAATGTTGGCCAAAAAGGCAAACCCATTTCCATCATTTATTGAATCAGATTAATGAGAATCACAAAACGCACTGATACTGACAACTACTTTAACTATTTTTTTATTAGCAAGATTAGCAAACTTAGGCATGACATGCCAACAACAAATTCGGGAACCTAATCATGCATAACTGACCAAATTATGAAAGACAAGCACTGTAATTTTGAATTCCGTAAAGTTAGTGTAGAAGAGGTGATTTTATGTGTCTATGTATGGTGATGACTTAGCACTACACATGTCAGCTACCACAGCAAGTGAAATCACTGCAACACTTAACAAAGACCTTCAGTCAGTTTCAGAATGGGTGGCAAGGAATAAGTTAGTCCTAAATTAAAAAAACGAAAAAGCATTGTATTTGGGACAAATAATTCTGTAAACCCTAAATCTCAACTAAATCTTGTAATGAATAATGTGGAAATTGAGCAAGTTAAGGTGACCAAGCTGCTTGGAGTAACCCTGGACTGTAAACTGTCATGGTCAAAACATATTGATGCAATGGTAACTAAAATGGGGTCTGTCCATAATAAAGCGCCGCTCTGCCTTCTTCACAACGCTATCAACAAGGCAGGTCCTACAGACCCTAGTTTTGTCCGGACTCTGAGCTCGCCTGCCTGACTACCCTGCCTGCCTGACTACTCTGCCTGCCATCCTGTACCTTTGCCCCTACTCTGGATTATCGACCCCTGCCTGTCTTGACCTGTCGTTTGCCTGCCCCTGTTGCTGTAATTAACACTGTTACTTCAACACAGTCTGCATTTGGGTCTTACCTGAAATGTTATACGGGTGTTAAGAAGCGCACTTTGGCGGGTCATGTTTCAAAGGGACGCATAACTCAACCTTCGCCACACGTTGGGGAGTTGCAGCGATGAGACAAGATTGAAATTGAGAAAAGGGGGTAAAATACAACCACAACATAAATAATCTCCAGGCTGAGAAGTATTGACACGTTGAATGTACCGAGCTGTCTGTTTAAACTATTAGCAAACAGCTCAGACACCCATGCATACTCCACAAGACATGCCACCAGAGGTCTCTTCACAGTCCAGAACAGTCTATGGGAGGCGCACAGTACTACATAGAACCATGACTGCATGGAACTCTATTCCACATCAAGTAACTCATGCAAGCAGTAAAATCAAATTAGAAAAAAATATTAAAATACACTTCGATAATGGAACAGCGGGGACTGTGAACAGACAGACACATGCACACGATAACATATGGACTATACACAAGTACACATGGATTTTGTGTTGTAGATACAGTATGTGGTAGTAGAGTAGTGGCCTTAGGGCACACACTAATGCGTTGTGAAATGTATTATAATATATATTTTATTGTATATAACTGCCTTAAATTTAGCTGGACCCCAGGAAGAGTACCTGCGGTCTTGCAGCAACCATCAGCACAGCTGAAAATGCGATGGAAACTCATTAACTTGTATTTTTTATTATGTACATTTAACTGCAAAAGGTATTTTTATGTGCAACAAGTCAAATTGATGGAAACATCTCTGTTGGGAAAATGCACATTTTGTTTTCATGTGGATTTTAGAATATTCAAATGAAATCTGTCGCCAATTGTTTGGAAACCTAGCTAGTGTCACATTTCTTCTGAGTCATTACTAAATCATTTAACGTAACAAAACCAAACATTAAACCTCGTAAATAATTCATTTAGACCCAGGCTTTATTTGAAATGGGCATTTGTTTGCTGAAATGTGTGCTATTAAAGTTGCAATGTGTAACTTTTTGTGTGACACGACCAAAGTCACATAGAAATGTTATAGATCTGTCATTCTGATTGAAGGCAAGTCTAAGAAGCAGAAGATTTTTTTTGGAGGGGGGGGGTATTTTATTAGGATCCCCAGTAGCTGTTGCAAAAGCAGCAGCTACTCTTCCTGGGGTCCACACAAAATATGAATCATAATACAGAATGATATAATACAGAACATCACTAGACAAGAACAGCTCAAGGACAGAACTACATAAAACAAAAATTAAAGGCACACACAGCCTACATATCAATGCATACACACAAACTATCTAGGTCAAATAGGGGAGAGGCGTTGTGCCACGAGGTGTTGCTTTATCTGTTTTGTTAAACCAGGTTTGCTGTTTATTTGAGCAATATGAGATGGAAAGAAGTTCCATGCAGTAAGGGCTCTATATAATACTGTACGTTTTCTTGAATTTGTTCTGGATTTGGGTCTATGAAAAGACCCCTGGTGGCATGTCAGGTAGGATATGTGTGTATGTCAGAGCTGTGCGTAAGACGACTATGCAAACAATTTGGGATTTTCAACACAATGTTTCTTATAAAAAGATGAAGTGATGCAGTCAGTCTCTACTCAACTCTTGGCAAAGAGAGACTGGCATGCATAGTATTTATATCAGCCCTCTGATTACAATGAAGAGCAAAGCACACTGCTCTGTTTTGGGCCAGCTGCAGCTTAATATATGTTCTATGTGCGGTATTTCTATGCTTCCCTTTCTGAAGGTTAGTTTCTGAGCCTTTTACTTTCGGTTTTGTACACCAGCTTCAAACAGCTGAAAATAAAATATTTTTGGTTATGGAAAAGATATTTCACAGCTGTTTAGATAGTACAATCACTCTCTAAACCATAATTGTTTGTTTTGTCACAAACTGAAATTGGATATTTTAGAAATACAAAATTACTAGCCTAATATTGGACTAAAGGAACCCATCGTTACTCCTTAGTCCAGAGACTAAGCTCTGTAAGCCAAAAACTTAATCAAAACGTGAATCAATTCTCATTTGAGGTACGGTTCTAAAACTGAACTAAAATATAAATGCAAATTGCAACAATTGAAAAGATTTTTACTAAGTTACAGTTCATAAAGGAAATCAGTCAATTTAAATAAATAAATTAGGCCCTAATCTATGGATTTCACATGACTGGGCAGGGGCACAGCCATGAGAGGGCATTGGCCCACCCACTTGGAGCCAGGTCCACCCACTGGGGAGCCAGGCCCAGCCAATCAGAATGAGTTTTCTCCACAAAAGGGCTTTATTACAGACAGACACAATGGGGCCAACACTTTATTGCGTTTATATTTTTGTTCAATATAAAAACAAATCCCTATACTTCCATATCACATCAAAATAATTTCAGCAATGCAAAATGCATTGAACATGGTTAACCGGTTAACAGTTGCAGTCAACAGTATTTTTCAGTGACAACACGTTTGTGGCTTCCTTCTTCCGTTTACACGCAGGTGTTCGGAGACACAGATAGCTAATTACACAGGTAATCCACTGTCTTCCGTCTGTTTTCCGTAAACAAGCACTGTAACATGGAAATATGGCCGTGTGGGAATCCTAACCCTAAAAAATGTGTGTATCAATAACATTGTTTTGTGTGTTTTTTTGCTGATGACAGCAGTGTCTAAAACGGGGGAAAAAATACCATGACAGACTTAAGTCGATCTCAGGACGATTGTCTGTGGCCAACTTAACCTCCCCTTTCAAATCAAATCAAATTTTATTGGTCACATACACATGGTTAGCAGATGTTAATGCGAGTGTAGCAAAATGCTTCTGCTTCTAGTTCCAACAGTGCAGTAATATATAACAAGTCAATCTAACAATTCCACAACAAGTACCTAATACACACAAATCTAAAGGGGTGAATGAGAAAATGTACATAAGTATATGGATGAGCGATGGCCGAGCAGCATAGGCAAGGTGCAGTAGATGGTATATAATACAGTATATACATGTGATATGGGTAATCTAAAATATGTAAACAATATTAAAGTGGCATTGTTTAAAGTGACTAGTGATCCATTTATTAAAGTGTCCAGTGATTGGGTCTCAATGTTGGCAGCAGCCTTTCTGAGTTAGTGATTGCTGTTTAGCAGTCTGATGGCCTTGAGATAGAAGCTGTTAATTCAATCTCTCGGTCTCAGCTTTAATGCACCTGTACTGACCTCGTCTTCTGGATGATAGCGGTGTGAACAGGCAGTGGCTCGGGTGGTTATGATCATTCTGGCCTTCCTGTGATATCGTGTGGTGTAGGTGTCATGGAGGGCAGGTAGTTTGCCCCCGGTGATGCGTTGTGCAGACCGCACCACCCTCTGGAGAGCCTTGCGGTTGAGAGTGGTGCAGTTGCCATACCAGGCTGTGATACAGCCCGACAGGATGCTCTCGATTGTGCATCTGTAAAAGTTTGTCAGGGTTTTGGGTGACAAGCCAAATTTCTTCAGCCTCATGAGGTGTGGGTGGACCATTTCAGTTTGTCCGTGATGTGTACGCCCAGGAACTTAGCATTTTCCACCTTCTCCACTGCTGTCCCTTCGATGCGGATAAGGGGTGCTCCCTCTGCTGTTTCCTGAAGTCCACAATCATCTCATTTGTTTTGTTGATGTTGAGTGAGAGGTTGTTTTCCTGACACCGCACTCCGAGTGCCCTCAACTCCTCCCTGTGGGCTGTCTCAACGTTGTTGGTGATCAGGTCCACTACTGTTGTGTCATCTGCAAACTTGGCTAGTCACAATCCCAGGATTTAATGGAAACAGGGGGCTCTCCAGGGGTGGTCAGAGGAGTGTTCAGGTAGGTGTTTCAGAGTTTCCATCTGTGCCATGTCGGTGGAGAGTCCAGACCAGGTTTCCATTGTGCGCAGTCCCTCAGAATATGCCGATTTGGCTATTGCCTTCTGTAAGAAGAGGGCGACCAAATTACCATCTCATCGACGGGGGGATTGCACGATAAACTTCCAGGTAAACGCTGCACTTCCCAGGAGTCACGTGTACCTATTGTCACAGGAGGAGATATTGGCTATGGAGACATACGTCACTGAGTCTCTGGGACAGGGGTACATTCGGCCCTCCACGTCACCCGTCTCCTCAAGTTTCTTTTTTGTGAAAAAAAAGGAGGGAGGTCTGCGTCCGTGCATTGATTATCGAGGTCTCAATTTCATCACAGTGGGGTTTAGTTACCCGCTACCTCTCATCGCTAAGGCGGTAGAATCATTTCACGGAGCGCGTTTTCTTCACGAAACTGGACCTCAGGAGTGCGAATAATCTGGTGCGTATTCGGGAGGGAGATGAGTGGAAAACCGCGTTTAGTACCACATCGTTTAGTACCTTGTCATGCCGTATGGGTTAAAGAATGCCCAAGCCGTCTTTCAATCCTTTGTAGACAAGATTCTCAGGGACCTGCACGGGCAGGGTGTGGTGGTGTATATTGATGATATCCTGATCTATTCTACACGCATGTGTCTCTTGTGCGCAAGGTACTTGGGCGACTGCTGGAGCATGACCTGTACGTTAAGGCTGAGAAATGTGTGTTCTCCAAACGAGCCGTTTCCTTCCTGGGTTATCGCATTTCCACCTCGGGGGTGGTGATGGAGTGTGACCGCGTTAAGGCCGTGCGTAATTGGCCGACTCTGACCACGGTAAAGGAGGTGCAGCGGTTTTTAGGGTTTGCCAATTACTACTGGAGGTTTATCCAGGGTTTTGGCCACGTGGCGGTTCCCATTACCTCACTGCGGAAGGGGGGGCCGGCGAGTTTACGGTGGTCGGCAGAGGCGGACAGAGCTTTCAATCGTTTGAAGGCGCTGTTTACCGACGCTCCCGTGTTGGCACATCCGGACCCCTCTTTGGCGTTCATAATGGAAGTGGATGCGTCCGAGGCTGGGGTTGGAGCCGTGCTATCACAGCGCTCGGGCACGCCACCGAAGCTCCGTCCCTGCGCTTTCTTTTCGAAGAAGCTCAGTCCGGCGGAGCGAAACTATGATGTGGAGGACCAGGAGTTGTTAGCTGTGGTAAAGGCCCTGAAGATGCGGAGACATTGGCTTGAGGGGGCCAAACACCCTTTCCTCATCTGGACTGACCACCGTAATCTGTAGTATATCCGGGCAGCGAGGAGACTGAATCCTCGTCAGGCAAGGTGGGCCATATTTTTCACCAGATTTAGGTTCACTATCTCTTATAGACCGGGTTCCCTCAACACGAAGGCCAACACGCTGTCCCGTCTATATGACACCGAGGATCGGCCCATCGATCCTACTCCCATCCTTCCAGCTTCAAGGCTGGTGGCACCGGTGGTATGGGAGGTGGACGTGGACATTGAGCGGGCGTTATGGTTGGAACCTGCGCCTCCACAGTGTCCTACAGGTCTTGCGTACGTGCCGCTTGGTGTCCGTGATCAATTGATTCGGTGGGCTCATACGCTACCCTCTTCGTCATCCTGGGATTGCAAGGACAGTGCGTGGTGTTAGGGGGAAGTACTGGTGGCCCACCTTAGCTAAGGACGTGAGGTTCTATGTCGCCTCCTGTTCGGTGTGCGCTCAGAGTAAGGCTCCTAGGCACCTGCCTAGAGGGAAGTTACATCCCCTCCCCGTTCCACAACGGCCGTGGTCTCATCTGTCAGTGGACTTTCTTACCGATCTTCCCCCGTCTCAGGGGAACACTACGATCCTGGTCGTTGTGGATCGGTTTTCTAAGTCCTGCCGTCTCCTCCCATTGCCCGGTCTCCCTACGGCCCTATAGACTGCTGAGGCCCAGTTTACCCACGTCTTCCGGCACTACAGGGTGCCTGAGGACATCGTTTCTGATCGGGGTCCCCAGTTCACGTCCCGAGTTTGGAGCGTGTTTATGGAGCGGCTGGGGGTCTCGGTCAGCCTGACCACGGGTTATCACCCCGAGAGTAATGGGCAGGTGGAGAGAGTGAAACAGGAGGTGGGTAGGTTTTTGCGGTCGTATTGCCAGGACCAGCCAGGAGAATGTGCGAGGTACAGTGCCTTGCGAAAGTATTCGGCCCCCTTGAACTTTGCGACCTTTTGCCACATTTCAGGCTTCAAACATAAAGATATAAAACTGTATTTTTTTGTGAAGAATCAACAACAAGTGGGACACAATCATGAAGTGGAACGACATTTATTGGATATTTCAAACTTTTTTAACAAATCAAAAACTGAAAAATTGGGCGTGCAAAATTATTCAGCCCCCTTAAGTTAATACTTTGTAGCGCCACCTTTTGCTGCGATTACAGCTGTAAGTCGCTTGGGGTATGTCTCTATCAGTTTTGCACATCGAGAGACTGACATTTTTTCTCATTCCTCCTTGCAAAACAGCTCGAGCTCAGTGAGGTTGGATGGAGAGCATTTGTGAACAGCAGTTTTCAGTTCTTTCCACAGATTCTCGATTGGATTCAGGTCTGGACTTTGACTTGGCCATTCTAACACCTGGATATGTTTATTTTTGAACCATTCCATTGCAGATTTTGCTTTATGTTTTGGATCATTGTCTTGTTGGAAGACAAATCTCCGTCCCAGTCTCAGGTCTTTTGCAGACTACATCAGGTTTTCTTCCAGAATGGTCCTGTATTTGGCTCCATCCATCTTCCCATCAATTTTAACCATCTTCCCTGTCCCTGCTGAAGAAAAGCAGGCCCAAACCATGATGCTGCCACCACCATGTTTGACAGTGGGGATGGTGTGTTCAGCTGTGTTGCTTTTACGCCAAACATAACGTTTTGCATTGTTGCCAAAAAGTTCAATTTTGGTTTCATCTGACCAGAGCACCTTCTTCCACATGTTTGGTGTGTCTCCCAGGTGGCTTGTGGCAAACTTTAAACAACACTTTTTATGGATATCTTTAAGAAATGGCTTTCTTCTTGCCACTCTTCCATAAAGGCCAGATTTGTGCAATATACGACTGATTGTTGTCCTATGGACAGAGTCTCCCACCTCAGCTGTAGATCTCTGCAGTTCATCCAGAGTGATCATGGGCCTCTTGGCTGCATCTCTGATCAGTCTTCTCCTTGTATGAGCTGAAAGTTTAGAGGGACGGCCAGGTCTTGGTAGATTTGCAGTGGTCTGATACTCCTTCCATTTCAATATTATTGCTTGCACATTGCTCCTTGGGATGTTTAAAGCTTGGGAAATATTTTTGTATCCAAATCCGGCTTTAAACTTCTTCACAACAGTATCTCGGACCTGCCTGGTGTGGTCCTTGTTCTTCATGATGCTCTCTGCGCTTTTAACGGACCTCTGAGACTATCACAGTGCAGGTGCATTTATACGGAGACTTGATTACACACAGGTGAATTGTATTTATCATCATTAGTCATTTAGGTCAACATTGGATCATTCAGAGATCCTCACTGAACTTCTGGAGAGAGTTTGCTGCACTGAAAGTAAAGGGGCTGAATAATTTTGCACGCCCAATTTTTCAGTTTTTGATTTGTTAAAAAAGTTTGAAATATCCAATAAATGTCATTCCACTTCATGATTGTGTCCCACTTGTTGTTGATTCTTCACAAAAAAATACAGTTTTATATCTTTATGTTTGAAGCCTGAAATGTGGCAAAAGGTCGCAAAGTTCAAGGGGGCCGAATACTTTCGCAAGGCACTGTACGTCCCATGGGCGGAGGTAGCTCAGAACTCACTCCGCCCCTCCTCCACAAACATGTCACTGTTTCAATGCGTGTTGGGCTACCAGCCGGTCCTGGCCCCATGGCCAACTCCCTTCTTACTATCGTATTAACCCCTTGTTTCATGTGTCTCTCCTCAGGCCGGTGGTAGCTGGTCCCCTGCAGGAAGGTGAGGTGCCGGAGGGTGCCTGCAGGACTGGGAGGGGTACAGTCCGGAGGAGAGGTCCCCCACCGGTACCCAGCACATCTTGGATCCGTCACAGCTGAGAGATTTCCATTGCCTCCATTTATATCTGACTGGTTTATATCTGACTGGTTTATATCTGACTGGTTTATATCTGACTGGTTTATAACTGACTGGTTTAAATCTGACTGGTTTATATCTGACTGGTTTATATCTGACTGGTTTATATCCGACTGGTTTATAACTGACTGGTTTATATCTGACTGGTTTATATCTTATAAACCAGTCACCGGTCTACTAGCTGCCACCGATCCCCTTTTTCTTTTTCTGTTAGTTGTCTTATTGGTTACACCTGTTTCTTGTTTGGGTTTTGGTTAGGGCTATTTAAGCCGGTTATGCCCGCCTGCTTTTGTGCGGGCTTGACCTGACACTAATAAAATACCAAATACCAAAATTGATCTTGTGTTACGTTCATTAAATGTTTTACTTTTTATTTAGCAAATATTTTCTTAACTCTATTTCTTGAACTGCATTGTTGGTTAAAGGCTTGTAAGTAAGCATTTCACGTTAAGGTTGTATTCGGAGCATGTGATAAATTTGATTGGATATTGATTCTATTGGACAAATTCAGGTGTTTATCACCATTTCCTTCATTTTGCTCCCGTTTAAGAAAAGTTTTTCAACAGAATCGGCTCAATCAGTACACCCCTGATCACATGCAAACACAGTTTGCTTTCATACCATACACATAAACAGCTTGTTGTATATATAATTCCTTCTAGCAACTATCTACAGTGGGGAGAACAAGTATTTTAATCACTGCCGATTTGGCAGGTTTTCCTATTTACAAAGCATGTAGAGGTCTGTAATTTTTATCATAGGTACACTTCAACTGTGAGAGACGGAATCTAAAACAAAATCCAGAATATCACATTGTATAATTTTTAAGTAATTAATTTGCATTTTATTGCATGACATAAGTATTTGATACATCAGAAAAGCAGAACTTAATATTTGGCACAGAAACCTTTGTTTGCAGTTACAGAGATCATACGTTTCCTGTAGTTCTTGACCAGGTTTGCACACACTGCAGCAGGGATTTTGGCCCACTCCTTCTCCATATCCTTCAGGTTTTGGGGCTGTCGATGGGCAATATGGACTTTCAGCTCCCTCCAAAGATTTTCTATTGGGTTCAGGTCTGGAGACTGGCTAGGCCACTCCAGGACCTTGAGATGCTTCTTACGGAGCCACTCCTTAGTTGTCCTGGCTGTGTGTTTCGGGTCGTTGTCATGCTGGAAGACCCAGCCACGACCCATCTTCAATGTTCTTACTGAGGGAAGGAGGTTGTTGGCCAAGATCTCGCGATACATGGCCCCATCCATCCTCCCCTCAATACGGTGCAGTCGTCCTGTCCCCTTTGCAGGAAAGCATCCCCAAAGAATTATGTTTCCACCTCCATGCTTCACGGTTGGGATGGTGTTCTTGGGGTTGTACTCATCCTTCTTCTTCCTCCAAACACGGCGAGTGGAGTTTAGACCAAAAAGCTCTATTTTTGTCTCATCAGACCACATAACCTTCTCCCATTCCTCCTCTGGATCATCCAGATGGTCATTGGCAAACTTCAGACGGGCCTGGACATGCGCTGTCTTAAGCAGGGGGACCTTGCGTGCACTGCAGGATTTTAATCCATGACGGCGTGGTGTGTTAATAATGGTTTTCTTTGAGACTGTTGTCCCATCTCTCTTCAGGTCATTGACCAGGTCCTGCCGTGTAGTTTTGGGCTGATCCCTCACCTTCCTCATGATCATTGATGCCCCACGAGGTGAGATCTTGCATGGAACCCCAGACCGAGGGTGATTAACGGTCATCTTGAAGGTCTACAATTTTATCCCTGATGTCCTTACACAGCTCTCTGGTCTTGGCCATTGTGGCGAGGTTGAAGTCTGTTTGATTGAGTGTGTGGACAGGTGTCTTTTATACAGGTAACGAGTTCAAACAGGTGCAGTTAATACAGGTAATGAGTGGTGAACAGGAGGGCTTCTTAATGAAAAACTAACAGGTCTGTGAAAGACGGAATTCTTACTGGTTGATAGGTGATCAAATACTTATGTCCTGCAATAAAATGCAAATTAATTACTTAAAAATCATACAATGTGATTTTCTGGACTTTTGTTTTAGATTCTGTCTCTCACAGTTGAAGTGTACCTATGATAAAAATTACAGACCTCTACGTGCTTTGTAAGTAGGAAAACCTGCAAAATCGGCAGTGTATCAAATACTTGTTCTCCCCACTGTACATGCTCTCCTCCTCTCACCTTTCCCCTTCACTTATAGACTTCAGTGCGTAACACATCCTTTCCAAGCCAAAACTTCACATCATGACCGCTAACCGATACACAGCCTACATCGCTGTCAGGTCATAGTCAACATAGCTACTAGAACTAACGCGTTAGTAAACCCACTACAATCATGCAGTACAGTGTAGTAAGCAGCAATAGGTTAAACAGTTACACCGGTGGGCTCCGGTTGCAATAAATTAATAAAACCAAAAGCTTACCTTGACTTGGAAGAGTTCAATTGTTGGATAGCCAAAGCCAGCTAGCTAACATAGCATTCCTCTCTGTTTGACCTGGGTGTTTGAGTGTCCCAAACTAGCTAGCTGCATTTGACACTAACTAAGTAAGTGAAAGTGAAAAAATAAATACTACGAAATATAGCTAACTCTCTTCTCCCTCTCTTCTCCTTAATTTTGGGAGAAATTACTTTGTTCAAAACTGTTCAGCTATTGTTTTTTTCTCTCTTTGAGTCAAGTACTCACCACATTTTATGCACTACAGTGCTAGCTAGCTGTAGCTTATGCTTTCATTACTAGATTCATTCTCTGATCTTATGATTGGGTGGAAAACATGTCAGTTTATGCTGCAAGAGCTCTGATAGATTGGAGCATGTCATCTGAAAGTTGTCATAATTACTGTGTAAGTCTATAGAAGGGAGTGAAAACCATGAGCCTCCTAGGTTTTTTATTGAAGTCAATGTACCCAGTGGAGGACATATGCTAGCGGTCCTCCGGCTACACCATGGTGCTACCCAACAGAATTCTGCTGAGGCTATTGTAGACCTTCCTTGTAAAACGGTGTTTTAATAAATTATTTGGTGATAACTTGAATGCACCTGGAGAGGAATATTTATATTGCATCCTCCTCATTCCTGCTTACAAGAAAATATTAAAGCAGGAAGCACCAGTGACTCGGTCTATAAAAAAGTGGTCAGATGAAGCAGATGCTAAACTACAGGACTGTTTTGCTACCACAGACTGGAACATGTAGGATTCTTCCGATGGCATTGAGGAGTACACCACATCACTCACTAGCTTTATCAATAAGTGCATCGAGGATGTCATTCCCACAGTGACTGTACGTACATACCCCAATCAGAAGCCATGGAGAACAGCCAACATTCGCACTGAGCTAAAGGGTAGAGCTTCCGCTTTCAAAGTGCGGGACACTAACCCGAAAGCTTATAAGAAATCCTGCTATGCCCTCTGACGAACCATCAAACAGGCAAAGAGTCAATACAGGGCTAAGATTGAATCGTACTACACCGGCTCCGAAGCTGATCTTATGTGGCAGGGCTACAAAGGGAAGCACAGCCGCGCGAGCTGCCCAGTGACACGAGCCTACCTGATGAGCTAAATCACTTCTATGCTCGCTTCGAGGCAAGCAACACTGAGCATCAGCTGTTCCGAACGACTGTGTGATCACACTCTCCGTAGCCGACATGAGTAAGACCTTTAAACAGGTCAACATTCACAAGGCTGCGGGGCCAGACAGATTACCAGGACGTGTGTTCCGGGCATGTGCTGACCAACTGGCAGGTGTCTTCACTGACATTTTCAACATGTCCCTGATTGAGTCTGTAATACCAACATTTTTCAAGCAGACCAGCATAGTCCCTGTGCCCAAGAACACGAAGACAACCTGCCTAAGTGACTACAGACCCGTAGCACTCACGTCCGTAGCCATGAAGGGCTTTAAAAGGCTGGTAATGGCTCACATAAACACCATTATCCCAGAAACCCTAGACCCACTCCAATTTGCATACTGCCCAAACAGACCCACAGATGATTCAATCTTTATTGCACTCCACACTGCCCTTTCCCACCTGGACAAAAGGAACACCTATGTGAGAATGCTATTCGTTGACTACAGCTCAGCGTTCAACACCATAGTACCCTCAAAGCTCATCACTAAACTAAGGAAATTGGGACTAAATACCTTCCTCTGCCACTCTATCCTGGACTTCTTGATGGGTCGACCCCAGGTGGTGAGGGTAGGTAGCAACACATCTGCCACGCTGATCCTCAACACTGGAGCCCCTTATGGATGCGTGCTCAGTCCCCTCCTGTACTCCCTGTTCACCCACGACCGCATGGCCAGGCACGACTCTAACACCATCATTAAATTTGCAGCAGACACAGCAGTGGTAGGCCTGATCACCGACACCGACGAGACAGCCTATAGGGAGGAGGTCAGAGACCTGGCCGGGTGGTGCCAGAATAACAACCTATACCTCAACGTAACCAAGACTAAGGAGATGATTGTGGACTACAGGAAAAGGAGGACCGAGCACGTCCCCGTTCGGGGCTGTAGTAGAGCAGGTTGAGAGCTTCTCAGCAACAACTTGAAGCTTTAAATGTGACTTTGAGAAAGTGACTGACCTGTTTGATGCCTGTCTTTCAGGGCCAAGAGGTGGACACTTTGGCAGAGGTGACGGATATGGAGGTATATAATGATGGGGGGGATCGATACAGTTACATATCCCAAAAACATTTATATCTAAATATATTTGAGTCTTATCAAAGTAGCCACCCTTTGCCTTGATGATAGCTTTGTACACTCTTGGCATTCTCTTAACCAGCTTCATGAGGTAGTAACCTGGAATGCATTTCAATTAACAGGTGTGCCTTGTTCAAAGTTAACTTGTGGAATTCCTTTCCTTAATGCATTTGAGCCAATCAGTTGTGTTGTGACAAGGTAGGGGTGGTATACAGAAGATAACCCTATTTGGTAAAAGACCAATTCCATATTATGGCAAGAACAGCTCAAATAAGCAAAGAGAAACGACAGTCCATCATTACTTCAAGACATGGTCAGTCATTCTGGAAAATTTCCTAAACCATTAAGTGCTATGATGTTGCTGGCTCTCATGAGGACTGCCACAGGAATGGAAGACCCAGAGTTACCTCTGCTGCAGAGGATAAATTCATTAGTGTTAACTGCACCTCAGCTTGCAGCCCAAGTAAATGCTTAAGAGTTCAAGTAACAGACACATCTTAACATCAGCTGTTCAGTGGAGACTGCGTGAATCAGGCCTTTATGGTCGAATTGCTGCAAAGAAACCATTACTAAAGGACACCAATAATAATAATAAGAGCCAAGAAAGATGAGCAATAGACATTAGACCGGGGGAAATCTGTCCTTTGTCTGAGTCTAAATGTGAGATTATTGGTTCCAACCGCCATGTCTTTGTGAAACGCAGAGTAGGTGAACGGATGATCTCCGCATGTGTGGTTCCCACCGTGAAGAATGGAGGTGGTGTGATGGTGCTTTGCTGGTGACGCTGTCAGGGATTTATTTATAATTCAAGGCACACTTAACCAGCATGGCTACCACAGCATTCTGCAGCGATACACCATCCCATCTGGTTTGCGTGTAGTGGGACTATCATTTGTTTTTCAACAGGACAATGACCTAACACGCCTCCAGGCTGTGTAAGGCTTATTTGACCAAGAAGGAGAGTGATGGAGTGCTGCATCAGATGACCACAATCACCCAACCTCAACCCAATTGAGATGGTTTGGGATGAGTTGGACTGCAGAGTGAAGGAAAAGCAGCCAACAAATGCTCAGCATATGTGGGACCTCCTTCAAGACAGCTGGAAAAGCATTACAGGTGAAGCTGGTTGAGAGAATGCCAAAAGTGTGCAAAGCTGTCAAGGCAAAGGGTGGCTACTTTGAAGAAACTAAAATATGAAGTATATTTTGATTGAAACACTTTTTGGTTATTACTTGATTCCATATGTGTTCATAGTTTTTGATATCTTCACTATTATTATTCTACAGTATAGGAAATTGTAAAAAATAAAGAAACCCTTGAATGAGTGGACACGCCTAAACTTTTGACTGGTACTCTGTGTGTGTGTGTGGGTAGAATTAGCTGACGCTAGTTGGCTGTACCTGTGCCAAAACTCCAGTATTTAATTTTTTTATCCTATAGCTTGTCCATCTTTTTAAATAGTGAACTAACATGTTTTCAGCACTTATTTACATGACTGATCAAACTATTTTTCTCATGACTCTCTCTGGTCTCTGCAGCAGACATATAGGGAGCATTATGTTTGGAACATCAAAGATATGAGCACTCAAGGGCTTTTAATGTCATTTTAACCATATTCAGCCTCGTTCCACAGGGAATTAATTGTACTAGTTGGTATCCCTGGTGCAATGCAGGTGGTTTCAAGTTAGTCTGACACCAGTAAAGATAGAGGTGGAGGATATGGTGATAACGACTGATATAATAACTATGGAGGCAATGGTGAGTTCCTCTGCCTAGTTTTTCTAGATATTCTAAATTAGAATGTGGGGAACGTTGTCCTGGGATGTTTTGCCGGTTTGTCCAAAAGCTTAACTTGTTATACTTGTTTCCTTAAGTGGCGGCTATGTTGGAGGCCCCGGCGGGTATGGTGGCGGCAACCAGGGCTATGGCGGAGGAGGTGGCAATGGCAACCAGGGTGGCAGCTGTGGAGGAGGATACAGCAATGACAGAGGCGGCGGTGGTGGTAACTACGGAGGTAGTAAGTCAATCACGCAAGGGTGAACTGCACATATAAAAAATGCCATCACTTAGTTTTGAATCTGGTTAGCTTTATGTAATGGATAGCTTGGGTTGTAAAATGCCTTTTATCTGTGTCCTCTTGCAGGTAACTATGGAGCTAACGGTGGCGGCAGCAGCACAGCTGGTGGTGGCGCTGGAGATTACAATGACTTTGGCAATTACAGCAGCCAGTCGTCGTCGTCCAGCTACGGTCCATTGAAAGGAAGTGGCAGCTATGGCAGTGGAGGGGGCAGGAGCAGTGGCCCATATGGTGGTGGCGGTAGGTAAGTCCCATGTCGCTACACTTTCCCTTGAAGTTAAAAGAACGGAACCTAAGTCCCTGGTGTTGTATGGAAGAAAGATAGAAGCTTTTCTCTAGTAGCTAGTCCCTTGAGTTGAGCGTTTATGTGAGGCCTGGTCCATTCTCCAGGTGGTTATGGAGGGGGCTCCAGTGGTGTGTATGGAGGGGGCTCCAGTGGTGGGTATGGAGGGGGCTCCAGTGGTGGTTATGGAGGGGGCTCCAGTGGTGGTTATGGAGGGGGCTCCAGTGGTGGGTATGGAGGGGCTCCAGTGGTGGTTATGGAGGGGGCTCCAGTGGTGGGTATGGAGGGGGCTCCAGTGGTGGTTATGGAGGGGGCTCCGGATGCTGACGGTTCTGAGGTAAGCACTGTACTACAAACATTGTACCCCACCTCTTGATTGGGTTGTTAAATGTAGTCTTGCATTAGAGGAAAAAATAGTGGAAATGGCTATGTGGCTTCCTTGACAAGCACAAGATGCAGCAGTTTTTAGAAATCAAAGCAGCACCTTCATGTGGCCAGTAAGCTTAGGGTCGGGGGCGATATCATATACCGTGATACATGAACATTTGATACATGTGCTTAAATGTATTATCTGAGGTAAACATAAGGTTTACATAAGTATTCACACCCCCGAGAATCACATTTGGCAGTGATTACAGCTTTGAGTCTTTCTGGGTAAGTCTCTAAGACTTACACATCTGGATTGTGCAATATTTACCCATTATCCTTAAAAAATATATTCAAGCTCTGTCAAGTTGGTTGTTGATCATTGCTATACACGGGCGACAAGGCAGTTAACAACTGCTTCCCCGGGTGCCGATGATCTCGAAAAAGCAGCCCCTCCCCCCACACACCTCTGATTCAGAGGGGTTGGGTTCAATGCGGAAGACACATTTCGGTTTAATGCATTGTTGTGCAACTGATTAGGTATACCCTTTCCATACAACCATTTTTCAAATCTTGCCATAGATTTTCAAGCACATTTAAGTCAAAACTGTAACTCGGCCACTGTCTTTTCTTAGTAAGCAACTCCAAGTGTAGATTTGTCCTTGTTTTAGGTTGTCCTGGTGAAAAATGAATCTTCCAGTGACTGGAAAGCAGACTGAACCAGGTTTTCCTCTTAAGATTTTGTCTGTGCTTAGCTCCATTCCGTTTATTTTAATCCTGTAACTCCCCAGTCCTTAGCAATTACAAGCATATCCATAATATGATGCAGCTTCCACTATGCTTGAAAATATGGAGAGTGGTACTCAGTAATGTGTTCTATTGGATTTGCCCCAAACACACTTTGTATTCTGGACAAAAAGTGAATTGCTTTGTCACATTTTTTGCAGTATTACTTTAGTGGCTTGTTGTAAACAGGATGCATGTTTTGGAATATTTGTATTCTGTACAGGATTCCTTCTTTTCACTCTGTCATTTAGGTTAGGATTGTGGAGTAACTACAATGTTGTTGATCCATCTTCAGTTTTCTCCTATCACAGCTGTTAAACTCTAACTGTTTTAAAGTCACCATTGGTCTCGTGGTGAAATCCCACAGCGGTTAGTTTCCTTCCACTCCGGCTACTGAGTTGGGAAGGACGCCTGTATCTTTGTAGTGGCTGGGTGTATTGATACACCATCCAAAGTGCAATTAATGACTTCACCATGCTCAAAGGGATATTCAATGTCTGCTTTTTTATTTTTACCCATCTACTAATAGGTACCCTTTGCGAGGTATTGGAAAACCTCCCTGGTCAATGTGGTTGAACCTGTGTTTGAAATTCACTGCTCGACTGCCGGACCTTACAGATACTTGTATGTATGGGGTACAGAGATGAGGTAGTCATTCAAAAATCATGTTTAACACTATTATTGCACACTGAGTCCATGCAACTTATTATGTGACTTGTGAAGCACATATTTACTCCTGAGCTTATTTAGGCTTGACATAAAAAAAGGATTGAATTCTTATTGACTCAAGACAGTTTAGCTTTACATTTTTAATTTGTAAAAAAAATATATATAAAAAAATACATCTAAACATAATTCCACTTTGACATTGGGGACTATTGCGTGTAGGCCAGTGACCAAAAAAAGCTCAATTTAATCATTTTATGTTCAGTCTGTAACACAACTATATTTTGAAAAAGTCAAGGGGAATGAATACTTACTGAAGGCACTGTATTTAGCCCCTTGGCATGCGTATTTGGATTGGACTGAGTTTGAAACACCCCCCACCCCCCACTCAACAGCTGAGTAGATGGTACGAAGTGTTATTGGAAAATCATCAATGATCAGAGTACTTACGCTATGTTCATATTCAGTATCAAAGCAGGTGTCATTGTTTACAAAAGTTTATTTTCATTTAGATTATTTACCGCCATGCCTATGGTGAAAATAAAGGTCAAAGGCCTTTTTGCTTCGGGGCTGCCGAGTTGGTTTCTCCCCATAAGATTAGCATTGTTGCCAATGGACAAAATACACGTTTTCTTAAAGTCTTCTCTGTTGGCTCATAGCTTCACAATCAATTGGAGTCTAGTTTACACACCCAACATGACTAGCCATTCATTTGGAGGAGCCAGCTGAGAGGGAGAGAAGTAGCAAGATCCCCGCCAGTGAAGCAGGGGACAGCAGCAGTCTGAATACAGATGATTGCTCTTGTAAGACTAGCGAGAGGTAGCACGAGAAAGGAAGGGGTATTTTATACCATGCTGGTATGTAAGATATTTTTTATCAACTTGTATGTGCAACACTCACCTTTTGTATATATGTTAGCAGTCCATGTCACCTCTCAGGGCAAATGAACTAACATGGACTCCATAGGAGTTTTATTCCAGCAAAATTATTTATTCTTAGAAAAGGAGGGCTATAGCAGTGTTTTGGGATGCCAAAATAACTGAATGACGCCAACCTTGACTGCTACCCTTGTACCGTTGCATTTATGACAACATAAGTGGCCCAATGTCCTCAACATTTCACTAGATCTGGCATTTGTAGTGCATAAAAATCTAGAATAAAATCACTCATTGCTTTAATAATGTTTAAGTACTTTCTCTATTTCTCTTTTCATTTTCATTTACAGGGCTGTAAGATGTCTGCTCCAGTGCACCTCATCTTGCACCTCTCATCCCTACACCTGTACTGGGATGACGGGGAGTTGCAGGACCAATCTTGACACCATGGGTATGCTGGATTATTTATTTTACATGCAGCCACCTCTGCTTGATGTATTGGCCACACATCTGATTATTTAAAGATGAGATATTCAGTGTCATTTTAAATGAACAGAAGGGACACAACGGGAATGCTGCTGGACAGTTATATTTAAACTTTTGTACTAACTTTCAATAAATGTAAAGCAGGTGTCTCTGTATTCTCATCACAACAGTGCCCTCTGACTCTCTGACCAAATCAACTTTTCCATCTAGAATATAGGACAATGGTAGAAGACATGGCTGGACACTCATACCTGGATACTGTCCACGGCTACCCCATCACACCATGGGGTAGCCAAGATATAGGAAGACAGGAAACAATTTGTTGGCTACCTACCACAGAGTTTACTAGTTAAATACTCTGTTACATTATTTTAGGTTTCTGTGACTGGATTTGTTCTCAGGCCAATATAAATCAACCGTCCTACTAGTCTCCACCCCTAGACGATACAATAGCTCCTCAATGTAAGGTTGTTTAGGGTAAGGGAGGAAGCCCATTTTTCTAAGCATTTAGATGTCAGCCATTGAGAGTGATATGTCCTCTTCTGTCTTCCATAGTCATCCTCGGTGTAAGGCCCCTGACGCTCTTCCTCCTCCTCAGTCAAACACCATGGTTCTGTTTTCACTGAGTACTGTGCTTCCCGGATGTCGACAACATTAAAACGATCTGCACTGTTGCCCTCCCCCTTTATTTTCACGTTTACAGGGGAGATGATGTTCCTCTAACAAAACACACTGTGTCTCAGGTAATTGCACTTATTTACGACAATCTAATACTTACTCAAACTTGTTAAAATTGTATTACATTTCTTATACTTCTGTAATACTGGCATTTAAACATGTGTATTTGATAGTAATGTGATTTGGATATTAGCGAACAACATGGTCAAGTGCTGACTGGGGGGTTTGTCAGGCTGACAATCTTAAGCACATACATTTCTAATGCTTCCCGCTCTTTTTATCCCTGAAAAGCCCTAATTGTTCTGTTGGCTATTTCAAAAATGATTTAATTTCTCTCCAGCATTATATTGAGCTATTACATTTAGTTTTATTGTATTGAAAAGAGAAGAGAACAAAGGGGAGCATTCCCAGTGTAGCTGTTAATAAGGCTCCACTGTTAGCTAGGTGGCGTTGCTCTATACTTGGCAGACTCTCTGAGTGCCATGCTGATGGAGGCTCCCATCTGAGAGGCATTTTACAGGCTGCAGATGTCTGCCTCTTCCACTCTGTGCATTAATCTTCATCGCCAACCCTCGGCCCGCACGCCTCATAATGGTTACTGATAGACTTTTGTCTGCAGAATTAAAATGATGAATTCATTTATGTATTGTTCCTGTAAAGTAGTATTACTGGTTGTAACCACACCACCACCTTTCCCTTAAATATCACAGTTAGAAAGTCCTGGAAACTTCCGTTATTGTTTCATACTGTATGTTAAAAAAAATTCTAGCTGTAGTTGATGTTGAGGTGATGGACATTACCTAACTATAGGTTTTGCCTTGTTATGTTTGTTGCTAATGAATTGCATCTGCAGGATGAGGGACACTTAACCAAACTGAGTGCTTCAGTCTGCAAAAGAACAGATGAAATGGTCCCTACAGCGATAAGAGTTGTCTGCCGTCACATTTGCACCATCACTTCCTCATCTGATGATGACATTTCTCTTCCTATCCCTGTGTGTCCCAGAGATTATTGTACTGAAGTCTGATTGAGCCACCAATCAGAACCACCCAGGGACCCCACTGTGGCCTTTCCATCCTCCATTTCCTTTGTCTCATCGCCCAGGCAACAGTAAAGACTTAATTTATCTGTTTCCATAAATGGACACATCCTTACTGTCTCTGGCTAGAGGTGACCCCAATCTTTTCTATTACATGGTGTAGTAGCTGTTAGCCATTTTAATTAATTGTATTGTGTATATATAGCATTCAACGGATGTGACAGATTTGATTTGAGGATGCATATATTGCAGTTGAGAGGAATTATAACGCCACCTTTTGGGAAACAAAGGAACTACAGTGCACATGTCAGAATAGTGATGAATGATGTACTAAAACCCTTGCCTGGCTACCCAGACTAATTGCTCTGGCTAAACGCTATACCACACCCACAGATGTTAGTTTCTTCTCCACAGTGACTGTGGATCTGAGTACCTCCCCGACCCTTCACCGAATGCCAACACGTTTCAGACCGTCTGATGGTCCAGAAACCGATGGGTTGGGCCAAAACACACATGTTTAAAGTGGAGGTTTGAAAATTCGGCATTGGTTTTGATACTCTGATTGGTTAGAGACCATCCAATCACTGATTACTTTGTTTTGTACAAGGCCCCTCATCACCACAAACAACTTCAATAAGTGTGGTTACATGCACACAATAATGCGATTATTGTGGATAGTCAGATTAATATCTCGCTAAAATATTTACATACTTTGCAAATTGGAACTAATCCTGTTTACATGGACACATCTGAAATCAGGCTAACTGATGGCACTCTGATAAATGCAGAACATCGGCAATCAAAATAAACGTTTTACCACAGCGAAAGCATATTTGATTCTGAGTTCGGACATATAACGTTTGTATGTGAAAACTATTTCTAAGAAGCATACATTGTTGTTCCCAACGCTTCCCAACCACGCTAAAGATGGAGGCTCGCTCGGCTGGTGCTAGCACATGCTCTCATTAAATACACAGCTGGAATGCCGATTTAAGGTGTTAACATGTCTTAATAATTAGAAAGATTGCTCAGAAAACCAGGTGTTTTAATTGCCATATGCTTACTTAGATTTTGGCCTTACGCCGATTAAGCAGAGTAAGGCGTTTACATGACTATTGCATAATATGCCTACTGCCATAATCAGTTTAATATCTAATTATCAGTGTGCATGTAAACATACTCAATGATGGCAGTTTCAGACATAGCAGTGGAAGAATTTAGTGAGTCGACAGGCTATATTAACCCTCACCCTGGAATGCTGATGCTATGTATTGGCAATTGATAGGCTTTGAAGCTACCGTTCAGCCATTTTGGCACTCCTCATCAGAAGCAGTCCTCTATACCAGTGGTTCCTTGTTATAGTCCCGTAGTCCTTCAAACATTCAACCTCCAGCTGCATACTCCCTCTAGCACCAGGAGCAGCGTACTCCCTCTAGCACCAGGGGCAGCGCACTCTCAAATTTTGTTTTTTGCCATCATTGTAAGCCTGCCACACACACACACACACACCAACTATACAATACATTTACTAAACATAAGAATGAGTGTGAGTTTTTGTCACAAGCTGGCTTGTGGGAAGTGACAAAGAGCTCTTATAGGACCAGGGCACAAATATTAATAATAATAATGAATAATTTTGCTCTTTATTTAACCATCTTACATATAAAACCTTATTAATTCATAAAAAATTATGAATAACTCACCACAGGTTAATGAGAAGAGTGTGCTTGAAAGGATGCACATACCTCTGTAATGTTGGGTTATATTGGAGAGAGTCTCAGTCTTAAATAATTTTCCGCACACAGTCTGTACCTGTATCCACTCTCACGTAGTTACGTGTTTGCAAAGGGCATCAGTGTCTTAACAGCGCAATATGCTAAGGCAAGAAACTCTGAGCGCAGCCCAATCCAGAAATCTGGCAGTGGGTTCTGATTAAATTACATTTTCACAGAACCGCTTGTTGCAATTTGATGAGGTTCTCTTGTTGAGATATCGGTAAGTGGACTGGAGGCAGGGCATGAAAGGGATAATGAATCCAGTTGTTTGTGTCATCCGTTTCAGGAAAGTACCTGCGTAATTGCACACGCAACTCACTCAGGTGCTTTGATATTTGACATTGTCCGCAAGCTTGAGTTCATTTGTACACAACAAAATCATAATGATGGAAAGACCTGTGTGTTGTCCTTGTTAATGCAGACAGAGAAGAGCTCCAACTTCTTAATCATAGCCTCAAATGTGTTCCTCACATTGAATATCGTTACGCAGAGTCTCTGTAATCCTAGATTCAGATCATTCAGGCAAGAAAAAACATCACCCAGATAGGCCAGTCGTGTGAGAAACTCATCATCATGCAAACGGTCAGACAAGTGAAAATTATGGTCAGTAAAGAAAACTAAACTTGTCTCTCAATTTAAAAACAAAATGTGTCAATACTTTGCCCCTTGATAACCAGCGCACTTCTGTATGTTGTAAAAGCGTTATATGGTCGTTACCCATATCATTGCATAATGCAGAAAATACACAAGAGTTCAGTGGCCTTACTTTAACAAAGTTAACCATTTTCACTGTAGTGTCCAAAAAGGATTTCAAGCTGTCAGGTATTCCCTTGGCAGCAAGAGCCTCTCGGTGGATGCTGCAGTGTAACCAAGTGGCGTCGGGAGCAACTGCTTGTATGCGCGTTACCACTCCACTATGTCTCCCTGTCATGGCTTTTGCACCATCAGCACAGATAACAACACATCTTGACCACCAAAGTTAATTTGATGTCACAAAGCTGTCCAGTACTTTAAAAATATCCTCTCATGTTGTCCTGGTTTCCAGTGGTTTGCAGAAGAAGAAGTCTTCCTTAATTGACCCCCCATAAACGTAACTGACATTTACCTGGAGCTGTGCCAGGCCCGCCATGTCTGTTGACTCATCCAGTTGTAACGCATATAATTCACTGGCTTGTATGCGACGCAGTAATTGTTTCAAAACATATCCTGCCATGTGACTGATGCGTTGTGAAACGGTGGTGTTTGATGAAGACATTGGCATAGTTTTTTGGCCTTTTCCCCCAGCATTGTCCCAGCCATATCTGCGGCAGCAGGAAGAATTCCTGCTGAAGTCCTCCACAATAGTATGGGGCTTGCCTGTCCTAGCCACTCGGTAGCTCACCATATAAGATGCTTCTAGCCCTTTCTTATAGTATCTGTTGCTTTTATACATGTCTTACTACTTGAAAGTCGCTCCAAAAACTCCTGTGGCTTATTTTTCAAATGGTCATGCTTTGTTTCTAAATGTCTGCTTAGGAGTGAAGGTTTCCCGCGAGAGAGTAACGGTTAATGTGATTGGATGTTAATTATTTGACTAGGCTACCTGTATTTGACATTGTGTTATTATTTCACTGAACACTAGATGGTTTAATTTTATTTTTGGCAGTGAAACGAGGCTACTTAGGCGAGAATAAAACCTTACCCAAATGTATAGCCCCGTTGGAAAATATACAGTGCCTTGCGAAAGTATTCGGCCCCCTTGAACTTTGAGACCTTTTGCCACATTTCAGGCTTCAAACATAAAGATATAAAACTGTATTTTTTTGTGAAGAATCAACAACAAGTGGGACACAATCATGAAGTGGAACGACATTTATTGGATATTTCAAACTTTTTTAACAAATCAAAAACTGAAAAATTGGGCGTGCAAAATTATTCAGCCCCCTTAAGTTAATACTTTGTAGCGCCACCTTTTGCTGCGATTACAGCTGTAAGTCGCTTGGGGTATGTCTCTATCAGTTTTGCACATCGAGAGACTGACATTTTTTCCCATTCCTCCTTGCAAAACAGCTCGAGCTCAGTGAGGTTGGATGGAGAGCATTTGTGAACAGCAGTTATCAGTTCTTTCCACAGATTCTCGATTGGATTCAGGTCTGGACTTTGACTTGGCCATTCTAACACCTGGATATGTTTATTTTTGAACCATTCCATTGTAGATTTTGCTTTATGTTTTGGATCATTGTCTTGTTGGAAGACAAATCTCCGTCCCAGTCTCAGGTCTTTTGCAGACTCCATCAGGTTTTCTTCCAGAATGGTCTTGTATTTGGTTCCATCCATCTTCCCATCAATTTTAACCATCTTCCCTGTCCCTGCTGAAGAAAAGCAGGCCCAAACCATGATGCTGCCACCACCATGTTTGACAGTGGGGATGGTGTGTTCAGCTGTGTTGCTTTTACGCCAAACATAACGTTTTGCATTGTTGCCAAAAAGTTCAATTTTGGTTTCATCTGACCAGAGCACCTTCTTCCACATGTTTGGTGTGTCTCCCAGGTGGCTTGTGGCAAACTTTAAACAACACTTTTTATGGATATCTTTAAGAAATGGCTTTCTTCTTGCCACTCTTCCATAAAGGCCAGATTTGTGCAAAATACGACTGATTGTTGTCCTATGGACAGAGTCTCCCACCTCAGCTGTAGATCTCTGCAGTTCATCCAGAGTGATCATGGGCCTCTTGGCTGCATCTCTGATCAGTCTTCTCCTTGTATGAGCTGAAAGTTTAGAGGGACGGCCAGGTCTTGGTAGATTTGCAGTGGTCTGATACTCCTTCCATTTCAATATTATCGCTTGCACAGTGCTCCTTGGGATGTTTAAAGCTTGGGAAATCTTTTTGTATCCAAATCCGGCTTTAAACTTCTTCACAACAGTATCTCGGACCTGCCTGGTGTGGTCCTTGTTCTTCATGATGCTCTCTGCGCTTTTAACGGACCTCTGGGACTATCACAATGCAGGTGCATTTATACGGAGACTTGATTACACACAGGTGGATTGTATTTATCATCATGAGTCATTTAGGTCAACATTGGATCATTCAGAGATCCTCACTGAACTTCTGGAGAGAGTTTGCTGCACTGAAAGTAAAGGGGCTGAATAATTTTGCACGCCCAATTTTTCAGTATTTGATTTGTTAAAAAAGTTTGAAATATCCAATAAATGTCGTTCCACTTCATGATTGTGTCCCACTTGTTGTTGATTCTTCACAAAAAAATACAGTTTTCTATCTTTATTTTTGAAGCCTGAAATGTGGCAAAAGGTCGCAAAGTTCAAGGGGGCCAAATACTTTCGCAAGGCACTGTAAATGTACCGTTTGAAAATGTGTTTTTGTTTGTTTTATTAAATGTGAATCACATTTTTATTTGGCGTACCCCAGTTTGGGAATACCTGCTCTATAGGAATGATTAGAATTCAACAGTATTTCAATTAAATGTTTAAAAGAAAAATGTAAGTATTTTTTGTTGTTGTGACATTTAATATATATATATTTTTATGTTTTGTTCACATAATGTAATGTAAAAGTATGCATTAAGTTAAGATGTCTGTAATATAATAAATGTGGCAAAACCTAATGTAGACATTAATAAATGCATTTTTATAGGTTCCAAAGTATTCATGGTGGCTTTAACACAGCGCGCCCTATTAGTCATCTAGTGTATATATAAATCATTGTTAGTGACTGAACACACTATTCATGCATGTAGAAATTATGCTTCACAGAAGATTCGGACACCATGAGCATGACAGCTCATGATTATTAGTCAGTAATGTCTATATTAATGTTTTAAATGTATGTAAATTGTAAAGTTTTTTTTGTACGTAATGTCTTTTTCGTTATGTGTTGGACCCCAGGAAGACTAGCTGTCGCCATTAGCTTCGGCTAATGGGGGGTCCAAAAAAAGAATAATAAATGACAATTAGAATGTTCCATGAATACAGGCTAGGTTTAGGTTTGTTTTTTTTTGCAAAGAAGCTAGCAAGCTACCTAGATGATATCAGCAACATACCCATATTTTACCCGATCCTTTTCTCCTTCAGCCAGAGAAGGTCTATATTTAATACTTTACAATTACTGCCAACTATATGAATGAGGTGAAATCAATTTTAATTCATGGTGTTAGAATGCACTGCTGTATTAAAGCAATTCAGAACTAACTTGTTTGCATGTTCTGCTGCAGATTCAAAGCCAGATTAACTCATTGCAGAATGTATCCATAATCATGAATTCATATTTTTTTATTCAACTTTTATTTAACTAGGCAAGTCAGTTAAGAACAAATTCTTATTTACAATGACGGCCTAGGAACTGCCTTTTTCAGGGGCAGAACGACAGATTTGTATCTTGTCAGCTCGGGATTCGATCTAGCAACCTTTTGGTTACTGGCCCAATGCTCTAACCACTAGGCTTTAAGTATATTATTAGGAATATCAATATAGGTATATAAAATATATTTAGGTATATTTATTTGACAAGAATGCACTTAGTAGCCCATCAATCACATTGCATTGTTTTAAAGAAATCTAAATAGTAAACCATGCATACATATGCTTGCATACATAACATAAACATCTGATTTATTCATCAATGCTACAAACCTGGGACATTGAAGAGCACCATATGAACTTTTATTACTATCAGAGAGCACACAGATTTTTCTGCTTTCTCATTATAGGAATTAGACCAGCAGAAATAACACAACATGTAAAACAGCATATTGTTATTTTTGGTGGATGAGTTACAAATGGAGAAACAGCTGACGCGTGAGGTAGATTTAATATAAAATACTAGGTCAACTCCAGCAGAATGCAAAACAGAAATGCACACTTAGACTTAAAACAAGGAAGCCATGCCTATACGCAGCTATATCAACAACTTTCTAGACAATTTTAACAGGTCCATGTTGCTGCTGTCAATTGTGAGAAGCACATTTACCACTGCATTCAGTCTAAACCCCATAATAAGGATAGGATAGGATTACAGAGGTGAAGAAAAGGTAACAAACACAGTACAACACATTTAAGTGGGTAACTGAGTCTAGATGTTTTCAAATCAGGAGAAGAACAAGTGAAGGAAGTGGCATAGGGAAAACAGGTGAAGGTAGGGTGAGTTTATATAGATAAGATGGAGGGTTCCAAAGTGTATGAAGCTGTGGGACCATGGGACATAAAAGGCAAAGTGTGGAATGAGGTGTAGCCAGAAGGATGGTTAGCCATAGAATAAACATAAAATGGGGTGCTGGTGTGCTTTTGCATCCCTTTTAGGTCATTGTCACAAATATCCGGCCCTCCCATGTCCAGTCATTCTCGGGGTTTCAGCGTGTGTCCCTTTATGTCAAAAATCTCTGAAGCTGGAGACTCTTACCTCCCTCACTAGCTTTAAGCACCAGCTGTCAGAGCAGCTCACAGATCACTGCACCTGTACATAGCTCATCTGTAAATAGCCCATCCAATCTACCTCATCCCCATACTGTATTTATTTATTTATCTTGCTCCTTTGCACCCCAGCATCTCAACTTGCACATTCATCTTCTGCACATCCTACCATTCCAGTGTTTAATTGCTATATTGTAATTACTTTGGCACCATGGCCTATTTATTGCCTTACCTCTCTTATCCTACCTCACTTGCACATGCTGTATATAGATTTTTCTACTGTATTATTGATTGTATGTTTGTTTATTCCATGTGTAACTCCGTGAAGTTGTATGTGTCGAACTGCTTTGCTTTATCTTGGCCAGGTCGCAGTTGCAAATGAGAACTTGTTCTCAACTAGCCTACCTGGTTAAATAAAGGTGAAATAAAAATTTAAAAAACATACCTCAAAAAAGCCACATCAAGTCTCATTTGAGCTTTGCCAAAAAGCACATTGTAGATTCCAAGGCCAAGTGGCAAAAGGTGCTGTGGTCAGATGTGACCAAAATGGAACTTGTTGACCTGAACGCAAAGCGATATGTCTGGCGAAAAGCCAATACATGTTTCACCCAAAGAACGCCATGCCTACAGTAAAGCACGGCGGTGGCAGCATCCTGTTGTGGGGGTGTTTCTCTTCAGCAGGGACTGGAGCACTTGTCAGGATAGAAAGGAAAATGGACAGTGCAAAATACCAACAGATTCTTGAGGAGAACCTGCAGCCCTCTGCCATGAAGTTGAATATGGGAAGATGGTTCACATTTCAACATGACAATGACCCAAGGCACACCGCCAAAGCAACAGTACAGTGGCTGAAGGACAAGAAGGAGAATGTCCTTGAGTGGCCTAGTCAGAGCCCCGACCTAAATCCCATCGAGAATCTGTGGAATGACTTGAAGAGTGCAGTCCATGAGCGGTCACCATGCAATTTGACTGAGCTTGAACAATTCTGCAAGGAAGAATGTGCAAATATTGCACAGTTTAGGTGTGCAAAGTTAGTAGAGATGTATTCAAAGAGGCTATAATTCAAGCGAAAGGTGGTTCACCAAGTACTAACTCTTATCCAAAAAGGGTATTTTACTGTTTTAATTGTAATACATTTTCAGAGTTCTTTATAATTGTTTTTTCATTTGGATATTGTGGGTTACTGTGTGTAAATAAAGCCGGGAAAAGTCTGATTTGATGTGTTTTCATTTCAGGCTGTAAGGCAACAAAAAGTGAACATTTTGAAAAGGGTTGGTGACTTTCTATACCCACTGTATGAAAGACTGTACCACACAGGCTAGGGCCCAGGTTCCCAAAAGTGTCTTAAGGTTAAGTTCATAGTTAGAAGCTTTGTAGGAGCAGTGTTAAATCTTCAAGCTGTTTCTCACAACCATCGTTATTAAAGTTGCACTTGTAAAAGCTTGTTATTTACCAACTGCCACGAACCACTCGTATCACAGTTAAGTGTGTCTTTCTCCTTACCGCATCACTTTATACACAGAAGATCCCCACTAGACATAGATTTTGTTTAAGATGTTTCTCTGTGACCACTGATAATGTCAAAATGAAGTTGCCAATATCTTTGCAATTTTTACAAACAAGCGAAGGATAAAAATATGCTTCAAATGAAAACCAAGAAGACTGTATGAAAAGATGAATAGCTTACAGTATAACACAGAATAGGCCTAAGATGGTGCGGGGATGCATAGCTGCTGTTTTATGAGCTCCTGACCAATTCTGCCATTTTGTGTGCGCAGATCGGAACTTTTCTTGTACATAATGTTTCCGTACATATGACCGAAAAAAGTTTCTGGACATTATAACAGCAATCACTAACCTAGATCTGGATGAAGACTTCTACTTCTTCAGCACAGGACTTTAATGCAGGAAAACTGAAATCCATTTTACCTAATTTCTACCAGCATGTTACCTGTGCAACTACAGGAAAAAAAACTCTCTAGATCACCTTTACTCCACACACAGAGACGCATATAAAGCTCTCCATCGCCCACCATTTGGCAAATCTGACCATAACTCTATCTTCCTGATTCTTGCTTACAAGCAACTCAAACAGGAAGTGCCAGTGACTCGCTCAATACAGAAGGGGTCCGATGAAGCGGATGCTAAGCTACAGGGCTGTTTCACTAGCACAGACGGGAATATGTTCAGAGACTCATCCAATGGCATTGAGGAGTACACCACATCAGTCACTGGCATCATTAATAAGTGCATTGACGACATCATCCCCACGGTGCCAGTATGTACATATCCCAACCAGAAGCCATGGATTACAGGCAACATCCACACTGAGCTAGGTTATAGCTGCCGCTTTCAAGGAACGGAACACTAATCTGGACGGTTATAAGAAATCCCGCTACTCCCTCCCACAAACCATCAAACAGGCAAAGTGTTAATACAGGACAAAGATCGAATCCTACTATGCCGGCTCTGACACTCATCAGATGTGGTAGGTCTTGTAAACTATCATGGATTACAAAAGGAAACCCAGTCAAAAATTCCCAGCGACGCGAGCCTACCAAACCAGCTAAATGCCTTCTATGGTTGCTTCGATGCAAGCAACACTAAACCATGCGGGAGAGCACTAGCGGACACTAGGCCCTCCATGGAATGAGTTCGACACCCCTGGCCTATAGGGAGGAGGTCAGAGACCTGGCAGTGTGGTGCCAAGACAATAATCTCTCCATCAACATGAGTAAGACAAAGGAGCTTATCGTGGACTACAGGAAACGGCGGGCCGAACACGCCCCCATTCACATCGACGGTGCTGTAGTGGAGTGGGTCGAGAGCTTCAAAAAGTTATACCGCTGCACCATCGAGAGCATCTTGACTGTCTGCATCACCACTTGGTATGGCAACTGCTTGTTATCCGACTGCAAGGCGCAACAGAGGGTAGTGCATATGTGCCAGTACATCACTGTTTTTCGTTGACCAAATTCGACACTCTCAATGACCTCCATACAAAAATTCCTAACTTCGTGGTCTTTTTTTTTGTGGACAAATTTGGGGCAGAGTAAACTCTTGCTTCACCTCTTCCTCTCTGGTATGGGGTATGCAGAGGCTACTCAGTGTGCAGAGGGTAGGGAAAGGTCACAGACCTGCTCCCCAGAGAGAAGTGGTGCTGCCATCCTTTTAATTTTCATCAGGGAACAATAGTGACACCTCCGAGCCATCAAGGACTCGTTTCTCATCGGCTAATTACCCCGGCAGAGCCATAAAGAAGCAGAGAGGTAATTTATATTGATTACACAGAAACCAGGATAATTGAGTGAAATGCCATCTGCATGGTTGCGTGCATGTGTGTGTGTGTGTGTGTGTGCGTGCGTGCGTGTCTGTGTATATGTGTCTTGCAGGTTGGTGCCTGTATCTAATAACAGGGAATGTTTACAAGTTTGTCTGGGTGAATGTATGTCAGAGGTCTATAATTAATGCCTATGATATGTGTATTATTGACAACGGGAATGTCCCATGGTTGGAGGTCTGGTCTGTCTGTCTCTTCAGGGCAGAATTAATAAAGGAACGGTGTCTCTGATGTCTGTGGTTGTCCCATCTTCAAACCAAATCAAAATGTATTTGTCACCGAATACAACAGGGTGTAGACTACCGTGAAATACTTGCTTACGAGCCCTTCCCATAATAAATAAATAAATAGAGTAACGCAAGAGGAATAAAAAACAAAAGAATGGAGCTATATACAGGGAGTACCAGTACCAAATCAATGTGCATTTGAAGTAGATATGTACATGAAGGCAGGGTAAAGTGACTAGGCATCAGAATAGATAATAATAAGAGTAAAATAAAGAACAGAGTAGCAACAGCTTATGATGAGTGTAAAAGTGAATGTGTGTGTGTGTGTGTGTTTGTGTTGTGTCGGTATGTGTGTGTGTACGCATGTAGTGTATGAAAATGTGTGTGGGTTTTGTGTGAGAGTGTTAGTCTAGTGCGTGTGAGTGAGTGTGTATGCATCAAAATCAAAATCATATTTTATTTTCACATGGTTCGTAAACAACAGGTGTATTCTAACAGTAAAATGCTTACTTATGGGTCTTTTTCAACAATGCCGAGTTAAAGATAAAAATAGAAATAGTGGCACGAGGAATAAATACAGTGAATAACAATGAGAGCTGTTGCTACCACAGTTATGCCAGCATACGTTCGATTTTTATCCATATTTCAGATATGTACATGGTTGATGTAGGCTCTACACAAAATTATGAGGTATTCTAACTCAGATAAGCAAAAACTCTAGACATTCTTAATAACATTAGAGCTTGCACAACAAAGAGACACCCTCCTTCTCCCTTCGTCTTACCCGAGTCTGCTGTCCGGTCTTGACGATGCATAGAAAAACCAGCGAGATGCATATTCATATCCTTGTTCAGCTACAACTCTGAGAAACGTAGGATATTACAGTTTTTCAGGTCTTGTCGATATGATAGTCTCGAACTAAACCTATCCAGTTTGCAGAACAGAGGGCAATGGTGGCCTATTTGTTTGCCGACATAGTCTCGTCAGGATGCCGCCTCGCCGCCGTCACTTCCTCTTTTGAGTCCCGGGGATTGGGGCCTGGTCCGGAGTAAGCAGAATGTCCAGAATCTAGCTGTTTTCGGTCATAAGAAATAATGGGGGATACATTATGACTCGATGCTCCGGTACCATTTGCCGGACCAAATCTCGGTTTCTGCTTGCGAAAACCGCAGATACAAATAAAAAGCTTGTGCCTAAATGTAGATTCTCTATATAACTACTGTCACTTGCACTATTTTCTATGAAACGATTCAGTGATCCACACATTGATTCAGTGATCCTACACATTGATTCAGTGATCCTACACATTGATTCAGTGATCCTACACATTGATTCAGTGATCCTACACATTGATTCAGTGATCCTACACATTGATTCAACAGTGAACAGTGAACAGTGGGGAAGCATACATCTTTGTTAATCTTAGCTCATTTGCCAAGCCAAATGAACCAAAGGTTTTGTTTAACATCACCGGATCCATCATCACTCGTCCAAACAAGATGATTGAATGGCCAAGCTGTGCTATCAGGAATATTGTAGCAGGGGTCTGGCTGATTGCATTCTGCTCCCATCTGTGCTGCTGTGTTATTATGGCTCTGGAAGCTGTGCAAACCCAAGGCATGCGATAAAGGGAAGAGAAAGACATTTGTTAGTGAATGTGTTTGGGATAAGCAAACCAAAAGGTGTGTGTGTGTGTGTGTGTGTGCGTGCGTGCGGGTGGGCGGGCGAGAGAGAGAGAGAGAGAGAGAGAGAGAGCATGTGAAATGGGATTCTAGGATTGTGTAGAAGTGTGAGCGACCATAATGTTCAAATCCACAGCATAATGGTTGTTGGCACATAGGGATTGCGTCAGTGTGTGTTTGTGTGTACGAGTATCGTTTTTATGAGACGTGGGACTGGGCCAGATATGCAGAATCTCCCCGCAGTTTAAACTGTGCTTTATGACTGTGGCTGTTTCTACAGAGTGTCGTTGACAGATTCTCGGTGAATAGTGTGTCTTTTCGGGCCCTGGGTTGAAGAGACAGCCAAGAACAACACTGCCACCACAACATCCCTCCATCCATCCATCCCTCCCTCTCTTCATCCCTCCCTCCCTCCCTCCCTCCCTCCATCCCTCCCTCCCTCCCTCCCTCCATCCCTCCCTCCCTCCCTCCCTCCCTCCATCCCTCCCGCTCTCCATCCATCCCTCCATCCCTCCCTCTCTCCATCCCTCCCTCCATCCCTCCCTCTCTCCATCCATCCCCCCCTCTCTCCCTCCCTCCCTCCCTCCCTCCCTCCCTCCCTCCCTCCCTCCCTCCACGGCTATAATTCACCACTCAAGCCACCAGGCGCCCAGTTCTACAGAAAAACATGTAGCAATACCACAAGTAGTATTGTGAACATAAATTACTCTCAAATCTCATCTGTGGTCATTGTGAATGTAAATGTATTTTCTTGTAATAGGGTGAGGTTGCTGATGTACAAGTTGGATAGATAAGAGGGAATAGCACGCAAGCTGGACAGTTATTCCCTATTCCACCCAGCGTATTGCAGGAGCTGTAGGAGAGACTGAGGGAAAAGTAATTTATTACTGGACATAGTGGTGCAGGAAAAGATACATCTCCGTTAGTTTGAAAGATAGAGACAGAGAAATCATACACAGACATGCTATTACAATGCTACCATACCTGATGTCTACATGTATCAGTCACTCTCAACATAAAAGTTTTTTTATATAGTGTCAGAGTAATGCTTTTGAGCTCCTGTAGAGTTGCATAGTTACAGTCTGGGAACCCAGAGCAAAGGAATTCCCTGCACCAAAACTCTGAAGACTGGAAACCAGAACACATGGCCTCAAGAAAGACTGATTGGAATTGGTATTCATCATTGTGGCGTTTGTGTATAAAAATTCAAGACTATACTGCCATTATTCCATTGCATTTATATTGTATAGGACTTTCTTGTATTTCCTAACTCATTTGGGATTATGGCTGGTTGGAGTCTGTTATGTCTGTTCACTACTAAATTATCAAACAACAGTAGATATGTAACTGATTAGGAGATTGTGACCAACTAATGTTGAACAGAAACTCTACTTGTTATAGTCATGAACCAGTGAGCTGTTTTACATCATCTTTGTGTCTGTGATAAAACAGAAAGTAGTGATGGGTTTTCGGTCACATCTTGTGTATAATTTATGTATATGTTGTTGGGTGAAAGCTGCCGCTCCGATGCGGCTGGTTAACTGGGTCTTGCTATTTGATGGTCACATGCTCAGTCTTGTTTCTGTCATAAATTCATAATTTCTCTGTCATAAATTCCTCCTCTCTCTGGCTGCATGCTCAGAGATCTGTTTTCATGGGACTCTAACACAGCCAAGAGAAGAAGAGGAAGACAAAAAAACATTGGCATTTGCCTATATGTTTCTCATCTTGCAGGCTTTCTCTTTTCTCCTCTCTCTGTCTCTTTCGCCATCCCCCTCCCCATCCCCCTCACTGGATTCCCCAGCAGCAATGCAGTACCCTTAAACAGCGCCCCCCCCCCCCCCCCCCACCTCTTCTGACATATTTATTGCCATCGCCACGCCATTGGCCACCAAGCTGACAGCTGTGATTTAAAGCTTGCCCCTCATTGGTCCTGGCTTGACAAGCAAATTTATTGCTGTGCTGCGATTCGCCTCTGCCTGCCTTTGAGGTGAATTACTGCCTTGTCTGTGATAGGACACAGAAGCAGTGTCATGTTACTATCGTAAAACCTGCATCCCTGGGGGAGGGGAGTGAGGAGGAAGGGTGGTGTAGTATGCCTGAGTTGAGACTTAGAAAGAGAGAAAAGGGAAAAGAGATGGGGACTGAAGGAGACATAGAAAGACATGGACAGAGACAGACCGCAAGAAAGAGGGAGTGGAGGGAGCGAGCATGGGCTTCTGTATTTTGAATTCTGTTATTATTTTATTTTCTTGTAGCCTTTGTTGAAACACACCCCTTCCTTTGAACATCTGACACACCCTCAGAATACCCTAAGAGGTGGTTCATACTGCCTTTGTAAATCAAATCAAATCAAATGTATTTATATAGCCCTTCGTACATCAGCAGTGCTGTACAGAAACCCAGCCTAAAACCCCAAACAGCAAGCAATGCAGGTGTAGAAGCACGGTGGCTAGGAAAAACTCCCTAGAAAGGCCAAAACCTAGGAAGAAACCTAGAGAGGAACCAGGCTATGTGGGGTGGCCAGATAATAACAGAACATGGCCAAGATGTTCAAATGTTCATAAATGACCAGCATGGTCCAATAATAATAAGGCAGAACAGTTGAAACTGGAGCAGCAGCACGGCCAGGTGGACTGGGGACAGCAAGGAGTCATCATGTCAGGTAGTCCTGAGGCATGGTCCTAGGGCTCAGGTCCTCCGAGAGAGAGAGAGAGAGAAAGAATGAGAGAAAGAGAGAATTAGAGAGAGCACACTTAAATTCACACAGGACACCGAATAGGACAGAAGAAGTACTCCAGATATAACAAACTGACCCTAGCCTCCCGACACATAAACTACTGCAGCATAAATACTGGAGGCTGAGACAGGAGGGGTCAGGAGACACTGTGGCCCCATCCGAGGACACCCCCAAACAGGGCCAAACAAGAAGGATATAACCCCACCCACTTTGCCAAATCACAGCCCCCACACCACTAGAGGGATATCTTCAACCACCAACTTACCATCCTGAGACAAGGCTGAGTATAGCCCACAAAGATCTCCGCCACGGCACAACCCGAGGGGGGGGGGGGGGGGGGCAGCCCAAACAGGATGACCACATCAGTGACTCAACCCACTCAGGTGACGCACCCCTCCCAGGGACGGTATGAGAGAGCCCCAGTAAGCCAGTGACTCAACCCCTGTAATAGGGTTTTATTTTGTATTTATTTATTTCACCTTTATTTAACCTGGTAAGCAAGTTGAGAACAAGTTCTCATTTACAATTGCGACCTGGCCAAGATAAAGCAAAGCAGTTCGACACATACAACGACACAGAGTTACACAGGGAGTAAAACAAACATACAGTCAATAATACAGTATAAACAAGTCTACAGTGCCTTGCGAAAGTATTCGGCCCCCTTGAACTTTGCGACCTTTTGCCACATTTCAGGCTTCAAACATAAAGATATAAAACTGTATTTTTTTGTGAAGAATCAACAACAAGTGGGACACAATCATGAAGTGGAATGACATTTAGTGGATATTTCAAACTTTTTTAACAAATCAAAAACTGAAAAATTGGGCGTGCAAAATTATTCAGCCCCTTTACTTTCAGTGCAGCAAACTCTCTCCAGAAGTTCAGTGAGGATCTCTGAATGATCCAATGTTGACCTAAATGACTAATGATGATAAATACAATCCACCTGTGTGTAATCAAGTCTCCGTATAAATGCACCTGCACTGTGATAGTCTCAGAGGTCCGTCAAAAGCGCAGAGAGCATCATGAAGAACAAGGACCACACCAGGCAGGTCCGAGATACTGTTGTGAAGAAGTTTAAAGCCGGATTTGGATACAAAAAGATTTCCCAAGCTTTAAACATCCCAAGGAGCACTGTGCAAGCAATAATATTGAAATGGAAGGAGTATCAGACCACTGCAAATCTACCAAGACCTGGCCGTCCCTCTAAACTTTCAGCTCATACAAGGAGAAGACTGATCAGAGATGCAGCCAAGAGGCCCATGATCACTCTGGATGAACTGCAGAGATCTACAGCTGAGGTGGGAGACTCTGTCCATAGGACAACAATCAGTCGTATATTGGACAAATCTGGCCTTTATGGAAGAGTGGCAAGAAGAAAGCCATTTCTTAAAGATATCCATAAAAAGTGTTGTTTAAAGTTTGCCACAAGCCACCTGGGAGACACACCAAACATGTGGAAGAAGGTGCTCTGGTCAGATAAAACCAAAATTGAACTTTTTGGCAACAATGCAAAACGTTATGTTTGGCATAAAAGCAACACAGCTGAACACACCATCCCCACTGTCAAACATGGTGGTGGCAGCATCATGGTTTGGGCCTGCTTTTCTTCAGCAGGGACAGGGAAGATGGTTAAAATTGATGGGAAGATGGATGGAGCCAAATACAGGACCATTCTGGAAGAAAACCTGATGTCTGCAAAAGACCTGAGACTGGGAAGGAGATTTGTCTTCCAACAAGACAATGATCCAAAACATAAAGCAAAATCTACAATGGAATGGTTCAAAAATAAACATATCCAGGTGTTAGAATGGCCAAGTCAAAGTCCAGACCTGAATCCAATCGAGAATCTGTGGAAAGAACTGAAAACTGCTGTTCACAAATGCTCTCCATCCAACCTCACTGAGCTCGAGCTGTTTTGCAAGGAGGAATGGGAAAAAAATTCAGTCTCTCGATGTGCAAAACTGATAGAGACATACCCCAAGCGACTTACAGCTGTAATCGCAGCAAAAGGTGGCGCTACAAAGTATTAACTTAAGGGGGTTGAATAATTTTGCACGCCCAATTTTTCAGTTTTTGATTTGTTAAAAAAGTTTGAAATATCCAATAAATGTCGTTCCACTTCATGATTGTGTCCCACTTGTTGTTGATTCTTCACAAAAAAATACAGTTTTATATCTTTATGTTTGAAGCCTGAAATGTGGCAAAAGGTCGCAAAGTTCAAGGGGGCCGAATACTTTCGCAAGGCACTGTATATACGATGTGAGCAAATGAGGTGAGATAAGGGAGGTAAAGGCAAAAAAGGCCATGGTGGCAAAGTAAATACAAATAGCAAGTAAAACACTGGAATGGTAGATTTGCAATGGAAGAATGTGCAAATTAGAAATACAAATAATGGGGTGCAAAGGAGCAAAATAAATTAATTAATTAAATACAGTAGGGAAAGAAGTAGTTGTTTGGGCTAAATTATAGGTGGGCTATGTACAGGTGCAGTAATCTGTGAGCTGCTCTGACAGTTGGTGCTTAAAGCTAGTGAGGGAGATAAGTGTTTCCAGTTTCAGAGATTTTTGTAGTTCGTTCCAGTCATTGGCAGCAGAGAACTGGAAGGAGAGGCGGCCAAATAAAGAATTGGTTTTGGGGGTGACTAGAGAGATATACCTGCTGGAGCGTGTGCTACAGGTGGGAGATGCTATGGTGACCAGCGAGCTGAGATAAGGGGGGACTTTACCTAGCAGGGTCTTGTAGATGACATGGAGCCAGTGGGTTTGGCGACGAGTATGAAGCGAGGGCCAGCCAACGAGAGCGTACAGGTCGCAATGGTGGGTAGAATATGGGGCTTTGGTGACAAAACGGAGTGCACTGTGATAGACTGCATCCAATTTGTTGAGTAGGGTATTGGAGGCTATTTTGTAAATGACATCGCCAAAGTCGAGGATTGGTAGGATGGTCAGTTTTACAAGGGAATGTTTGGCAGCATGAGTGAAGGATGCTTTGTTGCGAAATAGGAAGCCAATTCTAGATTTAACTTTGGATTGGAGATGTTTGATATGGGTCTGGAAGGAGAGTTTACAGTCTAACCAGACACCTAAGTATTTGTAGTTGTCCACGTATTCTAAGTCAGAGCCGTCCAGAGTAGTGATGTTGGACAGGCGGGCAGGTGCAGGTAGCGATCGGTTGAAGAGCATGCATTTAGTTTTACTTGTATTTAAGAGCAATTGGAGGCCACGGAAGGAGAGTTGTATGGCATTGAAGCTTGCCTGGAGGGTTGTTAACACAGTGACCAAAGAAGGGCCAGAAGTATACAGAATGGTGTTGTCTGCGTAGAGGTGGATCAGAGACTCACCAGCAGCAAGAGCGACCTCATTGATGTATACAGAGAAGAGAGTCGGTCCAAGAATTGAACCCTGTGGCACCCCCATAGAGACTGCCAGAGGTCCGGACAGCAGACCCTCCTATCAGAGAAGTAGTTGGTGAACCAGGCGAGGCAATCATTTGAGAAACCAAGGCTGTTGAGTCTGCCGATGAGGATGTGGTGATTGACAGAGTCGAAAGCCATGGCCAGATCAATGAATACGGCTGCACAGTAATGTTTCTTATCGATGGCGGTTAAGATATCATTTAGGACCTTGAGCGTGGCTGAGGTGCACCCATGACCAGCTCTGAAACCAGATTGCATAGCAGAGAAGGTATGGTGAGATTCGAAATGGTCGGTAATCTGTTTGTTGACTTGGCTTTCGAAGACCTTGAAAAAGCAGGGTAGGATAGATATAGGTCTGTAGCAGTTTGTGTCAAGAGTGTCCCCCCCTTTGAAGAGGGGGATGGCCGCAGCTGCTTTCCAATCTTTGGGAATCTCAGACGACACGAAAGAGAGGTTGAACAGGCTAGTAATAGGGGTGGCAACAATTTCTGCAGATAATTTTAGAAAGAAAGGGTCCAGATTGTCTAGCCCGGGCTGTTCGATGCTAATGCAGAACGCCATAGGATGTTTTTGTGTTGGTTAAGGGCAGTCAGGTCTGGGGAGAACCAAGAGCTATATCTGTTCCTGGTTCTAAATTTCTTGAATGGGGCGTGTTAATTTAAGATGGTTAGGAAGGCATTTAAAAAAAATATCCAGGCATCCTCTACTGAAGGGATGAGATCAATATCCTTCCAGGATACCCCGGCCAGGTCGATTAGAAAGGCCTGCTCGCTGAAGTGTTTCAGGGAGCGTTTGACAGTGATGAGTGGAGGTTGTTTGACCGCTGACCCATTACGGATGCAGGCAATGAGGCAGTGATCGCTGAGATCTTGGTTGAAGACAGCAGAGATGTATTTAGAGGGCAAGTTGGTTGGGATGATATCTATGAGGGTGCCCGTGTTTAACCTCTTGGAACTCCCCATACCGGATCCGGTATCAGGAATACAGACTCAAGCTCATTACCATAACGCAACGTTAACTATTCATGAAAATCGCAAATGAAATGAAATAAATATGCCATCTCGCAAGCTTAGCCTTTTGTAAACAAAACTGTCATCTCAGATTTTCAAAATATGCTTCTCAACCATAGGAAAACAATAATTTGTGTAACAGTAGCTAGCAAACAAAGGATTTAGCGTTAGCATTAGCGTTAGCATCCAGCACGCAACATTTCAACAAAAACATAAAAGCCTTCAAATAAAATCATTTACCTTTGAAGAACTTCTGATGTTTTCAATGAGGATACTCTCAGTTGGATAGCAGATGCTCAGTTTTTCCAAAAAGATTCTTTGTGTATTAGAAATAGCTCCGTTTTATACATCACATTTGGCTACCAAAAAAAAACCGAAAATTCAGTCCTCAAAACGCGAACTTTTTTCCAAATTAACTCCATAATATCGACTGAAAACATGGCAAACGCTGTTTAGAATCAATCATCAAGGTGTTTTTCACATATCTCTTCATTGATACATCGTTCTTGGACACATGCTTTCTCCCCTGAATCAAATGGTAAAGTGGAAGCAGCTGGCAATTGCGCACCGAATTCGACGCAGGACACCAGGCGGACACTTGGAAAATGTAGTCTCTTATGGTCAATCTTCCAATGATATGCCTACAAATACGTCACAATGCTGCTAAGACCTTGGGCGAACGACAGAAAGTGTAGGCTCATTCCTTGCGCAATCACAGCCATATAAGGAGACAATGGAAAACAGAGCTTCAGAAATTCTGCTAATTCCTGGGTGATGCATCATCTTGGTTTCGCCTGTAGAATGAGTTCTGGGGTACTTACAGACAAAATCTTTGCAGATTCTGAAACTTCAGAGTGTTTTCTTTCCAAAACGGTCAAGAATATGCATAGTCGAGCATCTTTTCGTGACAAAATATCGCGCTTAAAACGGGAACGTTTTTTATCCAAAAATGAAATAGCGCCCCCAGAGATCCAACAGGTTAAGGCTTTGGGGAGGTACCTGGTAGGTTCATTGATAATTTGTGTGAGATTGAGGGCATCAAGTTTAGATTGTAGGATGGCTGGGGTGTTAAGCATGTTCCAGTTTAGGTCGCCTAGCAGCACGAGCTCTGAAGATAGATGAGGGGCAATCAGTTCACATATGGTGTCCAGAGCACAGCTGGGGGCAGAGGGTGGTCTATAGCAGGCGACAACGGCGAGAGACTTGTTTTTAGAGAGGTGGATTTTTAAAAGTAGAAGTTCAAATTGTTTGGGTACAGACCTGGATAGTAGGACAGAACTCTGCAGGCTATCTTTGCAGTAGATTGCAACACCGCCCCCTTTGGCAGTTCTATCTTGTCTGAAAATGTTGTAGTTTGGGATTAAAATGTCTGGTCTTCCTAAGCCAGGATTCAGACACAGCTAGAACATCCGGGTTGGCAGAGTGTGCTAAAGCAGTGAATAGAACAAACTTAGGGAGGAGGCTTCTAATGTTAACATGCATGAAACCAAGGCTATTACGGTTACAGGATTAGAGGCAGAGAATCCCAGTGGAAAGAACCGGCCAGGCAGAGACAGCAAGGGCGGTTCATGGCTCCAGAGCTTTTCCGTTCACCTTCCCACTCCTGGGCCAGACTACACTCAATCATATGACCCACTGAAGAGATGAGTCTTCAGTAAAGACTTAAAGGTTGAGACCGAGTTTGCGTCTCTGACATGGGAAGGCAGACGGTTCCATAAAAATGGAGCTCTATAGGAGAAAGCCCTGCCTCCAGCTGTTTGCTTAGAAATTCTAGGGACAATTAGGAGGCCTGCGTCTTGTGACCGTAGCGTACGTGTAGGTATGTACGGCAGGACCAAATCAGAGAGATAGGTAGGAGCAAGCCCATGTAATGCTTTGTAGGTTAGCAGTAAAACCTTGAAATCAGCCCTTGCTTTGACAGGAAGCCAGTGTAGGGAGGCTAGCACTGGAGTAATATGATCATTTTTTTTGGTTCTAGTCAGGATTCTAGCAGCCGTATTTAGCACTAACTGAAGTTTAGTGCTTTATCCGGGTAGCCGGAAAGTAAAGCATTGCAGTAGTCTAACCTAGAAGTGACAAAAGCATGGATACATTTTTCTGCATCATTTTTGGACAGAAAGTTTCTGATTTTTGCAATGTTACGTAGATGGAAAAAAGCTGTCCTTGAAATGGTCTTGATATGTTCTTCAAAAGAGAGATCAGGGTCCAGAGTAACGCCGAGGTCCTTCACAGTTTTATTTGATACGACTGTACAACCATTAAGATTAATTGTCAGATTCAACAGAAGATCTCTTTGTTTCTTGGGACCTAGAACAAGCATCTCTGTTTTGTCCGAGATTAAAAGTTGAAAGTTTGCAGCCATCCACTTCCTTATGTCTGAAACACGTGCTTCTAGCGAGGGCAATTTTGGGGCTTCACCATGTTTCATTTAAATATACAGCTGTGTGTCATCCGCATAGCAGTGAAAGTTAACATTATGTTTTCAAATGACATCCCCAAGAGGTAAAATATATAGTGAAAACAATAGTGTTCCTAAAACGAAACCTTGAAGAACACCGAAATTTACAGTTGATTTGTCAGAGGACAAACCATTCACAGAGACAAACTGATATCTTTCTGACAGATAAGATCTAAACCAGGCCAGAACTTGTCCGTGTAGACCAATTTTGGTTTCCAATCTCTCCAAAAGAATGTGGTGATTGATGGTATCAAAAGCAGCACTAAGGTCTAAGAGCACGAGGACAGATGCAGAGCCTCGGTCTGATGCCATTAAAAGGTCATTTACCACCTTCACAAGTGCAGTCTCAGTGCTATGATGGGGTCTAAAACCAGACTGAAGCATTTTGGATACATTGTTTGTCTTCAGGAAGGCAGAGAGTTGCTGCGCAACAGCCTTTTCTAAAATTTTTGAGAGGAATGGAAGATTCGATATAGGCCGATAGTTTTTTATATTTTCTGGGTCAAGGTTTGGCTTTTTCAAGAGAGGCTTTATTACTGCCACTTTTAGTGAGTTTGGTACACATCCGGTGGATAGAGAGCCGTTTATTATGTTCAACATAAGAGGGCCAAGCACAGGAAGCAGCTCTTTCAGTAGTTTAGTTGGAATAGGGTCCAGTATGCAGCTTGAAGGTTTAGAGGCCATGATTATTTTCATCATTGTGTCAAGAGATATAGTACTAAAACACTTGAGCGTCTCTCTTGATCCTAGGTCCTGGCAGAGTTGTGCAGACTCAGGACAACTGAGCTTTGAAGGAATACGCAGATTTAAAGAGGAGTCCGTAATTTGCTTTCTAATAATCATGATCTTTTCCTCAAAGAAGTTCATGAATTTATCACTGCTAAAGTGAAAGCCATCCTCTCTTGAGGAATGCTGCTTTTTAATTAGCTTGGCGACAGTATCAAAAAGGAATTTCGGATTGTTCTTATTTTCCTCAATTAAGTTAGAAAACTAGGATGATCGAGCAGCAGTAAGGGCTCTTCGGTACTGCACGGTACTGTCTTTCCAAGCTAGTCGGAAGACTTCCAGTTTAGTGTGGCGCCATTTCCGTTCCAATTTTCTGGAAGCTTGCTTCAGAGCTCGGGTATTTTCTGTGTACCAGGGAGCTAGTTTCTTATGAGAAATGTTTTTAGTTTTTAGGGGTGCAACTGCATCTAGGGTATTGCGCAAGGTTAAATTGAGTTCCTCAGTTAGGTGGTTAACTGATTTTTGTCCTCTGGCGTCCTTGGGTAGACAGAGGGAATCTTGAAGGACATCAAGGAATCTTTGTGTTGTCTGTGAATTTATGGCATGACTTTTGATGTTCCTTGGTTGGTGTCTGAGCAGATTATTTGTTGCAATTGCAAACATAATAAAATGGTGGTCCGATAGTCCAGGATTATGAGGAAAAACATTAAGATCCACAACATTTATTCCATGGGACAAAACTAGGTCCAGAGTATGACTGTGACAGTGAGTGGGTCCAGAGACATGTTGGACAAAACCCACTGAGTCGATGATGGCTCCGAAAGCCTTTTGGAGTGGGTCTGTGGACTTTTCCATGTGAATATTAAAGTCACCAAAGATTAGAATATTGGTCCGATAGGAATTCAGGGAACTCAATGAGGAACGCTGTATATGGCCCAGGTGGCCTGTAAACAGTAGCTATAAAAAGTGATTGAGTAGGCTGCATAGATTTCATGACTAGAAGTTCAAAAGACGAAAATGTATTTTTTTCTTTTGTAAATTGAAATTTGCTATCGTAAATGTTAGCAACACCTCCGCCTTTGCGCACGGGGGATATGGTCACTGGTGTAGCCAGGAGGTGAGGCCTCATTTAACACAGTAAATTCATCAGGCTTAAGCCATGTTTCAGTCAGGCCAATCACATCAAGATTATGATCAGTGATTAGTTCATTGACTATAATTGCCTTTGAAGTAAGGGATCTAACATTAAGTAACCCTATTTTGAGATGTGAGGTATCATGATCTCTTTCAATAATGACAGGAATGGAGGAGGTCTTTATCCTAGTGAGATTGCTAAGGCGAACACCTCCATGTTTAGTTTTGCCCAACCTAGGTCGAGGCACAGACACGGTCTCAATGGTGATAGCTGAGCTGACTACACTGACTGTGCTAGTGGCAGACTCCACTATGCTGGTAGGCTGGCTAACAGCCTGCTGCCTGGCCTGCACCCTATTTCATTGTGGAGCTAGAGGAGTTAGAGCCCTGTCTATGTTGGTAGATAAGATGAGAGCACCCCTCCAGCTAGGATGGAGTCTGTCACTCCTCAGCAGGTCAGGCTTGGTCCTGTTTGTGAGTGAGTCCCAGAAAGAGGGCCAATTATCTACAAATTCTATCTTTTGGGAGGGGCAGATTTTCAACCAGCGATTGAGTTGTGAGATTCTGCTGTAGAGCTCATCACTCCCCCTAACTGGGAGGGGGCCAGAGACAATTACTCGATGCCGACACATCTTTCTAGCTGATTTACACGCAGAAGCTATGTTGCGCTTGGTGATCTCTGACTGTTTCATCCTAACATCGTTGGTGCCGACGTGGATAACAATATCTATATACTCTCTACACTCACCAGTTTTAGCTTTAGCCAGCACCATCTTCAGATTAACCTTAACGTCGGTAGCCCTGCCCCCTGGTAAACAGTGTATGATCGCTGGATGATTCGTTTTAAGTCTAATACTGCGGGTAATGGAGTCGCCAATGACTAGAGTTTTCAATTTGTCAGAGCTAATGGTGGGAAGCATTCCTACAGCATTTCCTTCCAGAAACCATGAGAAAGTTGTCCGGCAGCGGGGACTGTGCCAGGGGATTTATACTACTATCTGTACTTACTGGTGGCACAGACGCTGTTTCATCCTTTCCTACACTGAAATTACCCTTGCCTAATGATTGCGTCTGAAGCTGGGCTTGTAGCACAGCTATCCTCGCCGTAAGGCGATCGTTCTCCTGTATATTATGAGTACAGCGACTGCAATTAGAAGGCATCATGTTAATGTTGCTACTTAGCTTCGGCTGTTGGAGGTCCTGACGAACCATGTCCAGATAAAGCGTCCGGAGTGAAAAAGTTGAGGGAAAAAACAAAAATATAAACGTAATTAAAAAGTAAAAACCGTAAAGTTGTCAGGTAGCAAAATAGGTTGGCAACAAAACGCACAGCAACAAGTAAACAAGTCTGCAAGTTGTGACCGGAAATGACGTGATCCACATCATGTACCTTTTCAAGAGTAGAGTATTCAGTTTCATGTTATATCCTGCAGCTAATCTATGGTTCCAGTCTACATCAATACTTGTGCATCCATTCTTCTGACCTTTCCTTACAGAATTTTACCTTCTAGACTAAAATGCCTTTGTTCCTATTCTAACATACTGAACAAAAATATAAATGACAGCCTGGGAACAGTGGGTTAACTGCCTTGTTCAGGGGCAGAACAACAGATTTTTACCTTGTCAGCTCGGGATTTGATTTTGCAACCTTTTGGTTGCCTTAACCACTAGGCTACCTGCCGCCCCCAATTACAGTTCGTATAAGGAAATCAGTCAACTGAAATGTACTCATTAGGCCCTAATCTATGGATTTCAAATGACTGGGCAGGGGCGCAGCCATGGGTGGGCCTGGAAGGGCATAGGCCCACCCACTGGGGAGCCAGGCCCAGCCAATCATAATGTTTTTCCCCACAAAAGGTATTTATTACCCACAGAAATACTCCCCAGCACAGTGTGCACCTGTGTACTAATCATACTGTAATTATCTTGGCAAAGGAGAAATGCTCACAAACAGGGATGTAAACAAATTTGTTCACAAAACTTGAAAGGGATAAGCTTCTTTTGTACGTATGTATAGTACAGTATGGAACATTTCTGAGATCTTTTCTTTCAGCTCATGAAACATGGGACCAACACTTTACATGTTGCGCTCGTATTTCTGTTCAGTGTAATATGATTGAAATTCAAATGAGGGATAAAAGAAGGTGTGAAACTGCACTGCATGTTTTATAGAGTAGAGATGAGTGGCGGGTTTTATGACTCAGAGCGAAATTTGATTCTCTCATCCCACCGGCATAGTGGAGGTGGTACTGTGTATATTACCCATGATACCCATGAGTTTGAACGCCTCCGTTCCTCTGCTCTCCTTCCCTCTGATTCCATTATCCAGTCATCCTCCCACTCCTTCCCTCCTTCCTTCCTGCTGCTGCTGCCTTCCAGCCCAGAGCCATCCCTTCTGTGGGCAGCCAGGCAGTGTATGACAGATCATTTGGCTGTGGCGCTCTGTAAATTACTGTGTCGCATCGCCGATCATCGGAAGAAAACTGCCAAGAGTCACTCTCTTTCTATCTCCCAAAAGATAGAATTTGTAGATACAGTGCCTTGCGAAAGTATTCGACCCCCTTGAACTTTGCGACCTTTTGCCACATTTCAGGCTTCAAACATAAAGATATAAAACTCTATTTTTTTGTGAAGAATCAACAACAAGTGGGACACAATCATGAAGTGGAACGACATTTATTGGATATTTCAAACTTTTTTAACAAATCAAAAACTGAAAAATTGGGCGTGCAAAATTATTCAGCCCCTTTACTTTCAGTCCAGCAAACTCTCTCCAGAAGTTCAGTGAGGATCTCTGAATGATCCAATGTTGACCTAAATGACTAATGATGATAAATACAATCCACCTATGTGTAATCAAGTCTCCGTATAAATGCACCTGCACTGTGATAGTCTCAGAGGTCCGTCAAAGCGCAGAGAGCATCATGAAGAACAAGGAACACACCAGGCAGGTCCGAGATACTGTTGTGAAGAAGTTTAAAGCCGGATTTGGATCCAAAAAGATTTCCCAAGCTTTAAACATCCCAAGGAGCACTGTGCAAGCAATAATATTGAAATGGAAGGAGTATCAGACCACTGCAAATCTACCAAGACCTGGCCGTCCCTCTAAACTTTCAGCTCATACAAGGAGAAGACTGATCAGAGATGCAGCCAAGAGGCCCATGATCACTCTGGATGAACTGCAGAGATCTACAGCTGAGGTGGGAGACTCTGTCCATAGGACAACAATCAGTCGTATATTGCACAAATCTGGCCTTTATGGAAGAGTGGCAAGAAGAAAGCCATTTCTTAAAGATATCCATAAAAAGTGTTGTTTAAAGTTTGCCACAAGCCACCTGGGAGACACACCAAACATGTGGAAGAAGGTGCTCTGGTCAGATGAAACCAAAATTGAACTTTTTGGCAACAATGCAAAACGTTAAGTTTGGCGTAAAAGCAACACAGCTCATCACCTTGAACACACCATCCCCACTGTCAAACATGGTGGTGGCAGCATCATGGTTTGGGCCTGCTTTTCTTCAGCAGGGACAGGGAAGATGGTTCAAATTGATGGGAAGATGGATGGAGCCAAATACAGGACCATTCTGGAAGAAAACCTGATGGAGTCTGCAAAAGACCTGAGACTGGGACGGAGATTTGTCTTCCAACAAGACAATGATCCAAAACATAAAGCAAAATCTACAATGGAATGGTTCAAAAATAAACATATCCAGGTGTTAGAATGGCCAAGTCAAAGTCCAGACCTGAATCCAATCGAGATCTGTGGAAAGAACTGAAAACTGCTGTTCACAAATGCTCTCCATCCAACCTCACTGAGCTCGAGCTGTTTTGCAAGGAGGAATGGGAAAAAATGTCAGTCTCTCGATGTCCAAAACTGATAGAGACATACCCCAAGCGACTTACAGCTGTCATCGCAGCAAAAGGTGGCGCTACAAAGTATTAACTTAAGGGGGCTGAATAATTTTGCATGCCCAATTTTTCAGTTTTTGATTTGTTAAAAAAGTTTGAAATATCCAATAAATGTCGTTCCACTTCATGATTGTGTCCCACTTGTTGTTGATTCTTCACAAAAAAATACAGTTTTATATCTTTATGTTTGAAGCCTGAAATATGGCAAAAGGTCGCAAAGTTCAAGGGGGCCGAATACTTTCGCAAGGCACTGTAATTGGCCCTCTTTCTGGGACTCACCCACAAACAGGACCAAGACTGGCATGCTGAGGAGTGACAAACCCCATCCAAGCTGGAGGGGAGCTCTCATCTAATCTACCAACATAGACAGGGCCCTAACTCCTCTAGCTCCACAATGAAATAGGGTACAGGCCAGGCAGCAGGCTGCCAGCTTTGTGGAGTCTAACACTAGCACAGTCAGTGTAGTCAGCTCAGCTATCCCCATTGAGACCGTGTCTGTGCCTCGACCTAGGTTGGGCAAAACTAAACATGGAGGTGTTCGCCTTAGCAATCTCACTAGGATAAAGATCTCCTTCATTCCTGCCATTATTGAAAGAGATCATGATACCTCACATCTCAAAATAGGGCTACTTAATGTTAGATTCCTCACTTCAAAGGGAGTTATAGTCAATGAACTAATTACTGATCATAATCTTGATGTGATTGGCCTGACTGAAACATGGCTTAAGCCTGATGAATTTACTGTGTAAAATGAGGCCTCACCTCCTGGTTACACGAGTGACCATATCCCCCGTGCATCCCGCAAAGGCGGAGGTGTTGCTAACATTTACGATAGCAAATTTCAATTTACACAAAAAAAAAAAGATGTTTTCGTCTTTTGAGCTTCTAGTCATGAAATCTATGCAGCCTACTCAATCACTTTTTATAGCTACTGTTTACAGGCCTCCTGGGCCATATACAGCATTCCTCACTGAGTTCCCTGAATTCCTATCGGACCTTGTAGTCATAGCAGATAATTTTCTAATTTTTGGTGATTTTAATATTAACATGGAAAAGTCCACAGAACCACTCCAAAAGGCTTTCGGAGCCATCATCGAAGTCAGTGGGTTTTGTCCAACATGTCTCTGGACCTACTCACTGTCACAGTCATACTCTGGACCTAGTTTTGTCCCATGGAATAAATGTTGTGGATCTTAATGTTGTTCCTCATAATCCTGGACTATCGGACCACCATTTTATTGCGTTTGCAATCGCAACAAATAATCTGCTCAAACCCCAACCAAGGAGCATCCAAAGTCGTGCTATAAATTCTCAGACAACACAAAGATTCCTTGATGCCCTTCCAGACTCCATCTGCCTACCCAAGGACGTCAGAGGACAAAAATCAATTAACCACCTAACTGAGGAACTCAATTTAACCTTGCGCAATACCCTAGATGCAGTTGCACCCCTAAAAACTAAAATCATTTGTCATAAGAAACTAGCTCCCTGGTATACAGAAAATACCCGAGCTCTGAAGCAAGCTTCCAGAAAATTGGAAAGGAAATGGCGCCACACCAAACAGGAAGTCTTCCGACTAGCTTGGAAAGACAGTACCGTGCAGTATCGAAGAGCCCTCACTGCTGCTCGATCATCCTATTTTTCCAACTTAATTGAGGAAAATAAGAACAATCCGAAATGTCTTTTTGATACTGTCGCAAAGCTAACTAAAAAGCAGCATTCCCCAAGAGAGGATGGCTTTCTCTTCAGCAGTAAAAAATTAATGAACTTCTTTGAGGAAAAGATCATGATCATCAGAAAGAAAACTTCTCTTTACATCTGTGTATTCCTCCAAAGCTCAGGATCAAGAGAGACACTCAAGTGTTTTAGTATTATTTCTCTTGACACAATGATGAAAATAATCATGGCCTCTATAAACATTCAAGCTGCATACTGGACCCTATTCCAACTAAACTACTGAAAGAGCTGCTTCCTGTGCTTGGCCCTCCTATTTTGAACATAATAAACGGCTCTCTATCCACTGGATGTGTACCAAACTCACTAAGAGTGGCAGTAATAAAGCCTCTCTTGAAAAAGCCATACCTTGACCCAGAAAATATAAAAACTATCGGCCTATATCGAATCTTCCATTCCTCTCAAAAATTTGACAAAAAGCTGCCTTCCTGAAGACAAACAATGTATACGAAATGCTTCAGTCTTTTTTAGACCCCATCATAGCACTAAGACTGCACTTGTGAAGGTGGTAAATGACCTTTTAATGGAGTCAGACCGAGGCTCTGCATCTGTCCTCGTGCTCCTAGACCTTAGTGCTGCTTTTGATACCATCAATCACCACATTCTTTTGAAGAGATTGGAAACCCAAATTGGTCTACACGGACAAGTTCTGGCCTGGTTTAGATCTTATCTGTCGGAAAGATATCAGTTTGTCTCTGTGAATGGTTTGTCCTCTGACAATTTGTAAATTTCAGTGTTCCTCAAGGTTCCGTTTTAGGACCACTATTGTTTTCACTATATATTTCACCTCTTGTGGATGTCATTCGAAAACATAATGTTAACTTTCACTGCTATGCGGATGACACACTGCTGTACATTTCAATGAAACATGGTGAAGCCCCAAAATTGCCCTTGCTAGAAGCCTGTGTTTCAGACATAAGGAAGTGGATGGCTGCAAACTTTCTACTTTTAATCTCGGACAAAACAGAGATGCTTGTTCTAGGTGTTGTGGCAGAATCAGAATGCTTTAGGTAACATTGATAAATAAGATGTTTTATCAATTTTCATAAGTATGCTTATGTGGGAAACTTACTTGGGCCCCAGAGAGGGGAGAGGTCAGGCTTGTCTTCTTATGGTAATGTGTCTGTAACTATCGTATGTCAGCTCTGAGGTTGCCCTTATCTTGATCTAGTATATGACCTAAGAGGCTCACTGTCTTCTGATCTTGTCCAGGAGGGGGTGTATTTGAGATGGAAGTATCTAGAATTGACAATTGATATATGCCATTGGATGAGGTAATGTTTTGGTCCTAAGTGGTACCAAGAACTAGATAAGAACTTTGTTTAGGAGACCAAACTGAACAATCATTTATAGCTAATGCTATCTAGCTATGGGATACTCCTCTTTCAAGTAAAAGGTTCTTTGTGTAATGTTCGTAAGATCTGTTATTTGTCATGTGAGTTGAGATGGGTGTGTCTTGGCTATAAATGATACTAAGAACTGTTTTGTAAGCACTCCCAGAGGATTCATTTATATACACTGAATTGATCTGAGAGTCACAGGGCTATGGTGAAGCTCATATATGATTAAAGATGGACTTTATGATATAACTCTGACTTGTGTGTGGTTTGCTCTCTCATGATTTGGTAATTAAGGAAATTTCCACGACATAGGTCCCAAGAAACAAAGAGATCTTCTGTTGAATCTGCCACTAATCTTGATGGTTGTACAGTCGTCTCAAATAAAACTGTGAAGGACCTCGGCGTTACTCTGGACCCTGATCTCTCTTTTGACGAACATATCAAGACCATTTCAAGGACAGCTTTTTTCCATCTACGTAACATTGCAAAAATCAGAAACTTTCTGTCCAAAAATGATGCAGAAAAATGAGTCCATGCTTTTGTTACTTCTAGGTTAGACTACTGCAATGCTCTACTTTCCGGCTACCCAGATAAAGCACTAAATAAACTTCCGTTAGTGCTAAATACGACTGCTAGAATCCTGACTAGAACCAAAACATTGGATCATATTACTCCAGTGCTGGCCTCCCTACACTGGCTTCCTGTTAAGGCAAGGGCTGATTTCATGGTTTTACTGCTAACCTACAAAGCATTACATGGGCTTGCTCCTACCTATCTCTCTGATTTGGTCCTGCCGTACATACCTACACGTATGCTACGGTCACAAGACGCAGGCCTCCTAATTGTCTCTAGAATTTCTAAGCAAACAGCTGGAGGCAGGGCTTTCTCCTATAGAGCTCCATTTTTATGGAATGGTCTGCCTACCCATGTGAGAGACGCAGACTCTGTCTCGACCTTTAAGTATTTACTGAAGACTCATCTCTTCAGTGGGTCATAGGATTGAGTGTAGTCTGGCCCAGGAGTGTGAAGGTGAACGGGAAGGCTCTGGAGCAACGAACCACCCTTGCTGTCTCTGCCTGGCCGGTTCCCCTCTCTCCACTGGGATTCTCTGCCTCTAACCCTATTACAGGGGCTGAGTCACTGGCTTACTGGTGCTCTTCCATGCCGTCCCTGGGAGGGGTGCGTCACTTGAATGGGTTGAGTCAATGACGTGATCCTCCTGTCTGGGTTGGCGTCCCCCCTTGGGTTGTGCCGTGGCGGAGATCTTTGTGGGCTATACTCGGCCTTGTCTCAGGATGGTAAGTTGGTGGTTGAAGATATCCCTCTAGTGGTGTGGGGGCTGTCCTTTGGCAAAGTGGGTGGAGTTGTATCTTTTCTGTTTGGCCCTGTACGGGGGTATCATCGGATGGGGCCACAGTGTCTCCTGACCCCTCCTGTCTCAGCCTCCAGTATTTATGCTGCAGTAGTTTATGTGTCGGGGGGCTAGGGTCAGTTTGTTATATCTGGAGTACTTCTCCTGTCTTATCCGGTGTCCTGTGTGAATTTAAGTATGCTCTCTCTAATTCTCTCTTTCTCTATTTCTTTCTCTCTCGGAGGACCTGAGCCCTAGAACCATGCTTCAGGGCTAACTGGCATGATGACTCCTTGCTGTCCCCAGTCTACCTGGCCGTGCTGATGCTCCAGTTTCAACTGTTCTGCCTGCGGCTATGGAACACTGACCTGTTCACTGGACGTGCTACCTGTCCCAGACCTTCTGTTTTCAACTCTCTAGAGACAGCAGGAGCGGTAGAGATACTCTTAATGATCGGCTATGAAAAGCCAACTGACATTTACTCCTGAGGTGCTGACTTGCTGCACCCTCGACAACTACTGTGTTTATTATTATTTGACCATGCTGGTCATTTATAAACATTTGAACATCTTGGCCATGTTCTGTTATAATCTACACCCGGCACAGCAAGAAGAGGACTGGTCACCCCTCATAGTCTGGTTCCTCTCTAGGTTTCTTCCTAGGTTTTGGCCTTTCTAGGGAGTTTTTCCTAGCCACCGTGCTTTTACACCTGCATTGCATGCTGTTTGGGGTTTTAGGTTGGGTTTCTGTAGCACTTTGAGATATCAGCTGATGTAAGAAGGGCTATATAAATACATTTAATTTGATTTGATTTGATCTGTCTGTTGGTCAGGTTTTCCATCTTTTGATCTCGAACTCTCTGCAGTTTAGCAATAATCCATTTGCCTGTCGGTGTGTATCTTTTTTTCCATTCCTCTTTGTTTCTATGGGCCTTTCTCCAGCTCTCTCTCTCTATCTTTAGTCCTTAGTCCTCCTCTCTGTTTTTATCCTTCCTCTTCCCATATCACACTAACCACCATAGGCCTGAGTCTATTCATAAATTCTGACATTATGTCCAGTAGACAAACGGTGAGTGCTGTGAACTGACAATCCGGTTTGAAGGACCAAGTAGGAATGACGCCCCCTATTGGGAGACAATGGGGCTCTTCATTGACCAGAAGCCTTGACTGATGTTGGGACTATCAGAGGCTAAAGTAGCTCCAGATTGATGTCGGGGCCACGGTGGTAATGGACCTGTCCAAGCTTAAGCCCATCATGTCAGACAGTTAAGTGATTTTTTACACTTCACATGGGCGTCAAGCAACTCTAACCTGTCAGCAGAGGGGAGGGGGCGGGTCCATGTCTCCAATTCATCTCTGTCCAAGTAGAGAAGAGCAAGGGACCTCACAATAATCAATACATGAACGTATACAGACACCTACACAACATTGAGGTGAGACACTATGTCCAACCCCTGATGGAGACAGTCATCAAGAGATGCATAAAGACACATAGAAGGGTTATTCACACCTAAATAATAATGACATATCTTTACTGTAAGCTTCAAGGTAACATGGGTTAGGTATGCTAACATTGGATAGACAGCCCTGTCCTTTCACCACTGATGTAGACATTACATTTCTTTACTAAAATGGCCCAACATTAGCCCCATTTTGTGCCTGACACAGCAGCTGCTGCTATTTAATGGTCCCACCCAAAATGGCTTCTGTTTTTCATCATCCTATGAGAAGAAGACCCTCATTCTCGTTCAGAGATTCACCCCTGTTTACCATTGATTTATGCGTTATTAAAATATGATGACCATTATTTTTTACAATATAATTTTGATTTATATCTTTTTGTTAGACGAATCTCAGCTAAGCTAAGAGGTCTATCAGTGAAAGTGCCTGTTCTCTTACATTGTCCTAGTAAATGACAAATATAACAACATGACGAACCTGCAGTGGCTACGATATCATGGTTTCAATATTGCAAGGAAGCAGACAGAAACCACAATATAATATATAATATGTGCCATTTAGCAGACACTTTTATCCAAAGAGACTTACAATCATAAGGGCATACATTTTGGTATGGGTGGGTAATTGAACAACATCCCGTTCCTTCTCATGATTAGCCAATCATACAGTAACTAGCCTTCAAATCAAATCAAATTTAATTGGTCACATACACGTGTTTAGCACATGTTATTGCGGGTGTAGCGAAGTGCTTGTGCTTCTAGCTCCGACAGTGCAGTAATATCGAACACATTACACAACATATACCCAATACACATACATCTAAGTAGGAATGAATTAAGACTATATACATATGGATGAGTGATGTCAGAGCGGAACGGACTAAGATACAGTAGAATAGTATATAAAAACAGTATATACATATGAGATGAGTAATGCAAGATATGTAAGCATTATTGAGTGAATGAGATAACCATAGAATAGTATTAGAAAACATTATATGCAGTGGCAAGAAAAAGTATGTGAACCCTTTGGAATTACATGGATTTCTGCATAAATTGGTCATAAAATTGTATCTGATCTTCATCTAAGTCACAACAATAGACAAACATAATGTGCTTAAACTAATAATACACAAATTATTGTATTTATGTTGTTTATATTGAATACATAATTTAAACATTCACAGTGTAGGTTGGAAAAAGTATGTGAACCCCTAGACTAATGACTTCTCCAAAAGCTAATTGGAGTCAGGAGTCAGCTAACCTGGAGTCCAATCAATGAGACGAGATGGGAGATGTTGGTTAGAGCTGCCTTGCCCTATACAGTGGGGCAAAAAAAGTATTTAGTCAGCCACCAATTGTGCAAGTTCTCCCACTTAAAAAGATGAGAGTGGCCTGTAATTTTCATCATAGGTACACTTCAACTATGACAGACAAAATGAGGGGAAAAAATCCAGAAAATCACATTGTAGGATTTTTAATGAATTTATTTGCAAATGATGGTGGAAAATAAGTATTTGGTCACCTACAAACAAGCAAAATTTCTGGCTCTCACAGACCTGTAACTTCTTCTTTAAGAGGCTCCTCTGTCCTCCACTCGTTACCTGTATTAATGGCACCTGTTTGAACTTGTTATCAGTATAAAAGACACCTGTCCACAACCTCAAACAGTCACACTCCAAACTCTACTATGACCAAGACCAAAGAGCTGTCAAAGGACACCAGAAACAAAATTGTAGACCTGCACCAGGCTGGGAAGACTGAATCTGCAATAGGTAAGCAGCTTGGTTTGAAGAAATCAACTGTGGGAGCAATTATTAGGAAATGAAAGACATACAAGACCACTGATAATCTCCCTCGATCTGGGGCTCCACGCAAGATCTTACCCCGTGGGGTCAAAATGATCACAAGAACGGTGAGCAAAAATCCCAGAACCACACGGGGGGACCTAGTGAATGACCTGCAGAGAGCTGGGACAAAGCCTACCATCAGTAACACACTACGCCGCCAGGGACTCAAATCCTGCAGTGCCAGACGTGTCCCCCTGCTTAAGCCAGTACATGTCCAGGCCCGTTTGAAGTTTGCTAGAGAGCATTTTGATGATCCAGAAGAAGATTGGGAGAATGTCATATGGTCAGATGAAACCAAAATATAACTTTTTGGTAAAAACTCAACTCGTCGTGTTTGGAGGACAAAGAATGCTGAGTTGCATCCAAAGAACACCATACCTACTGTGAAGCATGGGGGTGGAAACATCATGCGTTGGGGCTGTTTTTCTGCAAAGGGACCAGGACGACTGATCCGTGTAAAGGAAAGAATGAATGGGGCCATGTATCGTGAGATTTTGAGTGAAAACCTCCTTCCATCAGCAAGGGCATTGAAGATAAAACGTGGCTGGGTCTTTCAGCATGACAATGATCCCAAACACACCGCCCGGGCAACGAAGGAGTGGCTTCGTAAGAAGCATTTCAAGGTCATGGAGTGGCCTAGCCAGTCTCCAGATCTCAACCCCATAGAAAATCTTTGGAGGGAGTTGAAAGTCTGTGTTGCCCAGCAACAGCCCCAAAACATCACTGCTCTAGAGGAGATCTGCATGGAGGAATGGGCCAAAATACCAGCAACATTGTGTGAATACCTTGTGAAGACTTACAGAAACAGTTTGACCTCTGTCATTGCCAACAAAGGGTATATAACAAAGTATTGAGATAAACTTTTGTCATTTACCAAATACTTATTTTCCACCATATTTTGCAAATAAATTCATTATAAATCCTACAATGTGATTTTCTGGATTTTTTTTACTTCTCATTTTGTCTGTCATAGTTGAAGTGTCCCTATTATGAAAATTCCAGGTCTCTCTCATCTTTTTAAGTGGGAGAACTTGCACAATTGGTGGCTGACTAAATACTTTTTTGCCCCACTGTACAAAACACTCACAAAATTTGAGTTTACTATTCACAAGAAGCATTGCCTGATGTGAACCATGCATCGAACAAAAGAGATCTCAGAAGAACTACGATTAAGAATTGTTGACTCGCATAAAGCTCGAAAGGGTTACAAAAGTATCTTTAAAAGCCTTGATGTTCATCAGTCCACAGTAAGACAAATTCTCTATAAATGGAGAAAGTTCAGCAATGTTGCTACTCTCCCTAAGAGTTGCCGTCCTGCAAAGATGACTGCAAGAGCACAACGCAGAATGCTCAATGAGGTTAAGAAGAATCCTAGTATCAGCTAAAGACTTACAGAAATCTCTGGAACATGCTAACATCTCTGACGAGTCTACGATACATAAAACACTAAACAAGAATGGTGTTCTTCGGAGGACACCAAGCCACCCAGAAAAGTGCTAAAAACTACACACCCATATTAACATATGTAGCCTAAGAAACAAGGTCCATGAAGTCAATAACTTGCTTGTAACAGATGACATTCATATTATATCTCTGAAACTCTTAGATAATACCTTTGATGATACAGTGGTAGCAATCTAATATCAACAGAGAATTATATTTTCTGGGTGATTTAAATATTGACTGGCTGTCCACTCAGGAACACAATTCTAACTGTAACCAGTGCTTACAACCTGGCTCAGGTTGTCAGTCAACCTACCAGGGTATTTACAAACAACACAGGAATTAAATCATCAACATGTATTGATCACATCTTTACTAATGCTGCAGATATTTGCTTTAAAGCAGTATCCAAATCCATAGGATGTAGTGATCACAAAATAATTGCCATATCTAGGAAAACCAAAGTTCCAAAGGCTGGGCCTAATATAGTGCATAAGTTGTCATACAAGAAGTTTAGTTGTGATTCATATTGATGATGTAAAGAATATTTGCTGGTCTGTGGTGTGTAATGAGGAGCAGCCAGACGCTGCACTTAGCGCATTTATGAAACTACTTATTACAGTTACTAATAAGCACGCACCCATTAAGAAAATTACTGTAAAAACTGTTAAATCCCCTTGGATTGATGAGGAATTGAAAAATTGTATGGTTGAGAGGGAGGAGGCAAAAGGTATGGCAATTAAGTCTGGCAGCCCAACTGACTGGCAAACGTACTGCAAATTAAGAGATCATGTGACTAAACTAAATCAAAATAAACTACACTATGAAACAAAGATGGCTCATTCATCACAAAGCCCACTGATATTGCAAACTACTTTAATTACTTTTTCATTGGCAAGATAAGCAAACTTAGGGATGAGATGCCAGCAACAAATGCTGACACTACACATCCAAGTATATCAGACCAAATTATGAAAGACAAGAACTCTACTTTTGAAATCCATAAAGTCAGTGTGGAAGAGGTGAGAAAATGTATTGTTGTCTATCAACAATGACAACCCACCGGGGTCTGACAATCTGGATGGAAATTACTGAGGATAATAGCAGACGATATTGCCACATCTTCAATTTAAGGCTACTAGAGAGCGTATGCCCTCAGGCCTGGAGGGAAGCTAAAGTCATTCCACTACTCAAGAACAGTAAAGCCCCCTTTACTGGCCCAAATAGCCGACCAATCAGCCTGTTACCAACCCTTAGTAAACCTCTGGAAAAAATTGTGTTTGACCAGATACAATGCTATTTCACAGTAAAATAAATTACAACAGAATTTCAGCATGCTTATAGGGAAAGACATTCAACAAGCACAGCACTTACACAAATGACTGATGATTGGCTGAGAGAAATTGATGATAAAAATTATTGTGGGGGCTGCCTTGTTAGACTTCAGTGCAGCTTTTGACATTATCGATCATAGTCTGCTGCTGGAAAAACGTATGTGTTATGGCTTTACATCACCTGGTATAATGTGGATAAAGAGTTACTTGTCTAACAGAACACAGAGGGTGTTCTTTAATGGAAGCCTCTCAACTATAATCCAGTTAGTATCAAGAATTCCCCAGGGTAGCTGTTTAGGCCCCTTGCTTTTTTCATTTTTTACTAACGACATGCCCCTGACTTTGAGTAAAGCCAGAGTGTCTATGTATGCAGATGACTCAACACTACACACGTCAGCTACTACAGCAACTGAAATGAATGCAACACTCAACAAAGAGCTGCAGTTAGTTCCAAGGTGGGTGGCCAGGAATAAGTTAACCCTAAATATTTCTCAAACTAAAAGCATTGCATTTGGAAAAAAACACTCACTAAACCCTAAACCTCAACTAAATATTGTAATAAATAATGTTGAAATTGAGCAACTTGAGATGACTAAACTGCTTGGAGTAACCCTAGATTGTAAACTGTCATGATCAAAACATATTGATGCAGTAGTAGCTAAGATGGGGAGAAGTCTGTCTATAATAAAGCGCTGCTCTGCTTTCTTAACAGCCCTATCAACAACGCAGGTCCTACAGGCCCTAGTTTTGTCACACCTGGACTACTGTTCAGTCATGTGGTCAGGCACCACAAAAAATAACTTAGGAAAATTGCAATTGGCTCAGAACAGGGCAGCACAGCTGGCCCTTGGATGTACACAGAGAGCTCATTTTAATAATATGCATGTCAATCTCTCCTGGCTTAAAGTGGAGCAGAGATTGACCTCATCACTACTTTTATTTATGAGATGTATTGACATGTTGAATGAACCAACCTGTCTGTCTAAACTACTGGCACACAGCTTGGACACCCATGTATACCCCACAAGACATACTACAAGCGGTCTCTTCACAGTCCCCAAATCCAGAACAGACTATGGGAGGCACACAGTGCTACATAGAGCCATGACTACATGGAACTCTATTCCACATCAAGTAACTGATGCAAGCAGTAAAATTAGATTAAACAAATAGATTAAAATACACCTTATAGAACAGCGGGGACTGTGAAGCAACACAAACATTGGCACAGACACATGCATACATATATATATATATATATATACACACACACACACACACACACACAATAACATACACATGTAGATACAGTAGCCAAATACATTTAAACTCAGTTTTTCACAATTAATTTTTAATCCTAGTACCAATTCCCTGTCTTAGGTCAGTTAGGATCACCACTTTATTTTAAGAATGTTGAAATGTAAGAATAATAGTAGAGAGAATGATTTATTTCAGCTTTTATTTTTTTCATCACATTCCCAGTGGGCCAGAAGTTTACATACACTCAATTAGTATTTGGTAGCATTGCCTTTAAATTGTTTAACTTTCAAACTTTTTAGGTAGCCTTTCACAAGCTTCCCACAATAGGTTGGGTGAATTTGGTCCCATTCCTCCTGACAGAGCTGGTGTAACTGAGTCAGGTTTGTAGGCCTCCTTGCTCGCACACGCTTTTTCAGTTCTGTCTACACATTTTCTATTGGATTGAGGTCAGGGCTTTGTGATGGCCACTCCAATACCTTGATTCTGTTGTCCTTAAGCCATTTTGCCACAACTTTGGAAGTATGCTTGGGGTCATTGTTTGTTTGGAAAACCCATTTGTGACCAAGCTTTAACTTCCTGACTGATGTGACATCGGATGCTGTAGGTGTCCTGGAGGGTGGGTAGTTTGCCCCGAGTGATGCGTTGGGCAGACCGCACCACCCTCTGGAGAGCCTTGCGGTTTTGGGCGGTGCAGTTGCCGTACCAGGCGGTGATACAACCCAATAGGATACTTTCAATTGTGCATCTGTAAAGATTAGTGAGGATTTTAGGTGACAAGCTACATTTCTTTAGCCTCCTGACAGTTGAAGAGGCTCTGTTGCGCCTTCTTCACCACATTATCTGTGTGGGTGGTCCATTTCAGTTTGTCAGTGATTTGCACACCTTGAAGCTTTCCACCTTCTCGACTGCGGTCCAGTTGATGTAGATAGAGGGGTGCACCCTCTGCTGTTTCCTGAAGTCCACGATCATCTCCTTTGTTTTGTTGTCATTGAGAGAGAGATTGTTTTCCAGGCACCACACTCCCAGAGCCCTCACCTCCTCCCTGTAGGCTGTCTTGTCATCGTTGGTAATCAAGCCTACTACTGTTGTGTAATCACAGACACAATGGGACGAGTAGATGTGGTAGCACACAGTAGTAGAAGTAAAGTAGTATAAAGTAGTACTTCTCCAGTCTGGTGGTGTTAATAGCAGTCATTTTTATATCTCTTCAACACATAATCCAATGGAAAGCAGCAATGTATGTCATTTTTCCTTGTTAGGAATTTACAGACTTTAAAAGCATGTGAAATTCCAGTTCTCTGTTAAGATGACTTATCTGATCCCCCTCCATACACTAGTGTTGACCAGTCTAAATCATGGTTGAAGTTGAAGCTAATCCACACTCTCCCTCTAAAACAACTCAGACGGTCCTCTCAAAATCCATTGTCACTGCTGAGGAAACAAGCTGACACTCACTAAGCTGAAATATTTTTTTTCTTCTAGATCTGGCACAGAGTGGTTAGTTGTTGATACAGTATACAGTTTTGTGCCAAAAGTATTGGCACAGTGACACCTTTTTTGTTGTTTTGGCTCTGTACTTGAAATGATACAATGACTATGACATCTTTAATTTGAGGGTATTCTCATCCAGCGAATCGTTTCGAAGTTACAGAACTTTTTGCACATAGGGGACCAAAAGTATTAGGACAAATGAACTTTATATGTGTATTAAAATAGTAAAAAGTTAAGTATTTGGTCCCATATTCCTAGCACCCAATGACTACATCAAGCTTGTAAATACAAACTTGTTGGATGCATTTTCTGTTTGTTTTGGTTGTGTTTCATATTATTTTGTGCCCAGTATAAATTGATGGTAAATAATGTATATATTTTGGAGTCACTTTTATTGTAAATGATAACATAATACGTTTCTAAACACTTCTACATTAATGTGAACGCGACCATGATTATAGATAATCCTGAATGAATCAGGAATAATGATTCATGAGAAAGTAAAAGGCATAAATATCATACCCCCCAAAATGCTAACCTCCCTTTTAATGTAATGGTGAGAGGTTAGCATGTCTTGTGGGTATGACATGTGTGCGTCTAAATTCCCAATCTGGCCCTCATTCCATAATAGCCACCTAATCATCCCCAGCTTCCAATTGGCTCATTCATCCCCCCCTCCTCAGCCCCTGTAACTATTCCCCAGGTCGTTGCTGTCAATGAGAATGTGTTCTCAGTCAACTTACTTGGTAAAATAAGGGTTAAATAAATAAATACAAATCATTGTAGCATCCACATTAAGGTAGAAGTGTTCAGAAACCTATTATATTCTTATTTACAATAAAAGTGACTTCTGAAACAAACTAGAACAAACAGCAAATGCATCCAACAAGTGTATAGAGTCACACGCCTGATGTAATCATTACATGCTAGGAATAGGGGACCAAATACATAATACACATATAAGTGAATTTGTCCCAATACTTTTGGTCCCCTAGAATGTACAAAAACTGGTGTAATTTCTAAACGGTTCAGCCGATATGGATGAAAATATCCTAAAGCTCAGGGTCTGCACCTCATAGTCATTATATTACAAACATATGATTTTTAGTCAATATTGCGTGTGTGTGTGTGTGTGTGTGTGTGTGTGTGTGTGTGTGTGTGTGTGTGTGTGTGTGTGCGTGTGTGTGTGTGTAAATGCTGACATGAAGCCACAGAACCCTCCAGGACATGTATCTGCGACCTTAAATATAATCTTTAATTACCACAGACAGTAACCATGGTGATCCTGTGGTGGATAACCAAGGGTCAATCACTGCATTTGCAGAGCCGCTGATTCATTTGTTAATTAACCACTAAATGACAGGCCACCCCTGTACCTCATGGTGGGAGGAGTGGGGTGTCTGAGTCTGGGGTGCTTTTAAATAATTTGTACTGATTTATGACAGTGAGGGATCCAGGCTCAAACCATGAGAAAGGAAAGGAGGGTTTAACTCTCTGATTTCAGAAACATCTGAAAGATCAATGAGATAAATAAAAGCTTTATCAGAATTCTATAATCTACCCTAATCTACCCCACTGCAATGTGTCCAACCAAACTGTCTGCAACCTTACCGGGTGTCCGTTATCTAGAGAAACACTGAAAACTCTACCCAGACACCTACTTTATGAAAAGATGCACAAACCCTAGCAGTGACCTTTCACCCCATCAGCAACCATACTCTCCCCTCACTTAGGATGGCTCTGTGTTAAGTGCTCGGAGCCCCAGGGTGCTGTAAATTAGTCTATGGCTGAACCCCTCGAAAAAGGGAGAGACAGTGGAATGGAGAGAGAGCAAGTCCTCTATGAGTGATGCCTCAGTGAGATGGTTTCATTAGACCCCAAAAAGTCTGGTAGCATTGCAGTCAGTGTGTAGGAAAACATCTGAGGTAGTGAAGCTTAAAGGAAACCAATCATACCGGCTGTATCAACAATGGACTACTGAAACAAATACCAAGATCTTTTTGGGGGGAGTTTAAGCGAAACAAAGATAAGCAGGATCAATGAGTTAGCAAGTATTTTTATTTATTTATCTCAAATGAACTTAGAAACCGTGGGAATGAATGAATCCTCCACAACTAACCTGCTTCGTTGCAGGTTAACTCAACACTATCCTGAATTTGTGGATACTTTTTCCAGAACACCCTTCTGCATACATACTTTATTACAGCACCATACACACAAGACCATTTCAATTGGATGGTGGTGGGTGCATTACCAGGACAAAACAGTGTCTTATCCTATTTGTACACACACCATTCACAGGGCATTTGGGAAAGCACAGGCAGCTAGACAATAGAAAGGCAGGCCTTAGAGGACACCCCTGACTAACTCCACATTCTTCTCCTCCTCCCCTCCATGCCGTTATGATCAGCAAGTGTTGATGGTTTGAGGGGGATGTGGAATGGACAGAGAAGGACCACGGTCCGTGTTTCTGGGGAAATACCTGTACGTTCCAAAGAACTTCTGGATCACCGCAAACACGGTTTCATTTAAGGCAAAGTGGGCCGTTTAATTTGACTTGAAGAGATTTGGAGCAGTTACACCAACAATGCCCTTTGAGTTCATGCCAACACATGGAGAGGAAGGTCCGAAAACTGCCAAAGACTTCAGCCACCCAAGCCACAGACTGTTCTCTCTGCTACCATCTGGCAAACGGTAACGGAGCATCAGGTCTTACACCAACAAGCTCCGAGACAGCTTCTATCCCCAAGCCATGCCCATGACTGTTAAATAGTTAATGAAGTGGTTACCTGGACTATCTACATTGACCCTATGCACACTCAAGACTACCCACACTATATATCATACAAACCCACACACACAGTACACACTACATACGCACACTCAAGACTACCCACACTATATATCATACAAACCCACACACACAGTACACACTACATACGCACACTCAAGACTACCCACACTATATATCATACAAACCCACACACACAGTACACACTACATATGCACACTCAAGACTACCCACACTATATATCATACAAACCCACACACACAGTACACACTACATACGCACACTCAAGACTACCCACACTATATATCATACAAACCCACACACACAGTACACACTACATACGCACACTCAAGACTACCCACACTATATATCATACAAACCCACACACACAGTACACACTACATATGCACACTCAAGACTACCCACACTATATATCATACAAACCCACACACACAGTACACACTACATACGCACACTCAAGACTACCCACACTATATATCATACAAACCCACACACACAGTACACACTACATATGCACACAAACACACTCATACACTTCTGCAACTGTTTTTCTACTCCTCTAGCCTGATGCCTAGTCACGTTACTCCTGTCTATATGTACATACCTACCTCAATTACCTTGTACCCCTGCACATTGATATGGCATTGGTACTCCCTGTATATAGCTTCATGCCTCGTGTTTTTATTAACTCTGCATCGTTGGGAAAAGGGTTTGGAAGTAAGCGTTTCATTGGAAAGTCTACACCATTTGTATTCGGCGCATGTGACAAATACAATTTGATTTGACACCAACTACCGCCTGGGGTAGGGTCTCTAAAGGACAATTACCGCCACAAGTTTTTATATATATATATATATATATATACACTGCTCAAAAAAATAAAGGGAACACTTAAACAACACAATGTAACTCCAAGTCAATCACACTTCTGTGAAATCAAACTGTTCAGGATGGTACATCAATGCGAGCTGTGGCAAGAAGGTTTGCTGTGTCTGTCAGCGTAGTGTCCAGAGCATGGAGGCCCAACCAAGAGACAGGCCAGTACATCAGGAGATGTGGAGGAGGCCGTAGGAGGGCAACAACCCAGCAGCAGGACCGCTACCTCCGCCTTTGTGCAAGGAGGAGCAGGAGGAGCACTGCCAGAGCCCCGCAAAATGACCTCCAGCAGGCCACAAATGTGCATGTGTCTGCTCAAACGGTCAGAAACAGACTCCATGAGGGTGGTATGAGGGCCCGACGTCCACAGGTGGGGGTTGTGCTTACAGCCCAACACCGTGCAGGACGTTTGGCATTTGCCAGAGAACACCAAGAATGGCAAATTCGCCACTGGCGCCCTGTGCTCTTCACAGATGAAAGCAGGATCACACTGAGCACATGTGACAGATGTGACAGTCTGGAGACGACGTGGAAAACGTTCTGCTGCCTGCAACATCCTCCAGCATGACCGGTTTGGCGGTGGGTCAGTCATGGTGTGGGGTGGCATTTCTTTGGGGGGCCGCACAGCCTTCCATGTGCTCGCCAGAGGTAGCCTGACTGCCATTAGGTACCGAGATGAGATCCTCAGACCCCTTGTGAGACCATATGCTGGTGCGGTTGGCCCTGGGTTCCTCCTAATGCAAGACAATGCTAGACCTCATGTGGCTGGAGTGTGTCAGCAGTTCCTGCAAGAGGAAGGCATTGATGCTATGGACTGGCCCGCCCGTTCCCCAGACCTGAATCCAATTGAGCACATCTGGGACATCATGTCTCGCTCCATCCACTAACGCCACGTTGCACCACAGACTGTCCAGGAGTTGGCGGATGCTTTAGTCCAGGTCTGGGAGGAGATCCCTCAGGAGACCATCCGCCACCTCATCAGGAGCATGCCCAGGCGTTGTAGGGAGGTCATACAGGCACGTGGAGGCCACACACACTACTGAGCCTCATTTTGACTTGTTTTAAGGACATTACATCAAAGTTGGATCAGCCTGTAGTGTGGTTTTCCACTTTAATTTTGAGTGAGACTCCAAATCCAGACCTCCATGGGTTGATAAATTTGATTTCCATTGATCATTTTTGTGATTTTGTGGTCAGCACATGCAACTATGTAAAGAAAAAAGTATTTAATAAGAATATTTCATTCATTCAGATATAGGATGTTATTTTAGGGTTCCCTTTATTTTTTTGAGCAGTGTATATATATATATATATATATCAGTCCCAATAATGAGTATGTAGCTTAGCAATGTTTCAATAAACCTTCAAAGAACATACATTCTAGCCAGGTAGTGGTCCCAGATCAGTTCGTGCTCATTGTCAAGACAAATGTGTTTGGCACGACAATGAGAAGTTGGCATGGTAGTGTAGACTGGTACTCTGATTATCAGGAATCTACAATATGACACTGACTAGACTTTCTGCACACATCTCATATTTCCTCTCAACTTTGGTACCCTCTTGAGGACTCATGGTGTAATTGTGATAACGTACAGGAACTCAAGTCCTTTTGTTCAACCAACCTAGAATACCTCAAACACATGCTGACCGTTTTATCTCCCAAGACAATTTTCTTCGGTTATAGTCACAGCTATGTATATCCCCCTCAAGCAGATACCGCGACGGCCCTCAAAGAACATCACTTTCACAAGCATTTCGCTACACGCGCAATAACATCTGCTAAACACGTCTGTGACAAATACAATTTGATATATTCATATCACTAAATTATCCCCCCAGACAAGGCTGTTGGAGTAAACAGAGGAAACAAAACTCAAGTCTTTTATAAAGTATTTTATTTCAGCATAATGGTAGGAAGCCTCTCCCCTTACAATTAAAACTAATTGGATCACAAGGGTACATATTAGTTTCCCCATTTTTACAATGATCAAATGTAACATTTTTTTAAGAAGTTATTTTTATGCACGTATTTTGCTTAGACAAAATAATAATCAATATAAGATCCTATCTTAACTGAGGACTATAACTCTGCATGCAAGACTAATAAAGACAAAGAAAATACTAACTTGTGATAGCTAATGTAGATGCTGTTGCTTACCTAATATTTCTATCAATATAATTCACTACAAATAGAAGGGGACCTGTATAAAAACAGTCATTTTCTTGAGGTACTACCACCTCTAATCTTGAAATTACTAAAACGCCCTGGGCTCTCAACACAGTACTGATCCAAATGGTTCTGCCATCTTTGTCAAGTTGAGTAGTAAGAGGCTCTGTCTAAAGACTAACATCTAGAACAGTTGATTTTTTAAAATCCATATTTCATGTTTTTTACTTTTGTTTTTATCACTCCAGTGTTTATATTATCAGAAAAAAAGGTCCTTGAAACATTACCAGAATCGTCAAATACAGTAGAGCAGAGAGAAAGGAGCTCTTCTCTAACCGCACCATCCTTTACCTGACCCTTAGAAGAAAATAAACCTCACTGTATTAACTGATCAGACTCAAAAGATTCTATTGCATTTTCATCATGAGATTGAGAACAATACTTAAAAGGACAGAACTGAAAGGGCTTTAACAGTTAATGGCAACCAACCTTGCCCTGTGGCCTCACTAGTGGGTAGTGGTGGTTACAGGTGGCATCCTTTCCACATTTCTTGGGGCAAGGGGTTGCCAAATCATACAGTAAGCTGCAGTTTCTTAACCCTGGTACTAGAATACCCCTGTTTGCTGGATTGCATCATTTAATCACTCAGGCATTTTTAAAACAGTTAAATATCTTAACTACTGCAGAGTACATCGTAACATTTCTGGAATATACATTTGGCATTACTAAATAAACAAAAGTACATTGGTTTCACTAACAGTAGTAGCCTGGCGACATTGAGAATCATTCAATTCAATGACTCGGTTTAAGTGAAGTCCAGCACACACTGGTCCTCAGTACCAGGTTTCAGAGATCCTTCCCTAAACTGCTCTACAAGCCCACAGACAGGCTGCTGTGGAACACCACCAATAGGAATACTGATTAACCAGGACAAGAGTAGATAGACATTAATGAAAGCATCTCTGTGCTCTGTAGCCATTACACTTGGAGGGGGTAAACCACAGACATGTTCAAAAGTTCAGTACAGGTTACAGTCATTCATTACAATATAATTTTACACTACAATGATTATTTAAGAGAGATCTTATTCGAGTTAAGGCTAACCCCCGAAAGAACATGACAGAAATCCTTTATACACACCTACCCCAATCTCAGTTAAAGGCATTTGTTAGTGTGTAGCAAAGTGAAACAAGTGTTCATTTAACTATCAGAAAAAGTATCTGTATGGCCTTTAGCTGACCAAAGCACTGCCTGACAAATTGAAGTTAGCACTATTAGCATCTCACTGGAATTGTCAAACTCCCCTCACGTAATCATTCAGGAACCCAGGGTTAAATTATTACCAATAATAACCAGCACTATATCAATTCTCAACGAACAGATTAAGGAATATTTGCCTATGCCTTATAGTGCCATTGTAGTAAGCAGTGTTCTATAAAGGTGACAGCTTTGGAAAAACATACCCAGCTTTTAAAAAGGCAGTGGCGCATCCTTATAATCGTATCTGAAAATTATAATTAAACAATGAACTAAAAAAAACAAAAGGCAAATTAAACAAATAACATAAGCACGCTCTAAGGCCACAAGACTGTGTATACCTCCTGCTATGCTCTCAACATGAGGATCTGTACAAACAAAGTAATGGAACTTGCTGAAGCTGCCATCTTGTGCCGTTGTTTTCCACGTACATCTTTATAAGAACTGACTGTAAAAGAGAGCCTGCGACCTGCTCCCATAGACCTCTGTACATACACCGTTAAAGGGTGTAATGTAACTTGCTAACAATATCATCATGTCTGTTCCACTTCCTGAGTCATCAGCAAATTTATCCAACAAGAACCACAATATCCTCTGACCTGACCCTTCACTTCTGACCTGTTAGGACATCCTCCACTTGCCTATATCATCCTAAAATCAAACTTTATGGAACCCCTTTTTAGTTTTAGTTCTGACACCTGTACCATTGTCTGACAACTCTTTTTTTCTTTCACAAACTACATTTTCTACAAACGTCCTGTGTTGTTTATTGTTATATAGATATATATATATATATCCCACTTCATCATTGTGATGGTGTAACAAACATTTAACACCCACCCCCTCTACCAGAGAGTACCACCAACAGCAAACAATACATCTAAATAATAATAAAAAACAACTTTTAAAAAATAGATTAAGTACAAAATAGACCAGCGATTATCGAAGGAAACTCGCTCTCAAAAGAAGACAAAAACATCTGTCCCGCTGTCATAGTAACCTCAGGACCCGAGATGAAGGATCAGTCTTTGCCAGAGTGTGGCGCCACTGAGTGCAGGGTTGAGTGAGACTAGGTGGCCTGTCCCGTCTCTGAGAGATGGTGTGTGTGTATGGAGGGAGGGAGGATGGAAGGGAATGTCAGTCAGACAGCCAGTCGACCAGGGGGTGGGTGAAGGGGGCTCCAGGTGGGCGGAGCGGGTGGGGGCTCCTGGGAGTAAGGGCGGGGCTCGCAGCACGGCTGGTTCTCCACCTTGGCTACACCACGGCCCTGGCACAGCCGCCGATGTCGCAGCAGCCGGTCCGTCCGCGAGAAGTTCTACAACACATACATGGAGGATTTATGCAGCATTCATTTAAACAGATGAGTGTGTACACATGCCCAATAAAATTAAGCCCACTGTGTCCGTTTGGTCAATGGGCTTTTCTGGTGCATGTGGGTCAAATCCAATCTTATACAACAGGTAGACCTTACCGTGAAATGCTTACTTACAAGCCCTTAACTTTATTTTCTTAGAACTGCATTGTAGGTTAAGAAAAGAGACTAAATAATGTAAAGTAATAAAATAACAATGAGGCTATATACAAGGGGTACCAGTACCGAGTCAATGTGCGGGGGTACAGGTTAGTCAAGGTCATTTGTACATGTAGGTAGGGGTAAAGTGCCTACGCATAGATAATAAACAGCGAGCAGCAGCAGTGTTAAAACAAAGGGAGTCAATGTAAATAGTCTGGGTGGCCATTTGATTAGCTGTTCAGGAGTCTTATGGCTTGGGGGTAGACGCTGTTATGAAGCCTTTTGGACCTAGATTTGGCGCTCTGGGTACCGCTTGCCGTGCGGTAGCTATGAGTCTATGACTAGGGTGACTGGAGCGATAATTTTTTGGGCCTTCCTCTGACACTGCCTAGTATATAGGTCCTGGATGGCAGGAAGTTTCGCCCCAGTGATATACCGGGCCGTACGCACTACCCTCTGTAGCGCCTTGCAGTCAAATCCCGAGCAGTTGCCATACCAGGCAATGATGCAACCGGTCAGGATGCTCTCGATGGTGCAGCTGTAGAACTGAGGATCTGGGGACCAATGCCAAATATTTTCAGTCTCGAGGGGGAAAAGGTGTTGTCGTGCTCTCGTCACAACTGTCTTGGTGTGGTTGGACCATGATAGTTTGTTGGCGATGTGGACAGCAAGGAACTTGAAACTCTCGATCCGCTCCACTACAGCCCCGTGAAGGGGGATGTGTTCGGCACTCTTTTTCCTGTAGTCCACGATCATCTCCTTTGTCTTGCTCACATTGAGGGAGAGTGTGCTGTCCTGGCACTGCAATGTCTTGAACGCTGAGCTGTAGTCAATGAACAGCATTCTCAGATAGGTGGTCCTTTTGTCCAGGTGGGAAAAGGAAGTGTGAAGTGCAATTGAGATTGAGTCATCTGTGGATCTGTTGGGGCGGTATGTGAATTGGAGTGGGTCTAGGGTTTCCGGGATGATGGTGTTGATGTGAGCCATGACCAACCTTTCAAAGCACTTCATGGCTACCAACGTGACTGCATGTCAGAGTATGTGCATACATTCTCTTACCTGTGGGCACAGCTCAAGGAGAAGACTTATTTTTAACGTGGGCAGGCATCTGTATGTTGGTATATCCGTGTGTGTGTGTGCATGACCAATGCAATACATTCTCTTATGTGCTGGCACTGCTCACCCTAAAAAATAAAATTCTAACCTGGTAGGGCATGTCTTTGCTACGTGTCTATCAGCGTGTACATGTGCCTCTGTGACACCATTCTCCAATGTGCGGTCACTGCTCACCCTGCGGCAGATGTTTTGTAACCACTGCTCACCCTGCGGCAGATGTTTTGTAACGTAAGAGGGCATGACGCTCTCTCCTTGCTTCGTGAGCATGTCTGGGTGTGTATGTGTTCCTCAGTGCCAGCACGCAAGGCAAGTTCTTCTACGTGTTGGCACTGCTCACACAGATGGCATCTCTCCAATGCAGGTGTGTATATGTACGTGCCTGGGTATGTGTGTGCCTCTTTCTCTGTTCCTCGTCTGTGTCTAAGTTATTTTACCTGCTGGCATCGCTCACATTGATAAGGCTTCTCTCCGCTGTGGACACGCTTGTGTCTCTCCAGATGGTAACGCTGGATAAACCTCATGTCACACATGTCACAAGCAAACGGCTTCTCCCCTAAAAGAGCACACAAACAGATTCATCACATCAAATCCACAGAGTCGAACCACAACAAACTGTATATGATTTACTCTTAAAAAAGTCTACTGGCTACAATAACTAATCTACAAATGTTTGTTAAAGTGATGGGAAACTGTTTCTTTAGATCTTCTGACATCAAAACTAAGACAAACTACTGAATATGAGCCAGTTTCTGGACAGGAATTAAGGATAAGAAACTAAACTTGTGGTAACATTTTAAGATGTCTTGTCATCAACTCATTATGTGTAGATAAAAGTGGAAACTGATATTTTGTTTTTGCTTTTTAAATCAAACCAACTCGATGCCACTGAAAAGTTTTGATAGTTTGAGGCTGGTTCAACAGCTCATCAAATGACATGACAATCCAAACTCGAGTTTGTTGTGATCGTATATTTGTTTTGGTTAAAATAGACTTTATTGGGGATAAGGGTACAGTAAATGGGGGCATACCCGTATGAGTGTGGCTGTGTCTCTCCAGGTGGTTACGCTGAATAAACCTCATGTCACACATGGAACAAGCATACGGCTTCACCCCTACACACACAGAGCAATGCATTAGCTCTCACTCCAAAGAGTACAACACAAAAATCAAGTTAGCACTACAAATACTATTGTGAGATAATTGTTTGCTACCATAAGCATGTAACAATTACAGTAAGAGTGCTTTACGTGTCATATCACGATGTGGACCCTGAAGATGGGGGCTGTTGATCACAAGGATGAGAAGACGTGGCAATCTGACTTGTTTATTAAGCTCTAATGAACACTACTTTTTTTCATCACACTACTAGCTAATTAACAACAATCAACACACGCAATTGTGAACTAATTGTGAACTAAGCACCGAGCACAAAATCTGTAATTGTGTGTCAAAGCCTTCGCAGAACGTATAATCCCACTGCAAAAATAACTAGCTAAAATAATCATTAGACAATGTAAAAAATAGTTGTAGTTTCAAATTTTAACTAAATTCTTCACTAAAATCATTATAGCAATAGCTACTTAGCTGCAGACAATGTCTCACAACAAGCTTACAATATGATATCGTTTTACTTGGTGCTTGGCCAATTCATGTTTGGAATAGCAGGAAATAGATTGTTATAGATTTATTGTTCAAATAAATGTTTTTATTATCTCAACATCCACATGATAGCTAAATTAGCTGAAGATCTTTAGGGGTCTAGCTTTAAACAATAAAAAATGGAACTTGTACTAGAATGTATTACAAATATTAATTTGTGTTGCTGCAGTATTTTAAACTTAAAATCAACAATTTACTAATTTATCACTACAAAACTATGTAGATGAGAAATTTTTATTTTCTAGCAGTCCTTCATTACGTGTGTGAAAATATATTACGAACATCCTTTACTAGCTTGTATGTGTGATAGGTACGGTGAGCGGACTGTACCCGTATGAGTGAGGCAGTGTCTTGTCAGGTGGTAGCGCTGAACAAACCTCATGTCACACATGGTGCAAGCGTAAGGTTTCACACCTAAATGCACAAAGCATTGAGATATTATGTTTGTGCCTCGCACCATTTTAAGTCCAATAGGAAGTTTAAGTACAGTTTATCCATTTACGCTAAACTGATTTTTACCACTAATTTCAATTCATGCAATGACTTACAGGGGATTCAGGTGGAAGAACCAGGGAGATGTTTTCTCCAACTATTTTTTTAAATGTATTTTTCAATGCTTTAGTCCACAACCACAACACATCACATGAGCTGATGATGTAATCTAATAGTAAAACTACCCCTTCTCATCCAAACTTATGGAAATTCTGGACTTTTTTGGATATTAAACCTAACAATATATATTTCACCTATATTTATTTGTGCATGATGACTATCATATACAGTACCAGTCAAAAGTTTGGACACCTACTCATTCAATGTTTTTTCTTTATTTATACTATTTTCTACAAACTACGAAATAACGTGTTAAATCAAAATACATTTTATAGTTGAGATTCTTCAAAGTAGCCACCCTTTGCCTTGACAGCTTTGAGCACTATTGGCATTCTCTCAACCAGCTTCACCTGGAATGCTTTTCCAACAGTCTTGAAGGAGTTCCCACATATGCTGAGCACTTGTTGGCTGCTTTTCCTTCACTCTGCAGTCCAACTCATCTCAAACCATCTCAATTCAGTTGAGGTCAGGTGATTGTGGAGGCCAGGTCATCTGATGCAACACTCCATCACTCTCCTCCTTGGTCAAATAGCCCTTATACAGCCTGGAGGTGTGTTGGGTCATTGTCCTGTTGAAAAACAAATACTATTCCCACTAAGCGCAGACCAGATGGGATGGCGCATCGCTGCAGAATGCTGTGGTAGTCATGCTGGTTAATTGTGCCTCGAATTCGAAATAAATCAGTGTCACCAGCAAAGCACTATCACACCACCTCCTCCATGCCTCATAGTGGGAACCAGACATGCGGCGGTCATCTGTTCACCTACTCTGCATCTCACAAAGACATGACGGTTGGAACCAAACATTTCAAATTTGGACTCATCAGACCAAAGGACAGTTTTTCAACAGTTCTAATGTCCATTGCTCATGTTTCTTGGCCCAAGCAAGTCTTTACTTCTTATTGGTGTCCTTTAGTAGTGGGTTTCTTTGCAGCAATTTGGCCTGATTCACTCAGTCTCCTCTGAACAGTTGTGTTTGAGATGTGTCTATTACTAGAACTCTGTGAAGCATTTATTTGGGCAGCAATTTGAGGCTAGTAACTCTAATGAACTTATCCTCCAACAGCAGAGGTAACTCTGGGTCTTCCATTCCTGTGGCGGTCCTCATGAGAGCCAGTTTCGTCATAGTGCTTGATGGTTTTTGCGACGGCACTTGGAGAAACTTTCAAAGGTCTTTTTCTTGATGGACTGACCATGTCTTAAAGTAATGGAGTGTCATTTCTCTTTGCTTATTTGAACTGTTCTTGTCAAACTATGGACTTGGTCTTTTCCCAAATGGGTCCATCTTCTGTATACCACCCCTACCTTGTCACAACACATCTGATTGCCTCAAACACATTAAGGAAAGAAATTCCACAAATTAACTTTTAACAAGGCACACCTGTTAATTTAAATGCATTCCAGGTGACTAACTCATGAAGCTGATTGAGAGAATGCCAAGAGTGTACAAAGCTGTCATCAAGGCAAAGGGTGGCTACAGTGAAGAATCTCAAAATATTTTGATTTGTTTAACACTTTTTGGTTACTACATGATTCCATATGTTATTTCAGTTTTGATGTCTTCACTATTATTATACAATGTAGAAAATAGTAAAAATAAAGAAAAACCCTGGAATGAGTAGGTGCGACTGCTCCTGCACATCCCGCTAACCCTATATGCAAGGCTTGAGGTGTGGCCTGATCTTGGGTACAGTGGGTACGGTGAGCGGACCCCTACCCAAATGAGTGAGGCTGTGTCTTGAGAGGTGGTATCGCTGGTAAAATCTCTTGTCACACATGGTGCAACCATATGGCTTCACCCCTATACACACAAGGGCATCAATACGTTACTTTGTGCCTCTTGTTAGTCTTCCACTAAGTTTTCCATAAAGTTCAGACAAATACAGCACAACAGACAATATGCACCAAGTGCTGTCATCAACATTCTGCCTTCACACAACAGGACTGGTGTTGACAACTTTTTGTGGGGTAAGAAACCAGCTATTGTTAGCAGCACAATGTTACAAAAATTGTAGATAAAGTAGACAATTGATTTCCATGATAACTTCAAAACACACATTTGTAAGGCATGTGATCATCATCAGCACAGTGTGTGTGTACGCTGCTGTTCTGACTAGGCCAAATCACTGCAGGAAAGTCGCTTCATTTTTGAAAACTAACAGGTAAAATAATCCTTAAATAATGCTGAATTTACCTTAGCCACTTTTAGGGGGGAAAATGAGAAGGGGACTGAAAGATCTAATGACTAGTGCAACATTGCCAAGTTGGAAATACGGAGCAGGAGAAGGTGTTTTCAGATTGTAGACATCTTTAACCCTTTCTGCAGGTTCCAATATCTGTCATTTAACTAATACATCATAAACTGTCTGGATTTAAAATACACATACAATTTTGGAAGACATCATTACAACTGGGAGTTATTCCAATTTGAAACTTATTGAGGCATTACGTCTTGTGTTTTCAGTGATCATTTTTTGGACAATTAAGTTTCATGCATTTTTTTAATCGCTTATATCCACCACACATCTCATCAAATGTAATCTGGTAGTAAAACTAGCCTTTCAAATCCTTAAGTGAAATTACATTATTAACTTTTTGGGGGCTCAAACCTAAAATGTAGAGAATATATTTCACCTATATTGCATTCAGAAAGTATTCACACACCTTGACTTCCTCCAAATGTGGATGTGTTACAGCCTAAATTTAAAATGTATGTGTTATGACAAGCCTAAATAAGTTCAGGAGTAAAAATTAGCTTCTCTCTGTACCCCACACATACAGATAATTGTAAGGCCCCTCAGTCGAGCAGTGAATTTCAAACAACCGCAAAAGACCAGGGAGGTTTTCCAATGCCTCGTAAAGAAGGGCAGCTACTGGTAGAGATATATATTTACATATACACAGTGTATATATATATATATAAGTAATATACAATTCACCCAGTCACTACAAAAATACAGGCGTCCTTCCTAACGCCGCTGCCGGAGTGTAAGGAAACCGCTCAGGGATTTCACCATGAGGCCAATAGTGACTTTTAAACAGTTACGGAGTTTAATAGCAGTGATAGGAGAAAACTGAGGATGGATCAACATTGTACTCCATAATACAAACCTAATTGACAGAGTGAAAAGGAAGCCAGTACAAAATAAAAAATACTTTTAAAAAAATGCATCCTGTTTGCAACAAGGCACTAAAGTAATAGTGCAAAAAATGTAGCAAAGCAATTCACTTTTTGTCCTGAATACAAAGTGTTGCTTGGGGCAAATCCAATACATATTACTGAGTTCCCCTCTCCATATTTTCAATCATAGTGGTGGCTGCATCATGTTATGGTTATGCTTGTAATAGTTAAGGAATGGGGAGTTTTTTAGGATAGAAAAGAAACAGAATGGAGCTAAGCACAGGCAAAATCCTAGAGGAAAACCAGACACTGAGGGATGAATTCACCTTTCAGCAGGACAATAACCTAAAACAAGGCCAAATATACACTGGTGCTGCTTACAAAGAAGACAGTGAATGGCAGAGGTACAGTTTTGACTTAAATCTACTTGAAAAATCTATGGAAAGACCTGAAAATGATTGTCTAGAAATTATCAACAACAAATTTGACAGAGCTAGAATATTTTTTTTAAAGAAATGGACAAATTTGCACAATCCAGGTGTGTAAAGCTCAGGCTTACCCAGAAAGACTCACAGCTGTAATCACTGCCAAAGGTGCTTCTACAAAATGTTGACTCAGGGGTGTGAATACTTACGTAAATTAGATACCTGTATTTTATTTTCAATAAATCTGCAAACATGTTTTAACTTTGTTATTATGGGGTATTGCGTGTAGATGGGCAAGAAAATCTATAAATCCATTTTGAATTTAGGCTGTTACACAAAATGTGGAATAATTCAAGGTGTATGAATACTTTGAAGGCACTGAATACATTCCTTTGAGCACGACTAGCATATCAATTCTGCCAACCCTGTATACTGGGGTTCAGGTGTAGCCTGATCTTGGGTAAGGTGGGTACGGTGAGCGGACCCCTACCCAAATGAGTGAGGCTGTGTCTTGCCAGAAGGTAACGCTGGTAAAACCGCTTGTCACACATGGTGCAACCGTATGGCTTCACCCCTATACACACACACACACACACACAAGAATATCAATACATTACTGTAATGCCTCACACTCCATATTGAAATCTTCCAATATTAGGTTTACCATAAACATCAGGCACAATAACAGCTGGACTGACAATATGCACTAAGTGCTGTTATTATTAACATTCTGCCTTCACGCAACAGGGCTGGTGTTGCCAACTTTTTTGGGGGGGAAAAAAACCTATTGTCTACACATTGTCAATAGAAGTTGTTAGATTACACACATTTTCAAGGCATGTGATCATTACATAGCCTGTCGCAAATTTCTGAAAACTCTTGAGGCAAACGCTCGAGAATGCTTTAAATAATTGCTGAATTCGTCCTGACTCCTAGTCACTTTCAGGGGTCCAAAATGTTGCTAGATCTAGTGACTAAGGTAAAGTGTCCAAGTTGGCAATACTGAGCAGGATTGGGTGTTTTCAGATTGTAGACATCTGTAACCGTTTCTGCAGTTTCCAATAACATCCAATAACAATTATCATAACTGTCTGGCTTGAAAATACAAACATGTTTGGAAGACATCTCCACAACTACGTTTTTAATCTTATTGATGCATGAGTTACGGAGTGGTCAATGTACTTGTTTTTTTGCCAATTTCTTGGTAATACATTTTGCACACATCCCATGAGCTGATGTCATCTGGTGGTAATATTAGCCTAACATTAGCTTAATTCTCAAGGGTAATTACATATCAAACATAACTTACAAAATATTATATATTCACCAATACATTTCTTTGTGCATGACTAGCGTATAAATCCTGCCAACCCTGTATACTAGGGTTTGTGTGTCCTGATCTTTAAGGGATGGTTTCCCCAAATTGCAAAATTACATTGGTTTCCGTACCCTGCAAGCGGTCTATGGACAAGGTACATCAGCAATCCATGCTTTGGTTTTATTTCCCTGGCACGGTTTCCAAATGCTAATAGTGCTTGTTTTTCTTTTTTTTAATAAAATGTCTTTTTTTACACCTTTTTCTCCCCAACTTCGTGATATCCAATTTGTAGTTACAGTTTTGTCCTATCGCTGCAACTACCATACAGACGACTCAGGAGAGGCGAAGGTCGAGAGCCATGCGTTCCCTGAAACGTGACCCTGCCAAGCCGCACTGCTTCTTGACACTGCTCACTTAACCCGGAAGCCAGCCGCACCAATGTGTTGGAGGAAACGCTGTACAACTGGCGACCCTGTCAGCGTGCATGTGCCTGGCCCGCCACAGGAGCCCCTAGAGCACGATGGGACAAGGACATCCCGGCCGGCCAAACCATCCCCTAACCCAGACAACGCTGGGCCAATTCTGCGCCGCTTCATGGGTCTCCCAGTCGCAACACATCCCGGGATCGAACCCGGATCTGTAGTAAAGCCTCAAGCACTGCAGTGCCTTAGACCGCTGCGCACGCAAAATGCTACTATTTATAGCACAAATCCCATTCAAGTCATGGTACCGATATTAGCATTTTCCGCACATGTCCAAATCATCCAAGTGTCAAAAATGTATTGTGCAGCTCAGTCACGCCGATGATGTGAACATGCCTGAAAATGATAATATCGGTACCATGATTTGAATGTGATTTGTGCCACAAATGCTAAAACTCCAGTATTTGGACACAGTGCCAGGGAATCTAAACCAAAGCATGTACTGCTGTTATACCTTGTCCGTAGACCGCTTACAGGGTAAGGAAACCAATGTAATATTGTAATTTGGGTGAACTATCCCTATAATGACAGAAGTACGGTGAGCAGAACCATACCCATATGTGTGACGCTGTGTCTCGCCAGGTGGTGGCGCTGATAAAACCTCTTGTCACACATGGTGCAACCATACGGCTTCACTCCTATACACAAAGAATGTTTTATTATTTTTCTGTTTCACACTCCATCCTTCAAAGATGTGTGAATCTATTGAATAGCATGTGTATGAGTTTATACTTGATTGATTGTTTATTAATCACTGTTGTAAACCTATGTAATTATAACAGAGGATTAACACTGAAAATGTCATTACACCGCCACTTCGATAACTCGCGGTGGTCGTTGGAGTCGAACAAAGCACACGTTTTTTTGGTTTTACGTGGGAATTGGGGTTGAGCAATAAAACGTCATCTGTACAGAACTCACTTTTAAAATGGTAGAAAATATAGGGCTTTCCATCCACTGGGTTCAGAATGTAAACGTGAACTTGTCATCAAGTGTGATTTCTCTCATACCCAAAACACCACTTGACACGGAATTACAATAGAGCTAATAATAACCACAGTGTTATCAACGTGCTGCTTTCACGCAGCAGAATGGACCCGTTTTTGGATGGTAGAATTACTTGAACTACTGCTTGTTAAGGTTACAAGAAAAAAAGTATGATAACACCTGCTCAATTGAAATAGTCTCGGTTTGAAAATAGAAGACAATTTGGAAGAGATCCGAATCCGCATGCTATTGAGGTGCGAGTTATCGAACAGTCGGTGTAGTTGTTTTTCCCAAAATAGCAAAACACATCACATGAGCTGATGACATCATCTGGTAGTAATATAAGCCCTTGTCCTTAGAAGAAATGGAATTATGGACGTTTTGAATATCAAACCTAACATGCAAACATTTCACCAATAGCCTTAATGACATACCCATGTGAGTGACGCTGTGTCTCGCCAGGTGGTGGCGCTGAAAAAACCTCTTGTCACACATGGTGCAAGCGTACGGCTTCACCCCTATACACACAGAACAATACGTTACTTTGGTTCTCAGAATTAATCCACTGAAGTCTTCCAATATTATGTGTATTCAGTTAAACTAAATTAATTGTTTATAAGCCACTGCTGTCCATACAAACTTATGGGAAATTATCCAACCTATCCACAAATAATTATATATATATATATATATATATATATCTATACATTTCTTTGTGCATGACTAGCATATAAATCCTGCCAACCCTGTAAACTAGGATTCAGGTGTACCCTGATCTTAAAGACATGGGTACGGTGAGTGGACCCATACCCATATGAGTGACGCTGTGTCTCCGCAGGTGGTGGCGCTGAAAAAACCTCTTGTCACACATGGTGCAAGCGAACGGCTTCACCCCTATACACACAGAACAGCATTATATTAATGCTGCACTCTCCATCGATTGAAGTGTTCCATATTAAGTTCAGGTATATACCAGATCTTCTGAGCTTTGGGGGGGGGGGGGGGGGGGGGGGGGGGGGGTCTGGTGCTTTGAGAATATGTATACTAAGGTTCAGGTGTAGCCTGATCTTAATGATGTGGGTACGGTGAGCGGACCCATACCCATATGAGTGATGCTGTGTCTCCGCAGGCGGTGGCGCTCAAAAAACCTCTTGTCACACATGGTGCAAGCGTACGGCTTCACCCCTACACACACACACACACACACACACACACACACACACCAGCAGATTATGTTGTGTTTCACTGTCCATCGATTGAAGTCTTCCAATATTAAGTTCAGGCATATACTTTTATACTACATCGATTTCGTATAAAAATCACTGATGTCGTTAACATTCAAGGTATTCATCCTGAGGAATCTAAATACTCCACCACCTCAATAGCGTGCGTTTTTTTTTTATTTTTTTTTTATCAAAAAGGTGTTGACAAGGTGCAAGAATTAAGGGTGGCCAATAAAATGTAGAATGTAAGAAATTGATGACAAGTTTGATCTTTTACCATTAACTTCACACCAAATACAGTAACGATAAAAAAAGATGTACCTAGCTCTGTTATTGTTATCAACGTGGTAATTTCAAGCAGAAGGATTGAGTGTTTTTAAAGGTGTTTTTGAGATGCAAGAAAACCAATTATGGTAACACTTGCTTAATTCAAATATTATTGAGTTAAAGTGTTTAAACCTCGCCAACTATGTATACTCGGGTTCAGGTGTACCCTGATCTTAAAGACATGGGTACGGTGAGTGGACCCATACCCATATGAGTGATGCTGTGTCTCTGCAGGTGGTGGCGCTGAAAAAACCTCTTGTCACACATGGTGCAAGCGAACGGCTTCACCGCTGTACACACAGAAAATACAAAATGTCTTTATGTCTCACTTTCCATTGACTGAGGTCTTCCAAAATTAAGCTTAGGCATATACATTTATACTAAATAGATTTGGATAAACCACTGATGTCAATGGTGGTGTGTTTGACTGGTCCTCAGAATCTCGTATTTCCCAGTTGGTGAAGTCATCGTTATGACATGAGTGCGTTCAAGTGCTATTTTAGTTGGCGCTCACAATTTTTCAACCAATGAGATTTAAGCTTAATGGCGAAGAACCAATGTTGCTAGCTTGCTTACATTGACAATGTGTCAAGCTAGCTACATTGTAAATGGCTTTGTTTTACCATATTTTGGTCTAAAACAAAACATTTGGGGCCCAAGTTTCCCACCTCTAACAATTTGGAATGTCGTTCAAATGGTTATTTCAGAGTCCGGACCTCATATTTTCGGATTTCCAACAGCACTCCAACGCACCATAACTTCCAGGGTATTCACCCTGAAGAATACGATTTCACTACTACCTCAATAGCTTGCATTTTTGGGGTCTATCAAAAAAGTAAGGTGCGCAAATTAAGGACGGCCAATTAAACATAATTCGATTAGGATGAGACAATTTTACAAGGCGTCCATCCACGGAGCTGAGAATGTAAGAAATTGCACTTGGATGATGAGAAGTTCATGATCTAATACCATAAACTACACCACATTCAGTACCATCAACAATTTATCAATAGCGCAACATTCTTATCAACATGCTGCTTTCAAACAGCAGAATTTTAGGTTTTCAGTTGGTAGCCCCCCTTAACATCCCTAGAACCATGATTTATCCAACAATCTAAAATGTTATTTCATCATAAACAAATTCTTGGCCATCCTTTATTCACGCAGTAGCTAGCATATAGGCTAAACCCTTCCAACTCTGTATACTAGGGTTCAGGTGTGGATTAATGACATGGGTACGGTGAAGGGACCCATACCCATATGAGTGACGCTGTGTCTCCGCAGGTGGTCTCGCTGGAAAAACCTCTTGTCACACATGGTGCAAGCGTACGGCTTCACCCCTATACACACAGAACATTATTATTTTATGCCGCACTCTTCATAAATTGAAGTGTTCCAATATTAAAGTTCAGGCATATACATTATCATAAACTGATAGCTTATAAAACCCTGATGTTGATCCATGCGATGACTTCCTTGCTATTCATCCTGAAGAATCCGATTACACTACCAACTCAAAAGCTTGCTGTTTTGGGGGTTAATCAAAAAGGTGTTGGTATAGTGAGCAAATTTTGGATTGGCCAATAAAACATCATTCATTTATGATGAACCACAATTTACAAGGTGTCCATCCAGACTTCAGAATGAAGGAAATTGCACTTAATGATACAACACAGTAGATGAACTGATGACATTATCTACTGGTAGTTCAAAGCTTTTTTAAAGCGCTCAATTTACCTAGTTGCAAAAAGAAAGTGGTTTTAGTGGCAGTTTATGACCTAGTGCTACTGGGAACTTCGCAAGTACAACATAGCAATGATGCAATATTACCGTTTTCATCAAAGGAGTTCACTTGTAAAGGACTGCAAATCACAATCATTATGTATAGAAATGCCCGTCTTCAGTCATCACTAGTCCAGCATGTCTTGAAAATTAAATATATTGTACTTTTTATTTCATCTTTAACTCATTTATCATAAATACCTGATCAAATCAACTGCTATTTTTGCAAAGTCTTACATCTTTATTGAACGTGTGCCTGTGACATTTTTACTAACATCCTATACTAGCTTGTATGTGTGATAGGTACGGTGAGCGGACTGTACCCGTATGTTTGAGGCTGTGTCTTGTCAGGTGGTAGCGCTGAACAAACCTCATGTTACACAGGGTGCAAGCGTAAGGTTTCACACCTAAACCCACAGAGCATCAATACATCATTTCAGAGCCTCGAATTTTAGGTTTAGATATGAATATACTTGGAAGTTAAATTGATTGGTAGTTTACCACTATACTTGCCATAATATACTCACGATTAACAAATCTTAAAAAATGTTTCCCCCAAATAAGTGAGATATTTTTTAAATGTGTTTTTCAAAGCTTTTGTCCACAACACGAGCTGATGATGTCACCTGGTGGCAAAACTAACCCTTCTCATCCTTAAGGTAAATTGAATTATGGACTTTGATATCAAACCTGCAAATAAAATTGTGCTCATCTTTTTTTGTGCATAAAACCTGCAAACCCTGTATACTAGGGTTCAATTACAGGGATACAGTGAGCAGGTGCATACCCATATGAGTGAGGCTGTGTCTTGCCAGGTGGTAGCGCTGGAAGAACCTCTTGTCACACATGGTGCAACCAAATGGCTTCACCCCTATACACACAGAGCACCAACTTCAGTATAAAAAATGTCAACTGCCAAAAATGATCGATCTTAACTTTACTGTAGCTCAATAAGCTTAGCAAAGTTTTGGTCTTGTTCACCAGACAAATTACTTTGACAGAAAATGTTGTTTCAGTGGTTGGTCAAAAAGGTGCAATCTACTAATCCAATTGGGACACGATTTCAGTGCCCATAGAGTAGGCCATATTGGGCCGTTTCCATGTTCAAAGGGTAATGCTAAGAAAGGTAGTGCCCTAATACACTGCAATAATACACCACAAAACATCTGCTGTAGCCTAAGCGTGGCTACTCGCTGTCAATGGTTTAGCTAATAACAATTGCAATTTCTGAGTCAGGTTAGAATTTTGGGTGAAAATACTGGTGGACAGATGGCTTCACGTCATGCTGTTCATATGAACATTAGATGTGAAAATTTTAGGCAGTTGGTACATATTTAAACATCACACACATTCACACAACCATGTGATTTTTGCCATGCTATTGTGACGTCACAAACTCCTGAAGCCGTCCGACTCTCAATCCTGAAATCCATCAAAGTAGGGCTGGGCGATATGGCCAAACTATCATATATTTTTCACATGACGGCATTTTAAGTTTTGAATAATAACAATTCTAAATGTTTTATGAGTACCTACACTGAACAAAACTATAAAACAACATGTAAAATGTTAAAATAAAATATGTACAAAAAGCTTATTTCTCCCAAATGCTATGCACAAATTTGTTTACATCCCTGTTAGTGAGAATTTCAACTTTGCCAAGATAATCCATCCACCTGACAGGTGTGGCATATCAAGAAGCTGATTAAACAGCATAATCATAAACCAGGTGCACCTTGTGCTGGGGACAATAAAAGGCCATAGTAAATTGTGCAGTTGTCACAACACAATGCCAGACGTGTCAAGATAAGGGAGTGTGCAATTGGCATACTGACGGCAGGAATGTCCACCAGGGAATTCAATGTTCATTTCTGTACCATAAGCCACCTCTAACGTTGTATTAGAGAATTTGGCAGTACGTCCAATGGCTTCACAACCGCAGACCACGTGTAACCATGCCAGCCCAGGACCTATACCTGGTTTCTTTACCTGCGGGATCTTCTGAGACCAGCCACCCAGACAGCTGGACAGTATTTGTCTGTAATAAAGCCCTTTTGTAGGGAAGAACTGGGCATGGCTCAGTTAGCTGCACCCCTCCCCAGTCATGTGAAATCCATAGATTAGGGCCTAATGAATTCATTTCAATTGACTGATTTCCTTATATGAATTCTAACTCAGTAAAATTGTTGTATGTTGCGTTTATATTTTTGTTCAGTATAGTTCATGACCCTAGGGTGAAAACGCATACGTGATTTCAATGGGCTTTTCGCTATTCTTATTGTTTTATATGGTTGAATCCATTGCATTTTTTGTTAATTTCCACATTGTGCCATGCAGGGCTGCATGATATGGGGAAAAAAAACAAAGCCTAGTTAATTGGTGAACTGTTGGAATGGAAATAGAATTAATGTTCTAATTGTATAGTTAGAATATAGTGGGCAGCAAATTGAATATATTGTTGTTTAACACGACAAAGAATAAACCAGGGAGGAATTATTGAAAGGGTAGGAACCAAAGTACTAGTCAGTGTTTCCAGTTGACCCTAATTAGATGTTACATTACATGTTATTTTCTTCAATCATGTAGCTTAGAAAACATATTCATGCTTTACCTTTTCCTCTCCGATTTAAAAAGATATAGTTTGTTCAAAACATGCTTATCTAGGCCTACACCAGCACTGGTACCATGCTGTATTAGATGGCTACATTTGTACTGACTCTTAGTACATTTAGCACGCTAGCTAGCCAGCTAACTAGCTATATTAGTATTAGCGGCTAACAAGATTTATTTTAGCCACAACTTGCTATTTAACCATGCAGACTGCAGTACTGAGTTAACCGCAAGAAAGTGCTTGTGACTCACGTGGTCGAGCAGCTACCCTCTCGAGTGAGTGGGCAGGGCTTAGTGTGGAAAGCGTAGTGCAGCAGGAGGGAGAAAGACGAATAAAGTAGCACAGCGGTGGAAACGCGCTGGGAGTTGCGTATTACATTTAACAAACCAAACGTAGAAAAATAGTTATATTAGGTAAAGTAAAACCCAAACAGGTCCGTGCATCAATACCGGTAATATAGTAAAATACGGTATACCGACCAGCCCTACATCAAAGATGGCTCCCATTGGACATTTTTTGAAAGACCGATGTTGCTGCCTAAAATGTTTGCTCTTAGCCAGACTCTAGCTCAACTCCAAGATGGGGGTTTAAAGATTTTATATCAGACCTGGGGCTTGATTAAATGGGTTCATTTCACTAACAAGCCTAATTTCTAAACATGATATGATGCTGGTTAACTAATGCTGTGCAATGATTTAAGGGTTGGAGAAGAATCCATCAGTCCTCTGTAACTGGTTACCTTGGAAATCATCTGCCTATGTAGAACAATATTCAACATCTTTCTCTCAGAAAACCTGTTCTGAAAGGAAACATGGCTAAGCATAAATGCAGTCTAATTTCTAAATAAAATGCCTTTAACAATACAAATTCGAGTTTGATGCAGCCATATGTATCAATTAAATTCAATTTTACCCCAACATCACATGGGGGGCGACTCATTTAACCACAATGCAGTGGGGCTCATGCATGGCATCTGAGGCCAGATTGACGCGAGAGGGAGGGATTCAAAGTGAGGTCACATACCCGTATGAGTGAGGCTGTGTCTCTCCAGTTGATAACGCTGAATAAACCTCATGTCGCACATGGAACAAGCATACGGCTTCACTCCTAAACAGACAGAGCATACAAATATTAGCCATCTTTCTGTTGCAGTTTTAATCTATTCTATACATTTGCATGCTCAATTTCCTGCTTTACAACTTAAATAGTATAAACAATCACATACAATGAAAAACCATACTTCGATAAAGAGTGTCCTTACCCTTAAGAGTACTAGCAATTACATTCCTCATATCATACAATGATTTTCTCTAAAGTTAAAAAACAATGTCATCTGGTGATAATCTCTCCCCTTGTTACAAATAGTCAATTATGAGGAACTTGGTTAGAGATCACTGACCAAAAAAAATAATGAAACAATACATTCTTAATACATAATGACATCACTCTAATATTTGATAACATGGGAATTTTTCTTTATAGTGGACAGTAGTTTCCAACAAAGCCTCTTTATTCCATTCACTGAGATTGAGAAGGGTTTACCAACACAAGGACATTCAACAATGAATTTTCTGTCTAACTTAGTAGTCTAACCATACAAATATTCATAACTGAATAATTTTGAGTCAGCAGCTCCAGTAAAAAAGCACTGAGAGTAAGATGGTAAATGAGCACTCATACCCGTATGAGTGAGGCCGTGTCTCGCCAGGTGGTAACGCTGGAAGAACCTCATGTCACACATGGAACAAGCGTACGGCTTCACCCCTATACACACACAGAGCACCAGTCAATACACCCCTATACACACACAGAGCACCAAACTTTAGAATAAATCTAAACCAAGAGTGTGTGTACCTGCACCAGTCATGTGAATATAGAAAGGCTTGTTTTAAGAACATGTGTTAACTGGGTTTGAATTGTGCCAGACACCAATATATGTATGAAAAAGTTGGAACTCAGTGGCCTAGTAAAGGTAGAGGCTTTAAAGTAGTGGCAGCGGTGCAACTTGTCCAAAGAACTTCTATAAACAACTTCTTGGTCTCCATCCGTAGCCAACATATGTGAGATGGGTATGGTGAGAGGACCCATACCCGTATGTTTGAGGCTGTGTCTTGCCAGGTGGTAACGCTGGAAAAACCTCATGTCACACATGGAACAAGCGTACGGCTTCACCCCTATACACACACAGAACACCAACTTTAGAAAAGTCTGCATCTTGCCCTTTGATAAACTAGCCCTTAACACACTCAAAGAAAGCCAGACATGCCAGAACATTGGCAGCAATTAAACGTCACAGCCATGCAAACTTGCACTGACATAAGTGTTCAACACAGTTGATTTCCATTCAAAATATGTAAATGGCTATAAAGTGATCTAAAACAAAACACGAGCATACCGCAGTCATTTCAGTATAGAAATATAGCTAATTAATGCACTCTCACTAAAGGGTTGGTTGGGCAATTTTCAACGATATTGCCAAGATACTAATCCAGTGAATACAGAGATATTAACTGAAAGCCACAAATTGTTTAGCGGTTCTTAAACTTTAGTTTGTTGAGGCTACACGCCAGTGTGCGCAAGAACATTAGAAACTTGTGAATTGGTGCAACATCAGTGTTTCCAGCCCATTGTAAAAAAATTAATATAAATAACTAAATAAAAAGGGCATGGTGTGCGGACTCATACCCGTATGAGTGAGGCTGTGTCTCGCCAGGTGGTAACGCTGGAAGAACCTCATGTCACACATGTTGCAAGCGTATGGCTTCACCCCTATACACACAGAACATCAATATTTTAGCTAGCTGCCAACGTCTTGGTTTTTAAAAAATGCACCAAGTTGTCACTATGATGTCAAGCCTTGTAAGAGAATATACTTTTCTAGCATGATAATAGTATGATCATGGCTTTCAGCTACAGGACTCTATCTGAAGACACTTAATACAATTTGACAAATACATGGAGATTCATTTAAAATCATGAAGTATTGTACAAAGCGCCTGAGATTACCAAGATTACCCAAACTTGAGTTTATGGTCATGTAAAGTACCAGTCAAAAATTTGGACCCACCTACTGATTCCAGGGTTTTTCTTTATTTCAACATTGTACAATAATAGTGAAGACATAAAAACTGTGAAATAACATGCATGGAATCATGTAGTAACCAAAAAATATTATTCTACAATTTAGAAAATACAAATAAGGAAAAACCTTGAATGTGTAGGTGTCCAAACTTTTGACTGGTACTGTATGTTAACTCACTTCATTGAGGAAACCTGGTTAGCACTACAATGTTACTCTAAGGGCTATGGTGAGATGGCGCCTACCCGTATGAGTGAGGCTGTGTCTCGCCAGGTGGTAACGTTGGAAGAATCTCATGTCACACATGTTGCATGCATACGGCTTCACCCCTATACACACACACACACACACACACACACACACACAGAGTATCAATATATTAGCTAGTGCTCTTATTATATAAAGTGGAACACATACCAATTCGCTAATCCCAAACTACGAGCATACATTTCATTAAAATGTAAGGACTGATAAGGTATATTGCTAGAGGTGTAAATGTTTGTTGCTATAGAGAGCAATTACTTCCCGATTAAGTCTTAACCTTTGGAGACAAACAATCAAGCATGCATTTAAGGTAAAAACAAAATGTTATTATGCTCAATTAACAAAAGCCAAAGGTCAATTTGGGTTCAATAGCAACAAACGTCAGGATTCTACCACAAAAACGTTAGCTATAAATTAGGCAGTTAATACTCACATTAAAATAAGCTATTTGGCTAAGAACTTGTTTTTATCTACAAAACTTAGAAAATAGTCATCAGCCACATTCTGTACCAACTTCAAGCCATTATCAATTACATTTGAGCTACCTAGCCATGAACAACTACCAGTAAATCATGTACAAGGATTAGACATCGAGAGAGAGTGAGAGACCATTCCCTCTGTGGGCAAGAGACTTTTTCCACATAAGTCTAATAGTTTCAAACATTTTAAGTGTCAGAATGGTCAAATACATATCACTATATAGTATGTCTGCATTTCTACCCACATTACATGGCCAAAAGTATGTGGAAACCTGCTTGTCGAACATCTCATTCCAAAATCATGGGCATTAATATATAGAGTTCCTCCCCCTTTGCTGCTATAACAGCCTCCACTCCTCTGGGAAGGATTTCTACTAGATGTTGGTACTTAGGAAGCAAGTCCCCGCAGCATTCAGCCACAATAGCATTAGTGAGGTCGGCATGGATGTTGGGCGATTAAGCCTGGCTCACAGTCTGCGTTCCAATTCATCCCAAAGGTGTTCGATGGGGTTGAGGTCAGGGCTCTGTGCAGGCCAGTCAAGTTCTTCCACATCGATCTCAACAAACCATTTCTGTATGGACCTCACTTTTTGCATGGTGGCATTGCCACAAAGTTGGAAGCACAGAATCATCTAGAATGTCATTGTATGAGGTAGCATTAAGATTTCCTTTCACTGGAACTAAGGGGCCTAGCCCAAACCATGAAAAACAGCCCCAGACCATTATTCCTCCTCCACCAAACTTTACAGTTGGCACTATGCAGTCTAGCCTTCTCCTGGCATCCGCCAAACCCAGATTCGTCTGTCAGATGGTGAAAAGTGATTCATCGCTCCAGAGTCCAATGGCGGCGAGATTTACACCACTTCAGCCGACACTTGGCATTGCGCATGTTGATCTTAGGCTTGTGTACAGCTGCTCGGTGATGGAAACCCATTTCATGAAGCTCCCGACTAACAGTTCTTGTGCGGACGTTGCTTCCAGAGGCAGTTTGGAACTCGATAGTGAGTGTTGCAACTAAGGACAGACGATTGTTGCACGCTACGCGCTTCAGGACTCTTCGGTTTTATTCTGTGAGCTTGTATGGCCTACCACTTCGCGGCTGAGCCATTGTTGCGTCTAGACGTTTCCACTTCACAAAAAAAAGCACTTACAGTTGACCGGGACAGCTCTAGAAGGGCAGGAATTTGACAAACGTCCTTGTTGGACTGCTGGCATCCTATAACGATGCCACGTTGAACGTCACCGAGCTCTTCAGTAATTGTCATTCTACTGTTAATGTTCGTCTATGGAGATTGCATGGCTGTGTGCTGGATTTGATACACTTGTCAGTAACGAGTGTGGCTGAAATAGTATAATCCTCTAATTTGAATGGGTGTCCACATACCTTTGGCCATGTAGTGTATATGAATGCCACAATTTTTGTCCTAGCATAAAGATTTGTCTCATTGTGAGCTCCTGAGGCTGGCAGACTGTCATGTAAGAAATACATATTTATTTTACACTCAATACATTTCTACTGAGAGGCTGCTCCGTGACAAACAGGAGTAAAATGGGTCGCTTGTTTTATGTGAGATGGGTACGGAAAGAGGACTCATACCCGTATGAGTGAGGCTGTGTCTCTCCAGGTGGTAACGCTGGAAAAACCTCATGTCACACATGGAACAAGCGTACGGCTTCACCCCTATACACACAGAGCATAAAAATATTAGCTATTCAATCTGCACAGAATGAAAAAAGGTTTTATACCAATTGCAAATTTCTGTCAATTCAAACTAGAGTAAGATTGGTTAGATTTACAAGGATAAACATACGGCCAAATGAACACACATAATACTTGACACTAACCAGGTTTCCATCCTACCTTTTTATGCACGTAAAGTCAGATAAATATCATAACAGGCCTAATGGAAACATGCTTTTATATGCAAATATTGATATAATAACCATCATATTGAAGGAAATGTGGAGTGACGCGATGACATGTGTGGTCTTTCCATTTTGTTTTTTTTTGAGAAAGCATGCAGTTTATTAGGCTACAGATTAAATAAATTATGATTACTGCATTGTTGGGATTAGAGTTTACAAGAAAGGCATTTCACTGTACTTGTGCATGTGACATTAAAACTTGATGAAATAAGTTATGAACTTCACAGGGTGGTGAAAATGCAAGGTGATGAACTTGATGCTCCTTTCCAATAGAGGGTCTTATTCTGGTGACATGATGATCGAGTCTTGGCTGCCGTTTATTTTTTATTTGTCAATCTCACTTTTTTGTCCATAATCATCATGTAGGCCAGGTATTCCCAAACTGGGGTATGCACAATGGCATTGGGGGTACTCCAAATAAAATTGTGATTCACATAAAAAAAATATTTAAAAAATAATAATAATAATTCAAAATGTAGTGTCACCCATTTCTCATTATGGGGAATTGTGTGTTGATGGGTGAGTTTTTTGTTGTTGTTGATTTAACCCATTTTTAATTCAGGACCATCAAAGAGGCGCAAATATGATGAGAACTACATTGATTTGGGTTTCACTTATAATTGGAGTAGTGCCTTTCCTCAGCCACAGTGTGTTATATGTGCAACGGTTCTCTCTCAACTCGGTGAAACCTTCACTCTTGCGCAGACATTTAGAAACAAAATTTGAAAAAAATAGGCCACGGAAGTTTGAGAGAGAATAAAGATGACTTTCAAGTAGTAAGATATGTATAAAAGCAACAGATACCATAAGAAGGGGCTAGAAGTGTCTTATATGGTGAGCTACCGAGTGGCTAGGACAGGCAAGCACCATACTATTGTGGAGGACTTAATTCTTCCTGCTCCCGCAGATATGGCTGGGACAATGCTGGGAGAGAAGGCCCAAAAACACTATACAGACAATGCCTTCATCAAACAACACTTTCACAATGCATCAGTGACATGGCAGGAGATGTTTTGAAACAATTACTGCGTCGCATACAAGCCAGTGAATTATATGCGTTACAACTGGATGAGTCAACAGACGTTGGAAACCAGGACAACAGAAGAGGATATTTTTTAAGTACTGGACAGCTTTGTGACATCAAATGGACTTTGGTGGTCAAGATGTGTTGGTATCTGTACTGATTGCGTAAAAGCCATGACAGGTAGACTTTTTTATTTTACATTTATTTAACTAGGCAAGTCATTTAAGAACAAATTCTTATTTGCAATGATGGCCTAGGGACAGTGGGTTAACTGCCTTGTTCAGGGGCAGAACAGATTTTTACCTTGTCAGCTCGGGGATTCGATCTTGCAAACTTTTGGTTACTAGTCCAACGCTCTAACCTCTAGGCTACCTGTCGCACATACAGTGTGGTAACGCGCGTGCAAGCAGTTGCTCCCGACGCCACTTGGGTACGCTGCAGCATCCACGGAAAGGCTCTTGCTGACAAGGGATCTTCTCTCGCATGAATGATCTGAATCTAGGATTATAGGGACTCCGTAACTATATAAGAAGTTGGAGCTCTTCTCTGTCTGCATTAACAAGGACAACACACAGGTCTTTCCAACATTGTAAGATTTGTTTGTATGCAAATGAACTCAAGCTTACGGGCAATGTCAAATGAGATACAGCGAAGCACAGGAGTAAGTTGGGTGCGCAATTACGCAGGTATTTTCCTGAAACAGATGACACAAACAACTGGATTCGTTATCCCTTACAAGCCCTGCCTCCAGTCCACTTAAAGATATCTCAACAAGAGAGCCTCATCGAAATTGCAACAAGCGGTTCTGTGAAAATGTTATTTAAATCAGATGCCACTGTCATATTTCTGGATTGGGCTGCGCTCAGAGTATCCTGCCTTGGCAAATGGCACTGTTAAGACACTGATGCCCTTTGCAACTACATACCTATGGGAGAGTGGATTCCCGGCCCACACTAGCATTAAAAACGAAATACAGGCACAGACTGTGTGTGGAAAAGGATTTAAGACAGACTCTCTCCAATACAACCCGAAATTGCAGAGTTATGTGCATCCTTTCAAGAACACCCTTCTCATTAAATTGTGATTAACTCACCACAGGTGTATTTCGATGTACAAATAAGGTTTAATATGTAAGATGGTTATTAGCAAAATGATTGATTATTATTTGTGCCCTGGTCCTATAAGAGCTCTTTGTCACTTCCCACAAGCCGGGTTGTGACAAAAACACTCACTCATTCTTATGTTTAATAAATGGATCGTATAGTGTGTGTGTGTGGCAGGCTTACAATGATGGCAAAAAACATTTGAGTGCACGCTGACCCTGGTGCTAGAGGGGGTACAGCTGACCCTGGTGCTAGAGGGGGTACAGCTGACCCTGGTGCTAGAGGGGGTACAGCTGACCCTGGTGCTAGAGGGGGTACAGCTGACCCTGGTGCTAGAGGGGGTACAGCTGACCCTGGTGCTAGAGGGGGTACAGCTGACCCTGGTGCTAGAGGGGGTACGCCGCTGGAGGTTGAATGTTTGAAGGGGTACGGGACTATTAAAAGTTTGAACCACTGATTTAGGCTATACGTTGCTAAATACCAATACCAGAGTGGCCCCCCTTCTATATAATGGAAGATTTTTGGTGAGAAAACCATCAGTAGAGTTGAAAATGCAATGGAAACCCATTTAACTTTTATTTATTTTATTTGGTACATGGAAACATCTCTGTTGGGAAAATGTACATATTATATTTATGCTGATGTTTTTTTTATATTCTCATGAAAATCTGTCGCCAATTGGATGAAAACCTAGAAAACCTTTTAAGTACAAAATGTATCTGGATTTTGATCAAACGAAAAGACTAGAATCGAAAGCAAATAGTTTATTTCAAAATAAAAATGCAAAATTGGAAAGCATATTTTTCTTTTCCAATTTAGGAGATGCTGCAGGCCACTCATCAAATAGTTTACTTACCAAGATTACTTAATATCTCAGAAAATCATAGCTTTTATTTTACCTTTATTTAACTAGGCAAGTCAGTTAAGTGTTAAGAACAAATTCTTATTTTCAATGACGATTTGTACCTTGTCAGCTCAGGGGTTTGAACTTGCAACCTTCCGGTTACTAGTCCAACGCTCTAACCACTAGGCTACCCTGCCGCCCCAAACTACCCTGCCTCCCTAACTAATAGCTTCTTGATATCCATGCTGTAAATTCTATTCAGAATATCATACTGCAAACAAAAAGCTACTGGTAGCTACCGAGAGACTGAAAAACAGCTTCTATCTCAAGGCCATCAGACTGTTAAACAGCCACCACTAACACTGAGTGGCTGCTGCCAACACACTGACACTGACTCAACTCCAGCCACTTTAATAATGGGAATTGATGGGAAATGATGTAAATATATCACTAGCCACTTTAAACAATGCTACCTTATATAAATGTTACTTACCCTACATTATTCATCTCATACGCATACGTATATACTGTACTCTATATCATCGACGGTATCCTTATGTAATACATGTATCACTAGCCACTTTATACTATACTATGCCACTTTGTTTACATACTCATCTCATTTGTACATACTGTACCCGATACCATCTACTGTATCTTGCCTATGCTGCTCTGTACCATCACTCATTCATATATCCTTATGTACATATTCTTTATCCCCTTACACTGTGTACAAGACAGTAGTTTGGAATTGTTAGTTAGATTACTTGTTATTACTGCATTGTCGGAACTAGAAGCACAAGCATTTCGCTACACTCGCATTAACATCTGCTAACCATGTGTATGTGACAAATAAAATTTGATTTGATTTGGTAACTTGCAACACCTTCACCTAGATAAAGCAACATTGTCCTAAAACTGGGACCTTTGACCACAGAAGGCTGCACAATCTATAAACATTTGTACCAAGCAGACCTTTCATTTGTACTCTCACTGGTGTTGGGAGAACCATTTGAACATTTGTGATGATAACCCCTCTCCTTCATATAGTTGAGGTGAAAGGAAGTGTGAGCTTTGCTGGAAATTACTGTCCAAATGACAAACACTGAAACACCTTTATACTGGGGTTCCAGTGCAGCACTACAGATGTAGCCTGTTTAGATAAAGATGGGTATGGTAAGAGGACGCATACCCGTGTGAATCAGGCTGTGTCTCTCCAGGTGGTAACGCTGAATAAATCTCATGTCACATATGCCACAAGCATACGGCTTCTCCCCTAAATCGAAGAGTACCAATTTTAGTGAAAGGTCCCCACAGAGAACACCAAAAACGGTGAAAGAAAATCTGACACTAGACAAGGAGGCCATCTCATATTCTTAAAAACACCAGTCACTTAATCCAAACTGGTGTTTCTGCTGGCCTTATGTATTTTCTAACTGTATTAGCCAGGCATTTTAAACATCTCCCTAACTGGTAATGGAGAACCTCCAGAAGTTAGCTGGCAATTGTGGTCTTGACACATACCTGTATGAATGAGGATGTGTCTCTTCAGGTGATATCCACTCCTAAATGCTCCATAACAATGATTGCAGATGAAGTTTTTCTGCACTTTAGATATTGGACAGTTACCATTCTCATCCACAACAACCACCTATGCAGGATAGGACAGAATAGAGGCCCGTCAAAAAAAATTGTAGGCCTAACACCACACAGACAAAAACTCAGATACACAAATCTGCTAAATCATCACTACAAGTTGGACTTCACTTTTGTATAGAAGGAAATGTATGATTCATTGGTTTATTCAGTATGAGAAAAGCTAGTACTGTCCAACTAGTCCTGGTTAAAAAGGTAATTAATACATTATTTCTAGCTCCTTATAAAAATTTTAAAAAGTTAGAGGTGACCATTTTGGCCATTTAAATGACAAAGTACCCAAAACCTAGAGAAGGGTTAACCCCTCCCACCCCCATATGTTACTGCTCCCCCTCTCTCACACAATAACAGTTGTGTTCCCCTCCCCCTCTTTCCTCTCCAGAGAACCCCATCTCCTCTCCACTCCTCCCCCCACACAAACAAAATATGTGCACTCAAAGGCACCAACTCAGCTAGAGACAAAAGTCAGTCTTATACACATAGAAGCACACAGAGAACCAAACGCCCACAGACATGCACACAAACACACTTTCAGTTTGTTTTTATAACACAATCCCTCGGAAACACAGAAAAAAGTCAATTTTGCTTTAAAAATTCAGAGGCACTGACCTTCCCTCCCCTCCCGTCTTGCTCTCTCACTTTACAGGGCGTTCCTGACTTCCTGTTCTTCTTTTTCAGCTGCATGTCTTCGTTGGCCCTCATTTCCTTCTCGTCCAGCAGGCGGGGGGTGTGGAAGTCACCCTCCTTCCGGATAAGCTGGGGTGCACAGACAAGAGGGAGAGAGGGCTTTGAGTCAGCCTGACTGGACTTTTTTTTTTTGATAGCCTGAAACGTACAAATAGGAATTACCGTACAGAAATAAAACAAGAATATATTCCTTGCTTTCTAAATAAAATAAATGTGAAGGACAGGATTGTTAAGAATTCTTTATGGGATTATGCTGGGAAAATAATAATAATAAGAGTAAAAAAATTAAAAAAAGCTTTGTCAAAAGACAGAAGGTAACCTCCCTTCATGCCTACTTTTCAATTGCTGTACATATCTGGCAGCCTCTTTAAATCATTACTGAAGACTATGATTTAGGTATATTAGCAGCCAACAGTAAGAAAGTGCTTGACCTACATAAATGCAAGTTACTGCTGAGACCTAGCCAATGCGAAATATGTCAATTTCTCATTTGTTGTTCTTTCAGCGAGTGACAATGACAAACAACAAAGTCCCCTCCTCCCCCTCTGCAGTGCCCCGGCGCCTCCTAACCAGGGGTGGACAGCTCATTCCAGATGGCAGGATCATGTGGCTCTGAGGACCGCGGTCAGGGCCATCCCTCTGGGGCGGTGGTCCATGTCCGAGCGGAGCCATCATCTTCTTTGGCGGACCGGCCATGGAGCTGGCCTGCATCAGGGCCATACTTGAGAGAACAGCCTCACAGCCAAGCAACCCTGCCTGGGAACAGAAAAAAAATAAAAAATAAAAATAAAAAAATCCACTATCAGACATTTAGAAAATACATCTCATTTGTTGTTTTGGCTCTGTACTCCAACACTTTGGATTTGAAATAATACAATGACTATGAGGTTAAAGAGCAGACTGTCCACTTTATTTTAAGGGCATTTTCTTCTATATTAGAGTGAACTGTTTAGAAATTACAGCACTTTTTGTGCCTAGTCCTCCCCATTTTAGGGGACCATAAGTATTTGGGACAAATTCACTTGTGTATAAAGTAGTAAAAAGTTTCATATTTGGTCCCAAAGTTAGACGCACAAATATAATACCCCCAAGACAAGCTAACCTCCCACCATTACAATAACAGGGGAGGTTTTCATTTTTGGTGGGGGTATGATATATTGGGGGGTATGATATATTTGTGCATCTAACTTTCACTCATTATTCTGCGCTTCTTCAGGTCAATCTGTTATCATCTGTTATGATAACAGATGATATGTACAAAAAGTGCTGTAATTTCTAACTGGTTGACCCGATATGGATGAAAATTAAAGCTGACAGTATGCACTTTAACCTCAGTCATTGAGTTGAAGTACAAAGCTAAAACAACATGTGTCACTGTTCCAATACGTTCAGAGCTCACTGTACAAATAGAACCAGTCTGGGTGTAGAGGAGCTAAACAAAGGAGAAAACAAAAACTCAAGACTTCCAGAGGCTGAGTTAGCTACACCAGAAACGGTATGAAACAATAAAAGATATCAAATCTTTTTTCAAACACAGCACCTTTTATGACGACAACATCCTGAGTGACAAAAGATAAATGTAGCCTAATAGTAGGCATGTTGGTTGTAGAAATGTTATATTTTTTGTTGGAAAACAAACCCATTTCATATGATCGCGGACTGAGCTGCTGGGCAGATGTGACATTGCAGTGGGAACGGTGTATGTGAGGGCGGGGACGGGGGCAGGGACAAGGTCATCCAGGAATCCGTCAATCAGGATGGTCAGTCTGATGGGAGGCCACACCCACCTCACTCATCTAGCACTAAAACTGAAGAAGAGGACGATGTGGACAAAACATGAAAACGCATTCAATAATAATTTTAAAATAAAATAATTTAACGCTAAAACCCGCAGTGAATCAAATTGTAACTACTCCAAATCACACAACACCCAATTCTTACTCAAAAACAAGCATCCCCATAATAACTGTAGACAGTCCTTTGGTTAACTCCTTGTTTGCCTTTGTCACCAAAGGGGTATCCTACATTGCAAGCTAGATCTACTCAGGGTTTTCTAAAGCTAGCCAGCTTCAGTTAGCATCACATTCCATCTCAGGCTTCATCTGTATTACGACGGTGCATATCGCTCGTCCGCCTTCCACTAACTCAAGCAGGCTTGTAACTGCGCATGCATGTAGCACTCGGCTTGTCGGACGCCAAAATCTTAAATGACACAATGCGTAACATCAATCCATGGGCGAGTCAATGCCACAATTTCATATGTGCCGAAATCAAAATGAAAGAAAAGTTATCTTGCAAATTTAGCAGGCTATGGTGTGAAATAGGCTTTTAGAAGTGCTGTCTTTATTTTATTACTACTTATTGTTAAATGGCGACTTGTGTGCTTATCAATGCACAACCACAAGCCCCCCTTTCCCCCCCACTCCTAATGACAAAATAATCAAGTCACACAAACAAGTTTCTGTGCGTGAAGTTTAAAATGCATTCTGTCATTACTAAATGTGTAATGTGACATTAACATTATTTTTTAACAAACATTTGGTCAATAAAATATTTAAAATCCTCAAATGAAGGGGATGACGACAATATTTGCAAGAGGGAGGGAATCTGATTTTATGGTCCTGAATTCGTGGCTCAGTCACTTCAGGAAGTGGAGTTAGCGTGCCCCGGAGCAGGTTAGTTCTGAAGGATTTGTTGCCATAGAAATGTACCTGGCTAAAAAGGTAAGCCACCTTCTTATGAAGCGTTATCCTGAGTTAAACTCAAGAGTTGACCAAAGTTACCTCGCTAACTTCTCATAACTGCTTCGTAGGATAACCCTTTGGTCACTTGGCTATGAATTAAGATTTTGAAAGAACCGCTCAAGTGTCACACCAACACAACAAGCTAGCTAATACCCAAAATGGGATTCTCAAGCAATTCCAATACAGAACAATAGCAATTGTGTACATAAACATAGCTAACGTTAGCTAGCTGTTGAACAGGTGTGACCACAATAAATATATAATACATTTGGTACAAAGAAATGACTGATACTGCAAGTATCAGCCCCCACATGATTTTAATCACTTTCTGACTGCACCCCTTTTGATTTGAACAAAACAATTCATACATGTTTATCCATGGTGGAAACAGTAGCCAGAAAGTTACTTTTTGCAACAGAATGCCAAAACATTGAGCGAGGTGCTCAAAGTCGACCGATTTTGCATACCCCACCATACCATGAGACGTCCATGTCTTCATTACTGAAAACAATTAACGGTTGATATCATTTCAAAGCTTACAAATCCGGGTTTTCAAAATAGTCTGATATCTTGAACAATTAAAAAAAAAATTAAGCTTTATTACATTTCTCATTTTCACAAATGTTGTAGCTTCGACCCTATTTGACATCATCAACATCAAGTGTTTGTATTGTGCCAGTCATTGGTTGACAGTATACTCTTGAATACAGGGTGGGTGTCATTGCAAACATAGAAATGAATTCCTAAACTGGACCACTCTCTTCAGACACCTGAAATTTAGCTGATACAGCATTGACATTTAAATTGTATTGAAACTATAAACTTCCAAGTAGTGCCAGAAAGATGGACGCCGCTCCACCCACTGTCAAATGTCAACTTGAATGGGTTTGTCTATTCTATTATCTATTTCTATGATTTCAATAGGTTTCCTATGAAAGATTGAAACATTTAATTTATAACGGATATTCCCACTCAAGTCAACATTCTATGATGGGTGGACCTCCAACCATCTTTGTGGTAACATTTGAAAGTTGGAATGTCAACTTTATACACATTTGAGTCAATCTATCAACCCAAACATGACACTGGCCCACCCTGTATTCAAGAGTATACTGCGTCTCAACTAATGGCAGGCACAACAAACAACTCGGATTATGTCATATAGGGTCTTAGCTACAACACACACTGAACAAAAATATAAACAACATTTCAAACAAATTTTGTCACATACACCGAATATTTCACCGTACAGTGAAATGCTTACTTACAAGCCCTTAACCAACAATGCAGGAGAGGTCGACCGATTAATCGGAATGGCCGATTAATTACGGCCTAGGAACGGTGGGTTAACTGCCTGGTTCAGGGGCAGAATGACAGATTTTCACCTTGTCAGCTCGGGGGATCCAATCTTGCAACCTTACAGTTAACTAGTCCACCTCTCTAACCACCTACCTCATTGCACTCGACAAGGAGCCCGCCTGTTACGCGAATGCAGTAGAAGCCAAGGTAAGTTTCTAGCTAGCATTAAACATATCTTATAAAAAACAATCAATCATAATCACTAGTTATAACACATGGTTGATGATATTACTAGTTTATCTAGCGTGTCCTGCGTTGCATATAATCGATGCAACGCTGGGGGATGATTTAACAGAAGCACATTTGCGAAAAAAGCACAATCGTTGGAAGACTGTACCTAACCATAAACACCAACGCCTTTCTTAAAATCAATACACAGAAGTATATTTTTAAACCTGCATATTTAGCTAAAAGAAATCCAGGTTAGCAGGCAATATTAACCAGATGAAATTGTGTCATTTCTCTTACGTTCATTGCACGCAGAGTCAGGGTATATGCAACAGTTTGGGCAGCCTGGTTCATTGAGAACTAATTTTCCAGAATTTTACGTAATTATGACATAACATTGAAGGTTGTTCAAATGTAACAAGAATATTTAGACTTAGGGATGGCACCCGTTAGATAAAATACTGAACGGCTTCGTATTTCACTGAAAAAATAAACGTTTCGTTTTCGAAATGGTAGTTTCCAGATTCGACCATATTAATGACCAAAGGCTCGTATTTCTGTGTGTTATGTTATAATTAAGTCTATGCTTTGATAGAGCAGTCTGACTGAGCGATGGTAGGCAGCAGCAGGCTCGTAAGCATTCATTCAAACAGCACTTTCGTGCGTTTTTCCAGCAGCTCTTCGCAAGCACAGCGCAGTTTATGACTTCAAGCCTATCAGCCTAATGACTAGTGTAACCGATGTGAAATGGCTAGCTAGTTAGCGGGGTGTGGGCTAAAAGCGTTTCAAAAGTCACTCGCGCTGAGACTTGGAGTAGTTATTCCCCTTGCTCTGCAAGGGCTGCGGCTTTTGTGGAGCGATGGGTAACGCTGCTTCGAGTGTGGCTGTTGTCGCTGTGTTCCTGGTTCGAGCCCAGGTAGGGACGAGGAGAGGGACGGAAGCTATACTGTTACACTGGCAATACTATGGTGCCTTTAAGAACATCCAATAGTCAAAGGTATATGAAATACAAACGGTATAGAGAAATAGTCCTATAAATACTAGATTAACTACAACCTAAACCTACAACCTACAACCTCTTACCCTGGAATATTGAAGTCTCATGTCAAAAGGAACCACCAACTTCCATATGTTCTCATGTTCTGAGCAAGGCACTCAAACGGTAGCTTTTTTTTTTTTACATGGCACATATTGCACTTTTACTTTCTTCTCCAAGACTTTTGTTTTTGCATTATTTAAACCAAATTGAACATGTTTCATTTATTGGAGGCTAAATTGATTTCTATTGATGTATTATATTAAGTTAAAATAAGTGTTCATTCAGTATTATTGCAATTGTCATTTTTAAAAATAACTTTTTTTTATTTTATTAAAAAACGTCTGATTAATCGGTGTCGCCTTTTTTTGGTCCTCCAATAATCGGTATCGGCGTTGAAAAATCATAATCGGTCGACCTCTACAATGCAGTTAAGAAAAATAAGTGTTAAGTAAAAAATTTAAAATAAAAGTAACAAATAATTAAAGATCAACAGTAAAATAATAGCGAGGCTATATACAGGGTACCGGTAAAGAGGGGGTACCGGTACAGATCAGGACCCTCTCTAAAATTATCTGCTGAAATTGTTGCAACCCCTATTACTAGCCTGTTCAACCTCTCATATCGTCTGAAATTCACAAAAATTGGAAAGCAGCCGAGGTCATCCCCCCTCTTCAAAGTGGAGACACTCTAGACCCAAACTGCTATAGACCTATATCTATCCTACCCTGCCTTTTGAAGGTTTTCGAAAGCAAAGTTAACAAACAAATTACTAACCATTTCGAATCCCACCGTACCTTCTCCGCTACGCAATCTGGTTTCAGAGCTGGTCATGGGCACACCTTAGCCACGCTCAAGGTCCTAAACAATATCATAACCGCCATCGATAAGAGACAATACTGTGCAGCCGTATTGTACCTGGCCAAGGCTTTCCGACTCTGTCAATCACCACATTCTTATCGGCAGACTCAGCCGCCTTGGTTTCTCAAATGATTGCGTCGCCTGGTTCACCACCTACTTCTCTGATAGAGTTCAGTGTGTCAAATCGGGGTGCCACAGGGTTAAATTCACGGGCCGCCTCTTTTCTTTGCATACATCAATGATGTCGCTCTTGCTGCTGGTGATTCTCTGATCCACCTCTACACAGACAACACCATTCTGTATACTTCTGGCCCTTCTTTGGACACTGTGTTAACAACCCTCCAGGCAAGCTTCAATGCCATACAACTCTCCTTCCATGGCCTCCAACTGCTCTGAAATGCAAGTAAAACTAAATGCATGCTCTTCAACCGATCGCTGCCGGCACCTGTCCGCCCGTCTAGCATTACTACTCTGGCCGGTTCGGACTTAGAATATGTGGACAACTACAAATACCTACACTAGGTGTCTGGTTAGACTGTAAACTCTCCTTCCAGACTCACATTAAGCATCTCCAATCCAAAATTAAATCTAGAATCAGCTTCCTATTTCTCAACAAAGCTTCCTTCACTCATGCTGCCAAACATACCCTCGTAAAACTGACCATCCTACCGATCCTCGACGATGTCATTTACAAAATAGCCTCCAACACTCTACTCAACAAATTGGATGCAGTCTATCACAGTGCCATCTGTTTTGTCACCAAAGCCCCACATACTACCCACAACTGCAACCTCTACGCACTTGTTGGCTGGCCCTTGCTTCATACTCGTCGCCAAACCCACTGGCTCCAGGTCATCTACAAGTCTTTGCTAAGTAAAGTCCTGCCTCATTTCAGCTCACTGGTCACCATAGCAACACTCACCCGTAGCACGCGCTCCAGCAGGTAAATCTCACTAGTCACCTCACTAGTCTTGGCCAGGTCGCAGTTGTAAATGAGAACTTGTTCTCAACTAGCCCACCTGGTTAAATAAAGGTGAAATAAACCAAATCAACAGAGTCAATGTGCAGGGGCACCGGTTAGTCGAGGTAATTTGTACATGTAGGTGGAGCTAAAGTGACTATGCATAGATAATAAACAGAGTAGCAGCTGAGCTGGGGGGGGGGGGGGGCAATGGGAATACCTTTTTTGCACTATTGGTTAGTAAGTAAGCATTTCACTGTAAGGCTGCACCTGTTGTATTTGGCGCATGTGACAAATAAACTTTGATTTGAATGCAAATAGTCTGGGTATCCATTTGATTATCTGTTCAGAAATCTTATAGCTTGGGGTTAGAAGCAGTTAAGAAGCCTTTTAGACCTAGACTTAGCGCTCCGGTACCGCTTGCCGTTCGATAGCAAAGAGAACAGTCTATGACTTGGGTGGCTGGAATCTGACAATTTTTAGGGCTTTCCTCTGACACCGCCTGGTATAGAGGTCCTGGATGGTAGGAAGCTTGGCCCCGGTGATGTACTGGGCCGTAAAGTGTTGGCCCCATGTTTCATGAGCTGATACAAATGAAAATCCTAGAAATGTTCCATATGCGCAAAAATCTTATTTCTCTCAAATTGTGTGCACAAATGTTTTTATATCCCTGTTAGTGAGAATTTCTTCCATTTGCCTAGATAATCCATCCACCTGGCAGGTATGGCATATCAATAAGCTAATTAAACAGCATGATCATTACAGAGGTGCACCATGTGCTGGTAACAGTAAAAGGCTACTCTATAATGTGCAGATCTGTCACACAACACAAGGCCACAGATGTCAAGTTTTAAGGAAGCGTGGAATTGGTGTGTGACTGCAGGAATGTGCACCAGAGAAGTTGCCAGAGAATGGAATGTTCATATCTCTACCATAAGCTGCCCCCAACAGAGAATTTAGCAACCAGACTCACAACCGCAGACCAAGTCAGCCCAGGACCTCCACATCCGGCTTCTTCACCTGCGGGATCATCTGGGGGGGGGGGGGGGTATTTCTGTCTGTAATAAAGCCCTTTTGTGGGTAAAAACTCTTTCTGATAGACTGGGCCTTTCTCCCCAGTGGGTGTTACCACATTCTAAGACCCACCCATGGTGGCACCAATGCCCAGTCATGTGAAAACCATAGATTATAGCCCAATGAATTCATTTCAATTGACATCATTCCTTATATTAACTGTAACTCAGTAAAAAAAAAAAAAAAAAAAATGTCTCATGTTGCATTTAGATTTTAGTTCAGTATATAGGGACACGTAAAAAACATAACGGTATAGCTTAAAATGTCAATTTTATTAGACAACCCTGTTTGTAAGCTTTCAAATTATTTCAATCTCAACCGTTTCAGTGATTAAGACATGGGTTTCGTTGTAGGGTGGGACATGCAAAATGAGTTAATGTTAAAGGCCAATTGCTGTCAAAAACTAGATTTGTCTGCATTTTAAATAGAAGGGTTGGTTGTTTAGCAACAAAACCAACAGGTGGGGCAAAACAGACAGTCATAGACTTTTGACAACATGTAAACTATATTTGGTCTCCAAATGTTCATTGAAAACCAACACATTTGCACAGTGAGCACCCATCTCAAATATATTGTACAGTTGTTGGGTTAGTTAGCGAATTTGTCATATTAGCATAGACATCAGTCAAAACGCCTCAAAGCATGGTACCATTAAGGCCTGAGGGGTGTGGTATATGGCCAATATACCACACCTAAGTGCTGTTCTGAAGCGCAACACAGAGTTTCTGGATACAGCCCTTAGCCGTGGTATATTGGCCATTTACCACAACACCCCGAGATGCCTTATTGCTATTATAAACTGCTTACCAACGTAATTTGAGCAGTAAAAATAAATTATTTGATTTACCACGGCTATCAGTCAACAGTCATTCAGGGCTCGAACCACCTAGTTTATGAATAAACAGTTATTTTTACTGCGCTGAATACACTGGTAAACAGTTTATAATAGCAATAAAGCATCTTGGGGATTTTGGCCGTGCTGCTTAAATATTCAATGAGCTGAATCGAGCCACCTACGATTCCCCACAAGGCAGCTTCTTGTCGTTGTTGCTAGCTATCTGACCATCTAAAATCATAACGCACGCCTACCCGGGAACGTCATTGTCGTCACGTTTTCGGCCAACCCGTAGATACATTTCCAAACTATGAGGTTGGAATAATACTGTGAAGATGACAATACTGCCCTTTAAGTACAATAGCTGCTTAAAACGATTGCCTGAAATGTCGGTTGGTTGGAGTTTTGGCCTGTTAAAATTAGATCATAGACCAATAAGCGAGTTCCAACCCTCTCTGCCAATAACTGCTAGTTTTTCCCTCCCTACTCAGAGCACTCCCAGACTAATCTATATCTAGAAGCTATTTTTCTTTTTGGACATTTTATTTGAAAACAATCACAGTAAGGTAATCGTTACCCCAAAAATATTTGATATTGACAAAAACGAATGCATTGGATATTTAAGCACCGCCATCTCCTGAATCGTTTGTCATTCAGGGTCAATAAGTCACTTTCTGACCACTTATATATACACCATGGGCAAATATATATGGAAAGTTTTGTTCAAATCAAAAGGGGTGCAGTCAGAAAGTGATGTTAATCATATGGAACGACCCCATAGCCACATAATTGAAAAACATTTTACCAATGGCACCCATAGCCGGCAAGCTAATGATCCAAGAAAAACCTCAACTATATTTTCCCAACACTACATAAACATTTGTAATTTCGCAGGTGCTCTACCAGAACCACTGCATCAGCAACCTCTTGATACACTAGCAGCTGATTATCATAACAGATTATTACAAATAGTAAAGTTAGCTGGCTATTTTCCCTGGCTGCACTGCAGCTAGATAACGTTAACGGGGCAAGGTTATTGACCAAGTAGTGTGAAAAACATGCTAGTTATCTGTCACGGTAGAAATACTACTTGATGTAATATTTAATTGACTGACCCAAAAAATGAAAGTATTTCCTCATAACTCACGGAAACAAAACAGAGCGAATACGAGCTAGCTGTTTCGGGCTAACATAACGGCGTTACCGTTGGCCTCCACGCACATCAAATCGTACAAACTTGAGTTGCCATCTAAACATCGAAATATGATATCGCTAATCCGGATCCGGATAAATACAGCTAGTTAGACAAAATAACAGTTCGAGGATTGCTATCAAACGAGGCACAAGACTGAGCAGTTACAGCAAGATTTCGCGATAAATAGGGAATGGTCGATGCGTACTGTAGTTAGCGAACGTTCTCCCCCTCCCCTGTTGTCTACGCTAACTCAAGTCGTGTCACTTATTTTTTGCTTAGAGGCGGAGGCCGAATTTCGCAAATATCGTCTGATGCACGACTAAACATACAAAACATTGGTGATATTCAACCGTTGTTTTTTGTTATTTACCTTTAATTTTACTCGTCTGTCGTGGCTCGTCACCCGAGTTCCAATTTCTTTCAGTTTACAAACACAGGAAACGCCACCGGATGTGCTCCCTGAGGAGAATCCTGCTATGCGATTGGAGAAAATGGGTATACACGTCTGCCATGTTGGTGAATGTGAAAACGTTACTCCATTTTAGTTGATATCAATTAGCTGTCTCAACTACAGATAATTTCAGTTTAGAAGGGGATTATTTTTGCCTCAACATTGCCTGGATTCATGCACGTTGATTTTCTTCCACAAAAACATGATTTTCAGCCTTTGCCCTTCCCAAAAACATCATCATAGCTTAGGCTATGCTAAAACATTGGAGTTCCAATAGGATGTGTGAATCAAAGCATGTAATTTCCAATTTTGTAACCGATAACTACAATAATATATGCCCTTTAGTAGGCACTTTTGTCCAAGGTGACCACAATCATGTGTGCATACATTTACACAGGGGTTGTCCAGGGAATCAAACACACTACCTGTCATTGAAAGCGCCTACCAACTGAGCTACAAAGGATGACAAAAGCATTGGCTTTAGAATGTTACCATTTTCTTTGACCAATGCATAGCCTAGGGGAGAGTGTGGTAAATGTAGCAATTTTTTTACATTCCGCATCACTGAACAGTACTCTAGTATTATTTCTAACAAAGGCATCTATATATGTTTCAGGATGTTGTGTATCCCTAGAAATAATCAGAATTCATGTAAACATAACAGTTTTGAAAACAGCTTGTCCAAAAAACACTTGTCTCTTGGCACAACTTACCCCGGTTATGGGCTAAATTGAGTCACAGGACATGGTATATTAAGTCACATACAAATTTCTGTTATGAATGAAATATTATATTATATTTCATTTGCACACACTGTATATAGACTTTTTCTATTGTATTATTGACTGTATGTTTGTCTATTCCATGTGTAACTCTTTGTTGTTGTTTGTGTCGTACTGCTTTGCTTTATCTTGGCCAGGTCGCAGTTGTAAATGAGAACTTGTTCTCATCTAGCCTACCTGGTTAAATAAAGGTGAAATAAAAAAATGTAATAAAAAATTACCACTACCTTTTTAAAACCATGTCTATCTGTATTTACCCAACACAGTTCACTTACCCTTACCTTATTCCCATTGGCTCAATTTACCTACCAGTGTTTTTTACCTAACTTGCTTACCACTTTTTCCATGTGGTTTCTTCCTTCACAGACTCCATTAAATTATTACCTCTTCCTAAATATTTGGTCAAATGATACCTTTTGTGTAGGCTATGGTTTCCTATAAAAAAGGGTCGCTCAATTTACCCCTTTGGCTCAACTTTCCCCACTCCTCCCAACTCCAGTTTGTAGGTGCACTGTGCAAGAGTGAGCTACAAGTTGGCAGCCCACAGAGCTAAAGCCTACGCATCAGATCATGGAGCTAACGTAAGCTTTCAGGTCTCAGGCAATGTTATTCATCATACAGTATATAGTTCACCAAACTAACTCCTCCAGGTCTAGTTATTTAGAAAAACATTAGACAACTTCAATCTCCAATAAGTCTGTGTAAGCCTGTGTAGGCCTAACCCTATTTGTCAGTAGCTAGGTTTCCATCCATTTGGCGATGGACATCATGTGAATATTCTTGAATCCACATTAAATAAAATAGTCACATTTTCCCACCAGTGGTAGGCCTATGTTTCCATCAAATGGACTTATTGCAGTTAAAAATCAGTGCATGATACGCACTGTCAAACAGAAGCGAAGCATCGATCATCAGAATAAGACCCTCAATATTTATTGGAAAGCAGCATTAAGCTCATCACCGTGCACTTTCACCACCCTGTGAAGTTCTTCAACATAACTTATTCAATCTGTAGCTTAATAACTGCATAGTTCCCCGAGTCATAGTGGGAGGACCACACACCATCTCATCGCATGACTCCAAATTTACTTCGATATGGTTATTATATCAATATTTGAGCATAAAGGCATTTCCAACGCCATTTCCCAGATAACAAATTTTACCTACACAAAATTATCCCACCATGTTGAAGTTGAACAAACAAATTAGAGTAATATGGGGTGAGACGCCCCCCCACCCCCACCCACAAGATGGTGTCATAATTATATAATCCAATGAAGTTACATCCATTATTTTATTTTTAATATACATGCAGGGAAGCCTTAAGACAAATCATCCACTTGTCTAGAGAGAAACATTTAGATTGTTTTTGGGTAAAGTAGTAATATGTTAGGTTAGTATGTTGGGGCAAGATTTTCACGGGGGCATCTCACTCCTTTATGGTTGATCATTTGTTTCTATCTGTAATTCAGGTACTGGCTATCCCAGTTAGCGAACTATAAACCTCACTAGCAGAAAGTCTGAGGTGAAATAAATGTTAGTTAGCATAAGCTAATGTCTGCTAGCATAGCTAGCTAACCCCCAGTTAGCAGGGTTAGAATTAGCGTTAGGGGTCAGAGTTAAAATAGGGGCTAGGGTTAGGATTAGAATAAAAGTTAGGGTCAGAATAGTGGTTAGGATTAGAATATGAGTTAGGTTAGGGTCAGAATAGGAGTTATGGTTAGATTAGGGGGCAGTTCTCCACTGTTCCTAAGACAATTTCTTTAATTTTCAGATGAGAGTCCTATGGCGAGGAGGGGATTTTTGTATTATGCTAATTCAATTTCCATGTGGTGCGGACACCAACCTTAATTGTCTACTTCCTCTCATTTGGCTGAACTAATGCCTTTGAGCGTGGACATAAAATCTATCACGTATCCAGAATCAGATAGCTGTGTGCATTTCCATAGGGGTGGATCACAGGTGAGTGTGCTCTTTGCCATTTGTCTTCCACATAGATAGGATCCAGTGGGCAGGGTTGACTGAACAGTAATGCAAACACACACAGTCATACAGCTAGCTGTACATCTGTATTTAAACTTTGCTGCTGATGGGAGCATTGTTGCAAACTACCTAGTTCTTACACTGCAACATATTGTGTCTGCAAACATAATTCAGGAATCTATGAGGTGTCTCCACAGCTGCACAGAATATCAAACTTCATTAGAGCCGTATAAATTAAAGAAGCATTGGGTTTTTGAAACGTTTACATGTATTTTAGGATCTCTTCTCTTCTCTTCTGATAACTAGGTGCTCTTATCCCACCCAACCTGTTGGTCATTGAGAAAGTTACAGATGCAAAAATATAATTCCCCCCAAAAACACAATACATTATTTACCATTAATTTCTGTTGGGCACAAAATAATCTGAAACAGAACCAAAACAAACAGCAAATGCATCCAACCAGTTGGTAGAGTCACAAGCTTGATGTAATCATTGCATGCAAGGAATATGGGACCAAATACAAAACTTTTGACTACTTTAATACACATATAAGTGAATTTGTTCCAATACTTTTGGTCTCCTAAAATTGGGGGACTATGTACAAACAGTGGTGTAATTTCTAAACGGTTCACCCAATATGGATGAAAATACCCTGAAATTGAAGGTGACAGACTGCACTTTCACCTCATAGTCATTGTATCATGCTGGAGAACAGAGCCAAAACAACAAATGTGTCACTGTCCCAATATTTTTGGGGCTCACTTTTTATGGGCATTGTCAAAACATTGATCTCAGGTTGTCCATCTTTTAGTGCATTTATTCTAACTGAAGCACTGTTTCATAACAACGTGACCTCAATTGGTGATTGCCAGAAAAATGTGATGTACCTGGGGATGATTTAAAAAAACAAACATTTCAAATATATTTTAGAAATTCAAAAGGCTAATTTAAGTATCAAACCCAAGGGTTGTTCTTTAAAATCCAAGAAATTATCATGTAGTAATTATATGTACTATTCTATTCTACACTGAATAAAAATATAAACACAACATGCAACAATTTCTAAGATTTTACTGAGTTACAGTTCATATAAGGAAATCAGTCAATTTAAATAAATTCATTAGGCCCTAATTTACGCATTTCACATGACTGGGAATACAGATATACATCTGTTGGTCACAGATACCTTAATAAAAAGGTAGGGATGTGGATCAGAAAACCAGTCTGTAGCTGGTGTGGCCACCATTTGCATCACGCAACGCAACACATCTCTTTTGCATAGAGTTGATCAGGCTGTTGACTGAGGCCTGTGGAATGTTGTCACACTCCTCTTCAATGGCTATGCAAAGTTGCTGGATATTGGCGGGAACTGGAACACGCTGTCGTACATGTCGACCCAGATCATCCCAAATATGCTCAATGGGTGACATGTCTGGTGAGTATGCAGGCCATGGAAGAAATGGGAAATGTTCAGCTTCCAGGAAATGTTCACAGATCCTTGCGACATGGGGCTGTGTATTATCATGCTGAAACATGAGGTGATGGTGGCGGATGAAAGGCAATGGGCCTGAAGATCTCGTCACGGTATCGCTGTGCATTCAAATTGCCATCGATAAAATGCAATTGTCGTCATTGTCCGTAGCTTATGTCTGCCCATACCATAACCCCACCGCCACCATGGGGCACTCTGTTCACAACATTGACATCAGCAAACCGCTCGCCCACATGACGCCATAAAGGCTGTCTGCCTTCTGCCCGGTACAGTTGAAACCGGGATTCATCCGTGAAAAGCACACTTCTGCAGCATGCCAGTGGCCATTGAAGATGAGCATTTGCCCACTGAAGTCGGTTACTACGCCGAACTGCAGTCAGATCAAGACCCTGGTAAGGACGAGGAGCACACAGATGAGTTTCCCTGGTTGGTTCCTGACAGTTTGTGCATCAGCTGTCCGGGTGGCTGGTCTCAGACGATCCCGCAGGTGAAGAAGCCAGATGTGGAGGTCCTGGATTGGCGTGGTTAAAAGTGGTCTGCGGTTGTGAGGCCGGTAGGACGTACTGCCAAATTCTCTAAAGCGACGTTGGAGGTGGCTTATGGTAGAGAAATTAGCATTAAATTATCTGGCAACAGCTCTGGTGGACATTCCTGCAGTCAGCATGCCAATTGCACATTTCCTCAAAACTTGAAACATCTGTGGCATTGTGTTGTGATAAAACTGCATATTTTAGTGGCCTTTATTGTCCCCAGCACAAGGTGCACCTGTTTAATGATCATGCTGTTTAATCAGCTTCTTGATATCCCACACCTTTCAGGTGGATGTTTTATCTTGGCAACGGCAAAATACTCACTAATAGGTATGTAAACAAATTTGTGCACAACATTTTAGAGAAATAAGCTTTTTGTGCATATGGAACATTTCTGGTATCTTTTATTTCAGCTGATGAAACATGGGACCAACAGTTCACATGTTGTGTTCATATTTTTGTTCAGTTTAGTTTGTTTAGTTTCAAGGGGCTTGTCCCATGACTGGAGATACAACATTAGTGGTGTGCAATTCAGCTATTTGTTCACCCGCCCATTTCTAATAACCCAAACCCATCCGCCGACTACATGTGATAAAGTGAAAATCTGAGGCCCCCACCCAACCCTAACCCGCTAATATAGAAAATTAGCTGTAGTTTTTACACTCAAAGACAGCGGAACAATTTTTTGACAGAGGGTGCACAAATTGTTTTCTTGCCTGATTTTGGTAGGCTATTTGTTAGTCAACCTGTCTACAATTAGATACATGCTACTTCTCTTTTGTTGCCCTAAAATACTAAATCGATAGAATGACTGCTTCAATCTAGTTGACATCGGTAAAGTCATCTCTGCTTGGAGCAAAAACGTTTAAGGACCAGGATAAAGTGCAAGAAAAAAAAACTGTTAAGAATTTCTGTCCAAAATTTCCTAATGACATCAGTTTGACCAGGTTGAAAGAAAATCAAAAGCTGTGAAAACAACCCAACATGTATCTGATAAGATTTCAGTTCGGCTTGGATGCGTAGCCTATTTTATGTGGTTGTGGTTCTATCTAACTCTGCATTCGCATTCTCTCAAGATGCTGAAATAAATAAATCAGATAGGTCTATTTGAAGTCCCCAAATATAGTCCCCATAGCGCCTCACAATCATCACATCAGTGGCGACCCATCATTCAGGGCAGACGGGGCAGAGCCCCACCTGCTTTGAACCCCACATTTTTAGCAAAAAATATATAGATTTTTGGGGGGGGGGCTTGCCTGTTTTGTATGTTATTTTGGCATTAATATGCGTTAATAAATATAAATATAATTGAGTTAATAAAGGCGCATACAAACATTGTCTCTTTTTTGTTTCTTGAGTAAGGCAGCTCCAAAATGTTGGCTGTTTCAGCCTAGCTCAGTGCTTTCTGTGGTGGTGGAGCAAGCCAGCAGAAAATGTTGTGCTGCTACCATGTTGTGCTGATACTATGTTGTTGTTATGTTGTGTTGCTACCATGCTGTGTTGTCATGTGTTGCAGCCATGCTATGTTGTTGTCTAAGGTCTCTCTTCTCTTGTTGTGATGTGTGTTTTGTCCTATATTTTTATTTAATGTGTTTTATTTGAATCCCAGCCCCCGCCCCCACAGGAGGCCTTTTGCCTTTTGGTAGGCCGTCATTGTAAATAAGAATTTGTTCTTAACTGACTTGCCTAGTTAAATAAAGGTTAAGTATTCTGCCACTCATGGGGCTGCCATAGAGTTACATTAGAAGTGTCAGGGAAATATGGATACTGATATGTATAAGTGTATGTTGTGTAGTAAGCTGTTAGTAGCCCATGTGCCTCATGCTAATAATTTGGTCCCTTTTCCCAACTTAATTTCACTTACTGTCCTGACTTGGTGGTGCACATATAGCCTGTTTCAGAGAAATGTAATCATCAAATATTGTAAGAGCTTTCATTGTGTGCTTATATGCCCCCATTATTTATCCTACGGTTCTGACTTGGTGTACAGGGAGAATACTGTAAGAACGGCCCATGTTCTGAATTCTGTCGCTGTACATTTCAAAAGGGCTGAACAAATAGTTATATTGGCAACGTCCGTCATAGCTCGCTCATTAATATTTTAATCGAAATTACGGATTGCCTCTTTTCCGCTCATCGTTCCCTTATGCCATAGTTTGTACATCTTAATTGTCAGTAGAAACCACATTTGTTTAAACAGTCCTGGTCCTGAGGACTCAAATGTGTGAACATTTTGTTTTTGCCTTAACACTAGACAGCTGATTCATTGATCAACTCATCATCAAACTTCAAGTGGTATTATGTATTCATTTGTGATGCTATCCTTGATATGATCCTGCTGTTGTCACATACTACTCATGCACATGTGTGGACATGCATCCATCTATCCAATGTTATCATGATTTGTTTTAAGAGATATTATACTTTAGTAGTCAACAATGACCTGGTGATGTAAAGTCTAATAATTACATTATCGTCCATATTCCTACAGATACCTTGCAACTGGAGATTCCTTCAAAACAATTGTCTACAGTTACTGTGTAGTGCACTGCACGGTCGGGTGACCAGGGCCATCTGGGACTGCCTCATGGGGGAATTCAGGCGTGTGTGAAGGCTACCTCTGTCCTGCATAACTTCACGAGGATGGACATGAGGACCAGGAGGGGATTGGCATCTCGCCATCGTTTGCCAAAGGAGAGGTCTGCTGCTCTGCAGGATGTTGCCAGGATGGGGGCCAACAATGCAGCACTGGAGGAAATCTGTGTGCGGGAGATCTTCACCTCCTTCTTCTTCGAAGAGGGTGCTGTTCCCTTGCAACAATATAGACTACACTATGCAAAACCAAAGGCTCCTTTAAGAGCCATCCACATTGCAGTAATAGTATTCTTCCATTTACTTAGCTATGTCAACTGCAGCTATTCAATTCCCAGTTTCTCTCCCTTTGATTTCTACTTCTATTTCTGTACAGCATGATCAGAGGTGAGAGGTCACTTGGTCGTGTCAACAGGAAGTATTATTAAAGAGATACTTTACATTGAAATACAGATACAGATGTAGTTGTCCCAGAGTTACTTATCCAAGGTCAGTTTTGCATTTCACCTCCTGATGATTATGAGGACTGAGAGTGTTATAAAACAAACACAAGCATGTTATCTCTCTCTCCATCTGTCTCTTGTCTGCAGGTATGTATTTATGTATTCACCGAAATCAACTGTAAATTTCGGTGTTCCTCAAGGTTCCGTTTTAGGACCACTATTGTTTTTACTATATATTTTACCTCTTGGGGCTGTCATTCGAAAAAATAATGTTAACTTTCACTGCTATGCGGATGACACGCAGCTGTACATTTCAATGAAATATGGTGAATCCCCAAAATTGCCCTCGCTAGAAGCCTGTGTTTCAGACATAAGGAAGTGGATGGCTGCAAACGTTCTACTTTTAAACTCGGACAAAACAGAGATGCTTGTTCTAGGTCCCAAGAAACAAAGAGATCGTCTGTTGAATCTGACAATTAATATTAATGGTTGTACAGTCGTCTCAAATAAAACTGTGAAGGACCTCGGCGTTACTCTGGACCCTGATCTCTCTTTTGACGAACATATCAAGACTGTTTCAAGGACAGCTTTTTTCCATCTACGGTACATTGCAAAAATCAGAAACTTTTTGTCCAAAAATGTTACTTCTAGGTTAGACTACTGCAATGCTCTACTTTCCGGCTACCCAGATAAAGCACTAAATACACAGGACTACCTGGCATGATGACTCCTTGCTGTCCCCAGTCCACCTGGCCGTGCTGCTGCTCCAGTTTCAACTGTTCTGCCTGCGGCTATGGAATCCTGACCTGTTCAACAGACGTGCTACCTGTCCCAGACCTATTATTTGACCATGCTGGTCATTTATGAACATTTGAACATCTTGGCCATGTTCTGTTATAATCTCCACCCGGCACAGCCAGAAGAGGACTGGCCACCCCTCATAGCCTGGTTCCTCTCTAGGTTTCTTCCTAGGTTCCGGCCTTTCTAGGGAGTTTTTCCTAGCCAACGTGCTTCAACACCTGTATTGCTTGCTGTTTGGGGTTTTAGGCTGGGTGTCTGTACAGCACTTTGAGATATCAGCTGATGTATGAAGGGCTATATAAATACATTTGATTTGATTCATGTAAGAGAGCATGCCAACCCCCAGTCCCATCATCACCACCTTACCTACAATTAAGATAACATACGGACCAACTGGGGCCCCAATGCTGGTTAGGAGACACTGCTCGAGATATTATGTTATTGTGATGACCTGAGAGAATATGAAGTTTAGTAGCACTGTAATTCATTAATCATATGCTGTTCTTACATATTTCCCTTTCTGTCTTTTACACTCTTTCTCACACCTCTCGCCCCACCTCCTCTTTCTTCCTGTTTTTACAATGCACACCAGATGTGCATTGAAGTACAGATTGAAATTGTACTTATAATATACCCAGACTCACATCAAGGATCTCCAATCCAAAATTAAATCTAGAATCGGCTTCCTATTTCACAACAAAGCCTCCTTCACTCATGCTGCCAAACATACTCTCGTAAAACTGACTATCCTACCGATCCTTGACTTCGGCGATGTCATTTACAAAATAGCCCCCAACACTCTACTCAGCAAACTGGATGTCATCTATCACAGTGCCATCCATTTTGTCACCAAAGCCCCATATACTACCCACCACTGCTACCTGTATGCTCTCGTTGGCTGGCCCTCACTACATATCCGTCGCAAAACCCACTGGCTCCAGGTCATCTATAAGTCTTTGCTAGGTAAAGCCCTGCCTTATCTCAGCTCACTGGTGGTTGTGGTTCTATCTAACGCCGCATTCGCATTCTCTCAAGATGCTGAAATAAATAAATCAGACAGGCCTATTTGAAGTCCCCATCTTGTGACTGTCAAATTTGTATTGCGCCTCACAATCATCACACTAGTGGCGACCCGTCATTCAGGGCAGATGGGGCAGAGCCCCAACTGTTAAGAGCCCCACATTTTTAGCAAAACAAATATATGCGTCTATCACAGTGCCATCCATTTTGTCACCAAAGCCCCATATATGACCCACCACTGTGACCTGTGTGCTCTCGTTGGCTGGCCCTCACTACGTATCCGTCACCAAACCCACTGGTTCCAGGTCATCTATAAGTCTTTGCTAGGTAAAGCACCGCCTTATCTCAGCTCGCTGGTCACCATAGCAACACCCACCCGTAGCACGCGCTCCAGCAAGTATATTGCACTGGTCATCCCCAAAGCCAACACTTCCTTTGCCCACCTTTCCTTCCAGTTATCTGCTGCCAATGACTGGAACGAATTTCAAAAATCACTGAAGCTGGAGGTTTAAATCTCCTTTTCTAACTTTAAGCATCAGCTGTAAGAGCAGCTTACCTATCACTGTACCTGTACACAGCCAATCTGTAAATAGCACACCCAACTACCTCATCCCCATATTATTACTTACCCTCTTGCTCTTTTGCGCCCCAGTATCTCTACTTGCACATCCTCATCTGCACATCTATCACTCCAGTATTAATGCTAAATTGTAATTATTTCACCCCTATGGCTTATTTATTGTCTACCTCCCTACTCTTCTAGATTTGCACACACTGTACATAGATTTTTCTATTTTTCTATTGTGTTATTGACTGTCCATTTGTTCATGTGTAACTCTGTTGTTTTTGTCACACTGCTTTGCTTTATCTTGGCCAGGTCGCTTTATCTTGGCCAGTTGTAAATGAGAACTTGTTCTCAACTGGCCTACCTGGTTAAATAAAGGTAAAATACAAATAATTATACAATTATTATATTTATAATGCATGTTTTTTGTATTCATAACACTTGGATAATTAACTTATTTCGATAAAGCGTTTCACATTCTCTGCTGGAATTGGTTCACATTATCTACTGGTTGAAATTAAGTCTCTCATTTGATGAAATACTACACCTATCCCGTGTCCTCAGATCAGCGCAGATGAAGGAAATTAGATATTGAGATGAACCTGTTTTAGAGTATTTAGTTGATGCATAGGGAGTACAATGTACTGTTTTTAAAATTATGTTTCTGTATATATGAATTACAAATCATCCTTTAACTAGTTAAATAATGTGTTCTAGTCTATTGCATAGTTACAATGTGTAGCCATTGATGTCCCAGGAGCAAGATTGGTAAACACTGTTGAAGTGTATAATTGTAATACATATATGTAGACACAGCATCATTCAAATCCTGGAGTTTGATACTCCTGGTATTGGATATGACTGACATTTATACTTGAATCTATATACGTGATAAGTGAACAAGCTACAATGTGGGGAACTCATGCTTGGTAATAACTACATGTATATACGACGTGCATATTGACATGTTAGAGTCGTGTGTAACAGTCATTTTCTGAAATTTCTTGGGGATTAATGATTAACTGGTGGAAGAAATTGAAACCCCTGTTCTGAACTAATATTTTTACCAAACGTTATAGGGTACATACACAGATCGGCTACATGGCCAGCTACATATCCCAAGGGCATGCAGGTATTTTTATACTCCACTACACAATAAGCAAGAAAATAGTTAGCTACCGCTAGCTACGTTACTTCAGCTGTATTGCATGGCAGTAAAGGCAGTAAACGCTTTAGCTAGCTAGATTCTTTACATCCACAGCCTGTTTCACAAGACGACAGCCTGGTTTGCTGGTTTTCTCTGGAGTCCCTAAAACATTAACTAACACGAATTACAATGTCATAATTTACTCATGTCACAACGCCCATACAGCTAATTAGCTGGCTAATGTTAGGTAGTCAGTTAGCTGCCTAAATAGCGATTTTCGTAAATGAACTGTATGACAAAAAAAACATAATCGTTTATATCTACATTAACTAACACATTCATCTAAAATGTATTCATTTTTATTTAATTTTTTTGCATGATTCGGTGTTTCACCGCGCGGTGTCGCCAATAGAGTACACGAGCCGTTCAACTCCGACATTGTCCTGTTTGCCTCCGTGGACTTTTTCTACCCGTTCCCAAACGCATTTTGCGAGTGGCCTGTAGGCTATTTGCCGCTGTACATTTGGGCCCTAAAGTTTAGGCTTATGCACTACTGCCAGGTAGCCTAAAATAATGAAAGAAAAACCTCAATGTAGCCTATATAAATTGCACAAGAATGATACATTTATGGATTTTTAATGCATTTTTTTCTCTTTATTCACCCGCCCTTCATCCACACAATATTTAATGTACATTTCACACCCACTCTGACTTGCCCAGTATTACCAGGATTGGCAAAGTAGGGAGATTGTTGCTCTACTGCTCCAGTAGATCTGCTTAAAATACCTGACAGCTGTTCCTATGCGTAGCTTATTGCAGTTCATGTTTTCACATATTTCTTTGAAAGGTGTTGTTTTTCAGTCCCAATTCATCCAAATACATCCCATTTTACAGTAGAAAAACAATTAAATGTCAGTTAATTTGAGAACTAATGATGTACTATTAAAAAAACTACTGAGTTGAACAAACAACAATGCAAAGTTCTGTGTATGTCTCAGCTGTTTTGAGTTTAATCATTTTAGAGATAGGGATTATGTTCTTATTTAATCAGTGAAGGGCAGGCACTTGTTAGGCCGCTTTTGGGGGGAAAGATACATATTACACCATGCTATATGGACTAACATTTGGTCTGTCTGTCTCTCTCTTTTTCTCCCTCTTTTAGTCTCATTGTGCTCCTAGTTGTCACTCCTTGTCTCATCTCCATTCTCTTTGGGATTGTAATCATGGCAAAGAATAGTCAATGTAGGTAATCAGTACTCTCCTTTTAACTTTCCTACCTCTCTATCCTATCCAATCAAATATGCAAAAATATGGATGTAGTCGGATTAAAATAAGAAGAAAAAAAAGAAAGAGGAATAGTGGCTGAAGAGCTTTGATACTTGCACAGGTGAATTGATAACATTTTTTCAAAGTTCAGGATTACACCGCATTATTCATTGAGTGTCTGCCATCCCATGGATGCTGAAAAACAGCCGAGATAGAAGCCAGAGATTCTAAGCAACTACTGGGGATGTACAGGAATATAAGGAATATGGGATATCAACACTTCTCGTGATTGACACGGTATGCTGGTGCTACAGTGTTTCTCTCTATTGGACCACCACTGTCATTTACTTGAGACCTGAGAGGAAAACAGTCTGTTATATCTAGATACTATAACTCTTTGTTGTATGTTTTTCCACTTCAAATTGATACCCAACTTGCAGTGAATTTCCAGTATATTTCTGCCCTGAAACCATGATTTACAGACCTATCTCCAAACATTCTTTGTTACAGTAACACTGCAATAATGCTGACAAAGGAATCTACCCAGTTGTGGCATACGCTTTTGAATGATAAAAAAACAACAACTGTGGTGCCTCCTGAGACAAGTTTCCTAATGGAGAGATTGTCAAACTCACCTGTCGATGTCAAACAGGTTAAATACTGTCCCAAGTAAAAATATTCCTTATCCAGGGTTGGCCTCCTGTCATAGAGGATGATGGACTGAGACCGTATGCAAAGTGCAAAACTGAGCTGAGTATTCAAGATGGCTGCATACTCTGGGGATCCAGAGTGGTCATCCTGCCCCCTGGCCGTTCACAAGTCATGGACGAGGTTCACGAGGCTCACCCGGGTGCATCCCAGATAAAAAGTTTAGCCAGATCTTATATCTGAAGGGCTAACATGGATCAAGACTTAGAAAACAAAGTAAAAACTTGTTCTGAATGTCAAATCAACCAGAAGATGGCTCTGCCCGCGCCACTGCATTCGTAGGAGTGGCTTGACCCTTTTATGGTTCCCATGTTCCTTGTCATGGTGGATGTGCACTCCAAGTGGCTGGAGGCTCACATTATTTTTTATTTATTTTACCTTCATTTAACTAGGCAAGTCAGTTAAGAACAAATTCTTATTTACAATGATGGCCTACCCCGGCCAAACCCGGACGATGCTGGGACAATTGTGTGCCGCCCTATGGGACTCCCAATCACGTCCGGATGTGATGCAGCCTGGATTATGAGCAACATCACAGTGACAACAACCATCAAGGAGCTGCGCCAGGTGTTTGCAACCCGCGATCTGCCTGACTCTCTAGTGTCAGACAATGTGACAACCTTCACCTACTAAAGTTTACTGAGGTTTCCTTGAGAACATGATATGTGTACCTCTCGGGCTGCTGCGCTGCGATGTGGACGTGAATAACTAAATATTACCAAGCCGCCACTACAAATAACACGAGGTGTTTTTGAATATGGGGTGTTATTTATATGTATAGCAAGATACATATGGTGTTTAGCAAGTAACGACAAGATAATCGTTGAAAATGCACATGGTGTAATGAGGGAGGGGGGAGGTCAACCGTGCCCGAAATTGATTTAGGCTTATCCAAAATGAGGTATCAGCTTGATTGTGGAGGTCTGCACACTGTAAAATGTATAGTAATTTAGACTAAGAATGTATTGAGACACCAGTCTGTCATTACTACAAGTGATGAGAATAGTTGAGAATAATGCTAGAAATATAAGAAGAATATACTGTATGTCAATGTAAATGTACATTCTGCCAGTATCGGTGTGTGCTAAATTGAGGGTTTTAAATTAAAGTGATAGAACCAACATGAAGCACTAAGGACTGTCAATAAAATGTGGGTTGGATAATTTATCATCAATAGTTCTAATAAAAGATTTGGGAAGGCGAGGCTTCTAGAGACAGAGCTATGCCCCTACATTTTGAGGAGAGCCACTAGATTGTAGCTTGGGCTAACCTTGCCACAATCTCATTCTTATCAAGGTTGGTGTGAAACTGTTATAACACCTGTTCTCTCTCTTCCCTGTGAAAGTCAATATGCATGTGCCATAGACCAAATTCGGGAGATCTCTAGAGACATAGAGAAAATTGGCAATGCTAAAAGAATTGTGTAAATTGGCTCTGCAAAACAGAGAGGCTCTTGACAATCTTTTGGCAGGTCAAGGGGACACTTGTGCAATCATTGGTGATGAGTGTTGTACTTTTGTCCCATGACTGATCTCACCTAATACATTGCCACTGTTGCTAAGAATAATTCCCCGCAACCAGAGTGGACGCCTGGGCTGCAGCGTATTTTTTCTTCTTAGTTTGTCTAAATTGTGTTATTTAATATGATGTGTATGTGTGTGTACTTTGTATAAATTCTTTGGGAAATCTACAAACTTTAGTTCTCAAAAAATAGATTTGTCCCCGGACGTAGGACCTCCCACCCGTGAATACTATGGTAATTTAGAATACAACTATAATAAACTAGCTAGCTAGCTGTTGTTTACAAACGCACTGGAAGTTATTTTGGGTTCCAGAGTTCACGCTCCTCTTCAAAATGCCATTAAAAAGGTATTTATAAACTATGTGGTTCCAGCCCTGAATGCTGATTGGCTGACAGCCGTGGTATACAAGACCGTATACCATGGGTATGACAAAACATTGCTCTAATTACTTTGGTAACCCGTTTATAATAGCAATAAGACACCTCAGGGTTTGGGGTGTATGGCCAATATACCATGGCTAATGGCTGTATCCATGGAGATCCGTCGTGTCTAAGAACAGCCCTTAGCCATATACCACACCCCCTCTTGCCTTATTGTTTAAATAAGCATAGTGCAGAGGAGACTGGTGGGAGGAGCTATAGGAGGACATATTCATTGTAATGGCTGGAATGGAATCAATGGAATGGTACCAAACACATCAAACACATGGAAACAACATGTTTGACTCCGTTCTATTAACTTAATTCCAGCCATTACAATGAGCCTGTCTGCCTGTAGCTCCTCCAACCAGCCTACTCTGGCACAATTATAATTACATGCACATGTCCATGATCAAAACCATTCCGTTTTTTTTCTCCCTCAAGTTGGCTTCTGAGGGAAAACTCTGAAGTTGGGTAGACCTACAGTACAGTCGTGGCCAAAAGTTTTGAGAATGACAGAAATATTAATTTCCACAAAGTTTGCTGCTTCAGTGTCTTTAGATATTTTTGTCAGATGTTACTATGGAATACTGAAGTATAATTACAAGCATTTCATAAGTGTCAAAGGCTTTTGTTGACAATTACATGAAGTTGATGCAAAGAGTCAATATTTGCAGTGTTGACCCTTCTTTTTTAAGACCTCTGCAATCCACCCTGGCATGCTGTCAATCAACTTCTGGGCCACATCCTGACTGATGGCAGCCCATTCTTGCATAATCAATGCTTGGAGTTTGTCAGAATTTGTAGGTTTTGTTTGTCCAACCGCCTCTTGAGGAATGACCACAAGTTCTCAATGGGATTAAGGTCTGGGGAGTTTCCTGGCCATGGACCCAATATATTGATGTTTTGTTCCCCGTGCCACTTAGTTATCACTTTTGCCTTATGGCAAGGTGCTCCATCATGCTGGAAAAGACATTGTTCGTCACCAGACTGTTCCTGGATGGTTGGGAGAAGTTGCTCTCTGAGGATGTGTTGGTACCATTCTTTATTCATGGCTGTGTTCTTAGGCAAAATTGTGAGTGAGCCCACTCCCTTGGCTGAGAAGCAACCCCACACATAAATGGTCTCAGGATGCTTTACTGTTGGCATGACACAGGACTGATGGTAGTGCTCACCTTGTCTTCTCCGGACAAGCTTTTTTTCTGGATGCCCCAAACAATCGGAAAGGGGATTCTTCAGAGAAAATGACATTACACCAGTCCTCAGCAGTCCAATCCCTGTACCTTTTGCAGAATATCACTCTGTCCCTGATGTTTTTCCTGGAGATGAGTGGCTTCTTTGCTGCCCTTCTTGACACCAGGCCACTCTCCAAAAGTCTTCGCCTCACTGTGCGTGCAGATGCACTCACACCTGCCTGCTGCCATTCCTGAGCAAGCTCTGTACTGGTGGTGCCCCGATCCTGCAGCTGAATCAACTTTAGGCGCCCTGAAGCCTTCTTCACAATAACAGAACCGCTCTTCTTGAAGTTCTGGATGATCCGATAAATGGTTGATTTAGGTGCAATCTTACTGGCAGCAATATCATTGCATGTGAAGCCCTTTTTGCGCAAAGCAATGATGACGGCACGTGTTTCCTTGCAGGTTACCATGTTTGACAGAGGAAGAACAATGATTCCAAGCACCACCCTCCTTTTGAAGCTTCCAGTCTGTTATTCGAACTCAATCAGCATGACAGAGTGATCTCCAGCCTTGTCCTCGTCAACACTCACACCTGTTTTAACGAGAGAATCACTGACATAATGTCAGCTAGTCCTTTTGTGGCAGGTTTGAAATGCAGTGGAAATGTTTTGGGGGGATTCAGTTCATTTGCATGGCAAAGAGGGACTTTGCAATTAATTGCAATTCATCTGATCACTATTCATAACATTCTGGAGTATATGCAAATTGCCATCATACAAACTGAGGCAGCAGACTTGGTGAAAATTAATATTTGTGTCATTTTCAAAACTTTTGGCTACAACTGTATATCAAGTCGGCGCTCTGATATAATTTATGTGCCTCAAGTCTGAGCATATCAGACTTTTTTTATTTTATTTTTTATTTATTTTTATTTCACCTTTATTTAACCAGGTAGGCTAGTTGAGAACAAGTTCTCATTTGCAACTGCGACCTGGCCAAGATAAAGCAGAGCAGTGTGAACAGACAACCAAGAGTTGCAAATGGAGTAAACAATTAACTTCTTCTCTTTGATTACAGACAGAGAGAGAGGCATTTGGACATTACAGGTTGTCTGCAATATTGCACCCCGACCACTTAGGTGCAAATAGTGCCGATCGCCTTCAATGACAACGGAATAATGTCTAACTTCAGAAATGTAAGTGCAACCAAAATACACATAATTATTTAATCGAATGTATTATCGTCTACATTCTGCTGCTCAGAACAAACCATAGTCTACGTTCTGCTGCTCAGAACAAACCATAGTCTACATTCTGCTGCACAGAATAAACCAAAATAAAGCCAGTCCTGCTGGTCAATGGTCATAGATAGGTTGAAAAAATATTTTTTTTGCCTTATGAGCTTTATGCAAGTGCCTTATCCTATCATAACCCAAGATCTAGGGCTGCATTTTATGTTTTTGTTGACAAGAGTGTGTAAACAATGTAGGCTATGAAATATGTCAATACTTGAATCTATAGCTCTGTCTATGAAACTAAGTTTGGTTACATTTCCCTAGCCCTATCTTTCATTGTATTTTAAGAACTTTAGTATTCAATTTGTTCATTCCATGTTTTATTACATTCAATTCATTTACCAATCAAAAGCCATGTAATTATAGGTCTGTAAACTATGAATGATTAGAACAGCAGGCTGGATTAGTATTGCCAGTTTAACTCTATACTATAAACCTGATAGTGCACATGCAGTAGGTTATCAGGTGATTGTGAGCCATATGCCTAGGTCCTAGTCCCAAAGATGTTAATTATTGCCTAGAGATGTCGCTCTATATTTTACAATGCTGCATGTTGCTGATAGCAAACAGTAACATACTATAGCGACCTGTAGCCAGGCACACACCTTATCTGCTGCCTGTTTAATGAAGCCACTGTTTTTTTTGTCTTCCCCCTTCTAGATTCTCTTGCTCTCTCTGCTGGCCATGGCATATGCACTTATCTGCAGTGGACAGCACTGTCCACTCTGTCCGCAAGGGACGTTTAATGTAACTTTTCATAGTACAACAAATTTTATGGGGGGTTGAGATATATCGCTGCTAAGCTTTATTGGCCTACTAATGATGGTTTTATGTTTCAATCATCAGCTAACTATGTTCTTCACAGTCCCTCTCAGTGTTTATGGTTACTGATGATATCAAATGTCCTCTCATTTAGGGCGATTTGCTATCAGAAACTGCAGCCAGCTGGATGTGGGGTGGACAGGACGTACCTGTATTCTATGCAGTGACTGTTCAGGTAAAACACATAACAACAACAAAAATCTATTACATATTGTAATAAGATTATTATTTTGCTCATGTTTAACTTGATGGAGAAAATTCACTGGTATTCTGACTGGCATGCCCAGCAGATGTGACTTGAAGAAAATCTCAAATGGATATATCCGACATAGTAATGAAGAGTTGGATAATGCACATTAGTTGACATTTCATTAGTCCATTCATTCTTTGTTTGCTACAACTCAGGAGCTGGTTCATACTAGTACCTCACTTTCTTATGTGCTTGCAGTCTGGTCAATCTGTTGTTGAGTGTTTCTATATGTCTGCTTGACCCATGGCAGGGGATGGCAAGATGACTGTTATTTCCTGCTCAACTTTCTCAGACACAGTGTGTGGCTACAAGGATGGCTACAACATTACCTCAATGGGTGAATGCCAGAAATAAGTGTTTACAGTTGATTCAGTCAATATCGCATTGGGTAATTATGCAATTGTATTTGAAAATAATATATTTTGAAATGTCTTTCCTGTCTAAAGCCACGAGGACATGGAAATGTAATCTACAGTTTAATATTGTACAAGACTTTACAGTTCTATTTTGTTTTCAGTTGTCTGAAGTTGCCATGGTTACTGAGTAAACGAGACCGGATGTCAACGTGTGTCTGAGACTGTACATGCTATGACTAGAAAACAGCATGTAAAGTACACATTCCATTCTTGTCTCGACTCGTTCTGTATTTTGCAGAATTTTGGTTGGGTGCCCACGAATTGCATTCGTTGCCCACATGTACAACTGAGAGACTTCAAGCGATGTCTGAAATCTGACCCATTATAGTGTTGATCAAAACATGACCAATATACGTCTCTTTTTTTCTCAGATTCAACTCATTCTCCAGTGGAGTCTGTGGAGTCCATGATATGAATAGCAATGTAAGACTGAATGCCTCTTGTCAAGTTTAGTTGTTAATTGTTCATGTTAAATTGTGACTTGAAATTTGGCTGTATGGCATATTTGTGGGAAAGTGTGCCCCTTTTTGTCCAATGAGCTAATTTCTGGGATATAGGGAACACATTAGAATAGGAAACACATTTTAAGGTACTATGCCCGTATTAGTCCCATATAGAGCCTGTTTCTTATGCATCTAGCTCTTTATTAACTATTAATATATAATTATTATGGTTAACAATGAGGTTATTAAAGATTGTCCAGTAATGCACACTTTCAACACCTTGTAGAGTCCATGCCATGACGGATTGAGGCTGTTCTGAGGGTGAACGTGGGGGGGGGGGGGGGGGGGGGGGGGGGGGTGCCAATCAATATTAGGAAGGTGTCCTTAATGTTTTGTATACTCAGTGTATGTGTACCTTACAATAAAGTTTTTCCAAAAATATTTAGCTAACTCGCTATCTTTCTGTCTGTATGTCTTTCTATAGTATCATTGTGCCCCTTGTGGTCCTTGTTTTCATTATCTCCATCTTGTCCATGGCCTTGCTTTGCTTGCGCCAAAAGATTTCCAAAAAAGTAAAGAGCTCGTTCAACCAGATTGAAAGTATACTTTATGTAGTTGGACTATTTTATCTTATCAGACAAGTAGTGCGGCACTTATAGGTGCTCAGGTGAGGCACCCCCAGTCCAGACCTCAACAGGCAACAATCTTTACATTGAAGTTGAATCAGTGCACGGAATACCACAATTCTGTTGTTTTATTTGGCACATCTCACTCAAAAGAAATGAATTAAAAGCAATACTGCATGTTTCCTCTCTCAGGAGTACACCAACAGCTGCCACTGAGTGTGTGATGTCACATGAATGAGGCTGGAAGTTGGAGCCAGGGTTCCGAGCAGCTTTGGAAAAAACAGAGGGAATGGTGCCCTCATAGGGAAATTAGTGTTGAGCGTAATACAAAAGCAGGCTCTCTAAGGATCTCTAACCCAACATTACAGTAGTGAGCTGAAGCTGTCAGAAATGTGAATTAAGTTTTAAGTATTAGAATGTAAATACTTAGATTCAACAGTATTGATGGTATTAAATTAAAACTAGGTAGGTGAGCGTCCTAGGTTACATAATTTAAATATATATATATATATATATTGTATACTTGTGTGACAATAGCTTAAGCAGGTATTTGTCTATGACATTTTGTATTGCAACTGTTATATTGTTCCAATTATAGGCCTATTTGAAAAATAGTCTTTGTTATACTATATTGACCTAATAGGGATAGCCTTCTAAGACAGAAGCTTAAGCATCAATTTTTACTGAAACTGTGTATTTGTCTATATGACACTTTGTATAGCAAGAGTTCAAATGATAAACCTATAGGAATTGTAGTCATTGTTTTACTATAGCCTACTGCATCATCAAACATAGAAGACAGATTTTTTAAAACTTAAGTTATTATTTATAATCATATAATATACTATTCATTTGTCTCGTTGGAAGCCTGTTTGTTTATTTCTCTGTTTGTATGAAAACTGTGCAAAACTGTGCAAATAAATAACGTTTTTTTAAAGTTCTTACCACTAGGTGGTGGTAAGAACCTTGACATGATTCCTTTTTACATAATAAATCAAATCGTATTTGTGACATGCGCCCAATACAACAGGTGTAGTAGACCTTACAGTGAAATGCTTACTTACAAGCCCTTAACCAACAATGCAGTTTTAAGAAAAACAAGTGTTAAGTAAAAAATAGAAAATCAAAGTAACAAATAAATAAAGAGCAGCAGTAAAATAACAATAGTGAGGCTATATACTACAGGGGGTTCTTGTACAGAGACAATGTGATGGGGGTACCGGTTAGTCGAGGTAATTGAGGTAATATGTACATGTAGGTAGAGTTAAAGTGACTATGCATAGATAATAAACACAGAGTAGCAGCAGTGTAAAAATGGGGGGTGGGGACAATGTAAATAGTCTGGGTAGCCATTTGATTAGCTGTTCAGGAGTCTTATGGCTTGGGGGTAGAAGCTGTTAAATTAAGAAACCTTTTGGACCTAGAACTTGGAGATAAAAAATAACTCTTGGATAAAGACTTTATGGAAGGGCTAATCAACGATGGGATAACGCTAAGCGTTCTATGGAAAATAATGAACGACGTAGAAGGTGTGTTCCACGACGTGCTAGCAGAGTGGAACTCACCTTCCACGGAGTTGCATTATTTTCAAGAGGACGCATAGAGCCCCGAGTTGATTATCCCTTTTATACCATGGCTATAATTTAACACATTTTCTGCTAGAAATGTGTTTAACAGCTACAGCTACTGAAGTAGCTAGCAAGTTTAATAGATAGCTACATTAGTTGCCTTGGTAACCAAACAAACAGATTTGCAGATTTACTCGTTTAGATAACCCAACCCATCAGCCAGCTTGCTATTGTTGAATTCGATGTTCATAATGACAATAATGTTTTCAATTCGACTTTTGCTTTCAAAATCATCTCAATAGTACATGTAAGAATCAACTATAGACATTGAATTCTACCTTACTGATATACCGTACGTTATTTAAGCAATAATGCACGAGTGGGTGTGGTATATGGTCAATATACCACGGGCTAAAGCTGTTCTTATGCACGACGCAACGTCAAATACAAAAGAAACTGCAAAAGCCTACACTTGTCTTAAATACTACCATAAATACACAGAACCATCGCAGACCCATTGTAAATGAGAGGTCTATCGCTGTATAAAAAATCAAATATGTCCCAGTGCAAGAGCAACATACATAGCTCCGCCCACTGGGGCGTGGCTTACGAAGCCCACTATGCTATGTTAAAGCAATAAGGCCAGAGGAGGTGTGGTATATGGCCAATATACCACGGCTAAGGGCTGTTCTTATGTACACAATGAGGAGTGCCTGGACACAGCCCTTAGCCGTGGTATATTAGCCATATATCACAAACCCCTGAGGAGCCTTATTGCTATTATAAACTGGTTACCAACGTAATTTATAATAGCAATAAGGCATCTCTGGGTTTGTTGTATATGGCCAATATACCACAACTAAGGGCTGTATCCATCTCTGTGTTGCGTTGTGCGAAAGAACAGCTCTTCTTAGCCATGGAATATTGGCCATATACGACACCCCCTCGTGCCTTATTGCTTAAATAACGCACAGTATATCAGCAAGGTAGACAGCATTCCACAGTTGTGTCAAGTTGTCTGGATCCAATTCTTCCCACAGTTGTGTCAAGTTGTCTGGATGTCCTTTGGGTCGTGGACCATTCTTGATACACACGGGAAACTGTTGAGTGTGAAAAAACCACACAGCTGAGTGTGAAAAAACCACACAGCGTTGCAGTTCTTGACACACTCAAACCAGTGCACCTGGCATCTACTATCCTGTCTCCTCCCCTTCATCTACATTGATTGAAGTGGATTAACACGTGACATCAATAAGGGATCATAGCTTTCCCCTCGATTCACCTGGACAGTCTATATCATGGAAAGAGCATGTGTTGCTAATTTTTTGTACACTCAGTGTATACTACTACTACTATTATCAAGGTCAATTCCAATTCCATTCCATTGAAAAGCAATGCAGAATCAGTTGGACCCTGCCTATCATAACTCAATATCTATAAGGCTGTTTTAGTTAATCTTAGACTGTATATTAATCTGTTTATGATCACCGACCACTATTGCACTGGCAGAATATGGCTCACACATAGGTAGCCTAGTGGTTAAGAGCATTGGGCCAATAACTGAATGGTCGTTGGTTTGAATCCCTGAGCTGGCAAGGTTGAAAAATCTGACGTTCTGCCGTAATCAAGGCAGTTAACCCCCAACAACTGCTCGCTGGGTGCAGATTATGTCACTTTGTGTGCTTGTGTGATGCAGGGTGCAATGTCAAATTGTATTTCACACGCTTCGTAAACAACAGGGGTAGACTAACAGTGAAATCCTTAGTTACAGGTCCTTTTCCAGCAATGCAGAGGTAAAGATAAAAATAATGGAAATAATGACATGAGGAATAAATACAATGAATAACAACAATAAATAACATGGCTATATATAGGGAGTACCAGTACCGAGTCGATGTACAGGGGTACAGGGGTACAAGGAGGAAGCTACAGTGCCTTGCGAAAGTATTCGGCCCCCTTGAACTTTGCGACCTTTTGCCACATTTCAGGCTTCAAACATAAAGATATAAAACTGTATTTTTTTGTGAAGAATCAACAACAAGTGGGACACAATCATGAAGTGGAACGACATTTATTGGATATTTCAAACTTTTTTAACAAATTAAAAACTGAAAAATTGGGCGTGCAAAATTATTCAGCCCCCTTAAGTTAATACTTTGTAGCGCCACCTTTTGCTGTGATTACAGCTGTAAGTCGCTTGGGGTATGTCTCTATTAGTTTTGCACATCGAGAGACTGACATTTTTTCCCATTCCTCCTTGCAAAACAGCTCGAGCTCAGTGAGGTTGGATGGAGAGCATTTGTGAACAGCAGTTTTATGTTCTTTCCACAGATTCTCAATTGGATTCAGGTCTGGACTTTGACTTGGCCATTCTAACACCTGGATATGTTTATTTTTGAACCATTCCATTGTAGATTTTGCTTTATGTTTTGGATCATTGTCTTGTTGGAAGACAAATCTCCGTCCCAGTCTCAGGTCTTTTGCAGACTCCATCAGGTTTTCTTCCAGAATGGTCCTGTATTTGGCTCCATCCATCTTCCCATCAATTTGAACCATCTTCCCTGTCCCTGCTGAAGAAAAGCAGGCCCAAACCATAATGCTGCCACCACCATGTTTGACAGTGGGGATGGTGTGTTCAGGGTGATGTGCTGTGTTGCTTTTACGCCAAACATAACGTTTTGCATTGTTGCCAAAAAGTTCAATTTTGGTTTCATCTGACCAGAGCACCTTCTTCCACATGTTTGGTGTGTCTCCCAGGTGGCTTGTGGCAAACTTTAAACAACACTTTTTATGGATATCTTTAAGAAATGGCTTTCTTCTTGCCACTCTTCCATTAAGGCCAGATTTGTGCAATATACGACTGATTGTTGTTCTATGGACAGAGTCTCCCACCTCAGCTGTAGATCTCTGCAGTTCATCCCGAGTGATCATGGGCCTCTTGGCTGCATCTCTGATCAGTCTTCTCCTTGTATGAGCTGAAAGTTTAGAGGGACGGCCAGGTCTTGGTAGATTTGCAGTGGTCTGATACTCCTTCCATTTCAATATTATCGCTTGCACAGTGCTCCTTGGGATGTTTAAAGCTTGGGAAATCTTTTTGTATCCAAATCCGGCTTTAAACTTCTTCACAACAGTATCTCGGACCTGCCTGGTGTGTTCCTTGTTCTTCATGATGCTCTCTGCGCTTTTAACGGACCTCTGAGACTATCACAGTGCAGGTGCATTTATACGGAGACTTGATTACACACAGGTGGATTGTATTTATCATCATTAGTCATTTAGGTCAACATTGGATCATTCAGAGATCCTCACTGAACTTCTGGAGAGAGTTTGCTGCACTGAAAGTGAAGGGGCTGAATAATTTTGCACGCCCAATTTTTCAGTTTTTGATGTGTTAAAAAAGTTTGAAATATCCAATAAATGTCGTTCCACTTCATGATTGTGTCCCACTTGTTGTTGATTCTTCACAAAAAAATACAGTTTTATATCTTTATGTTTGAAGCCTGAAATGTGGCAAAAGGTCGCAAAGTTCAAGGGGGCCGAATACTTTCGCAAGGCACTGTATGTACTGTACATATAGGTAGGGATAAAGTGACCAGGCAACAGGATAGACAGTAGCAGCGGTGTGCAGTGCATCCAGAAAGTTTTCAGACCCCTTGACCTTTTCCACATATTGGTACGTTACAGCCTTTTTTTTTTTATTGATGAAATAAAAAATGTCCTCATCAATAATAATGACAAATCGAAAACAGAAATAGAAATGTTAGCAAATTTGTTAAAAATAAAAAACAGAAATACCGTATTTACATAAATATTCAGACCCTTTCTTATGAGTCTCGAAATTGAGCTCAGGTGCATCCTGTTTCCATTGATCATGCTTGAGATGTTTCTACAACTTGATTCAATTGATTGGACATGATTTGGAAAGGCACACAACTGTCTATATAAGGTCCCACAGTTGACAGTGCATGTCAGAGCAAAAACCAAGTCATGAGGTTGAAGGAATTGTCTGTAGAGCTCCGAGACAGGATTGTGTCGAGGCACAGATCTGGGGAAGGGTACCAAAAAATGTTTGCAGCATTGAAGGTACTCAATAACACAGTGGCCTCCATCATTATTAAATGGAAGAAGTTTGGAAGCACTAAGACTCTTCCTAGAGCTGGCTGCTCGGCCAATCGGGGGAGAAGGGCCTTGGTCAGAGAGGTCACCAAGAATCGATGGTCACTCATATAGATCTCCAGAGATCCTCTGTGGAGATGGGAGAACCTTCCAGAAGGACAACCATCTCTGCAGCACTCCACCAATCAGCCAACTTGGATTTTCCAAAAGGCACCTAAAGCACACAGACCATGAGACGCAAGATTCTCTGGTCTGATGAAATTGAATGAATTGAACCAAGATTGAACTGTTTGGCCCGAATGCCAGGCGTCGCATCTGGAGGAAACCTGGCACTATCCCTACGGTGAAGTATGGTGGTGGCAGCATCATGCTGTGGGGATGTTTTTCAGCGGCAGGGACTGGGAGACTAGTCAGGATCAAGGCAAAGATGAATGGAGCAAAGTACAGAGAGGTCCTTCTTGAAAACCTACTCCAGAGTGCTCAGGACCTCAGACTGAGGCGAAGACTCACAATTCCCACAGGAAAATGACCCTAAGCAAACAGCCAACACAATGCAGGAGTGGCTTCGGGACAAGTCTCTGAATGTCCTTGAATGGCCCAGCCAGAGCCCGGACTTGAATGCGATCTAAGATCTCTGGAGACCTGAAAATAGCTGTGCAGCAACGCTCCCCATCCAACCTGACCGAGCTTGAGAGGATCTGCAGAGAAGAATGGGAGAAGCTCCCCAAATACAAGTGTGCCAAGAAGACTCGAGGTTGTAATCGCTGCCAAATGTGCTTCAACAAAACACTTTTTAAATGTCTTTTTATTTCACCTTTATTTAACCAGGTAGGCTAGTTGAGAACAAGTTCTCATTTACAACTGTGACTTGGCCAAGATAAAGCCAAGCAGTGCTACACAAACAACAACACAGAGTTACACATGGAATAAACAAACATACAGTCAATAATACAATAGAAAAGTCTATATACAGTGTGTGCAAATTAGGTAGGATATGGGAGGTAAGGCAATAAATAGGCCATAGTGGCTAAATAATTACAATATAGCAATTAAACACTGGAGTGATAGATGTGCAGAAGATGAGTGTGCAAGTAGAGATACTGAGTTGCAAAGGAGCAAAATAAATAAAATAAATAACAGTGTGGGGATGAAGTAGTTCGATGGGCTATTTACAGATGGCCTATGTACAGGAGCAGTAAAGCTAGTGAGGGAGATATGAGTCTCCAGCTTCAGTGATTTTTGCAGTTCGTTCCAATCATTGGCAGTAGAGAACTGGAAGGAAAAGTGGCTGAAGGGGGAATTGGCTTTGGGGGTGACCAGTGAAATATACCTGCCGGAGTGCACGCTACGGGTGGGTGCTGTTATGGTGACCAGTGAGCTGTGATAAGGCGGGGCTTCACCTAGCAAAGACTTATAGATGACCTGGAGCCAGTGGGTTTGGCGACAAATATGAAGCGAGGTCCAGCCAACGAGAGCATACAGGCTGCAGTGGTGGGTAGTATATGGGACTTTGGTGACAAAACGGATGGCACTGTGATAGACTGCATCCAAGTTGCTGAGTAGAGTGTTGGAGGCTATTTTGTAAATGACACCGCCGAAGTCAAGGATCGGTAGGATAGTTAGTTTTACGAGGGTATGTTTGGCAGCATGAGTGAAGGATGTTTTGTTGCGAAATAGAAAGCCAATTCTAGATTTAATTTTGGATTGGAGATGCTTAATGTGAGTCTGGAAGGAGAGTTTACAGTCTAACCAGACACCTAGTGTAGGTATTTGTAGTTGTCCACATATTCTAAGTCAGAACCGTCCAGAGTAGTGATGCTGGATGGACAGGCGGGCCGGTGTGGGCAGCGATCGGTTGAAGAGCATGCATTTAGTTTTACTTGCATTTAAGAGCAGTTGGAGGCCACGGAAGGAGAGTTGTATGGCATTGACGCTCGTCTGGAGGTTAGTTAACACAGTATCCAAAGAAGGGCCAGAAGTATACAGAATGGTGTCATCTGCGTAGAGGTGCATCAGAGAATCACCAGCAGCAAGAGCGACATCATTGATCAAATCAAATCAAAGTTTATTTGTCGCATGCGCCAAATACAACAGGTGTAGTAGACCTTACAGTTGAATGCTTATTTACAAGCTCTAACCAATAGTGTGGAGAAAAAAGGGATGTGTGTGTGTGTGTGTGTGTTGGTAAGTAAAGAAATAAAACAACAGTAAAAAGACATTTGAAAATAAAAGTAGCGAGGCTATGTACAGACACCGGTTAGTCAGGCTGATTGAGGTAGTATGTAGGTATGGTTAAAGTGACTATGCATATATGATGAACAGAGAGTAGCAGTAGCGTAAAAAGAGGGGTTGGCGGGTGGAGGGACACAATGCAGATAGCCCGGTTAGCCAATGTGTGGGAGCACTGGTTGGTCGGGCCAATTGAGGTAGTATGTACATGAATGTATAGTTAAAGTGACTATGCATATTAGATAAACAGAGAGTAGCAGCAGCATAAAAGAGGGGTTGGGGGGGTATGTCAACCAGGGTATGGGTAGCCAGGTGGAAAGCTTGGCCAGCCGTAGAAAAATGCTTATTGAAATTCTCAATTATCGCAGATTTATCGGTGGTGACAGTGTTTCCTAGCCTCAGTGCAGTGGGCAGCTGGGAGGATTCTCCATTATTCTCCATGGACTTTACAGTGTCCCAGAACTTTTTGGAGTTTGTGCTACTGAGTAAAGGGTCTGAATACTTAAGTAAATGTTATATTTCAGTTATTTTTTTATTTTATTCATTTGCAAAAATGTCTCAAATTGTGTCTCAAATTTTGTCTCTACACACATTGTACAAGGGTTAATAACAGTAATGTGAATTTAATGTCAAACCAGGTAGCTAGTATACAACGCCCCCCTCAGGCAGAACATTTTATATTGTGAACTGTCTGGAACTCGTTTGCCTGCTTGCTACTCAAATATATTTTTATTATTAAGTCAAATTCAAAATTAACTGCAATAGTCTACGCATGTCTCAAACACATTAGCATTGTAAAATGCAGTGGTGGAAATAGTACCCAATTGTCATACTTGAGTAAAAGTAATATAAAAGGACTCAAGTAGAGGTGAAAGTCACCCAGTAAAATACTACTTGACTAAATGTCTAAAAGTATTTGGTTTTAAATATTCTTAAGTATCCAAAGTAAATGTAATTGCTAAAATATACTTAACTATCAAAAGTAAAAGTATGAATCATTTCACATCCATAAATTAAGCAAACCAGATGGCAGATGATTTTTATTTAGGGATAGTCAGGGGGCACACTCCAACACTCAGTCATAATTGACAAAATAAGCATGTGTTTTTAGTGAGTCTGCCATGGGATGACCAGGGATGTTCTCTTGATAAGTGCATCAATTGAACCAATTTCCTGTCCTAAGCATTCAAAATATTAGGAGTACTTTTGGGTGTCATGGAAAATGTATCGAGTCAAAAGTACATCATCTTTAGGAATGTAGTGAAGTAAAAGTAAAATAGTCAAAAATATAAATAGTAAAGTAAAGTACAGATAGACCCCCCCCCCCAAAAAAAAAAACGCAAAACGATTTAAGTAGTTATTTTAAATGTTTGTACTTTAATAGTTTTCACCACTGTTAAAATGTGAGGCCTATCTCCATATTAAAAATAAAATGTGTCCCAATGAATGAACAACATGCCTGGGGCGTGGTTTACTGAGCGCACTTTGCAATAATACTTTGAGGAGCGCACGAGAAAAAAAGACGAATCATTGTGAGTGTAATTAGCCAAAGTCACTTACATTAGCTATATGAAACGTATTGGTTTAGCAGCAAGACATTTAAACAAATCATGTTAATTATGTTCGTTTAAAAATGTAGTTAAAATCTCAGACTAACGTTAGCAGACGACAACCAACGCCTCTCTTTCTATTGTGCACCTGTGGGACTGTCGGAGGAGCTGTTGTTGGCAACATCAGAAACGTAAGGCCGAAGAAACGTTTCAAGAGGTTTGTTATGAGCTTGTGTTGATATATCCAGTTATTATAATACAATGTACATTTTGACTTTTTAATAAAAGTAGTCTAAATGTGTGTTAAGCTATGCTAGTTTAGGCAGTGGTGTGCACATGGTGAATTTGCTGTAGCCAAGGGTAAAATGCTTGCCAATTTCACAGGTGTTGCCAATTTTGCACCATTATTACTTATGGAGGTTGCAGGGAGGTGATGGGAGTTGGCCAACCCATTTGAGGGTATTCCCTATGTGGAGGACTGGAGACACAATAAGCTTATGGCTTACTTGATGATTGTGGTAACAATGCATATTGGACCACTCCTTCCTGCTGATGCCACTTTTGCAAGTGCATGACCAGATGTTTTATTAGGTTATACTCTATTGAGTCTATACAAAAGTTGAAATGTTTTCAAAACTCAAAGGGGTGCAGTGTCAAAATGAGTCCACTACCCACACCCCATCTGTTGTGTAGAGGGGGGTTGAGGAATATACTTAGATCTGTACAACAGATGGCATGTGAGACATGGACTCATCTAGACCACTTACATTTTCAAAACATTTAAAAAACAGATTTTGGAGTGTTAGTTTAATACTCAGCACAGCCATTTTGTGGACTTGGGCTTCTCAGAGTAGGTTACCTGTTGGCCTGACAGCCAGGCTATATTCTATTCAAACCCCTGCTGAGTATTACAAGCTGGGTATTCATTGGCTGTCCCTGGAGAATTGAGGAGTCTACTTTGGTATTCACCTCAGTGCCAGCAGTCAGCCAGCACACAATGCCGACTGTCCATCTTTGTACCTTGATCGCACCATGTGGCCATTTGAATGCATCTCTATGTTCATTTAATGGCATTATTTATACAGTTCTCTCTGTCTTCTTGGAAATGGCACAGCTGAGTCTTAGAAAACACTGTCAGACCATGTCGCCTTATCACCCTTCTCTCTCTGCAAATAGACAGGGTAGACCACAGAGGAAGCAGCCAGGTAGTAATGTCCCAGTGACGGTGACTCAGTGGAATGCATTGATGATGGTAACCATCATTTCGTGATCCCTTTTCTCATTGTTGACTAGGGGACTTTCCTGTATAAATTGAAGAGAAAATAGGCTACACACAGATCTCACTGGTTCAGGTGCTGGGCAGAATTGTATTTATATATATGTATGTATGTGTGTGTGTGTGTGTGTGTGTGTGTGTGTGTGTGTGTGTGTGTGTGTGTGTGTGTGTATTTATTTCTTTAGCAAAATGAGTAATGTCCTCAACTCTGACATGCTCGTGAAGCCTGTTTATTAATAGAGACACAGAAGTTTACATTATGATTCAGTTGTCCATTTCTGACTCACCAATTTATAGTGTAGTTATAGATTTATAGTGTAGTTATAGATTTATAGTGTAGTTATAGATTTATAGTGTAGTTATAGATTTACAGTGTAGTTATAGATTTACAGTGTAGCCTGTGGTTTTGCATTTAGTGTTATAGTGTAAATTCATTGTTTATACATTCTGTCTGTATATTATGTTTATTGTGGCAGATCCATTTTACCAGGTCAAATTCCTGTTCAATTCAAATGTACTTGGTGGATAAAGGTTATTCTGATTATACATTGCTACAATAAGTCATAGAGAAACTGCCCAAGTGAAACGTTTGTGTATTGTTTTTATTTTTTTGACGTAAAATAAAAAATAAACTTTTCAGACGAAGCGCGTGCTCACCTCCAGGTGTGAGGCAATGGTTAGTAGTGGTTAGAATGTGTGGACTGTATTGAGAGCCAGGGTTTTCTCTCCCTGCTACAGCACCACGAAGGCCCCTGGGGACGTCTCGGTGTCTCCAGGTCCCCTTTCAAACAACGCAGAGAAACCTGAGCTTCTGGTTCTGTTTGTTTCTCCTCTCCCTCTCTCTCTCCTCCTTTCTCTTCAACTCATTCCTCCAGCTTTCTTTCTGTCCTTTGTTGTAACTACCACCTCTCCTTCTTTACCACACTCATGAAGGGGGATCAAGTTATGACATAGAATCACATAATTTAGATCAGTTTTGAGTTTTTCACCAGGTTGTTAAAATGCTTTTAACTGTAGAGCAGGGAGTTGTATAGGCTATTTCCTAGAAATTCTGCTGAAGACACACAGACAATGTACCTGGCAGGAGAAATGCAATCCAAGGTCATTGGTGCAGGGAATCACATGACCTGCTTCCTCCGCTCTCATGATACTTTTCCCTGCTTCCTCCGCCCCTTAAACTCTTACACATTAGAGACATTGCACACACAGTGTCAGGTATCGCAAGGTTTCACCAGTGGAGTATGACACATCGGAAGTTCTGAAATTACATGCTGAACCCAAACTGAAGTGCTTTAAAATAATAGATGAGACAATTTTACATCGAAGATACCAGGAAAAACTAGACTATTAAAAAAGGTGAGTTTCATGTCTGCAGGTGTGTCACAGTTAACTCAAATGTTTTGGGGAGAAATTAAGTTACCACTCCCTTTGTGCCATTGTTTGTAACTGTGTGTCTGTTTTATATCGATCGCATATCTCAAATAATAATGATCTGTTCTCGTACTATTCACCGTAACTCCCACTGTTAGTGTAGTAAGGCTAGTCCAACAGTATCCATGTCATGGATGTGAATGTTTTTCTACCATATGTAGGCTATTGTCTAAACACACAGGGTTGACACCTGATCAGTACCTTAAGCTGAGAGGTGCCAAGTCAGCCATGAAGGAGAGATCTGTGTTTCAGAGTCCAGGTATTTTTCTGCCATTGAAATCCTTTTTTTTTTTTTGGTTTGCCTAAGTCTGAACAATGTTTCTCTCTCTCTATCGATCTACACACAGTGCCTTCGGAACATATTAAGGCCCCTTGACTTTTTCCACATTTTGTTACGTTACAGCCTTATTCTAAAATTGATTAAAAAAAACACCCAATACCCATGATTGACTAAGTGAAAATGGGATGTTAGAAATATTTGCAAATGTGTTATATAAAAAATAAATACCTTATTTACATAGGTATTCAGACACTAAGTTGAGCTCATTCTAAAAACCAGTTTTTGCCTTGTCATTATGGGGTATTGTGTGTTTTGCTGGGTGGCCAGCTCTATGAAGAGTCTTGGTGGTTCCAAACTTCTTCCATTTAAGAATGATGGAGGCCACTGTATTCTTGGGGACCTTCAATGCTGCAGACATTTTTTTGGTACCCTTCCCCAGATCTGTGCCTCGACACAATCCTGTCTCGGACCTCTTATGGACAGTCCCGGCGACCTCATGGCTTGGGTTTTGCTCTGACATGCACTGTCAACTGTAGGACCTTGATATAGACAGTTGTGTGCCTTTCCAAATCATGTCCAATTGATTGAATTCAGCACAGTTGGACTCAAATCAAGTTGTAGAAACATCTCAAGGATGATCAATGGAAACAGGATGCACCTGAAGTCAAATTCGAGTCTCATAGCAAAGGGTCTGAATATTTACGTAAATAAGGTATTTCAGTTTTATTTTTAAGACATTTTCAAACTTTGTCATCATGGGGTATTGTGTGTATATTGAGAAACATTTATTTAATCTATTTTAGAATAAAGCTGTAATGTAACAAAATATGGAAAAAGTCAAGGGATCTGAATACTTTCCAAATGTACAGTATGTATAAAAAATAATAGACCCACATATATTTTAACACACAATCACCTAAATAAAAGCTAGACAGTAGGAGAATAAAACAATACATTCAGCAGTATTGGTTTTGGTACTAAACCAGGAAAAAACAAAGGTTCTCTCACTGTCAAATGCGTTTATTTTCAGCGAACTTTAACATGTGTAAATATTTGTATGAACATAAGATTCAACAACTGAGACAAACTGAACAAGTTCCACAGACGTGACTAAAATAAATTGAATACTGTGTCCCTGAACAAAGGGGGGGGTCAAAATTAAAAGTAACAGTCAGTATCTGGTATGGCTACCAGCTGCATTAAGTACTGCAGTGCATCTCCTCCTCATGGACTGCACCAGATTTGCCCGTTCTTGCTGTGAGATGTTACCCCACTCTTTCACCAAGGTACCTGCAAGTTCCTGGACAATTCTGGGGGGAATGGCCCTAGCCCTCACCCTCCGATCCAACAGGTCCCAGACATGCTCAATGGGATTGAGACATTCCTGTCTTGCAGGAAATCACACACAGAACGAGACGTATGGCTGGTGGCATTGTCATGCTGGAGGGTCATGTGAGGATGAGCCTGCAGGAAGGGTACCACATGAGGGAGGAGGATGTCTTCCCTGTAATGCACAGCGTTGAGATTGCCTGCAATGACAAAAAGCTTAGTCCGATGATGCTGTGACACACCGCCCCAGACCATGACAAACCCTCCACCTCCATATCGATCCCGCTCCAGAGTACAGGCCTCGGTGTAACGCTCATTCCTTCGACGATAAACGCAAATCCGACCATCACCTCTGGTGAGACAAAAGCGCGACTCGTCAGTGAAGAGCACTTTTTGCCAGTCCTTTCTGGTCCAGCGACGGTGGGTTTGTGCCCATAGGCGACGTTGTTGCCGGGTAGGACCTGCCTTACAACAGGCCTACAAGCCTTCAGTCCAGCTTCTCTCAACTTATTGCGGACAGTCTGAGCACTGCTGGAGGGATTGTGCGTTCCTGGTGTAACTCGGGCAGTTGTTGTTGCCATCCTGTACCTGTCCCGTAGGTGTGATGTTCGTATGTACCGATCCTGTGCGGGTGTTGTTACACATGGTCTGCCACGGAGGATGATCAGCTGTCCGTCCTGTCTCCCTGTAGCGCTGTCTTAGGTGTCTCACAGTATGGACATTGCAATTTATTGCCCTGGCCACATCTGCAGTCCTCGTGCCCTCCTTGCAGCATGCCTAAGGCACATTCACGCAGATGAGCAGGGACCCTGGGCATCTTTCTTTTGGTGTTTTTCAGAGTCAGTAGAACGGCCTCTTTAGTGTCCTAAGTTTTCATAACTGTGACCTTAATTGCCTACAGTCTGTAAGCTGTTAGTGTCTTAACAACCATTCCACAGGTGCTTGTTCATTAATTGTGTATGGTTCATTGAACAAGCATGGGAAACTGTGTTTATGAATTATTTTTGAAAGACAGGGTCCTGAAAAAGTGACGTTTCTTTTTTTTTGTTGAGTTTATTTGAGCAAAAGAAAATGCATTGAATTGCAGGAAATGTTCTTTAAAACTGCAACATTTTCTCTCGACTCCTTGCTCCGGCCAAGTGCAACGCCACGCCCATGGGCATTAGTGAATTCCTTTGAAACTGCTAAAACAAATTATCTCCGCTGCATGGCAAAATATGTAGAATTGCAGGAAATTAGTTTTAAAATGTCAAGTTCATCTCTCATTCTGCCACGCCCACCACCTAAGCCCCTTTTTGATCCAGGAAAAAACCCTGGTCTCTGACTCACCTGCTAGTTTATCTACAATGATTTTGTGTTTAATGACTCTTTGTTCAGTTTGTTTTGGAGCCAGACTTTAACTTGTTTTTACACCTCATGGTACTTTGTTTAATTACATATTAGACAAACTGATTTACATTATCTGCAAATCAGTTTGCATAGAGTAACAGACTGGTTTGTCTCAGGTGTTACCTGTGTAGTATGTTTGATATGACGTAAAAGAGCACTTTAAATTAGGCTATATCCTCTGCCCTAGATCTGTCAGTTGGTGCAGTCAATGTTATCCTGACATTTTAACATGGCTGTTATTATTGTCCCTGGAATTTACTTGGCTGCAAAGTAAAAATAAATAAATACATATTTTACATGTAAAGTTTTTTAAATCTTCGTGTTTTTTAAAAACATATTCCCTAAATGTATTCAGGGAAGGTGGAGAATAGCAACTTATAAACCACCGTCTCTGCATTGAGCTGTTCAGGACTGATTGTACCTTCATGTCACTCAAGGCGCTGATGATGAAATGGCTATATTGCGCTATAGACTGATCCTGTGTTGTGTTCCTTATCTGGGTTTGTTGTGGATGCAGCATTTCTAGGGAAAATGCGATGAAAGCGAGGGTTCAAAGGCCTTTGTGCTTTGAATTGACATTTTAGTAATTAAGCAGACGCAGCTTACATGAGTTAGTGCATTCGTCTTATGATAGCTAGGTGAGACAACATATTGCAATCGTAGCAAGTATGTTTTCCCTCAACAAAGTAGTTAACAGTGAGATCAGTGCTAGTTGGAAAGTGCATATTTGTATTTTTTGGGGTGGGGGGTACAGACGCTTGACATAGAGGCCTAGTTGACTGAAATACGATAACGATTGCTCAGGAAAAGGCGCATCCACAAGATCTGTCAATGTCACTTAAGGGTTCAAAAGTTATTTTGGACATCCTGTCCCCAGTTTGCAGTCAAAATCAACTATGGTGAAGTAAAGTGTAGCCTATAGATTTAATTTTACTACCAGATATCAATAGACTAGCTTACCATGCATGCAGACACTTTGTTCAGGTATGGTGAGAGGGTAGATCTGGTGTTGTGGGGACAGATTGACCAAACTGCTGTCGCAGCTTGTTGAAAGAACACAAATGCCATGTGAGAAGGAAGCCTTATCTCTGTTAGGATACCTGTTCCTCTATGTATCACAATCACCATAACACCTACTGCTGCTGCTACAGCTATGCTGCTAGCTACACTGTCACTGCTTCTGTTAGCTTACAAGAAGATGTAGCCTAGATGAATGTCCAACGGCAATTTGTCTTCTGCTTTATCCCAACCCCTCAGGACATACAATATGCACTGGTTTGGGCTGAGGGCAGCAACAATGCAGTGCTCCTAGAGCAATTATAGGGGGGTTAAGCGACTTGCTCAAGGTCACAACGGAGATGGCTTAGCTTGCACATATAATTGATATAAGTACAATGGACATTTAATAGAAAAGCATCCACCTAAAGGCCTCAGTGATGAAATGCATAATACATGTGTTTTTTTTTCAACTTCCATTCTCCTCCAGGAGTGGCTGAATATTTCCTGCTACTCTAGTTCTTCAAGCCTTGCATCTTGGTTTCTACTGTGAGTTAGTTTTTTTACTCCGCTTAGCTTGGAGGAAAGGCTGAGGACGTTTTCGGAGGAATTCCGTTGGAATGTCCCCTGCCTGTCTGGCTTCCTGAGCTGTCCTGATGCACATAAATATGTTGCGTTGCCTCTGAGACACACACTACCTCAGGGTTTCAACCAATATCCACTTAAGCTAAGGTTTAAGCGTTGGCTGATTTTTCTTAGTGTTTTCTCATGAAATATGACATATGCAAGGCCAAGTTTAAAACTATCCCTGTGGCCATGTTAAATACTGTCTTTATGAGAAGTTAATGTGATGTCTCTCTCTTTGTGAACTTGGCTGCCATCTCAGTGGCTTAGATGATTCCTTTCCTGGATCCCATGGTTTGTGGACAGGAAGTGTTGGAGATTCTTTTGGATTTGGTCATTCGTCATGGTCACTGTCTAGTAGTGCTGGTTGTTTGCATGTGTATGGTTGTGTGTGCTGTGTCAATACAAAACCAGCTGCTCTGGTAACGTTCAGTTCAAAGTTCTCTGTGTCTTTGTCGGGTAACAATAATGTAATACCTGCAAAGCACACCTTAATGAAAGGGGCAGAAGAAAGGGCATTGTCCATACACTCTTATGGCTGCGTTAGAGTTAGCCTATTGGCATTTAATTAATCTGAAAAGCACTGTACAAATACACATCATGCAGTGTACCAAAGGTGGTTCCATTTATAACGTGTGTCACGTGCTTTTGATGTTTCTACCTTCCAGGCAAATGACTATTTTACTGGCTTACCAGCTGCGTTACCAGACTGCTTTTTAATGTGTACGTGTCTGTCGGGAGCACAGCAACTATAGTAACTAACTGTTGCCTGTGTGTGTATGTCCTATATGTTATACTATGGCCTTCTATAATTGTTGCTTATAAAGATCAGGCAGAGGTAAGTGGCAGTCGGGGTGCTGATTTATCTTCTCAGAACCTCCTGTCTGTCTCAGCCAGATGATGATGATATGCTCTGATTCACACAATGACAGCATTGTTGCTGATGTCTATTGTGTACCAGTCCCGCAGTCAAGTAGCACATGCAGTGTCTGAACTTGCTCGCTTGATCATGATGGCAGAGTTTGTTTTTTTCTTGTTCCTGTAATCATGCAACAATCCTGTGTGTGGGTTTTTTTCTGGATCAAAAAGGAGCTTAGGTGGTGGGCGCAGTAGGGGGTGGGTGCAGTAGGTGGTGGGCGCAGTAGGGGGTGTGGCAAGGGGTGCGGTTGGCGTGGCTGAATTTTAGCGGCCCCGTCATGGCGGTGTGGAGCAATTTTTGCATTTCTAAGCCAATTTCCTGCAATTCTAGCCTACTACATATAAATTGCATGAAAAACTTTGGGCCCTACTTATAGGCTACCTGGTATGGTCATGTCCTCAGGAAAAACTCCTGGCCCTATACATGACACCCAACACAAAAATACAGAACTTTATGCAAGTTTGTTAACCATACACAAGTTTGTTAACCATACACAAGTTTGTTAACCATACACAAGTTTGTTAACCATACACAAGTTGATATGAAAGTTCTTAACACATGTTTTTCCAATACCCTTCAATTAAAGTGTCTGCCTGTGTTGTCTATGTTAATTAATAAGCAGTGAGGTAATGGTGCACACCATGGACAAACGGCTGGGTGATGTCACAGTAAAATGTTTGCTCACCGCAGAATGGTGTCATCCAACAGCATGTTGTTGAACCCAGGCTCTCCTGGCTGTCTGTATGATACTACACTGTATTAGTGAATTCCTATACGATGGGTATTGGAGGATTTTTTAATTTTTGAAAATGTATTTTATTTTTTTACATATATTAAATGTAGAACTGAAATTGTCTACATTTTTATTCTATCATTAACTACTAGTGTGTGTGTGATTCTAGGCAGAGATGGAAGGCGGAAGTTCGTTCAGCCGAAGGTCGTGGGCGTCGCAGTCTTTACGCGTCACTGCCAGGGAACTCTCATTGGTCAGCACACGAGGCAAGACCAACGCCATCGCAGAGCGCTTCTCCAAGTGAGTGACACGCAACTCCACTAAAGACACTTCTGTCTGAATGAACAGTAGATACTTATCTTCCAAATGCATCTTACCAAACTCACATCTGTCTGTAGGGATTACAGAATCCTCCATCTCAAATTAAATGTTATTTGTCACATGCGGCGAGTACAACAGGTGTAGCCCTTACAGTGAAATGCTTACTTACAAGCCCTTAGCCTTAACCAACAATGCAGTTTTAGGAAAAATACCCCCCAAAGACATTTTTAAAGTCCCCAACTGTGAAATAACACATGGAATCATGTACTGACCAAAAAAGTGTTAAACAAATCAAAATATGTATTTTATATTTTTGATTCCTCAAAGTAGCCACTCTTTGCCTTGATGACAGCTTTGCACACTCTTGGCATTCTCTCAACCAGTTTCATGAGGTAGTCACCTGGAATGCTTTTTCAACAGTCTTGAAGGAGTTCCCACATATGCTGAGCACTTGTTGGCTGCTTTTCCTTCACTCTGCGGTCCAACTCACCCCAAACCATCTCAATTGGGTTGAGGTTGGGAGATTGTGGAGGCCAGGTCATCTGATGCAGCACTCCATCACTCTCCTTCTTGGTCAAATAGCCTTTACACAGCCTGGAGGTGTGTTTTGGGTCATTGTCCTGTTGAAAAACAAATTATAGTCCCACTAAGCGCAAACCAGATGGGATGGTGTATCACTGTTGAATGCTGTGGTAGCCATGCTGGTTAAGTGTGCCTTGAATTCTAAATAAAAAAACGGACAGTGTCACCAGCAAAGCACCCGCACACCAGAACACCACCACCTTCATGCTTCACGGTGGGAACCACACATGCGGAGATCATCCATTCACCTACTCTGCGTCTCACAAAGACACGGCGGTTGGAACCAAAAATCTAATTTGGATTAATCGGACCAAAGGACAGATTTCCACTTCCACCGGTCTAATGTCCATTGCTCGTGTTTCTTGGCCCAAGCAAGTCTCCTCTTATTGGTGTCCTTTTAGTAGTGGTTTCTTTGCAGCAATTCGACCATGAAGGCCTGATTCACACAGTCTCCCCAGAACAGTTGATGTTGAGATGTGTATGTTACTTGAACTCTGAAGCATTTATTTGGGCTGCAATCTGAGGCTGGTAACTCTAATGAACTTATCCTCTGCAGTAGAGGTAACTCTGGTTCTTCCTGACCTGTGGTGGTCCTCATGAGAGCCAGTTTCATCATAGCGCTTGATGGTTTTTGCGACTGCACTTGAAGAAACGTTTCAGATTGACTGACCTTGATGTCTTAAAGTACTGATGGATTGTTGTTTCTCTTTGCTTATTTGAGCTGTTCTTGCCATAATATTGACTTGAGCTGTATTCGAATACCAATACTAACATACTCTATACTACATATTTAATGAGTATATACTATTAGTTTATTTTAGTATACTGTAAATGAATGGGATCCTATCAGTTAAGCGTACTAGCTCTTCACCTGTCTACCTGAAGTTGTTGCTGTGCAACCTCTTGCTAGCTAGTTAGCGTGACAAATGACTAGTTAGACATTTTATGACTTTGGGTGTGTTCTTAAATTCAATCTGGAGTGCCAGAGTGCACTCATAAATTCAGAGCGTTGTCAGATTGTCCGTTTTGTAAATTCAGAGTGTTTCGCTATCGGAGTGCACACTGGTTGAGCATTCTGACCTTACAACAGCAGTCAAGGACCCAAGCTAACGTTGGCTAGCTTGCTAGCTACTTCCAGACACAAATGAGACTACTCTGATCATGTACTTGCCCTAGCAGAGCTGGTTAGGCAGTTTTCATGTTATCCAGAGCATTGGTGACTGTAACTGTGCTGCTGGCAAATTTAATTATGCTTTTTTGCCGACGTTTACTGACACCGGCCATATTCAACGGGTGTTGAGCACTTGAAAATTCATTATTCTGCGCTCTGGTACACTCAGACCAGGGTGCTCTGAAATCGGAGTAGATAGCCAGAGCGAATTTAAGAAAGCACCTGAATGAGAACGCACAACGACTATACGATTTAGCTAAGATTGATGGAAATAATCAAGTCAATAAACGTTGGGTAGTTAGTTATATACTGGCAAGTCTGACGTGTAAGTAGCCAATTAAGTTATGGAGCTAACACCTGTACATACTGCTGTAATAATATGCTATGTGGTTTGTAAGGACAGCGTAGCTAACAAATTGTCAGGCAACATAACGTGTAAGGTAACTTATTTGAAAAGTAATTTCTTTATTACATTGATCAACATTTTCTTAACATTTGTCATAATTAGTTAAAACAATGAATTTGTATCTGCTCTCATTGTGCAATGTGAAGCCACACCCATTTCCTGAAGAATTGTATTATGGGCCCTAAAGTACGGAAAGTGTCCTGTGTGTATACTTCATATTTTGCCAAATTTAGTACGACATCTGGGACATTTTGGCATACTAACTATATCCATACCATGACCAATAAGCATACTATATACTCAATTAACATCACAAATAGTACGGTTAGTGCGGTTAGCATGAGTATTCCAACACAGCTTTGCTCTTTTACCAAATAGGGCTATCTTCTGTATACCAACCCTACCTTGTCTCAAACGCATTAGAAGGAAAGAAATTCCACAAATTACATTTTAACAAGGCACACCTGTTAATTGAAATCAAATCAAAGTTTATTTGTCACATGCCCTGAGTACAACAGGTATTGTAGACCTTACAGTAAAATGCTTACTTACAGGTTCTAACCAATAGTGCAGAAAAGGTATTAGGTGAACAATTGGTAGGTAAAGAAATAAAACAACAGTAAAAAGACAGGCTTTATTCAGTAGCGAGGCCACATACAGACACCGGTTAGTCAGGCTGATTTTGAGGTAGTATGTACATGTAGATATGGTTAAAGTGACTATGCATATATGATGAACAGAGAGTTGCAGTAGCGTAAAAGAGGGATTGGTGGGTGGGACATAATGCAGATAGCCCGGTTAGCCAATGTGCGGGAGCACTGGTTGGTCGGCACAATTGAGGTAGTATGTACATGAATGTATAGTTTAAGTGACTATGCATATATGATAAACAGAGATTAGCAGCAGCATTCCAGGTGAAGCTGATTGAGAGAATACTAAGAGTGCAAAGCTGTCATCAAGGCAAAGGGTGGCTACTTTGAAGAATCTTCTTTGGTTACTACATGATTCCATATGTGTTATTTCATAGTTTTGATGTCTTTACTATTTGTCTACAATGTAGAAAAAAAGAACAAATAAAGAAAAACCCATGAATGAGTAGGTGTGTCCAAATTTTGGACGGTACTGAAAGTTTCCAAGAGCACAGTGGTCTCCATCATTGGGAAATGGAAAAAATGTGGAACTACCCAGACTCTGCCTAGAGCTGGCCATCTGAACAAACTGAACAACTGTGCAAGAAGGACCTTGGTCAGGGAGATGACCAAGAACCCAATGACCACTCTGACAGAACTAAACAACTTCTTTGCTCGCTTTGAGGACAATACAGTGCCACTGACACGGCCCTCTACCAAAACCTGCGGGCCGCTACCAAATCATTTAAACGTGTCAACCCTCGCAAGGCTGCAGGCCCAGACGGCATCCCCAGCCGCGTCCTAAGAGCATGCGCAGACCAGCTGGCTGGTGTGTTTACGGACATATTCAATCAATTCTTATCCCAGTCTGCTGTCCCCACATGCTTCAAGAGGGCCACCATTGTTCCTGTTCTCAAGAAAGCTAAGGTAACTGAGCTACATGACTACCGCCCCGTAGCACTCACTTCCGTCAACAGGAAGTGCTTTGAGAGACTAGTCAAGGACCATATCACCTCCACCCTACCTGACACCCTAGACCCACTCGAATTTGCTTACCGCCCCAATAGGTCCACAGGCAACGCAATCACACTGCACACTGCCCTAACCCATCTGGAAGAGAGGAATACCTATGTGAGAATGTTACCTACCCTCCAAACTCATCATCAAGCTCGAGACCCTGGGTCTCGACCCCGCCCTGTGCAACTGGGGCCTGGACTTCCTGACGGGCCGCCCCCAAGTGGTGAGGGTAGGTAACAACATCTCCACCCCGCTGATCCTCAGTACTAGGGTGCCACAAGGGTGCGTTCTCATCCCTCTCCTGTACTCCCTGTTCACCCACGACTTCGTGGCCATGCACGCCTCTAACTCAATCATCAAGTTTGCAGATGACACTACAGTGGTAGGCTTGATTACCAACAACGACGAGACGGCCTACAGGGAGGAGGGCAGGGCCCTCGGAGTGTGGTGTCAGGACTCAACTCAACTCACACTCAACGTCAACAAAACAGAGGAGATGATCATGGACTTCAGGAAACAGCAGAGGGAGCACCCCCCTATCCACATCAATGGGACAGTAGTAGAGGGTAGAAAGTTTTAAGTTCTTCGGCGTACACATCACGGAAAAACTGAAATGGTCCAACCACACAGACACCGAGCCACTGCCTGTTCACCCCGCTATCATCCAGAAGGCGAGGTCAGTACAGGTGCATCAAAGCAGGGACCGAGAGACTGAAAAACAGCTTATCTCAAGGCCATCATGTGACTGTTAAACAGCCATCACTAACATTGAGTGGCTGCTGCCAACATACTGACTCAACTCCAGCCACTTTAATAATGGAAAAGTTGATGTAATAAATGTATCACTAGCCACTTTAAACAATGCCACTTAATATAATGTTTACATACCCTACATTACTCATCTCATATGTATATACTGTACTCTATATCATCTACTGCATCTTGCCTATGCCGTTCTATATCATCACTCATTCATATATCTTTATGTACATATTCTTTATCCCTCTACACTTGTGTGTATAAGGTAGTAGTTGTGAAATTGTTAGGTTAGATTACTCGTTGAATATTACTGCATTGTCAGAACTAGAAGCACAAGCATTTCGCTACACTCGCATTAACATCTGCTAACCATGTGTATGTGACAAATAACATTTGTCTTGAGATGGGAGAACCTGCCAGAATGACGACAATCTCTGTAGCACTTCACCAATCTTGGCTTTATGGGAGAGTGGCCAGACGAAACTGTTCCTCAGAAAAAGGCACATGACATTACTCCTGGAGTTTGCAAAAAGGCACGTGAAAGACTGAGCATAAGTCAAGAGATTTTTTTTACATTTTATTTTACCTTTGATTTAACCAGGTAGGCTAGTTGAGAACAAGTTCTCATTTACAACTGCTACCTGGCCAAGATAAAGCAAAGCAGTGCAATACAAACAACAACACAGAGTTACACATGGGATAAACAAACATACAGTCAATAACACAATAAAAATCTATATACAGAGTGTGTAAATGAGGTAAGATTAGGGATGTAAGGCAATAAATAGTAATTACAATTTAGCAATTAAACACAGGAGTGATGAATGTGCAAGTAGAGATACTGGGGTGCAAAGGAGCAAAAAAATAACAATATGGGGATGAGGTTTTGTGGTCTGAGACAAACATTTTACTATTTGGCCTGAAAGCAAAGCGCTATGTCTGGAGAAACTAGGCACAGCTCATCACCCATCTCACACCATCCCTGAAAAGCATCCCCAATAGCATGATGCTGCCACCACCATGCTATGAGGGATGCTTTTCAGAGCCAGGTACTGGGAGACTGGTAAGGCTAGAGGAAACAATGAATGGAGCCAAATACAGGCAAATCCTCGATGAGAACCTGCTTCAGAGTGCAAATTAGACTGGGATGAAGATTTACGTTCCAACAGGACATTAACCCAAGCATACAGCCAAAGCAACGCTGGAATGGGTTCAGAACAAGAATGTGAAAGTCCTTGAGTGGCCCAGCCGAAGCTTGAGAAAATCTGCAGGGAAGACTGGGAGAAAATCCAGATGAGCAAAGCTGATACAGACATACCCAAGACAACTCAAAGATATAATTGTCGCCAAAGGTGCTTCTCCAAAGTATTGACTCAGGGTGTGAATACTTATGTAAATACAATTTCTGTATTTCATTTTCAATAAATTGGCAAAGCTGTCTAAAAACCTGTTTTCACTTTTGTCATTATGGGGTGTTGTGATGTCATTATGGGGTGTTGTGATGTCATTACGGGGTGTTGTGATGTCATTACGGGGTGTTGTGATGTCATTATGGGGTGTTGTGATGTCATTACGGGGTGTTGTGATGTCATTATAGGGTATTGTGTGTAGATGGGTGAGAATCTATTTTAATCCTTTTTGAATTTGGGCTGTAACAAGTTGTGGAATGAGTCGAGGGGTATGAATACTTTCTGAAGGTGCTGTATATAAGGGACATAGGCTAATTACAATTGGCCCAGAACAGAGCAGCACGTCTGGCCCTTAAATGTACACGGGGCTAATATCAACAACATGCATATCAATCTCTCCTGGCTCAAAGTAGAGGAGTGATTGACTGCATCAATACTGGTCTTTGTGAGAGGTGTTGATCTGTAAAAAGTACAGAACTGTCTGTTCAATTGGTTAACACACAACTCAAACATTCATACATACCCCTCGACATATCACCAGAGGACTCTTCAGTCCCTAAGTCCAGAACAGAGGCTAGGAAATGCATACTGAACTAAATAGAGCCATGACTACATGGAACTCTCTTCCACTTCAGGTTACTCAAGTTAGTAGTAAAATCTGATAAAAATGTAAAAAAAGATTAAACAACACCTCACGGTACAATGCGGACTGTGAAGAGAAACACACACACACACGCGCACACTCTTACTTACACACACATTCTATAACACACACTCTACACCCACACATTATTGTTTGTAATGTAAATTTGGATAACACACAATGTTTAGAGTAGCTGCTTCCTTGGCAACAGCTAATGGGGATCCTAATAAAATATTTACACGCCCTTTTCTTCTGTTGCTATGCAAAGTAGATGTTACCTCACCACAATCTTGATATTCCAGTTCGTCGCCATTCATCGTATTGGCAGCAGACTGAAAGTACAACTGTATGAGTTAAGAAAAGGAGAAACTTAATGAAGGGTTATGTCATTGGGAGGTGAATATAGCTCAGTCTAGACGGCCACTAGACTGTTAGTCCCTAACCCTTCAGTGTGCAGATCCAGAAAAAAATGGATTTGTGTCAGAAAAATGTTAGAAGCCTCAATAAACCCTTTTTATATTTCTTGCTCACTTACCTTGTCTCTTCAGACCTGCAAAACCTCTGAGGATATTATTGATTCAACACCAATGCAAACTTCCATTCCCAGTATAATGCCAATGTTGGAAAGGCTTTGGTCCACTTTGTGTGCACCTCTTCTCTTGATCAGCAGAGGTCAATGTTGATTCTCTCTCCCACAGGTACCAGAGAGCTGCTGAGGAGTCTAATGCAGAGAAGAAGAAAGCAGTGAGTATCTCCATTCAGATCCCCAACAGGAGGTCCACTCATGGAATTACAGGATGTGACGTCATTACATCAGACACACAGTCACCAGTTCAGTGATACACTTGTGGAGCTGTCCTCTTGGTCAATAACCTGTTTCTTTGACTCTGTCACCAGTGAACTATATGCTCAAGTGTGTATGCCAGAGTGGTTTTGTGCTCTCTTCTCTGCTTAGGCTACTTATGCTTGACAGTGAGTAAATAGGATAAAGCACTTTAGCATTCACATTGTAAAATGTCTGCCTCCTTTTTAGTGGGCCTTTTCAAAAATACCTCCCACACACACACAGTATTATCCTCATCCCGGCTGAGGATAGGAACACACACGGAGTCCAAGCCTAGCTCTGCCTGGTCACTTATTGTGATGGGCTGGCAGTCATGACCCTAATCCTGACTCAGTCTACTAATCGCAAAATAATTCCCTCTTGGGATAGTTGTCTGTATCTGTTGGGCAGTGCTGGAGAAGTGGACAAGGGAACAGGGAATAAGTGATCAGCCAATGTCATGCAGGAGTGCAAGGTAACTACCATTTTCCAATGGCTGATGAGGAATGTATTCTGATCATTGGTTACCTAGATGCCAGTTAATGTGGACCTAGATTGTAACACAGGAGTTGCCCTGCGTGACACAACATTGTGGAGAGGCTCAAGTAGTTGAAGACAAACATTGTTTAAACACAAGGTCCTTTCTTAGTCATTCAGAGCCACGCACACACTGCTCTTACTGTGTGGTGCATGCTGTTCCTTCCTGTCTGTGCTGAGTTAAACAGGTCCAGTCAGCACAATTGTTTGTGTGTGTGTGTGTGCGCACTGAGAGGCATGCAGGCAACACTGGTGTCAAGGGTGGGCTGTAAATTTTGCATGGAAGGAGGAAGAGAGGTCTCTGCTTTCTGAGATACCTGAAAGGCAGTCCTCTGTGTTGCGGTATGGAGCATAGGGGTCAGGAGTTGTAACTTTTCAGACATTGTTCTGTCTTTGCGTTTTTCCAGGTAAAACAGCAGCGATGTCATAATGAAGGATTACCTGTACATTTGGAACTGACAGATTACATGGGGCTAAAACAATTTAACATGAGCCTATGAGATGGCATGGTGGTCCACAAATAAACTGTAAGGAGCCTCCTGTAGTCTTCCTAATATTATGTTGACTATGTGGAATCTCAACCCCCCCCCCATTCAACTTATTATTTATTCTTAATGACATCTATTATGTTTTCTAACTGCAAAATACATGCAGAAGTTAATGATCGTTTTACAGGGGAATGGATGTTCCACTCCCTAAGAGCTATCATGGTCGATTACTGCACTCTCAATATGTGGTCCTCCCTGCTGCTGAGTCAGTCAGATTGAGTCACAGTTTGGGTTCTGACCTGGAGGTAAGTGTGTGTGTTCAGTAGCAGTAATGGCGGAAATTAGCCGCTTATAGCAGGAACCTGACTGTCACTGACCGAGATGGCTACATAGGTTAAACAGAACAACATAATGTGTTGTAGTTTACACTGTCTTCTTGAGGACAAAGGTGAAGAGTTTGGTTTTGTACAACAACACTGTCAGGAATTTGAATGTCATGATGTGATTTGGCATCACAGATCTCAACACTGCCAGCATGAGGTTCTGCAATATGACATCAGTGCATGGGTATGGCTCTGACATCACCCAATGTGGTATAGATTTGCTATTTTTAAAAATACTTTAGAACCGGAACCAGCAAGCTAGCTAGTAGTCAGATAGCCACTGCTAGCGGTCATCACCGTTAACTCGGACATCTGCCAGCCTCAGCCTCAGTAACATCAGAAGCTTCCTCCCTAAGTTTGTTTTATTCACTACTTTAGCACACTCCGCCAACCCGGATGTCCTAGCCGTGTCTGAACCCTGGCTTAGGAAGGCCACCAAAAATCCTGAAATTTCCATCCCTAACTAACATTTTCCGACAAGATAGAACTGCCAAAGGGGGCGGAGTTGCAATCTACTGCAGAGAGATCCTGCAGACTTCTGTCATACTATCCAGGTCTGTGCCCAAACAATTCGAGCTTCTATTTTTAAAAATCCACCTTTCCAGAAACAAATCTCTCACCTTTGCCGCTTGTTATAGACCCCCTTCAGCCCCCAGCTGTGCCCTGGACGCCATATGTGAATTGATCGCCCCCCATATATCTTCAGAGTTCCTATTGTTAGGTGACCTAAACTGAGATATGCTTAACACCCCGGCCGTCCTACAATCTAAGCTAGATGCCCTCAATCTCACACAAATTATCAAGGAACCTACCATGTACAACCCTAAATCCGTAACCATGTGCACCCTCTTAGATATCATCCTGACCAATTTGCCCTCTAAATACACCTCTGCTGTCTTCAACCAGGATCTCAGCGATCACTGCCTCATTGCCTGCGTGCGTAATGGGTCCGCAGTCAAACGACCACCCTTCATCACTGTAAAATGCTCCCTAAAACACTTCAGCGAGCAGGCCTTTCTAATCGACCAGGCCCTGGTATCCTGGAAGGATATTGACCTCATCCTGTCAGTAGAGGATGCCTGGTTGCTCTTTAAAAGTGCTTTCCTCTCCATCTTAAATAAGCATGCCCCATCCAATTAATGTAGAAATAAGAACAGATATAGATAGCCCTTGGTTCCCCCAGACTTGACTGCCCTTGGCCAGCACAAAAACATCCTGTGGCGTTCTGCATTAGCATTGAATAGTCCCCGCGATATGCAACTTTTCAGGCAAGTAAGGAACCAATATACTCAGTCAGTTAGGAAAGCTAAGGCTAGCTTTTTCAAACAGAAATTTTCTTCCTGTATCACTAATTCCAAAAAGTTTTGGGACACTGTTAAGTCCATGGAGAATAAGAGCACCTCCAACCAGCTGCCCACTTCACTGAGGCTAGGAAACACTGTCACCACCGATAAATCTACCCCGGCCAACATCTCAGCACACCCTGCAGCAACAGCTCACAATTTTGCCTAAGAACACAGCCATGAATAAAGAATAGTACCAACACATCCTCCAAGAGCAACTTCTCCCAACCACCCAGGAACAGTTTGGTGACGAACAATGCCTTTTCCAGCATGATGGAACACCTTGCCATAAGGCAAAAGTGATAACTAAGTGGCTCGGGGAACAAAACAACAATATATTGGGTCCATGGCCAGGAAACTCCCCAGACCTTAATCCCATTGAGAACTTGTGGTCAATCCTCAAGAGGCAGGTGGACAAACAAAACCCACATATTCTGACAAACTCCAAGTATTGATTATGCAAGATCAATCAGGATGTGGCCCAGAGGTTAACTGACAGCATGCTAGAGCGGATTGCAGAGGTCTTGAAAAAGAAGGGTCTACATTGCAAATTTGGACTCTTTGCATCTTCATGTAATTGTCAGTACAAGCCTTTGACACTTATGAAATGCTTGTAATTATACTTCAGTATTCCATAGTAACATCTGACAAAAATATTTAAAGACACTGAGTCAGCAGACTTTGTGAAAATTAATATTTGTGTCATTCTCAACTTTTGGCCACGACTGTAAATCTGGCCCTTCTTTCGACACTGTGCTAACAAACCTCCAAATGAGCTTCAATGCCATACATCACTCCATCCATGGCCTCCAACTGCTCTTAAATGCTAGTAAAACTAAATGCATGCTCTTCAACTGATCGCTGCCTGCACCTGCCCGCCCGACTAGCATCACTACTCTGGACGGTTCTGACCTAGAATATGTGGACAACTACAAATACCTTGGTTGTCAACCAGACTGTAAACGCTCCTTCCAGACTCACATCAAGCATCTCCAATCCAAAATTAAATCTAGAATTGGCTTCCTATTTTGCAACAAAGCCTCCTTTAGTCATGCTGCCAAACATGCCCTCGTTAAACTGACTATCCTACCAATCCTTGACTTGGCGAAGTCATTTACAAAATAGACTGTTGGCTGGCCCTCACTACATATCCGTCACCAAACCCACTGGCTCCAGGTCATCGATAAGTCTTTGTTAGATAAAGCCACGCCTTATCTCAGCTCACTGGTCACCATAGCAACACCCACCCTTAGCACGCGCTCCAGCAGGTAAATTGCTGCCAATGACTGAATTACATAAATCTCTGAAGCTGGAGTCTTATTTCTCCCTCTCTAACTTTGAGCTACAGCTGTCAGAGCAGCTTACCTATCATTGTACCTGTATGCAGCCAATCTTTAAATGGCACACCCAACTACCTCATCCCCATATTATTACTTACCCCCTTGGGTTGTGCCGTGGCGGAGATCTTTGTGGGCTATATTCGGCCTTGTCTCAGGATGGTAAGTTGGTGGTTGAAGATATCCCTCTAGTGGTGTGGGGGCTGTGCTTTGGCAAAGTGGGTGGGGTTATATCCTTCCTGTTTGGCCCTGTCCGGGGGTGTCATCGGATGGGGTCACAGTGTCTCCTGACCCCTCCTGTCTCAGCCTCCAGTATTTATGCTGCAGTAGTTTGTGTCGGGGGGCTGCTCCAGTTTCAACTGTTCTGCCTGTGATTATTATTATTTGACCATGCTGGTCATTTATGAACATTTGAACATCTTGGCCATGTTCTGTTATAATCTCTACCCGGCACAGCCAGAAGAGGACTGGCCACCCCACATAGCCTGGATCCTCCCTAGGTTTCTTCCTAGGTTTTGGCCTTTCTAGGGAGTTTTTCCTAGCCACCGTGCTTCTACACCTGCATTGCTTGCTGTTTGGGGTTTTAGGCTGGGTTTCTGTACAGCACTTTGATATATCAGCTGATGTACGAAGGGCTATATAAATACATTTGATTTGCTCTTTTGCACCCCAGTATCTCTACTTGCACATCATCATCTGCACATCTATCACTCCAGTATTAATGCTAAATTGTAATTATTTCGCATCTACGGCTTGTTTATTGCTTACCTCCCTACTCTTCTAGATTTGCACACACTGTACATAGATTTTTCTATTTTTCTTTTCTATTGTGTTATTGACTGTACAATTATGTGTAACTCTGTTTTTTTGTCGCACTGCTTTGCTTTATCTTAACCAGGTCGCAGTTGTAAATGAGAACTTGTTCTCAACTGGCCTACCTGTTTAAATAAAGGTGAAGTAAAGTTTAAAAAATAAATATTTATTTCTCACAAAAATGGAATCCTTCAGCTGTGTTTGAGCTGGATTTACACAAAAAATAACAACATATATTTAACATCTTTATTTGGGGATCAACATCAATAAGGGAAGTGAAAACTAAAGTTTAAAAAAAAGACTCAGTCAGTGAAGAGTTAAACCTTTTCCCAAATGTATCATTTTCTGGTTTCCTGGGGTATTACCCCCGCCGCACCGCAGTCTCTCTCTCCTGGTCTTGATGGGGGGTGGGCTAGTTCTTACATGCAGAGTTTTTCTAACTGCTAACATCTGGGAGAGCTTGATCACTCTCACTTAGCACAGACCAGAGAGAAGGACTGCAGACTGATTCCAGCTACAGGACTCTCTCCCCCTGCCTGCCACCTAGCCTCCCCACTACGCCTCGTTTCGTCTCGCTCTCACAGGTTTCACCACTTCTCTTTTAAAAAAACAGGAACAAACTTTTCATTGTCTGCTGCTCCTTTTCTTTTGTACTTATTGTACTCCAGTTGCTCTCACAAAGATAATTATTGGGATTCTCTGACCTTCTTTCCCTTCGTTCAGTCCTCCCTTAAGCTCTGCTCTTTTTTCATGTGTTTCCATCTAGTTTCTGTCACATCCTTTGTTGGTGGAACATGGCTTGATGTATTTTGCAGGTTAGGTTTGTTGGAATTGCATGGTTGTGGTGTGTGTGTGGTCAATGCGATGACATTGGGAAGTCGTGTAAGCTTTTTATATCTCTCTCAAGTTTGTGTGGACCTCCAATGCTATATGGTTGACCACCTCATTATCACGTTGAAGGGAAAAGTCAGGTTTGTTCTTTGTTAGGGAGTTGTGGATGTTGATGGTTACCTACTGCTTGGGGCTTGTGTTATGGATGTCCTTTTACCACTTAGAATACATATTGTTTCTCTTCTTCGTGGGTGTGAACCGTGCGATATAGATGGTTGTATTGAGTTAAGCTCTATTTACCATAGCCCAGTGCGGTTCCATGACAGGAACATAGAGTTCCCCATGTAAACTTAACTTTATTAGTTCATTAGTTGACTCTATTCTGCTTTCAAAGGGCCATATGTTTTACATACCTTTTCAGAACTTCCCCATATTACACAGACTGTTTCCAAGCGGGTGTTCATTTCCATATTTTCTAGTGAAAATCAAACTCATGGACGTCACACAGTGGAGTATTGTTGTCCTCTAATAGTTCAGCTTGCTACTCGGCGTCAGTTATGGTTTGGGAGCTTCATGGATGGTTGAGCCTATATGCTTAGCAGAGCAGAGAACCCTCTGTACTTTCAGGAAAAGGTGAGGTAGGGTGCCACAGAATGGAATGCGGTTGGGAAAGAGGTCTCCATGTTTAGTGCTGCTCTCTCTCCATCTTGAGCCAAGACTTTGTTTGCCTCTCTAGAGTTGATTGTACAGCAGCTGATGATTGCCAGCTCTGACTTCAGCTACTGTGACAACATTTCTCTTTCCTGGACCAACTCTGGGAACAGCTGCTTATCTAATTTGACTTTTCTTCCACGTCAGTAACTACTGCTGTTCACAAAGTATTTTCCTACTGTGGCCTCAGGAACAAAGTTATGAGCTTCTGATTTTTCCTCTGTTTTTTCCTGTTCATTTGGTTGCAGTCTCGGTGCTTGGAATTGGATTACATAATACAGGATGTAGGAAGTAAATGGTGATGACTATTTGGTTGGTAATGGTTTCATTCTAGCTTGTTTAGTAATTTGATCCCACACAGTTGAAAAATGAGACTGACTATTTGTATTATTAACTGTTATAAATTGGTACCGTGTTTCTCATGCAAGACTACTCCTACACACGAGTACCTCTTTCAGGACATTGCTTTAGTCAGTAACTTCAAGACATTCTTCCTGTTGACCATTCACTAATCTGCTCTCCTCTTCTTCCTGTCAGTCGGTGGAGAGCCTGCCTCCCACCCTGCGTTCAGGGAACCTGAGTGTTCTGAAGAAGCGCTGGGAGCAGCCAGGTCCTCGCCAAGACAGACCCGCCCCGCTACCCAACGGGCCACCCCGTGCCCGCCTCTCCCCCTCTGCCGTACCAAAACCAACCCCCCTGACCGAGCACCTTCCCCCAGCCAAGTCTCCGGAATCCTTGAACACTCAGGGTGGCCAAAGCACAGCCTTCAGCCGCTTCCAGTATCCTGCACCTGCAGCTATAGCCGAGGAGGGACAGAGAGGGATGGAGAAGAAAGCGCAGCGGCCAAGCGAGCGAGAGGAGGAGAAAGAGCTGATGCAGGTGGAAGACGAGGTGGTGCCACCCAGCCCCTGCACACCCATCGAGAAACCCAGCGTGCCTCTCAACAGCCTGAAGATGATGTTTGAGAAGGGAGAGGGCACCAAGGGAAAGGTAAGACTGATAAGGCACACATACACAGTGGGTATGTATCCCTCTACACCGTATCTTTCCCTCTTTCCTCTGATGATACTTCTCTCTCTCACTCTGTCTCTTGGCATCTTCCTCAACATGTAGCTGCTCCGCAGAGTTGTGGGGTCAGGTCAGTCATCTGTGTGTGTGTGTGTGATTGGTTAGCCCCCTGTATCCAGCTGGGATGCAGCTGAACTCTTGATCTGTTGTTGCACAGCCAGAGATTTGAATGCTTCCTTTGAACCAGAGTCATGCTAGCAGTCACATTCCTTGGTACCTGATGCAATCGTGCTTTTCAAAAAGCTCTGTCTCTTGACTTCATAAGGCACCCCAAAGACCACTGTCTGTCTCAGTGCACATCACTAAGCACAGACAGAACACCCATTCACTGAGACTTCAGCACGCACACACACTTAGAGGAAACTTGCTAAAACTAGTTTACCTAATAACACAAGAGGCTCTCAAATGTGCATACACACACTGACTTGACGGAGACACCCCCAGTTGAGAAGTGAAATACTTTGTGCTAGACACACTGAGGGAGGGTCTCCTGTGGCTCCTCAGATATTAGCATAGATAAGTCACTCATTAGTGGCCATGTTAATGAACCGGCCCTCTCAGGCCCATTACTGCCTAACTAACTCAACCCTTCAGTCCCTCTCTTCTGTCCCCACATTAAGTTTCCTTAAGTCAATTATTCACACTGCCCATATGCCCTGTCCCTTATCTCTTCCTAAACAACCCCCTCTTTAGTGCACAAACACACACGTACGTACACCATAATTGCCCAGGGTCAAGAAGGTACCCACATTCCTTGTCTCTCTCTTCAAAGACCCACCATTTTTGGAATTCTCCTTCCTTCCTTTCACTCTCTGTGTCCTGTCATTCTCCTTCAGTTAGGTATTCACCCCCCATGGCCCCCAACCCACCTCTCTCAGCATCACACAAGATTACACTCCACTTCTGTACACTGCTGATCCACCTATTTTTAAGTATCCTGTTTCCTCTCAAATGTTCTTGTCTAATAAAAGTTGAGTAAAACTTTGGGGTGTGACTCTGAGACAATAGTATTTTGTATACATCATATTATTGTGAGACAATAGTGTATTGTATTCCTGGTGGTCTCTGCTTACCCTGGCTTAGCCAACAGTGTTGATGGGAGGTGGGAGAGCAAGGCTGTGGAGTCCAACTCGGACCGGAGTAAGTTGCCACCACGCGTTGGTGTTTATCTCTTTTAAGTGTGTTCATGATGACCAGTGATGACTAGTCTAAGACCTAGGCCTACATGTTGGAATTTCCCCCAGTGTCTCCTTAGGGAGACTGGTCTGAGAACAGTGGTTGTGTTGTAGTCTTTGTTCTCTCAGCCAGTCAGACGAGGCGTGCCACAATGGCCATGGTTCAGGACTTGTACTGAATTTACTGCCAGAGCTTTTAAAGAGGGGAGTGACGGTAGGAGGGCCTCGACTCGTCTTTGTCTGAGAGCTGTGCTCGGTGTGTTTCCTTAATACACATACGCACAAAATGTATTGCTACCCCAGTGCATTTCAGCTGACTACACCCGGCTGACCAGAGCTGAGGTGGGGTTGAGCATGGGGGGAGGCGAAGCTCATCCCCAGGTGTACACACATGGACTCACACTCAAATCAAATCAAATCAAATTTTATTTGTCACATACACATGGTTAGCAGATGTTAATGCGAGTGTAGCGAAATGCTTGTGCTTCTAGTTCCGACAATGCAGTAATAATCAACAAGTAATCTAACTAACAATTCCAAAACTACTGTCTTATACACAGTGTAAGGGGATAAAGAATATGTACATAAGGATATATGAATGAGTGATGGTACAGAGCAGCATAGGCAGGATACAGTAGATGGTATCGAGTACAGTATATACATGAGGTGAGTATGTAAACAAAGTGGCATAGTTAAAGTGGCTAGTGATACATGTATTACATAAGGATGCAGTCGATGATATAGAGTACAGTATATACGTATGCATATGAGATGAATAATGTAGGGTAAGTAACATTATATAAGGTAGCATTGTTTAAAGTGGCTAGTGATATATTTACATCATTTCCCATCAATTCCCATTATTAAAGTGGCTGGAGTTGAGTCAGTGTCAGTGTCAGTGTGTTGGAAGCAGCCACTCAATGTTAGTGGTGGCTGTTTAACAGTCTGATGGCCTTGAGATAGAAGCTGTTTTTCAGTCTCTCGGTCCCAGCTTTGATGCACCTGTACTGACCTCGCCTTCTGGATGATAGCGGGGTGAACAGGCAGTGGCTCGGGTGGTTGATGTCCTTGATGATCTTTATGGCCTTCCTGTAACATTGGGTGGTGTAGGTGTCCTGGAGGGCAGGTAGTTTGCCCCCGGTGATGCGTTGTGCAGACCTCACTACCCTCTGGAGAGCCTTACGGTTGTGGGCGGAGCAGTTGCCGTACCAGGCGGTGATACAGCCCGCCAGGATGCTCTCGATTGTGCATCTGTAGAAGTTTGTGAGTGCTTTTGGTGACAAGCCGAATTTCTTCAGCCTCCTGAGGTTGAAGAGGCGCTGCTGCGCCTTCTTCACGATGCTGTCTGTGTGAGTGGACCAATTCAGTTTGTCTGTGATGTGTATGCCGAGGAACTTAAAACTTGCTACCCTCTCCACTACTGTTCCATCGATGTGGATAGGGGGGTGTTCCCTCTGCTGTTTCCTGAAGTCCACAATCATCTCCTTAGTTTTGTTGACGTTGAGTGTGAGGTTATTTTCCTGACACCACACTCCGAGGGCCCTCACCTCCTCCCTGTAGGCCGTCTCGTCGTTGTTGGTAATCAAGCCTACCACTGTTGTGTCGTCCGCAAACTTGATGATTGAGTTGGAGGCGTGCGTGGCCACGCAGTCGTGGGTGAACAGGGAGTACAGGAGAGGGCTCAGAACGCACCCTTGTGGGGCCCCGGTGTTGAGGATCAGCGGGGTGGAGATATTGTTGCCTACCCTCACCACCTGGGGGCGGCCCGTCAGGAAGTCCAGTACCCAGTTGCACAGGGCGGGGTCGAGACCCAGGGTCTCGAGCTTGATGACGAGCTTGGAGGGTACTATGGTGTTGAATGCCGAGCTGTAGTCGATGAACAGCATTCTCACATAGGTATTCCTCTTGTCCAGATGGGTTAGGGCAGTGTGCAGTGTGGTTGAGATTGCATCGTCTGTGGACCTATTTGGGCGGTAAGCAAATTGGAGTGGGTCTAGGGTGTCGGGTAGGGTGGAGGTGATATGGTCCTTGACTAGTCTCTCAAAGCACTTCATGATGACGGAAGTGAGTGCTTCGGGGCGGTAGTCGTTTAGCTCAGTTACCTTAGCTTTCTTGGGAACAGGAACAATGGTGGCCCTCTTGAAGCATGTGGGAACAGCAGACTGGTATAGGGATTGATTGAATATGTTCGTAAACACACCGGCCAGCTGGTCTGCGCATGCTCTGAGGGCGCGGCTGGGGATGCCGTCTGGGCCTGCAGCCTTGCGAGGGTTAACACGTTTAAATGTCTTACTCACCTCGGCTGCAGTGAAGGAGAGTCCGCATGTTTTCGTTGCAGGCCGTGTCAGTGGCACTGTATTGTCCTCAAAGCGGGCAAAAAAGTTATTTAGTCTCCCTGGGAGCAGGACATCCTGGTCCGTGACTGGGCTGGATTTCTTCTTGTAGTCCGTGATTGACTGTAGACCCTGCCACATGCCTCTTGTGTCTGAGCCGTTGAATTGAGATTCGACTTTGTCTCTGTACTGACGCTTAGCTTGTTTGATAGCCTTGCGGAGGGAATAGCTGCACTGTTTGTATTCGGTCATGTTACCAGTCACCTTGCCCTGATTAAAAGCAGTGGTTCGCGCTTTCAGTTTCACGCGAATGCTGCCATCAATCCACGGTTTCTGGTTAGGGAATGTTTTAATCGTTGCTATGGGAACGACATCTTCAACGCACGTTCTAATGAACTCGCACACCGAATCAGCGTATTCGTCAATATTGTTATCTGACGCAATACGAAACATGTCCCAGTCCACGTGATGGAAGCAGTCTTTGAGTGTGGAGTCAGCTTGGTCGGACCAACGTTGGACAGACCTCAGCGTGGGAGCCTCTTGTTTTAGTTTCTGTCTGTAGGCAGGGATCAACAAAATGGAGTCGTGGTCAGCTTTTCCGAAAGGAGGGCGGGGCACTCCATCTCACACACACACATTAGTGCCCGCCCCAGCTGTAGCTCAGCGCCTGCTCTGGGCTGATGCCATCTACAGCAGTGACGATGTCATGGGAGTGTTATGCACACACTCCTTACCCCCCAATCACTGGAGGCCTACAAACTCACACTCCTCTCTCTCACTCACTCACTCTCTCACTCTCACTCACTCTCTCACTCTCACTCACTCTCTCACTCTCACTCACTCTCACACTCCTTCTCTCTCTCACTCTCTCACTCTCTCACTCTCTCACTCACTCACTCACTCACTCACTCACTCACTCACTCACTCACTCACTCACTCTCTCACTCACACCTTCCCTCTCTCCCCTTGTTTCTAGTTATTTTTTACTCTCTGTATTCACACTTTCTCTTTGTCTCTACTGTTTTTCGATCAGCCCTGGGGTGTAAGGAATCCGCATGCTTCCCATCCGGAACAGTCTGTGCATAATATTATGATGACATTTTGTGACGTTTTGGTCTTCGGTAAGGTTTTTTTTCGAACGGTTCGTGAAAAAAGAAAAGTAGCCGACGTCTACGCCCCTTCTTCAGTGATTGGTCAACAGCAGGGATTTTTCAATTAAGGGTTTATCGTTATTCAACGAGAGACGACTTGTTTTAATGCACATTTTTTCAGAGTTCGGCTTGGTACCAGCCACCTTATGAGCTAGGATGTTGTATATCAGTCCATCTAAATAGCTGTAATGGAGCCTGGACATAAAAGGTTGAGATGGAACAAATCATGCTGGGCTCTGATTCACTGCCTGTCTGGGCCCTAAATAAAACCCTATATTGCTTGCCACCGGCATTCGTCTTATCTCTATTACCATAGTATTCAAAACATAGGTACCGAAGTTATTACTTTTTTTTGCATAGTTTTGTACAGTACCAGTTAGATGTTTGGACATACCTACTCATTCAAGTTTTTTTTATTTTTAAATTTGTACTATTTTCTACCTTGTAGAATAATAATGAAGACATCAAAACTATGAAATAACACACATGGAATCATGTGGTAACCAAAAAAGTTTTAAACTAATCAAAATATATTTTATATGTGAGATTTTTCAAAGTTGCCACCCTTTGCCTTGATGACAGCTTTGCACACTCTTGGCATTCTCTCAACCAGTGTATCGCTGCAGAATGCTGTGGTAGCCATGCTGTTTAAGTGTGCCTTAAATTCTAAATAAATAACAGACCATGTCACCAGTAAAGTACAATCACACCTCCTCTTCCATGCTTCACGGTGGGAACCACACATGCAGAGGTCATCTATTCACCTACTCTGCATCTTACAAAGACACGGCGGTTGGAACCAAAAATCGCATTTGGATTCATCAGACCAAAGGACAGATTTCCACTGGTCTAATGTCCATTGCTTGAGTTGCTTGGCCCAAGCAAGACTCTTCTTATTGGTGTCCTTTAGTAGTGGTTTCTTTGCAGCAATTCCACCATGAAGGCCTAATTCACGCAATCTCCTCTGAACAGTTTGTTGATGTGTCTGTTACTTGAACTCTGTGAAGCATTAATTTGGGCTGCAATCTGAGGTGCACTCAATTGCTGATTTCTTAGGCTGGTAACTCCAATGAACTTATCCTCTGCAGCAGAGGTAACTCTGGAACTTCCTTTCCTGTGGCGGTCCTCATGAGAGCCAGTTTCATTATCAGTGCGAACCACCGCATTTAACCATGGCAAGGTGACTGGGGATCTGGTCAAATATAAACAGTGTAGTTATTCCCTCCGTAAGGCAATCAAACAGGCAAAATGTCAGCCAATTCAACGGCTCAGACACAAGACGTATGTGGCAGGGTCTACAGTCAATCACAGATTACAAAGGGAAAACCAGCCACATCGCGGACACCGTCTTGCTCCCAGACAATCTAAGCACCTTCTTCGGCCCGTTTTGAGGATAACACAGTGTCATCGACGCGGCCCGCTACCAAGGACTGGGAGCTCTCCTTCTCCGTGGTCGACGTAAGACATTTTAAACGTGTTAACCCTCGCAAGGCTGCCGGCCCAGACGGCATCCCTAGCCGCGTCCTCAGAGCATGCGGAGACCAGCTGGCTGGAGTGTTTACAGACATATTCAATCTGTCCCTATCCCAGTCTGCTGTCCCCAAATACTTTAAGATGGCCACCATTGTTCCCGTACCCAAGAAAGCAAAGGTAACTGGACTAAATGACTATCGCCCAATAGCACTCCCTGTCATAATTGTATTTATTTAATCTATATTTAACCAGGTAGGCTAGTTAAGAACAAGTTCTCATTTACAACCGCGACCTGGCCAAGATAAAGCAAAGCAGTGCCACACAAACAACAACAGAGTTACACATGGAATAAACAAACATACAGTCAATAATACAATAAAAAAAGTCTAGATACAGTGTGTGCAAATGAGGTAGGATAAGGGAGGTAAGACAATGAATAGGCCATAGTGGCTAAATAATTACAATATAGCAATTAAACACTGGAGTGATAAATGTGCAGAAGATGAGTGTGCAAGTAGAGATACTGGAGTGCAAAGGAGCAAAATAAAAATAACAGTTTGGGGATGAGGTAGTTGGATGGGCTATTTACAGATGGACTATGTACAGGTGCAGTGATCTGGCAGCAGAGAACTGTAAGGAAAGGTGGCTAAAGGAGGAATTGGCTTTGGGGGTGACCAGTGAAATGTACCTGCTGGAGCGCGTGCACGGGTGGATGCTGCTATGGTGACCAGTGAGCTGAGATAAGGCGGGGCTTTACCTAGCAAAGACCTATAGATCAAATGTTATTTGTCACATACACATGGTTAGCAGATGTTAATGCGAGTGTAGCGAAATGCTTGTGCTTCTAGTTCCGACAATGCAGTAATAACCAACGAGTAATCTAACCTAACAATTCCAAAACTACTACCTTATACACACAAGTGTAAAGGGATAAAGAATATGTACATAAATATATATGAATGAGTGATGGTACAGAACAGCATAGGCAAGATGCAGTAGATGGTATCGAGTGCAGTATATACATATGAGATGACTGTACCCTAATGTAGGATATGTAAACATATGTAAACAACAGCATAATTTAAAGTGGCTAGTGATACATGTATTACATAAAGATGCAGTAGATGATATAGAGTACAGTATATACATATACATATGAGATGAGTAATGTAGGGTATGTAAACATTATCTTAAGTAGCATTGTTTAAAGTGGCTAGTGATATATACTGCTCAAAAAAATAAAGGGAACACTTAAACAGCACAATGTAACTCCAAGTCAATCACACTTCTGTGAAATCAAACTGTCCACTTAGGAAGCAACATTGATTGACAATAAATTGCACATGCTGTTGTGCAAATGGAATAGACAACAGGTGGAAATTATAGGCAATTAGCAAGACACCCCCAATAAAGGAGTGGTTCTGCAGGTGGTGACCACAGACCACTTCTCAGTTCCTATGCTTCCTGGCTGATGTTTTGGTCACTTTTGAATGCTGGCGGTGCTTTCACTCTAGTGGTTTGCTGTGTCTGTCAGCGTAGTGTCCAGAGCATGGAGGTGCTACCAGGAGACAGGCCAGTACATCAGGAGAAGTGGAGGAGGCCGTAGGAGGGCAACAACCCAGAAGCAAGACCGCTACCTCCGCCTTTGTGCAAGGAGGAGCAGGAGGAGCACTGCCAGAGCCCTGCAAAATGACCTCCAGCAGGCCACAAATGTGCATGTGTCTGCTCAAACGGTCAGAAACAGACTCCATGAGGGTGGTATGAGGGCCCGACGTCCACAGGTGGGGGTTGTGCTTACAGCCCAACACCATGCAGGACGTTTGGCATTTGCCAGAGAACACCAAGATTGGCAAATTCGCCACTGGCGCCCTGTGCTCTTCACAGATGAAAGCAGGTTCACACTGTGCACATGTGACAGAGTCTGAAGACGCCGTGGAGAACGTTCTGCTGCCCGCAACATCCTCCAGCATGACCGGTTTGGCGTTGGGTCAGTCATGGTGTGGGGTGGCATTTATTTGGGGGGCCGCACAGCTCCACCTCCATGTGCTCGCCAGAGGTAGCCTGACTGCCATTAGGTACCGAGATGAGATCCTCAGACCCCTTGTGAGACCATATGCTGGTGCGGTTGGCCCTGGGTTCCTCCTAATGCAAGACCATGCTAGACCTCATGTGGCTGGAGTGTCAGCAGTTCCTGCAAGAGGAAGGCATTGATGCTATGGACTGGCCTGCCCGTTCCCCAGACTTGAATCTAATTGAGCACATCTGGGACATCATGGCTCGCTCCATCCACCAACAGATGCCACGTTGCACCACAGACTGTCCAGGAGTTGGCGGATGCTTTAGTCCAGGTCTGGGAGGAGATCCTTCAGGAGACCATCCGCCACCTCATCAGGAGCATGCCCAGGCATTGTAGGGAGGTCATACAGGCACGTGGAAGCCACACACACTACTGAGCCTCATTTTGACTTGTTTTAAGGACAAGTTGGATCAGCCTGTAGTGTGGTTTTCCACTTTAATTTTGAGTGTGACTCCAAATCCAGACCTCCATGAGTTGATAAATTTGATTTCCATTGATCATTTTTGTGTAATTTTGTTGTCAGCACATTCAACTATGTAAAGAAAAAAGTATTTAATAAGAATATTTCATTCATTCAGATCTAGGATGTGTTATTTTAGTGTTCCCTTAATTTTTTTGAGCAGTGTATTTTTTACATCAATTCCCATCTATTTCCATTATTAAAGTGGCTGGAGTTGAGTCAGTATGTTGGCAGCAGCCACTCAATGTTAGTGGTGGCTGTTTAACAGTCTGATGGCCTTGAGATAGAAGCTGTTTATCAGTCTCCCGGTCCCTGCTTTGATGCACCTGTACTGACCTTGCCTTCTTATAGATGACCTGGAGCCAGTGGGTTTGGCGACAAATATGAAGCGAGGTCCAGCCAACGAGAGCATACAGGCTGCAGTGGTGGGTAGTATATGGGACTTTGGTGACAAAACGGATGGCACTGTGATAGACTGCGTCCAATTTGCTGAGTAGAGTGTTGGAGGCTATTTTGTAAATGACATCGCCGAAGTCGAGGATCGGTAGGATAGTCAGTTTTACGAGGGTATGTTTGACAGCATGAGTGAAGGATGCTTTGTTCCGAAATAGAAAGCCAATTCTAGATTTAATTTTGGAGATGCATAATGTGAGTTTGAAGTGCTTTGAGAGAATAGTCGAGGATCATATGACCTCCACCTTACCTGCCACCCTAGACCCACTTCAGTTTGTATACCGCTTCAACAGGTCTACAGTTCTGCACGCAATCGCCATCACACTGCCCTATCCCATCTCTATCCCAAGAGGAATACCTATGTGAGAATGCTATTCATTGACTACAGCTCAGCATTCAACACCATAGTACCCTCCAAGCTCATCATTAAGCTTGAGTCCCTGGGTCTCAACCCCGCCCTGTGCAATTGAGTCCTGGACTTTCTGACGGGCCGCCCCGCAGGTGGTGAAGGTAGGAAAAAACATCTCCACTTTGCTGATCCTCAACACTGGGGCCCCATAGAGGTGCATGCTCAGCCTCCTCCTCTACTCCCTCTTCCCCCATTACTGTGTGGCCATGCACTCTTCCAACTCAATAATCATGTTTGCAGACGACAACAGTAGTGGGCTTGATTACCAACAATGACGAGACAGCCTACCGGGAGGAGGTGAGGGCCCTTGGAGTGTGGTGTCAGGAAAACAACCTCTCACTCAACGTCAACAAAACAAAGGAGATGATTGTGGACTTCAGGAAACAGCAGAGGGGGCACCTCCCCTATCCACATTAACGGGACAGTAGTGGAGAAGGTGAAACGTTTTTAAAGTTCCTTGGCGTACACATCACAGACAAACTGAAATGGTCCACCCACACAGAGAGTGGTGAAGGTGCAACAGCACCCTCACTAACATTTACAGATGCACAATTGAGAGCATCCTGTCGTGCTGTATCACCGCCTGATATGGCAACTGCACCGCCCTCAAACGCAGGGCTCTCCAGAGTGTGGTGCGGTCTGCACAACGCATCACCGGGGGCAAACTACCTGCCTCCAGGACACCTACAGCACCCGACGTTACAGGAATGCCAAAAAGATCATCAAGGACAACAACCACCCGAGCCACTGCCTGTTCACCCCACTACCATCCAGAAGACGAGATCAGTACAGGTGCATCAAAGCTGGGACCGAGAGACTGATAAACAGCCAACACTAACACAGAGGCTGCTGCCTACATCGACTCCAATCATTAGGCACTTTAATAAATGGATTACTTTAAAAAATGGATCACTTTAAAAAATACATAGGGCATAGGCCTACCCACTTGGGAGCCAGACCCAGCCAATCAGAGTTTTCCCCCACATAAAGGGTTTATTACCGACAGAAATATGTCTGTTTCATCAGCTGTCCGGGTGGCTGGTCTCAGATGATCCTTCAGGGGAAGAAGTCTGATGTGGAGGTCCTGTGCTGGCGTGGTAACACGTGGTCTGCAGTTGTGAGGCCGGTTGGACGTACTGCCGATTTCTCTAAAACGACGTTGGAGGTGGCTGATGGTAGAGAAATTAACATTCAATTCTCTGGCAACAGCTCTGGTGGACAGTCCTGCAGTCAGCATGCCAATTGCACAACTTGAGACATCTGTGGCATTGTGTTGTGTGGCAAAACTGTACATTATAGGGTGGCATTTTATTGTCCCATGCACAAGGTGCACCTGTGTAATTTATTTGACCTTTATTTAGCTAGGCAAGTCAGTTAAGAAGAAATTCTTATTTTCAATGACGGCCTGTTCAGGGGCAGAACGACAGATTTGTACCTTGTCAGCTCGGGGATTTGAACTTGCAACCTTTCGGTTACTGTCCAACACTCTAACCACTAGGCTACCTGTCGGTAGCCTGTCAGGTGAATGGATTATCTTGGCAAAGGAGAAATGCCCATTAACAGGGATGTAATCAAATTTGTGCAAAAAATTGGGGAGAAATATGTTTTTGTGCATATTTCAGCTCACGAAACATGGGACCAACACCTTACATGTTGCGTTTATATACAAAAACAAATTATGTACATTTCTCAGATTTGGTGTGGTTTAAGCATTTTTGTGGACTTAGAACATCCAATTTGATTGTTTTTCTAAAAGAAACTAGGAAAAAAGGCAAACTGGAAAAACAAAACCTTTACTTTTGAAGATAATGTTGGCTATTTCATTTTAATGTTTTAATAAAATACATAATTTGAAGAAAAAACATTTGTGGCAATTCATTTCTTGCAGTAAAATTGTAAATAATACTTTAATCTCAAGAGAAGACAGGTTAAATGTTAAAGGTTTCATGCTCTCTTAGAAAAAATGGTCCTAATCATATAGGCCTAGACCTAAACAATATCCAAAACAACTAACAATACACTGAATTCATACATTTTCAGTCATTTTAAATTGTAAAGTCATGTCTTTCTATACAATACCTTTTTGTGTGCAAATCTGTCAAGGCAAAGGGTGAAGAATCTGAAATATATATTGATTTGTTTAACACTTTTGATTCCATATGTGTTATTTCATAGTTTTGATGTCTTCATTATTATTCTAAAATGTAGAAAATATTCCAAATAAAGACCTTTTGAATAAGTAGGTGTGTCCAAACGTTTGACTGGAACTCTGTCATGGTAAAGTAGTGTCTCATAATGTGTTGTGTTAAGTACTGTTTTATTGTGTGTAGCAGCCGCTAATGGGGATCCAGAGTAAATACAAAAGGAAACATTTCAATTAGTCTACACCTGTTGTTTACTAAGCATGTGACACATGCCATTAGATTTGAATACCATAACAAATGTTTCCAATCTAGGAGGTAAACTCACTAAGGTATTCAATCATTTCACTGTGTATTTCAGATGGAGTCAAGGCCACCGAAATAGAGCTCCTTCTGCGAAAAACATCCCTCTGTGTTTTAAAGTGTATAGCCTACTGGTGTAGAGGCTGGGGGTGTGTGCATGCGTGTTAATGGGTAGAGTGGCTGTGTCATGGGGGAGTTGGTGGGGGGGGACAGACAGTCCTATCTGACTCTGGCTCTTGAGCTTATTAGGGGATTAACTCTGTGTACACATGTCCGCACCCATACAGTATGTGTACATACAGTAGTGTGTGTGGTTAGTGGTGGTGTAGGGGTCACGTCTCGCTTGACTTTCTGGTAAGTCATTATGTGGTTCATTGCCGTTTCCATCTGTTGTGTGGTGCTAGAAGTGTTTCACATCTATGAAGTGGTTTGTCTTGTCATATTTGTTTATTTTCCAATTTTAAATACATATTATGCATAATGGTTCTTTGTTAATAACCATAAAGAATTGGGTTTAGCTGTAGAATTCATTACATCTGCTGTCCAAAATTTGCCGAATGCAGTAAATTCACCATCTTGTTCAAATTTGAAATGTTTCAGCAACTTGAGACAATTGAGCTTCTTATGAAATATGATATCAGCATAGATATTTGGTGATTGTTTTGGTGTTTAACAGTAAAGTGTTCCTTACTGTTATCAGTCTCTCTTGGGCAAATTAGATTAATCACTGACGTGAACACTTGGTTTTTGGTTAGGTCTAGAGCTAAAATACTGGCTCCCGTGTGGCCCAGCGGTCTAAGGCACTGCATCGCAGTGCAAGAGGCGTCACTGCAGTCCCTGGTTCGATTCCAGGATGCATCACATCCGGCCATGATTGGGAGTCCCATAGGGCGGTGCACAATTGGTCCAGCATTGGCAGGGACAGGACGTCATTGTAAATAAGAATTTGTTCTTAACTGACTTAAAGGTGAAATAAATAAATAAATAAAATAGAGCAAGGTGTGGGGGGGGAATAGAACATGCTCCAAATGGGTGTGTGTTTTGTTGTGTACCTGTGTTTAATAGTTTGTTTAAGCAACCATCAGTGGCTCATTGTAATGTAAAGGATATGCAGGAACTGGCTTTGATGTCAATGGGCCAAACCATTGTGAGAGAGGTGGGAATTGTGGGGGTGGTCAAGAGTGACTAATGACGGAGCTTAATGTTGTATGATTGTTGATTTGGGTAGCAACGCAGAGGCCAACAAACTAAGGCTTAGAGATAGATGGAAGTAGAGAAAGCAGGAGGAGTCTGTGGTTGCTGAGTTGAAGGTGAGGACAGTGTACAAGTCCTGTCTGAGGTTGTGTAATAAGCTGAACCCTGACCGTTGACCCCTGTGTTATCATCCAGGTGAGGACAGGACTACACAGCAGCTCCTCCGAGGACATGGACCAGAGACTAGGAGGTAATGCATGAGCACACACATATACACACACACTGCACAAGACCCATACAGTATAATCAAATTCACAGCTGGTATCACCAGCACTAGGCATTAACTGACAAAGGATCCCATGCAGAGAGGTGCCAGTGCACTCATTCTATCCATGAATGTTACAGATGAGGATGCAGGGTTTGCATTGACAGATTTTTGTTTTGTTATCCACCGGTGCAACATTTGACATTTGAGTCATTTAGCAGACACTCGTATCCAGAGCGACTGACATTTAGTGCATTCATCTTAAGATAGCTAGGTGGGACAACCACATGTCATAGTAAGTACATTTCCCCTCAATAAAGGCATTATCAGCTAAGTTGGTGCTAGTAGGAATAAGACAATTGCAGGTTTATTTATTTGTACTTTTTTAGAAGGGCTGTGGTTGAACTGTGTGGCAGAACAGTGTGTCAATTCATAGTGAGGGCACTGTGCTCCATCTAAAAAGACCAGCTTTATTTACTTAATTCCTAAACTTTTGGCAGCTTTTATATCCCCTTTGCCCAGGTTTTTGTCATAGTAGCTAACGTAGGATCGTGCTTTCCCATTTTTTGTTTGTTTTTGGTCTCAAATATGGTCTCAAATATACATTCTGATAACATTGTATCAGAACTAGTTGGTGGATCAGGAGAAAGAAACTTCATTATGCTCATCTGTGTGTGTGTGTCTGTGTGTCTGTTTCCCCGTAGTGTTGTCCCCTGACAGAGTGGTTGAGACCACCTCCCTGAAGGAAAGAATGGCCAAGTACCAGTCAGCCGCTACCAAAAAGGGCCCACTAGCACACACTGTGAGTTTGTGTGTGTGTTTGTTTATTATAGATGCTATCCTACATTTTTTACACACTCCCCTCCTCTCACATTTAGTCTTCTCTATTTAAGAGAGACTAGAGACACCGTTGACTCAGTCACCAGACCTAAATGTCCTTTTTAGAAAGTGGTCCTCTGCTCTTGTTAAATGGTCACATTATATTTTAGTTATTTAGCAGACGCTCTTATCCAGAGCATTTTTCTTAAAATAGCTAGGTGGGACAACCACATATCACAGTCATAGTAAGTACAAAGTAGCTATCAGCAAAGTCGGTAAGAAAAAATAAAACATTCAAGGCTAATGTAAGGATAGTGTAAATGGGAAAAGTTGCTAAACTAATGTCAAAGAAAGACAGATCATACTTCACATATTTTGTAAAGATGGCCTTGGTTTGTCATTTCATGTCTCTCTTGTCACTGTGTTCTTCTACTGATCAACCTCCATTCATCTGCAGACCAGTCAGTCAGAGCGAGAGTATGACAGCCTGAAGGAGAATGTGCCCCCTAGTGGTGTGGCTGTGGTAAGTACCTACATGTGTGCATGTGGTGCGTGTGAGAAAGTTGGTTTTGAGGTGGGTACGTGAGAGCGAGCGACTGAGTGAACATAGTGAATCTTTGAGATAAACTGTGTTTGTGAGTGAAGATTAGTTAATTGGATAGGGGAGCAGCGTTTAAGCAGATACACACTGTAAACCAATCAAAGCTGATGTGCTGTGAGTAAATTAACATACAAGACTGAACATAGTCTCCTGAAATACCTGCTCTTAAACATGAATACACAGTGACAGTAAACTATTTTTTTGTACTATTTTAAATGGATGAACAAGCTATACTGTTTTTTGGATTTCTATAACAAGGTTCTCTCTTTTTTTCCACTCAGAGCCAGGCTTTAGAGTCCTACAGCAGAAAAGTTGCTGTAGCAGAGACCAATGGTGAGTAAGCTTTAATTTCCCTCCCTCCCTATCTCGCATGATGTCAACCCCACAGCTCTTGGCTGGGGGCGCCGGGGACAGCGGGGCAACGGCTGCTCTTGCCTCTGATTGGTCCTCTGTATTCTAGGTTAAAGGGCAGAGAGGGGTGGAGTTCCGACTGGGTCGTTACTCTGAGTTACTGCTCTGTGTCTAGTGAAAAGCCTGGCTCCTTTAAATATATATATATATATTGCTCTGCCCAGCTGTGACACTGACCTCTGGAGTCAAGATGTAGTCCCTGTAGTCTGAGCGGTATGTTATGTGTTTGGTCTGTTTCAGGGGATGGCATGGACATATCTAGTTTTAAGGGTAGCACCTCATCTTCATCCTCAGTCCACAGTGACTTGCCCAAGGCAGCCTGGGTGAGTTCTCTCCATAGCCTCCATCACAATGACACGTACAACTGTAGTAACATGTATTAAATCCATATAAAATCTGACAGTAAGAGTTTTTTCATTTTTAAATGTATTTATCCCATTACTGTTACTGACAACCACAATTCAGTGTATGAAAGGCAAATCCTTAATGTGTGTGTAGAAGTTCTGCCTTTCCGCGAGGGAGACGTGCATTACGTGCCTAAAGACAGTGTACCCGCTGGAGAGGCTGGTGGCCAACACCCAGATCTTCCACACCACCTGCTTCCGCTGTCTCCACTGCAACACCAAGCTCAGGTACTAGTAGGGATGCTCACTCACTACGGGTCACTTCAAATAACGTTATATTGTCATTTTGTCCTTTTTCATTCAAATGTCACATTCCAAAACATTTAGAAACCATTGGGGGAAAAGAAAAAAGAACATGTTAAAAATGTTGTCTATCGTGCATGATAATTCTATCTTTTCAATATGCCATTTTAATTGGATTTATCCTAAGCTGAATCTATTGGAAAAACATTAGCTTTGAAATGTACATTTGTTTCAGTGACTGGTGTCTTGTCTGCATCTAGCTAATGTATGTTTTTGTGGGGTTTTTTTTGCTGTTCAGCCTGGGGAGCTATGCCTCTCTACACGGTAAGGTCTACTGCAAGCCCCACTTCAGCCAGCTGTTCAAGGCCAAAGGCAACTACGACGAGGGCTTTGGCCACCGCCCCCACAAGGACCTGTGGACGCCCCGTGCCGAGGAAGAGGAGGAAGAAGGAGTAGACCGGGTAGTGGAGATGAGGTCTACGGAGCGGGCAGAAAGAGCTGTGGTGGTATCCCATCCAGCCGAGACACCACTCTCCCCAGCCAAGCAGTCCAGCCCCACGGTGGAGGAGTCTCCCCTGACCAAGGTGACAGACCTGACTGCCTCTCATGAGACACACAGCCACATTTCTTCCACTGAGAAACTCTCCACTGCCGAGAAAGTCCCAGAGGCCCGCAGGCTTAGGGTTGCCTGGCCCCCTCCTGCTGACAGTGATGCTGGAGCCTCTCCTGCTCTGGAGGGTGGTGGTGTGGGCCGGCCCTGGAGGGCCAAGTGGCCCCCGGAGGGTGAGGTGTCATCGTCCACCCTGAGCCCCGACAGGGCCGAGCTGAAGAGCCTCAGGAGGAGCTCGTCTCTGAAGGAGCGCAGTCGGCCCTTCTCGGTGGCCCCCAGCCTCACCAACACCAATGCCCTGGGGCCACGGGAGCCCCGCCAGCCCCTCAAATCCCTGATGGAGAGGAGGGGGTCGCTGGAGGACAGCTGCTCCACGCTTAAGGAACCAGAACCCCAACTCCAGACGGGGAGAGAGGAGGAGAAAGAGGGGAGCAAGCCCACACCGCCCAGCGGCAGTGCGGTGAACGGAGAAATCAGCTGCGAGGAGGTGGAGAGTCTCCTGGCAACGCAGGACAAGAAAGAAGAGCCGATGAAGAAAGGAAAAGAAGCAGCAATGGAAGATGAAGAGGAAAGGGCTTCTTTAAAATGCAAAAGTGCCTCTCCAGACATCCTAGCATCTCCGCCCCCGCAGCCCAAACACAACCGCAGTTCCCAGGACGTGGGCTTCTGGGAGGGGGAGGAGGGAGGCGAGGGGGAGGAGGGAGGCGAAGGGGAGGGGGAACAGCTCACCATAGAGGAGATGATCAAGAGGAACCGCTATTATGAGGAAGATGAGGAGGAAGAGGAAGATGACGTCTGAATAGACACTCAGCTCTGAATCAGACTGGATTTAGACTGGACACACACCATGGACACACACCAACATATTATGTCCCTAGTACTCCCTGTCCACTTTATTAAACCCAGGAAGTTCTTAAGTGCAGGGACACAACAATTGTGATTTTTCTCTGTTTGGGTGTAATTTGTGATCATTTTGAGTGTTTGTTTCGTTCACAGTAGAAAAGTTACACTTACACTACATTGAACCAAATAGCCTGATTATTTTAGTGATTTCTGAGGGAGCCTGATAGAAGGGACTGGTAGATTGTAGACAGTTGGATTAAAAACATTTAGTACCGTTTTCCATGTTTTGTATTTTTACGCTGGAAAGGCTGGTCTGTGTCTTTTTTAAACTGGGAGTGAATACAGTTATGATCTTTATGATACACAGCCCTGATTGGCGGATAGGATACACAGCCCTGATTGGCGGATAGGATCGTCTAGACCAGGGTTTCCTAAACTCGGTCCTGGTCCTCCCCCTGGGTGCACGTTTTGGTTTTTGTCCTAGCACTACACAGCTGATTCAAATAACCAACTCCTCATCAAGCTTTGATTATTTAAATCAGCTGTGTAGTGTTAGGGCAGAAAACAAAATATGCAACCAGGGTGGGCTCCAGTACTGAGTTTGGGAAAACCTGGCCTAGACCCTAGAGCAGGGGTATTCAACTCTTACCTTACGAGGTCCGGAGCTTGCTGGTTTTCTGGTCTATCTGATCATTAATTGTACCCGGTCTAAATCAGTCCCTGATTAGAGGGGAACAATGAAAAACTCAGTGGAACTAGCTTGGAGGTCCAGAGATGAGTTTGAGGGCTCTAGAGCCTACCCCTTCAGAGTAGGACAATACATATTATGCAAATAAAAGATGACTGGTCATTGGTCAGAATAATCAGATTGTGATGTAATGCTGTGGGCCAAAAACTACATCCCCTTTTTTTCAAAAGCTGTTACACTAAAAGGGCATTATCAACATTTTCACAATTTCAGTGTTATTTCGACCCCGTAGTGTGGAAATATCAATAAAATAGGGAAATCACGTTTGACTGCACAGCCCCTTTAAGTGGGCTAGTACAAAGCACTGCCAGATGGATTCCAGGATCAGAGCTGCTTTAAATAATCACAAGCAGTCGCTTCATGGGTTTGATAGTACTTGATTTTGTAATATACCTTAAGAATCAAAAAAGGCTTGTGACAGAATGTGGTAATTTGATCCGGGATGACTAAACCAACAATGTACTATCTGTGATGTATGTTTGGGCCCTTTCCCTTCCTGGGTGTATATTTTTAGTTGTCCTTTGACACAGTGCCTGTTTTAAATTGTATAAAAAGCATCCTATTTTATAATGAATTTAGAAAACTGGATAAATACAGATTATTATATTTACCCTCAATGTTTTATACTTAATTTTTTTGGGTCCTCCATAAAGTAATCTTGGAATTGTACGTCTTGAGATGTGTTTGAAATAAATAATAAATGGTCTATCATTGATACATCTGTTGTCTTGTTTCAGTACATGAACTAAGGCCGGGATTCAATACGATCGCCCTTGTAGCCAGCTTTGAAAGGCAATGTTTCCGCGTTTGCTGACATCACATTCATGGTGAATGCTGTAAATGTCAGCCCAATTGTAAATTACCTTTAAATGTCAGATCTGCGTTTATAGCGTGCTTAACTCAGTACAGTGTTATGATACTGATACTGTTCAAAGACCATCGACTGGCATTTTCTTCAAGAAATCTGCCTCCAGAAATAAAAGTTTCTCCCAAGTGGGTGTGACACCTACTCCTATTGCCTGCTGCACTGCTGCTTGGGTTCCACCTGGCGATCTGTTCACCATCTGCCCTGGCCCTGGCCAGCACACACACACTGTTGCGGCGAGTGACTCTGAACTTACAATGGCTAGCCCCAAGTCGTTATATACACTGCTCAAAAAAATAAAGGGAACACTTAAACAACACAAACTCCAAGTCAATCACACTTCTGTGAAATCAAACTGTCCACTTAGGAAGCAACACTGATTGACAATAAATTTCACATGCTGTTGTGCAAATGGAATAGACAACAGGTGGAAATTATAGGCATTTAGCAAGACACCCCCAATAAAGGAGTGGTTCTGCAGGTGGGGACCACAGACCACTTCTCAGTTCCTTTGCTTCCTGGCTGATGTTTTGGTCACTTTTGAATGCTGGTGGTGCTTTCACTCTAGTGGTAGCATGAGACGGAGTCTACAACCCACACAAGTGGCTCAGGTAGTGCAGCTCATCCAGGATGGCACATCAATGCGAGATGTGGCAAGAAGGTTTGCTGTGTCTGTCAGCGTAGTGTCCAGAGCATGGAGGCGCTACCAGGAGACAGGTCAGTACATCAGGAGACGTGGAGGAGGCCGTAGGAGGGCAACAACCCAGCAGCAGGACCGCTACCTCTGCCTTTGTGCAAGGAGGAGCAGGAGGAGCACTGCCAGAGCCCTGCAAAATTACCTCCAGCAGGCCACAAATGTGCATGTGTCTGCTCAAACGGTCAGAAACAGACTCCATGAGGGCCCGACGTCCACAGGTGGGGGTTGTGCTTACAGCCCAACACCATGCAGGACGTTTGGCATTTGCCAGAGAACACCAAGATTGTCAAATTCGCCACTGGCGCCATGTGCTCTTCACATATGAAAGCAGGTTCACACTGTGCACATGTGACAAACGTGCCCGTCTGGAGACGCCGTGGAGAACGTTCTGCTGCCTGCAACATCCTCCAGCATGACCGGTTTGTCGGTGGGTCAGTCATGGTGTGGGGTGGCATTTCTTTGGGGGGCCGTACAGCCCTCCATGTGCTCGCCAGAGGTAGCTTGACTGCGAATAGGTACCGAGATGAGATCCTCAGACCCCTTGTGAGACCATATGCTGGTGTGGTTGGCCCTGGGTTCCTCCTAATGCAAGACAATGCTAGACCTCATGTGGCTGGAGTGTGTCAGCAGTTCCTGCAAGAGGAAGGCATTGATGCTAAGGACTGGCCCGCCCGTTCCCCAGACCTGAATCCAATTGAGCACATCTGGGACATCATGTCTCGCTCCATCCACCAACGCCACTTTGCACCACAGACTGTCCAGGAGTTGGCGGATGCTTTAGTCCAGGTCTGGGAGGAGATCCCTCAGGAGACCATCCGCCACCTCATCAGGAGCATGCCCAGGCGTTGTAGGGAGGTCATACAGGCACGTGGAGGCCACACACACTACTGAGCCTCATTTTGACTTGTTTTAAGGACATTACATCAAAGCTGGATCAGCCTGTAGTCTGGTTTTCCACTTTAATTTTGAGTGTGACTCCAAATCCAGACCTCCATGGGTTGATACATTTGATTTCCATTGATCATTTTTGTGTGATTTTGTTGTCAGCACATTCAACTATGTAAAGAAAAAAGTATTTAATAAGAATATTTCATTCATTCAGATCTAGGATGTGTTATTTTAGTGTTCCCTTTATTTTTTTGAGCAGTGTATATTATTTTTTGGTGTTGTGCATTTTGCTATTTGCCTCATGACTCCTGCATGCTTTGTTGACTACGAACTTTCTTTGCCCAACCGTGGGACAGACTATGTTTGTTCCCACATTCGGGACTCTGACTCTCTTGGTTACACAGACTTTTGGCCTCACATCCCATTCTAACCACCTCTTGCCGGCTTTGTATTCATGTTACCTGATGAAATTGCTGTACAATATAATCTTGTTGCCATCTGATGCACATTCAGATGTCATAAGTCAGCACTGCAGAGCTCTCCCTGTCCTCTCCCTTGCCTTGACTGTATTACTGTTGATAATATCTGTAAAGGTGCATGTATACCCTGGCCCATCTACTGTTGCTAGCCCCAATTCTGACTTGTGCTCTGATATCTGCTTCACTGATTTCTGCTCTCGTAAAAGCCTAGGTTTTCTGCACGTCAACACTAGAAGCTTATTACCTAAAATTGATCAATTGAAAGTGTGGGTTCACAGCTCCAATCCACATGTGTTGTTCATTACTGAGATGTGGTTAAGGAAGAGTGTTTTGAATACTGATGTTAACCTTTCTGGTTATAACCTTTTTCGGCAAGACAGATCTTCCAAAGTGGCAATCTTTACCAAGGATCACCTTCAGTGCTCAGTTGTCTCCACCAAGTCTGTCTCCAAACAATTTGATTTGCTGGTTTTAAGTATTCAACTTTCGAATAGCTCTTTGTTGACTGTTGTTGGGTGCTATTGTCCTCTGATCAGCCCCGGCCTGTACCCTAACTGCCCTAAGCTCTCTCCTGTCCACTTACACAAAGTCTGAATTTGTCCTGCTAGGCGACCTAAACTGGGACATCTAACATTTAACCACCTGACCAAGTCCTAAAGCAATGGGACTCCATAAATCTTTCTCAGATTACCAATCCCCCAAGCTATGGCTCCAAACACCCAGAAAAGGCTACTCTTCTTGATGTTATCCTTACAAATAATCCTGATAAGTATCAGTCTGGTATTTTCTGTAATGACCTTAGTGATCACTGTTTGACAGCCTGTGTTCATAATGGCTGCTCAGTGAAACGACCTGTCCTGATTTGTCATAGACGCTTGCTAAAAAACTTTAATGAACAAGCCTTCCTTCATGAACTAGCCTCTGTAAAATGGTATTGAATCAGCTTGATCCCCTCTATCGAAGACGCTTGGACCTTCTTTTTTGAAGGTCCAACCTTAAATGTCCTCAAAGATATCACCATTGCCCTTGATTCTAAGCAATATCGTGCTGTCATTTTTATTGACTTGGCCAATGCTTTTGATACGGTAGACCATTCCATTCTTGTGGGCCGGCTAAGGAGTATTGGTGTCTCTGAGGGGTCTTTGGCCTGGTTTGCTAACTACCTCTCTCAAAGAGTGCAGTGTATAAGGTCAGAAAATCTGCTGTCTCAGCCAATGCCTGTCATCAAGGGAGTACCCCAAGGCTCAATCCTGGGCCCCACGCTCTTTTCAATTTACATCAACAACATTTCAGGGTGACAGGGTAGCCTAGTGGTTAGAGCGTTGGACTAGTAACCGAAAGGTTGCAAGTTCATATCCCCGAGCTGACAAGGTACAAATCTGTCGTTCTGCCCCTGAACAGGCAGTTAACCCACTGGCCCTAGGCCGTCATTGAAAATAAGAATTTGTTCTTAACTGACTTGCCTAGTTAAGTAAAAAATAAAAATAAAAAAATAAATAGCTCAGGCAGTAGGAAGCTCTCTCATCCATTTATATGCAGATACAGTCTTACAGTGCCTTGCGAAAGTATTCGTCCCCCTTGAACTTTGTGACCTTTTGCCACATTTCAGGCATCAAACTTAAAGATATAAAACTGTATTTTTTTGTGAAGAATCAACAACAAGTGGGACACAATCATGAAGTGGAACGACATTTATTGGATATTTCAAACTTTTTTAACAAATCAAAAACTGAAAAATTGGGCGTGCAAAATTATTCAGCCCCTTTACTTTCAGTGCAGCAAACTCTCTCCAGAAGTTCAGTGAGGATCTCTGAATGATCCAATGTTGACCTAAATGACTAATGATGATAAATACAATCCACCTGTGTGTAATCAAGTCTCCGTATAAATGCACCTGCACTGTGATAGTCTCAGAGGTCCGTCAAAAGCGCAGAGAGCATCATGAAGAACAAGGAACACACCAGGCAGGTCCGAGATACTGTTGTGAAGAAGTTTAAAGCCGGATTTGGATACAAAAAGATTTCCCAAGCTTTAAACATCCCAAGGAGCACTGTGCAAGCGATAATATTGAAATGGAAGGAGTATCAGACCACTGCAAATCTACCAAGACCTGGCCGTCCCTCTAAACTTTCAGCTCATACAAGGAGAAGACTGATCAGAGATGCAGCCAAGAGGCCCATGATCACTCTGGATGAACTGCAGAGATCTACAGCTGAGGTGGGAGACTCTGTCCATAGGACAACAATCAGTCGTATATTGCACAAATCTGGCCTTTATGGAAGAGTGGCAAGAAGAAAGCCATTTCTTAAAGATATCCATAAAAAGTGTTGTTTAAAGTTTGCCACAAGCCACCTGGGAGACACACCAAACATGTGGAAAAAGGTGCTCTGGTCAGATGAAACCAAAATTGAACTTTTTGGCAACAATGCAAAACGTTAAGTTTGGCGTAAAAGCAACACAGCTCATCACCTTGAACACACCATCCCCACTGTCAAACATGGTGGTGGCAGCATCATGGTTTGGGCCTGCTTTTCTTCAGCAGGGACAGGGAAGATGGTTAAAATTGATGGGAAGATGGATGGAGCCAAATACAGGACCATTCTGGAAGAAAACCTGATGGAGTCTGCAAAAGACCTGAGACTGGGACGGAGATTTGTCTTCCAACAAGACAATGATCCAAAACATAAAGCAAAATCTACAATGGAATGGTTCAAAAAGAAACATATCCAGGTGTTAGAATGGCCAAGTCAAAGTCCAGACCTGAATCCAATCGAGAATCTGTGGAAAGAACTGAAAACTGCTGTTCACAAATGCTCTCCATCCAACCTCACTGAGCTCGAGCTGTTTTGCAAGGAGGAATGGGAAAAAAATGCAGTCTCTCGATGTGCAAAACTGATAGAGACATACCCCAAGCGACTTACAGCTGTAATCGCAGCAAAAGGTGGCGCTACAAAGTATTAACTTAGGGGGGCTGAATAATTTTGCACACCCAATTTTTCAGTTTTTGTTTGTTAAAAACGTTTGAAATATCCAATAAATGTCGTTCCACTTCATGATTGTGTCCCACTTGTTGTTGATTCTTCACAAAAAAAGACAATTTTATATATTTATGTTTGAAGCCTGAAATGTGGCAAAAGGTCGCAAAGTTCAAGGGGCCGAATACTTTCGCAAGGCACTGTATACTCAGCTCTCCCCTCCCTGGATTTTGTGTTAAATGCTCTACAACAAAGCCCTTAACCTTGTTCTGAACACCTCCAAAACAAAGGTCATGTGGTTTGGTAAAAAGAATGACCACAGGTATGACTACTTATCAAATCAAATCAAATGTATTTATATAGCCCTTCGTACATCAGCTGATATCTCAAAGTGCTGTACAGAAACCCAGCCTAAAACCCCAAACAGCAAGCAATGCAGGTGTAGATGCACGGTGGCTAGGAAAAACTCCCTAGAAAGGCCAAAACCTAGGAAGAAACCTAGAGAGGAACCAGGCTATGTGGGGTGGCCAGTCCTCTTCTGGCTGTGCCGGGTGGAGATTATAACAGAACATGGTCAAGATGTTCAAATGTTCATAAATGACCAGCATGGTCGAATAATAATAAGGCAGAACAGTTGAAACTGGAGCAGCAGCACAGTCAGGTGGACTGGGGACATCAAGGACTACCTCTGAGGGTTTAGAGCTTGAGGTGGTCACCTCATACAAGTACTTGGGAGTATGGCTAGACAGTACACTGTCCTTCTCTCAGCACATATCAAAGCTGCAGGTTAAGGTTCAATCTAGACTTGGTTTCCTCTATCGTAATCGCTCGTCTTTCACCCCAGCTGCCAAACTAACCCTGATTCAGATGATCATCCTACCCATGCTAGATTACGGAGACATAATTTATAGATCAGCAGGTAACGGTGCTCTCGAGCGGCTAGATGTTCTTTACCATTCGGCCATCAGATTTGCCACCAATCCTCCTTATAGGACACATCACTGCATTCTATACTCCTCTGTAAACTGGTCATCTCTGTATACCCGTCGCAAGACCCACTGGTTGATGCTTATTTATAAAACCCTCTTAGGCCTCACTCCCCCCTATCTGAGATATCTACTGCAGACCTCATCCTCCACATACAACACCCGTTCTGCCAGTCACATTCTGTTAAAGGTCCCCAAAGCACACACATCCCTGGGTCGCTCGTCTTTTCATTTCGCTGCAGCTAGCGACTGGAACGAGCTGAAACAAACACTCAAACTGGACAGTTTTATCTCAATCTCTTCATTCAAATATTCAATCATGGACACTCTTACTGACAGTTGTGGCTGCTTTGCCTGATGTATTATTGTCTCTACCTTCTTGCCCTTGCCCAATAATGTTTTTACCATGTTGTCATGTGTTGCTGCCTTGCTGTTGTCTTAGGTCTCTCTTTATGTAGTGTTCTCTCTTGTTATGATGTGTGTTTTGTTATTTATTTTTTGAAACCCAGCCCCCGTCCCCGCAGGAGATCTTTTTCCTTTTGGTAGGCCGTCGTTGTAAATAAGAATTTGTTCTTAATGAACTGACTTGACTAGTTAAATAAAATAATATAGCTCCCTCTGCTGGCTATAAGTCTCATCCAAATGAGAGAAAAAACACAAAGCAGGCCATCCTTTATAAATAGATACTCATCTTTATTTATAAACATTGCATACAAGTGCACAATTTAGAGGTGACACATACATTCATATCAATGATTAAATGAACCTAATATGAAATCAAATGACACTCTGTCAGGAACAGTTTATTGCATGATCTTCAGTTTTTTTAATCATAAAATACAATCAATCAGCACATTGCTTGAGTACAGTTCTGATATTACAGAAGATTAATCAAAACAAATTAAAATGGTCTAGAAAGGCAGATCTTGATTAAGTATTTCATTTAACTTGTCATTCCACAATATAAATGAACCCAAAAGAGAAGGAACATAGACATGCCCAAACAAAAAGCTTCTCAAATGCCTGTAGTATGCATCATAATTCAGTACATCTACAATAAAGTGCTTGTGATAAAATGATATGGTATTATCATAGTCTTAGAAAAAAATGACATATCACAACATCCTAGTTATTGTTATTTGGATTTTGGCATACCTGAGAGTTGTATTTCTTGTCTGTGGGTTACATTTTTTTCAGCATTTTGAATGCATTCCTTTAATAATCTCAAAATATAGTTGAACTAATAAGACTTGAGTGATTGTTGCTAAAGACTGGGATTGGTCCAGCATCTCTTTAAACTGGTTCTAGCATTTTCTATTGACATGATAAAAGTAAGCACTTTGAGGCACCCATACAGTATAGTCTTGACATATCAGCTTTGAATAATATTAATCTTCATGCTATCTAGTAGCATGAGTTTCCTCTACTGATAGGAGTCAACCCAGAGTAAACTAAACTGAGGTGGGACTTCCCAGACAACATGCTGGATCCAGGAGTGATGTGAAGAAAAGGGATACTGCACTGTGACGACAACAAATTCCCATATTGGTCTAGCATCATACCGTCATCCTCCCTTTTGGGGGCCCTAAATGAGATTTTGTTGGCCAATTCTGCCCATTTTGGGCAGATAATTTTTTTTGCAGTTTAAAGCTAATTTCCTGTAATTCTTCACATTTTGCCATGTTAATGATATCTGAGTGAAAGTGACTAACAAAAGCAATGGGCCCCTGGGCATGCATCCTGCGTGACCTGTCAGTATTCTACCATGATTACTAGTTTAGATAGCTGGCAAGAATAATTTACCAATCTAAAATAGTTAGCTGACATGGTTAATTGAGTGACTGTCAGTGACTGACATACCAAGAGAAAAATTGCTAATGCACAACCACATAATTTTTTTTTGGGGGGGGGGGGCTAGTGGCTTGGAGCCATACAGCTGGCCCTGTCCTCCAAGTTTGTGGTGTGTGTGTCTGTCTGTGTTGGAGCCACTTCTCTCTGGTCATGTCCCTACTCTCTTCACTCCACCTTCCATCCTCCCCCTCTCCTCTCACCCGCTTAGAGGGTGCAGGTCCACCCTGACCTTTTCCCCGGTGCTCATCATGCCGATGGTAGGATAGAACCCCCCTGCTGGCACTGCCACCTCCTTGCGGCCCACCACCTTCCCATTCCGTGTGAAGAACACCTAGCACAACACAAGGGGGCGACAGTGAGCTACTATTCACACTAGGGTTGGGGTTGATTCCATTTAAATGAATTTAGGATATGAACAAAAGTGACAAATTAGTTAGGGTTTTATATGTGATGTGTTCTGATTGGATATAGGAGTGGTAAAACAGTAGGCACTGAATTTTAAGAATAATTTAACATAACCCCTCTCCTGCCTCTCACAGAGCTGACGCTCTGGCCCTGTTTGAAGGTTTGCTGATGTAGACAAAAGTCTCTCACCACGACCTTCCTCCCCTCCAGTTCCTCCCCATCCTCCTCCTCGTCTTCATCGTTCATATAGAGGTCATTCTGGACACGCTGCTGCTTAGGCCGCAACTCTGAGTCCCCGTCGTCACGGTCATCTGAGGGAGCCACACTGAAATGCTCAGAAAGACAGACACATGGCGAGACAGACAGATTGATAGACAGGGAGGACGAGGATAAAGTTAACTAAGTTTACCATTCAAAATACCTCCTCACATTTGCTGCTTTATAACATGTTTTATAATCTAATGACATTGTTTGTCTCATGGTTGTCTGTCTCAGATGGCAGCAGCCTAATGGTGCACTCACCTCCACTGTCCAGGATGTAGTCCCGTGGGAACATGATGCCACAGCCCATGACGTCCTCCTCAAAACAGCGAGGGCCAAAGGCGTCCCCCACCCCACTACCCTGGAAGAGCTTCCCATCATCTGAGAGAGAGGGAAGGAGAAAAGAGAGTGCGTGTGTGTATATGAGAGCATGTATGCAAGTTTGAATCATTCTGTATTTCAAATCCATGCAAATTCAATCAGTTCAAGGTAAACAGAAAATTCCTATTTCAATGAATCTCCTAAATTAACTGAATTGAAAATGAGCCCAACCCAGAACTTCCAAATGAGTGAGATGACTGCTGTGTTCCCGAGCTAGAACATTAACTTAAAACTCAATTTGTCCTCATCTCAACCTCCCTCGGCAGTGGAATAGTCAACTAGAGGTCAGGGGGAATGCGAGAGGAAAGAGCTACTTTCTCATCTTTAGGGTGGATTTTAGGAAGAAAGAAACAATGACATGGAACAGATGAAACATGAAGAGATCACTAGGTGGGGCTTCACCTAATCACCACTTTGGCAGATAAGCAGCGATAAACACACAGGCTTATGATAACAGTAACACACTGATAATGGTGTCCCACCATTCATGGGGACTTGGACAACTCTGCTTATCTCGCAATCTCTTGCTGAGCCCTACATGGCACCCTATTCCCTACATAGTGCACTACTTTTGACTAGAGCCCTATGGGCAGGAAGGGTGCCACAGGAGTCAGTCTGACCAATAATTAGAATCATGCATGTCAAGCAGGTACAGAGATATAAACATTCAAGCAACAAAACAAACCATCTTACAGAAACTCTTGCAGACAGACAGACAGGACACTCACCTGCATGATAGGCTATGGAGCCCCTGCTCCAGCCTCTGTTTTTGGGATAATCCTGTGAAATTAAGTGATAATATGTCAATGAGGTCTCATTTGACTCATACGAGGTGTGTGTGTATCTAATGACACCTTCCTGATACTGATTAATAGTGTGTGTGCGCACATACAGTGGGTAGAACAAGTATTTGATACACTGCCGATTTTGAAGGTTTTCCTACTTACAAAGCATGTAGAGGTCTGTCATTTTTATCATAGGTACACTTAAACTGTGAGAGACGGAATCTAAAACAAAAATCCAGAAAATCACATTGTATGATTTTTAAGTAATTAATTTGCATTTTATTGCATGACATAAGTATTTGATCACCTACCAACCAGTAAGAATTCCGGCTCTCACAGACTGTTAGTTTTTCTTTAAGAAGCCCTCCTGTTCTCCACTCATTACCTGTATTAACTGCACCTGTTTGAACTCGTTACCTGTATAAAATAAACCTGTCCACATACTCAATCAAACAGACTCCAACCTCTCCACAATGGCCAAGACCAGAGAGCTGTGTAAGGACATCAGGGTTAAATTGTAGACCTGCACAAGGCTGGGATGGGCTACAGGACAATAGGCAAGCAGCTTGGTGAGAAGGCAACAACTGTTGGCGCAATTATTAGAAAATGGAAGAAGTTCAAGATGACTGTCAATCACCCTCGGTCTGGGGCTCCATGCAAGATCTCACCTCGTGGGGCATCAATGATCATGAGGAAGGTGAGGGATCAGCCCATAACTACACGGCAGGACCTGGTCAATGACCTGAAGAGAGAAAACCATTAGTAACACACTACGGCGTCATGGATTTAAATCCTGCAGCTCACGCAAGGTCCCCCTGCTCAAGCCAGCCCATGTCCAGGCCCGTCTGAAGTTTGCCAATGACCATCTGGATAATCCAGAGGAGGAATGGGAGAAGATCATGTGGTCTGATGAGACAAAAATAGAGGTTTTGGTCTAAACTCCACTCGCTGTGTTTGGAGGAAGAACAAGGATGAGTACAACCCCAAGAACACCATCCCAACCGTGAAGCATGGAGGTGGAAACATCATTCTTTGGGGATGCTTTTCTGCAAAGGGGACAGGACGACTGCACCATATTGTGGGGAGGATGGATGGGGCCATGTATCGCGAGATCTTGGCCAACAACCTCCTTCCCTCAGTAAGAGCATTGAAGATGGGTCGTGGCTGGGTCTTCCAGCATGACAACGACCCAAATCACACAGCCAGGGCAACTAAGGAGTGGCTCCGTAAGAAGCATCTCAAGGTCCTGGAGTGGCCTAACCAGTCTCCAGACCTGAACCCAACAGAAAATATTTGGAGAGAGCTGAAAGTCCGTATTGCCCAGCGACAGCCCCGAAACATGAAGGATCTGGAGAAGGTCTGTGTGGAGGAGTGGGCCAAAATCTCTGCTGCAGTGTGTGCAAACCTGGTCAAGAACTACAGGAAACATATCATCTCTGTAATTGCAAACAAAGGTTTCTGTACCAAATACCAAAATGCTGCTTTTCTGATGTATCAAATACTTATGTCATGCAATAAAATGCAAATAAATTACTTAAAAATCATACAATGTGATTTTCTGGATTTTTGTTTTAGATCCTGTCTCTCACAGTTGAAGTGTACCTATGATTAAAAAAATTTACAGACCTCTACATGCTTTAAGTATGAAAACCTGAAAAATCAATAGTGTATCAAATACTTGTTATCCCCACTGTATAAACTCTAAAAACTATAAAAAATAAAAGTTCCCTTTTCGGGACCCTGTCTTTCAAAGATAATTCGTAAAATTCCAAATAACTTCCCAGATCTTCATTGTAAAGGGTTTAAACACTGTTTCCCATGCTTGTTCAATGAACCATAAACAATTAATGAACATGCACCTGTGGAACGGTCATTAAGACACTAACAGCTTACAAACGGTAGGCAATTAAGGTCACAGTTATGAAAACTTAGGACACAAAAGAGGCCTTTCTACTGACTTTGAAAAACACCAAAAGAAAGATGCCCAGGGTCCCTGCTCATCTGCGTGAACATGCCTTAGGCATGCTGCAAGGAGGCATGAGGACTGCAGATGTGGGCAGGGCAATAAATTGCAATGTCCTTACTGTGAGACGCCTAAGACTGCGCTACAGGGAGACAGGACGGACAGCTGATCGTCCTCGCAGTATCAGACCACATGTAACAACTCCTGCACAGGATCGGTACATCCGAACATCACACCTGCAGGACAGGTACAGGATGGAAACAACAACTGCCCGAGTTACACCAGGAACGCACAATCCCTCCATCAGTGCTCAGACTGTCCGCAATAAGCTGAGAGAAGCTGGACTGAAGGCTTGTAGGCCTGTTGTAAGGCAGGTCCTTACCAGACATCACCGGCAACAACGTCACCTACGGGCACAAACCCACCATCGCTGGACCAGACAGGATTGGCAAAAAGTGCTCTTCACTGACGAGTCGCGCTTTTGTCTCACCAGGGGTGATGGTCGTATTCGTGTTTATCGGCAAAGGAATGAGCGTTACACCAAGGCCTGTACTCTGGAGCGGGATCGATTTGCAGGTGGAAGGTCCGTCATGGTCTGGGGCGGTGTGTCACAGCATCATCGGACTGAGCTAGTTGTCATTGCAGGCAATCTCAACGCTGTGCGTTACAGGGAAGACATCCTCCTCCCTCATGTGGTACCCTTCCGGCAGGCTCATCCTGACATGACCCTACAGCATGACAATGCCACCAGCCATACGGCTCGTTCTGTGTGATTTCCTGCGGGTCAGGAATGTCAGTGTTCTGCCATGTCCAGCGAAGAGCTCGGATCTTAATCCCATTGAGCACGTCTGGGACATGTTGGATCGGAGGGTGAGGGCTAGGGCCATTCCCCCCCAGAAATGTCTGGGAACTTGCAGGTGCCTTGGTGGAAGAGCGGGGTAACATCTCACAGCAAGAACTGGCAAATCTGGTGCAGTCCATGAGGAAGAGATGCACTGCAGTACTTAATGCAGCTGGTGCACCAGATACTGACTGTTACTTTTGATTTTGACTCCCCCCCCCTTAGTCTAGGGACACATGTCTGTGGAACTTGTTCAGTTTATCTCAGCTGTTGAATCTTATTATGTTCATACAAATATTTACACATGTTAAGTTTGCTGAACATAAACGCAGTTGACAGTGAGAGGACGTTTCTATTTTTGCTGAGTTTGTTTCATTGATTTAGTTTCCTGCCAATGTGCCATTGAGCCCCCAGGTGATCCAACAGAAACCCCAACAAAGGCCCAGTGTTGTAGCTGATAAGATCTGAAGATGAGTCACATTTAATGGGGGTGCACCCTGTCCATCAGCCCATACAATGGAAGTCCTCATGAAGGAACAATAAGAGCATTTATTTTCTAGTTTTTCAGCCAGCCTCCTCTACTCCATCTCTGCAATACATTTTGACACATAATGGTGATTAAAAGGATCTGGATTTGCAGCCATAAAACACTATGATGAGTCACTGCTACTCTGAAGACACCATTTGTTATAGGCTTTACCCACAGCAACCGCTATCCATTAATGAAACAGCTTTCCCAAAACACTCAGATGCTAATCTTTAACACACCGTGGGTAACATCAGCTGGGGATGGCATCACCGGAGCTAATAGCCCTAGCTTCTTTGCTGGTATAGAAGCTAGGGTGGCTGTAGCGCCAACAGGTCACGACTAATGCTAACTGGTTTAGAGAATAATGAAAAGAGAGCTGCCTTTGTGCCAATGGAAGCCCCTATGACCACAGTGGCAAGGGCTTTATTGGTACAGATATGAAGAGATAGAGACGCAGGGAGGAGAGGACAGTGGATAAAGAGAGGGTCAGATAGTGGGAGAGGTATGGAGATGGACAGGTGAGGCAATGGAGAGATGGGAAGATGAGATTAAATGTGAGTATGTTTAAGGGATGAAAAAGTGAAGATGAAGATCATGATAGATGAGAAAGAGATGGAGAGGTAGGAGACCGAGAGATAGAGTCAAAGTTGTCACTGATCTGCTTTCACAAGTGGTTTTTCAACGGGGATGACGTCCGCCTTTGATTTTTCCTGTGACAGGTAATGGTTCACATCAACACATTAATGACAGGATGGCTCATTGGGCATGCTAGGAGGTGAAGGGGAGCAGTGGAAGTCTGAAACCTCAGGAATGGCAGACTGCTGGATTTATGATGCCCCACCAGAACCGCCGACTGCTTCAGAAAACAATTCCCGGAAAACAAATCAGTGAAATCACAGAGCTCTATTCTCTCGCCCTCATCCAGCCTTTAGTGCCAAGCAACACACACAGACAAGAGTGCAAAGGTTTAGGAGGTAGGGAGAGTGACTGTGTGTGATATGACATTAGGCAACCCCAGCGATTAAGAAGGGTGTGGACTTGATCAAAGGTAGATGAATTGGGCAAACGTAACTAACTGACATCAGGATGGTTTCGCTTCAACGCCCAATGGAGGACTTTCATTCATTGTCTGGGTACAACACATCCCCACAACAGCCATGGGACCACAGTGGTTAGCTATCAGGAGGTACAGGCCAAAGATAGAAGACACCAACACCTATTAAAACCTCAATAATAGGGCTTACCCAGGAAAAACTTCCAAAAGCACAATTCATGGTAAACAGGAGTTGGAGCACTAAAAAAAAGGTATCCTGACGTTTCTCCTCTGAATAAGTCATTTTGGAGAGTTTTTTCCTGCCATTTGTTGTTGAGCAAACCTACTCCCCTTTGTTTTCTGAAACCGGGAGGCCTACCTGAACTGTGACTTACTTGAAACTCTCCATGATGTCACAAGAGTGGGAGCTCCAGATGCAGTCAAAAAGATCAAGAAGGATCCAGCAGTATCGAGGGGCTCTTATTTCCAGGTTCTCTTATCTGATCAAATAACTGACATATCTGAAGGAGCAGCTCTTTGATTTATATTAAACAGGATGTGCAGATTCCATGTTGATTAAATCTCTGCTGTCATAATGAGTTCAGGTGTCTCTGTATTGAGCAAACAGTCATTAGACAAGCCCTCCCACAATATGGAGATAATCACCATCATGAATTATACAGAGAGAGACACCGTTGGAAGGGGTCCAAATGAATTACTTTAGGATATCAACTTGATCTTTCTAACCCAGAGAATACAAGCACTTGCTGCATACCTTTCTTTTTATGTAGTTTCTTTCTGTGTATGGTGCTACTCAGTGGTAAGCAACTCATCAGACAAAAATGCCCAGCTACCTAGCGGCTAAATAGCCATGCTTGGAAAACTGCCACACTGTGAAAGTTGTCATTCACTTGGAAATAGTGAAATAAACAATGCTTGCCATGAATAACAGAAGAAAAATAGCAGCGATAAGTGGATAATTTGAGATATAGATAGATAGAGCAAACCTCTATCTCTATCTCTCTAAGTGGCTGTAATCTTGTGAGGTGGAGACCGGGTTCGATACAGCACATTTTCCATACTCCACTTCAGTCAGAGTTGCTATCATGTTAGCACGATTGGCTAGCATGTAAATGGAACAGCCTGTGTTTTCTACGGAAAACCAAATGAGGGGTTCGCTTTTCCCCTCTCCATCATTCATCACTCTGAATGGGGTGGAAATAGTGAGAGATGTGGAGGAGAAGTAGTTGAAGGAGGATAGGATAGTCATGGCTGAGCTAGCGAGATAAGTGACAGCAACATTTGACCAAAGACACTGACTGGTTAAACAACTGCCTCAGTTTCTTTTTCATTTTACCTCCTTTGTACCCCAAAATTAAGGTTTGATTGGCATCTAGACTAATTCCACCTTTTTAGATGGTGCCCATCTTTCCCAATCATTTGGAATTGAGGCCTGCATATACAGTTGAAGTTGGAAGTTTACATACACCTCAGCCAAATACATTTAGTCAGCTTTTCACAATTCCTGACATTTAATCCTAGTAACAATTCCCTGTCTTAGGTCAGTTAGGATCACCACTTTATTTGAAGAATGTGAAATGTCAGAATAATAGTACAGAGAATGATTTATTTAAGCTTTTATTACTTTCATCACATTCCCAGTGGGTCAGAAGTTTACATACACTCAATTAGTATTTGGTAGCATTGCTTTTAAATTGTTTAACTTGGGTCAAACGTTTTGGGTAGCCTTCCACAAGCTTCCCACAATAAGTTGAGAGAGCTGGTGTAACTGAGTCAGGTTTGTAGGCCTCCTTGCTTGCACACGCTTTATCTGTTTTTCCCACACGTTTTTTATTGGATTGAGGTCAGGGCTTTGTGATGGCCACCCCAATACCTTGACTTTGTTGTCCTTAAGCCATTTTGCCACAACTTTGGAAGTATGCTTGGGGTCATTGTCCATTTGGAAGACCCATTTGCGACCAAGCTTTAACTTTGTGACTGATGTCTTGAGATGTTGCTTCAATATAGCCACAAAACTTTCCTGCCTCATGAAGCCATCTATTTTGTGAAGTGCACCAGTCCCTCCTGCAGCAAAGCACCCTCACAGCCCTGTGCTTCACGGTTGGGTTTGGTGTTCTTCGGCTTCAAAGCCTCTCCCTTTTTCCTCCAAACATAAACATGGTCATTACGGCCAAACAGTTCTATTTTTGTTTCATCAGATCAGAGGACATTTCCCTAAAAAAGTATGATCTTTGTCCCCATGTGCAGTTGCAAACCGTAGTCTGGCTTTTTTATGGCGGTTTTGGAGCAGTGGCTTCTTCCTTGCTGAGCGGTCTTTCAGGTTATGTTAGTATAGGACTTGTTTTACTATGGTTATAGATACTTTGTACCTGTTTCCTCCAGCATCGTCACAAGGTCCTTTGCTGTTGTTCTGGGATTGATTTGCACTTTTCGCACCAAAGTACGTTCATCTCTAGGAGACAGAACGCATCTCCTTCCTGAGTGGAATGACGGCTGCGTGGTCCCATGGTGTTTATACTTGTGTACTATTGTTTGTACAGATGAACGTGATACCTTCAGGCTTTTGGAAATTGCTCCCAAGCATGAACCAGACTTGTGGAGGTCTACAATTTATTTTCTGAAGTCTTGGCTGATTTCTATTGATTTTCCCATGATGTCAAGCCAAGAGGCACTGAGTTTGAAGGTAGGCCTTGAAATACATCCACAGGTACACCTCCAATTGACTCAAATTATGTCAATTAGCCCATCAGAAGCTTCTAAAGCCATGACATCATTTTGTGGAATTTTCCAAGTTGTTCAAAGGCACAGTCAACTTAGTGTATGTAAACTTCTGAAACACAGGAATTGTGATACAGTGAATTATAAGTGAAATAATCTGTCTGTAAACAATTGTTGGAGAAATTACTTGTCATGCAAAGTATATGTCCTAACCGACTTGCCAAAACTATAGTTAGTTAACAAGAAATTTGTGGAGTGGTTGAAAAACGAGTTTTAATGACTCCAACCTAAGTGTATGTAAACTTCAGACCTCAACTGTATATTGAATGCACATTTAGAATTTGTACAACAGATGGTGTGTCGGTGTTATACGTTGGGGCAAAAAAGTATTTAGTCAGCCACCAATTGTGCAAGTTCTCCCACTTAAAAAGATGAGAGGCCTGTAATTTTCATCATAGGTACACTTCAACTATGACAGACAAAATGAGAAAAAAAATCCAGATATTCACATTGTAGGATTTGTAATGAATTTATTTGCAAATTATGGTGGAAAATAAGTATTTGGTCACCTACAAACAAGCAAGATTTCTGGCTCTCACAGACCTGTAACTTCTTTAAGAGGCTCCACTGTCCTCCACTCGTTACCTGTATTAATGGCACCTGTTTGAACTTGTTATCAGTATAAAAGACACCTGTCCACAACCTCAAACAGTCACACTCCAAACTCCACTATGGCCAAGACCAAAGAGCTGTCAAAGGACACCAGAAACAAAATTGTAGACATGCACCAGGCTGGGAAGACTGAATCTGCAATAGGTAAGCAGCTTGGTTTGAAGAAATCAACTGTGGGAGCAATAATTAGGAAATGGAAGACATACAATACTGATAATCTCCCTCAATCTGGGGCTCCACGCAAGATCTCACCCCGTGGGGTCAAAATGATCACAAGAACGGTGAGCAAAAATCCCAGAACCACACGGGGGGACCTAGTGAATGACCTGCAGAGAGCTGGGACTAAAGTAACAAAGCCTACCATCAGAAACACACTACGCCGCCAGGGACTCAAATCCTGCAATGCCAGACGTGTCCCCCTGCTTAAGCCAGTACATGTCCAGGCCCGTCTGAAGTTTGCTAGAGAGCATTTGGATGATCCAGAAGAAGATTGGGAGAATGGCATATGGTCAGATGAAACCAAAATATAACTTTTTGGTAAAAACTCAACTCGTCGTGTTTGGAGGACAAAGAATGCCGAGTTGCATCCAAGGAACACCATACCTACTGAGAAGCATGGGAAGCAAACATCATGCTTTGGGGCTGTTTTTCTGCAAAGGGACCAGGACGACTGATCCGTGTAAAGGAAAGAATGAATGGGGCCATGTATCGTGAGATTTTGAGTGAAAACCTCCTTCCATCAGCAAGGGCATTGAAGATTAAACGTGGCTGGGTCTTTCAGCATGACAATGATCCCAAACACACCGCCCGGGCAACGAAGGAGTGGCTTCATTTCAAGGTCCTGGAGTGGCCTAGCCAGTCTCCAGATCTCAACCCCAACGAAAATCTTTAGAGGGAGTTGAAAGTCCGTGTTGCCCAGCAACAGCCCCAAAACATCACTGCTCTAAAGGAGATCTGCATGGAGGAATGGGCCAAAATACCAGCAACAGTGTGTGAAAACCTTGTGAAGACTTACAAAAAAATGAATGAAAACATTTGATGTGACAGAGTGAATTAAGAACCGTAGAATGTTATGGAAGTATAGCATGTTTCAGATGGACTCATTCTAGGCTGGATAATGAGAATGTAGAGTGATGATGACAATCATAATAGTGACATTGATGTTCATTGTGCTGGAGACAATGACAATATTGACAATAGCAATGAATGATGATAATGATCAAGTTGATGATGATAATGTAGGAGGACATGGCATGTGATGTAGCGGTTAGTGCCGCTGTCTTTGGAGCACACATGTACTGTATGGGGTCGGAGAAGGTGGCTGACATTTTAAGTGTCCCCAACCGATTGTGTTTTTTGTTTGTATATTTGCGTTGTTTGTAACTTATTTTTTACTTATTTTGTACATAATGTTGCAGCTACCGTCTCTTATGACCGAAAATAACTTCTGGACATCAGGACTGCAATTACTCACCACGGATTGGCAGAATCATTTTTCCCCCTTTTAACAAGTCTTACGAGCCCCATGCGGATGATATACTGCTTTCTCGGGAACAGGCCCACATCCCCGGGATTTGTGTGAAGAGGAGGCGGAGAAAAAGGGGCCAGAGGGCGGTCTGCCTTCTGAGAATTCGTAGGCAATCGAATAAACCTCCACTTCCTTCCATTCTGCTCGCAAACGTGCGATCTTTGGAGAAAGAAATCGATGACCTACGCGGAAGATTAAACTACCAATGGGACATTCAAAACTGTAATATTTTATGCTTCACGGAGTCGTGGCTGAACGACGACACTATCAACATACAGCTGGCTGGTTATACACTGTACTGGCAGGATAGAACAGCAGCGTCTGGTAAGACAAGGGGCGGCGGACTATGTACTTTTGTAAATAACAGCTGGTGCACGATATCCAAGGAAGTCTCATGAAAAGCTGTAGACCACATTATCTACCTAGAGAGTTATCTGTACTTTTCGTAGCTGTTTTACATACCACCACAGTCAGAGGCTGGCACTAAGACAGCATTGAATGAGCTGTATTCTGATCAACCAGAGGAGGCGCTCTTAGTAGCCGGGGACTTTAATGCAGGGAAACTTAAATCTGTTTAACCAAATTTCTATCAGCATGTTAAAATGTGCAGCCTGAGGGGGTGAGAAACTCTGGATCACCATTACTCACACACAGAGACGCATACACAGCTCTCCCTTGCCCTCCATTTGGCAAGTCTGACCATAATTCCATCCTCCTGATTCCGGCTTACAAGCAAAAATTAAAGCAGGAAGCAACATTGACTAGATCAATTAAAAAAAGTGGTCAGATGAAGCAGATGCTAAGCTACAGGACTGTTTTGCTAGCAGACTGGAATATGTTCCAGGATTCCTCCGATGTCATTGAGGAGTACACCACATCAGAAACAACCTTCGTCAATAACTGCATCGAGGACGTCGTCCCCACAGTGACTGTACGTACATACTAGAGGTCGACCGATTAATCGGCATGGCAGATTAATTAGGGACGATTTCAAGTTTTCATAACAACCGGTAATCTGCATTTTTGGATGCCAATTATGGCCGATTACATTGCAATCCACGAGGAGACTGCATGGCAGGCTGACCACCTGTGTTACGCGAGTGCAGCAAGGAGCCAAGGTAAGTTGCTAGCTAGCATAAAACTTATCTTAAAACTTATCTTATCAATCTTAACATAATCACTAGTTAACTACACATGGTTGATGATATTACTAGTTTAACTAGCTTGTCCTGCGTTGCATATAATCAATGGAGTTTCTGTTAATTTATCATCGAATCACAGCCTACTTCGCCAAACAGGTGCTGATTTAACAAAAGCGCATTTGTGAAAAAAGCACAATCGTAGCACCAATGTACCTAACCATAAACACAATGCCTTTCTTAAAATCAATATTCAATATTCAAATCAACATTTTTTTAAACCTGCATATTTAGTTAAAAGAAATTCATTTTAGCAGGCAATATTAACTAGGGAAATTGTGTCACTTCTCTTGCGCTCAGTGTAAGCAGAGTCAGGGTATATGCAGCAGTTTGGGCCGCCTGGCTGGTTGCGAACTGTGTGAAGACCATTTCTTCCTAACAAAGACCGTAATTAATTTGCCAGAATTTAACAAAATGATGACATAACATTGAAGGTTGTGCAATGTAACATATTTAGACTTAGGGTTGGCACCCGTTTGATAAAATACGGCATGGTTCCGTTTTGTTTTCGAAATGATAGTTTCTGGATTTGACCATATTAATGACCTAAGGCGCGTATTTCTGTGTGTTTATTATATTATAATTAAGTCTATGATTTGATATTTGATAGCGCAGTCTGACTTGAGCGGTGGTAGGAAGCAGCAGGCTCGTAAGCATTCATTCAAACAGCACTTTCCCACGTTTGCCAGCAGGACTTCGCAATGCTTGAAGCACAGCGTAGTTTATGACTTCAAGCCTATAGTGCCTATAAGAACATCCAATAGTCAAAGGTATATGAAATACAAATGGTAAAGAGAGAAACAGTCCTATAAATTCCTATAATAACTACAACCTAGCACTTCTTACCTGGGAATATTGAAGACTCATGTTAAAAGGAAACACCAGCTTTCATATGTTCTCATGTTCTGAGCAAGGAACTTAAACATTAGCTTTCTTACATGGCACATATTGCACTTTTACTTTCTTCTCCAACACTTTGTTTTTGCATTATTTAAACCAAATTGGACATGTTTCATTACTTATTTGAGACTAAAATAAAATCTACGTATTAAGTAATTGTAATTGTCATTACTACACAAATATATATATATATATATATATATATATATATACACATACATACATACACACACACACACATATGTAAAAATCGTCCCATTAATCGGTATCTGCTTTTTTGGTCCTCCAATAATTGGTATCGGTGTTGAAAAATCATAATCGGTCAACCTCTAGTACATACCCCAACCAGAAGCCATGGATTACAGGCAACATGCGCACTGAGCTAAAGTCTAGAGCTACCGCTTTCAAGGAGTAGGACTCGAACCCGGAAGCATATAAGAAATGCCGCTATGCCCTCCGACGAACCATCAAACAGGCAAAGCGTCAATACAGGACTAAGATCGAATCATACTACACCAGCTCAGACGCTCATTGGATTTGGCAGGGCCTGAAAACCATTGCAGACTACAAAGTTAAGCACAGCCGAGAGCTGTCCAGTAACACGAGCCTACCATACGAGCTAAACTACTTCTATGCTCGCTTCGAAGCAAATAACACTGAAAGATGCATGAGAGCACCAGCTGTTCTGGACAACTGTGTGATCACAGCCTGGGACTAAACATCTCCCTCTGCAACTGGATCCTGGACTTCCTGACAGGCCGAACCCAGGTGGTAAGGGTAGGTAACAACACATCCGCCACGCTGATCCTCAACACAGGGGTACCTCAGGGGTACGTGCTCAGTCACCTCCTGTACTCCCTGTTCACTCATGACTGCACGGCCAGGCACGACTCCAACACCATCATTAAGTTTGCCGACCACAAGACAGCCTATAGGGAGGAGGTCAGAGACCTGGCCGTGTGGTGCCAGGACAACAACCTCTCCCTCAACGTGATCAAGACAAAGGAGATGATTGAGGACTACAGGAAAAAGAGGACCGAGCACGCCCCCATTCTCATCGACGGGGCTGCAGTGGAGCAGATTGAGAGCTTCAAGTTCCTTGGTGTCCACATCACCAACAAACTAACATCGTCCAAGCACACCAAGACAGTCATGAAGAGGGCACGACAAAACCTATTCCCCCTCAAAGGACTGAAAAGATTTGGCATGGGTCCTCAGATCCTCAAAAGGTTCTACAGCTGCACCATCGAGAGCATCACTGCCTGGTATGGCAACTGCTCAGCTTCCGACCGCAAGGCACTACAGAGGGTAGTGCGAATGGCCCAGTACATCACTTCCTTCCTTCCAGCTTCCTGCCATTCAGGACCTCTATACCAGGCGATGTCAGAGGAAGGCCCTAAAAATTGTCAAAGACTCCAGACACCCTAGTCATAGACTGTTCTCTCTGCTACCGCACGGCCAGCGGTACCGAAGCGCCAAGTCTAGGTCCAAGAGGCTTCAAAACAGCTTCTACCCCCAAGCCATAAGACTCCTGAACATCTAATCAAATGGCTACCCAGACTATTTTAATTTCCCCCCCCCCACACACTTTTACACTGCTGCTACTCTCTGTTATCATCTATGCATAGTCACTTTAATAACTCTACCTACATATTTAATAACTCTACCTCTACATATTACCTCAACTAACCGGTGCCCCCGCCCATTGACTCTGTACCGGTATCCCCCGTATATAGTCTCGCTATTGTTATTTAACTGCTGCTCTTTAATTACTTGTAACTTTAATTCTTATCCGTATTTTTTTAAACTGCATTGTTGGTTAGTAATTAAGCATTTCACTGCAAGGTCTAAACCTGATGTATTCGGCGCATGTGACTAATACAATTTGATGTCAGTGCTAGAGTTGGCTCCAATCTTGCCCCTGCATGCCCTGCTAGCACAGCATTTCTGCTGCTTACTTTCCTATATGATAAGGACACGTACCCTGCGTGCCAGTCCCAGGGCGATGTAGCACTTCTCTCCTGCATCAGTGATCTCCAGCTCATAGTAGTGGCAGCGTGTGTTGAGGGGTAGACGGGCCTGGGCCAAACCCACATCCACGATGCTTTTCCCTTTACCCATGTACTCCAACACCTGAGGGGCAGAAGGGCGGTATCACACAACACAATAAGGCAACTATCTATAAATAAATAAATATAAATTAAACTAATTGAAAACCCAATCTTGCACTTTCAGTACAATTTAACAGCATTAAGGATACAGGGCCAGGGACGTAGAGAAGAAGCACATTCTTCTCAGCACACAACTACCCTCAGGACAAGAACAACAGACCATTTATGATATGATTATGTCATATATTGACGATAACAACACACTGTTGGCTCAGCACAACAAAAGAAAACACGTACATTTTGGCCTGCAGTCTATTCTCATTTAACCTGAGGAAGAAAGAAAAAATAACAAGGCATAGAACTGTGCTAATTACCTTCAACTAATGAAGGCAAACCCTCAAAACTGTTTTCAGTGTGAATGTATTCAGGGGTTGGGCGGTATCCAGATTTTCATACCGTTCCTGTTCTATAATGGGTTATACATATTACCGGCAGTGCACACAAGGGCGCTATTTATTTCCAACGCTTTTTGTTGTTGGCGATATTTTAAAAATGCTTACAAAGGCTAACAAATTACTAGTTAATTCCCATAGTGGATGCTAGCTAACAAGTGCAATCAAACAAACTAATTGCAAGGACAGACAACCCAGCTCCTATCTTAAAAGGCTACTCACAGTTGTGCTGCACACACAAAACTAATTTAGGCAACAGGGATCCTGAAATCAGGATTGATTGTCTCTGCTGTAACCAAGAAGCTTGATCATGCAAGCTAGCAACTTAGCTAGCAAGTTAGGGACAGTAAGACATTTACTGTAAGGGGGTTAGGGGGTGGCCTAAAAAAGGGGAGGGTTGTCTAACTTTGTTTTGTTGCATAGGGGAGGGTAGAGTTCCCCCCCCCCCCCCTGGTTTGCACTCACTCTTTTGTAGGTTTTACTATATAATTTCTTCCATAGTAGCCAAATGTTCTTACCTGTTTGCATGGCCTCTTCTATATTAAGATGCTTTGGTACTTCCCTTATGCACTATGCTTTTCCACATGCTAACTTTGACTATACCACAGGTCAATATAGTCTACCAATCTAACTGTCTATCCTGCCCTCTATCCACCATTCACAGTGACAATATTGGTAGGTGGATGTCAAGATCTGCAATAGGCTAACTACCAATCACACCACACATAAAAGCATTCAAAGCTGCATAAAAGTTCAACATAATATAAAAACGAACAAATAGAAATAGCTGACAGGCAGTGGTGAGGCCAGGTGTATCATTGCGCATGAAAGAACTCAAAAAGCTCCTCTATTGATCTCGTTTAGGGACAATACAATTATCCTTTCTAGACTCGTCTATAACAAACACCACAATGCAATGAATAATTGAATTATTGTTTTCAAGTGAGTACAAAATTCTCCTCTAGGCTGCAGTGAAAATGTCATTTGAATAACGGCACAAAATGTTTTCATTCCATTTGGATCAGTTGTGGTTCTACTCTCCACAGTTTATAAGGTCTAGAAAGTCACAGTAGCAGGTCAGACTGGCTGTATTCTCACTTCTGATAGTGAGATGCCTGTTGCATATTTTCATTCTCCCAAATCGTCCTATAATAATGTGGCCACATGCTCCAGGCAGGCCAGTTATTTAGGAAAGCTTAACAACAACACAGAGTTGCACATGGGATAAACAATCGTCCAGTCAATAACACAATAGAAAATATGTATACAGTGTGTGCAAATGAAGTAAGGAGGTAAGGCAATAAATAAGCCATAGTGGTGAAGTAATTACAATTTAACAATCAACACTGGAGTGATAGATGTGCAGATGAGGATGTGCAAGTAGAAATACCATTGTGCAAAAGAGCAGAAAAAAAACAAAAAACAAATATGGGGATGAGGTAGGTAATTGGGTGGATGGGCTATTTACAGATGGGTTGTGTACAGGTGCAGCGATCGGTAAGCTGCTCTGACAGCCGATGCTTGAAGTTAGTGAGGGAGATATGAGTCTCCAACTTCAGTGATTTTTGCAATTCGTTCCAGTCATTGGCAGCAGAGAAGGAAAGGCAACCAAAGGAGGTGTTGGCTTTGGGGATGACCAGTGAAATATACCTGCTAGAGCACGTGCTACGGGTGGGTGTTGCTATGGTGACCAGTGAGCTGAGATAAGGCGGAGCTTTATCTAGCAAAGACTTATAGATGACCTGGAGCCAGTGGGTTTGGCTATGAATATGTAGCGAGGACCAGGTTGCAATGGTGTATAGTATATGGGGCTTTGGTGACAAAGTGATAACTGTGATAGACTGCATTCCATTTGCTGAGTAGTATGTTGGAGGCTATTTTGTAAATGACATCGCCGAAGTCAATGATCGGTAGGAGAGTCAGTTTTACGAGGGTATGTTTGGCAGCATGAGTAAAGGAGGCTTTGTTGCGAAATAGGAAGCCGATTCTAGATTTAATTTGGGATTGGAGATGCTTAATTTGAGTCTAGAAGGAGAGTTTACAGTCTAGCCAGACACCTAGGTATTTATAGTTGTCCACATATTCTAAGTCAGAAACGTCCAGAGTAGTGATGCTAGTCGGGCAGGCAGGTGTGGGCAGCGATCGGTTTAAGAGCATGCATTTAGTTTTACTACCGTTTAAGAGCAGTCGGAGGCCACGGAAGGAGTATTGTATGGCATTGAAGCTCGTTTGGAGGTTTGTTAACACAGTGTCGAAAGAAGGGCCAGAGGTATACAGAATGGTGCCGTGACTATCCCAGTGCACATAGAACCTAACACTTTAATATAGCCTAAATATTAATAATGAAACTTTATTATGTGTCATAAACACAACCAGTCACAATGTTGTAATCTGATTAGGCTACTTCAAGTCTCCTGTAGGCATGCGCACATTCATCCAAAATATAATTCCAGTATCCTCAAAATGGCATGACATTAACCAGGTTCCATCCAACATTTTTATGGGGGTAAAGTAAGTTGGATAAAAAACGTCACGACAAGCCTAATGGAAACAGCAAATTTGTTGGTAAACTTTCCAAATGTCGACAAATCAAAATACGCTGGACAAGGTGGGATCTTTTTGTGTCTGTAAAATAAATTGTGTGAAAAATGTGGTGGAAATGCTTTTATGCACAAATATTAATATAATAACCATCATATCGAAGTAAACTTGGAGTCACGTGATAATATGTTGTGTGGTCCTCCCACTACAACTGTTAATTAGGCTACAGATGAAATGAATGACGATGAACTGCATAGGGTGGTAAAAGTGCCAGGAGATGAGTTTGATGCTCCTTTCAATAAGTAAATAGTCTTATTCTGGTTATATGATGATAGATGCTTGGCTGCCGTTTGACAAATACAAATAATTTTACCCCTTTGTCCATAATAATCTCATCATGTAGGCTATACATTTTCTGTAGCCTATGTGGCCAATGCAGGCACACATAATAAAGCCATGAATAGTGGTAGAATTAATCTCACCATTTGAAGCTCACCATCTCTGTTATTAACATGAAAAAGCGACCAAAAACATTTCATTTTGTGATGGAAGGATTTGTATGGAAAGCCATGTTGAAGCCAGAATTAGATGATGTTGTCACCCTCATAATTAGCGAAAATAGTTTTACCACAACAGAATAGCACAACACCCTTTAATTGAAGCTGAGGGAAAAAAACAAGTGGCCACGTCTCTCACAAAAACGGATTAAAAAATCTTATCACCGATATTTATTATGGAGCAGGAGAACTTATAAATTGCCTACAATAATTACAAGGACTTTTCAAGCATCAAATTGAGGAAATGTCTAATTTTCAAGGTAGGCCTATTCGAGTACTTTAATTTCTGAGTTCAAGTAGGCTACCTCAAGGCCTTTGTGTTGTTTAAAATTGCAGGTGTAACATGGAAACCCAAATGTATTTGTCGTCATTTCATTAGTAGATCATATGGTGAAGAAGCCCACTAGGCTGTAATTTGTTGTCATAATCTACAGAATAATTCATAGGAATAGCGTTGGGTGTTGCATAATAGTCTATCCTACACGATTGCGCACAGTAGACTCTGTGTCCAATCCGAGGCATAAAAACGGGAACTCATTACCTTGACGCTTTCTCAGTTAGACCTAACGAGACTCTGCTGTAAATCAAGCAGACAACAACAGATGATCAACATCAATTCGCTAGGGACATTATAAAAAACGTGGTTCCAAGCATAACTCGCTTGCGTAACAAATGAAACACAAACATTATGGACATTCCTCGCGAACAACTTTTTCCCAGCACTTTGGCAGTTGTTGCATCGCATGCGGTATAACGGTATAGCTGTTTGTCACATGGCTGTCATTCAGAAAAGTCCTTTCTGTATCAGATGATGTGTGAAAATATCATGGCGTAATTAAACAGCTCAACACCAAATGCACATCCAACAAGTATTATGCATAATTATTGAAGAACCAAGGTAAGGTGCCTCTCAGTTTGAAGCATTCGATTTTGCAAGTTAAGAAGCATTCGATTTTTCAATCACATACATTTCGGGGGATTTGTGTGCGCATGAAAACTGTTTTCACCCCGTAACATAAGGGAGACACGAAATGTTACGTTACACTGCATTTCTGAGTTCTTTATACAGAAAACGGTCCGACAGCTAGATCCAGGACTCTTACAGTGTTCAAGTTAAATGTCTAATTTAACTGATTAATGCTTAATATATCATATAACGAAAACTTACACTGACATAAATGCAGGGACAGAAAAGTAATATTTTATGTCACACGATTTTGGACAAATCCATCAAGATACCAACCATGAGGGTTTAAACATAGATTTAAAATCAATTCGTGTATTTTATTGAATAACTATGTTCCCCCCTGATATCTTAACGTAATTATATATATTTTTAAATGGCAGATTATTATCAACAGCTGTAACAAGTTGTCCAGCGTAGGAAATCCTCACTGGTACCCTAGTTTATAGAAAGACCAATATGCATCTTCCTTTCGACCAAAACCCACCACTGGAGTGCGCAGCAAAATAGCTCTATTTTCATGTCATTAGACCATAGCACCGGTTACAATCCAAGCATTTACATTTGTTCGATGACATAAAAATAAAGCTCTTTGGCCATGCACACCAGTGGTGGGTTTTGCATCGAAACAAGGATGCATATGCAGAAAAGAACCCCATATCAACTGAAAAATATGGTGGTGGATCTTTGATGTTATGGGGCTATTTTGCTTCCACTGGTCCTGGGGCTCTTGTTAAGGTCAACGGCATCATGAATTTTAGCCAGTAACAGGACATTTTAGCCAAAAACCTATTTTGCCTCTGCCAGGAGGCTGAAACTTGGCAGTAACAAGTACATCCTCCAGCAAGAAAATAACCCCAAGCACACATCAAAATCCACAAAGAAGGTTCATTGACCATAAAATCAACATTTTGCAAGGCCATCTCAGTCCCCAGACTTGAACTCCAATTGAAAACCTGTGGTTTGAATTGATGAGGGCAGTCCATAAGTGCAGAGACGGTTATCAAGTAACTGGAAAAATTCTGTATGGATGAATGGTCTAAGATCCCTTGTTCTCCAATCTCAGAAAACATTTTAGAAAAAGGCTCAGTGCCATTATCCTCGCAAGGCGAGCTATTGAAAGGTGTTGAAAACAGGGATGCCAATCATTTTGACCCCCATCTTTTTGAGAAAAAAATATGACTTGTGCAACAAAATCTATTTATCTGAGCAATTGTATTAATATAAAATAACAATTTCCCCAAAACATTGGAGCATACAATAGAGATCAAAACAGTATTTTTAATCTTTATCAAGGTTGTCAATAATTTTGGAAGTTACTTTTTTGGGGAGGATGGTATTGAAAATCATTGTGTGGGTATTTCAAAGTACCCCTGTATACGGTATATACGGTACACCACCCAAGCCAAGAATGTACCATTTGTACCATGGACAAATTTAGGTTACAACAGATCTCTCTGTGGTGCTTGTGAAACTATAGAATCAGGCAGACATGTACAGACACACACACACCCTCAGATAGGAATATTATACCAGTGGAGGTCGATGGGGCCATGGGCTCTTGAAGGCTTTTAGAGGCCAGGTCATGAGAGCGACAGACATGAGAATCGATTTGACTGTCTATTCAATTGAACAATTCCACTTGACTCCTCCTGTAGTGCTTTTTATACCCATTTATCATTGAGCCAATCCAACTGAAACAGGCCTAAGGCTACTGTGGCTCGCCAGGTAAAACTCTCTCAAACATAACAAAATCTCTCTGATTGCAACCAGACTGGTGGGCCAGGAACAATCTGGCATGACTTGATCAGAATCTGTAGAGCTGACAGGAGCACACGTTCCTGTACCATGTTCCTGTACACATGTTCCTGTACACATGTTCCTGTACACATGTTCCTGTATACATGTTCCTGTACACATGTTCCTGTGCACATGTTCCTGTACTCTCCTCTAATTATAGAGTAGAGTACTATAATTGTCAATTGAGGAAAGTGTTCTCAGGTTGGAGCTAATGTGACAAATGAAATGGTCGACAAGCAAATGTGGTGGCCAATTAGGATGTCCATAATGAACAATAACAGCTTACCAGTCCAGATGAGAAAACAGAGAAGCTAAGAGGTCAAAGGGGACTGAGGTACTCCTCTCTGCCATCTCATTGATAGAGTATAAATCAAGCAAAAAAAACATTGATGGCCCGGTCATATCAATACAACTCAATGAGGTAGTCTATCTGATTCATGACCTCATTCCTCTCATAGCTTCGTTTCCCTGGTCGTTTGCTAACTACATTCAGCATTAATAACTGATCATTAATCCAACGTGACCTTGATTTGACTCTAGACATGCTTCATCTGCCAGAGAACCATGGTTCCCATCTTAAACAAATACAAAAACAGCCGTGACATGTTCTGCTTGTCTGTTGTGAAAGGATTAACGTACATGGTGTACGTGTCAGACTGCACTGTGTGTGACCCTTTCCCTCTGCCTTGATTAGCAAAGAGAATAGACAAGTACTGTAAATTATCGTTATTATTACTTTACCACAATCTGTCAATGCCACTATATTCCTTTTCCTTTCTGTAGAGCAATTACCGGCTTACCAACCAACTCTATCAACCTTTCTATTTTGTCTTCCTATTCCTCCCTCCTTGACCTTGTCCTTCTGAACTTTGAAGAAAAAAGAAAAATATAATATTGATGGATGTGAACTTGATCGTGATATTTCTTCCATGTAAATGTATTTCCTATATATCATGTCTGTGTTAGTGTTGCTTTCCGTCCCTCTCCTCACCCCAACCTGAGCTTGAACCAGGGACTCTCTGAACACATCGACACCCTCAAAGCATCGTTACCTATCGCTCCACAAAAGCCGCAGCCATTGTAGCGCAAGGGAAACAACTACTTCAAGGTCTTAGAGCAAGTGATATCACCGATTGAAACGCTACTAGCGCACACCGCTAACTAGCTAGCCATTTCACACAGGCTACTTCTTTGACGAACAAGTAGGGCTCATAGGTCTAATGACACCTTCCTAATGCAGAGTAATGGACTGTTTGTGTCTGTGGTCACGTTTAAAGGTGCTGGCCCTCCCTGTAGCAGTCAGAAGGATCCGGTGGGTGTGATGACAGATCGCTAAATCTCACTCTCTCTGATCCTCAAGGTGTGTGTGTGTGTGTGAGTGTAGAGGAATGTTGGCAAGGTAAAGCACTTATTTTGTTGAACCGCTCGCTGCCTCAGCAACAGGTACAGTGAGAAGGCCGTGTTAATTTATCGATCTGTGTCGTTTTGTCAGCAGAGGCAGCAGGGCTGACCTTGGTGAACTTTATGACATCGGACTCACCGCTAATAGCTGGTCTAACATTTAAGTATAATTTAAATAGTTATTCCAATGCATATTTAAATTGCACCAACCACATATATAATAAAATGAAGAAGACTATGACCCTGATGAACCATCTGTCTTGCAGGGCACGTGCACATGCATCTGACTTTCATCTGGTAGACAATTGATAGATTACATTTCTTGAGGGAAAACAACATTCCTGTTTAAACAACGACCAAAGATAACAGCAGTTTACAATCCTTTAGATGCCCCTGAGGTCATAGGCATCATGTCAGGTAGAATCATCTCTAGCGTTATAGATTGACTAAAAGATGCTGCAAGAGTTAATGGGAAAATTGTGCAAGGCCCAGTTCAAAATTGTGACATACATGTGTTAGACAAAGTTTCAAACAGAGTCTGAGTTTACCTATGGCAATGCAGAGTGGAATCTCATTTTGCTCATCTTCCATGTTCTCATAAATATGTGAGTTCCCATAAATACTGTCTTTTAGCACGTCGTCTTGACAGATCACTCCGGTCCGTATTGAACAACCAGTCATTACCAGAGCAAATAAGGTCATTTTGAGGGCAGATGTGGGGTTGGAGGTAGGGCTGAGTCGGTGACCGTATTACTGCCACACCAGTAGTCATGACCGCAGTTAAATTAAACGTGACTGTTGAGTCACGGTTATCTCCTCTTATGCACTCTGGACATGCGTTGGCAGTATCCAACTCGCTAATGATCATCAGGTTGCTCATGGCTTGCTACTCAGGGCTCTACTGTCCCTCTAACCACACTGACATCAATGCAAATGCAATCTAAAATCACAACAAACATTTATCATCAAAACAGTCTCAAGACTTTCAATCTCACCTCACTGTAATAAATCAATTGAAGAAGGGTTGAAACTGAGTGGAAAACATGGTCGTTCTGGATGTTGTTTCAAAGCCAAACACAAGCAAATGGACAGTGCTTTGAAGGTGACGATTAATTCAAAACCCTTCACTGTCCGGACACAACTCGCCCAAGGTTCCGTTCACCCGGTCTCCAGCTGCTGACCCGGGACCTCAAACATCGCTTCACCACAGCTCCCATCCTGATTCATCCTGACCCATCTTGTCAGTTCGTGGTGGAGGCCGATGCTTCAGATGTCAGAGTGGGGGCTGTCTGGTCCCAGCGTTCTGCCCTTGACCTCAAGCTACATCCCTGCGCCTTCTCCAATCGCCTCAATGCCACGGAAAGGAACTACGACGTGGGGGAATCGTGGCTGGCTGGAGGGGGCAGAACATCCGTTCATCGTGTGGACTGACCACAAGTACCTGGAGTATCTCCCCACCGCCAAGCACCTCAACTCCAGGCAAGCCAAATGGGCCCTGCTGTTCAAACGGTTCAACTTCTCCCTCTCATACCAGCCGGGATCTAAGAGTGTCAAGCCGGATGCACTGTCCCACTGCTATAGCCCCACGATTACTACCCCGGAACCCGAGACCATCCTTCCCACTTCATGGCAACGGCACTCAGCTGTGGAATCGGGAAGCAGGTCCGTGAGGCGCAGCGTTCCCAGCCGATGCAAGCCGAAGAACACCATCCCAACCGCGAAGCACGGGGGTGGCAGCATCATGCTGTGGGGGTGCTTTGCTGCGGGAGGGAAAATTATGTGGCTTTATCGAAGCAACATCTCAAGACATCAGTCAGGAAATTAAAGCTTGGTCGCAAATGGGTCTTCCAAATTGACCATTTTTTATTTAAAAAAATATTTAACCTTTATTTAACCAGGTAAGCTAGTTGAGAACAAGTTCTTATTTGCAACTGCGACCTGGCCAAGATAAAGCATAGCAGTTCGACACATACAACAACACAGAGTTATACATGGAATGAACAAAACATACAATCAGTAATACAGTAGAAAAAAAGTCTATATACAGTTAGTGCAAATTAGGTCAAATAAGGGAGAACCGCTAACCTCATCCTGTGCTAACCTCAACTGGTTACCCAGAGATGGTAAGCCTCAGCCCAATGGGTATCCTTCCTACACCATGGGCAAGTCAAGGCCGTGTCCACAACCATTTCTAGCAACCATCTAGCCTACCTTTTCTGGATGCCACACAGCAGCAATGTTATGTGGGAGACTGTTTCATCATCTGAGCAAAACATAACCATGCAGTTCTGTGTCGACACCTTCTTCATTCCTTGGGTATGTCACCACCTCTTAATACAATAATTGTTTTAAAACGCCCCAGGCAGGTTTTAGCCCTGACCCCAGTACTATGCTACGCTGGAACCAACACGTACACACACATATACGCAATACATATAACACATAGGCTTGATGCAAAATAGGCATCCATCCAGCCACATACCCACAGGCAAGCACTGCGCACACACACACACACACACACACACACACACACACACACACACACACACACTTTCCACATATTCCGTATGAGGAGTTCCCACCCTGGCATGAACATGGCTAGAATATTTTCCGAATAATCTAAATCATGTTCTCCACTATATTTCACGAGGTGTGACACATCAGGACATGACATTCCGCTTTAAGATCAGATGCCAGAATATATTTTTTCCTTTCCTGGCTTTGGAGTTAGCCTACCAAAAATGTAATTGGGTGCTGTCTCCACATTGTGTAAGTGGTGTGGTTGGGATTACCCCTTGTCAGGGTCAATGTGGAGTGGACACAGAGTTTGGACAGCGGTTGGACGGACGGACAGTGGTTTTGTAATTCAAAGTAAAGGAGGTATGCAGGTTCTCCTTGCCTGCCCCAGGGTCATTCAGCTGCACTCTCTAACCCTGCACTTGTCATGTTTTGTGTTTTTCGTGGACCCCAGGAAGAGTTGCTGCTGCTTCTGCAAAAGCTAATGGGGATCCTAATAAACAGTCACTATGAACCTGCTGGCCTCTGTGAATTTTACCTATAAGATAGGTAATTTGACCTATTTTTCCTACAGTGCCTTCAGAAAGTATTCAAACCCCTCGACTTTTTCCACATTTTGTTGTGTTACTGCCGGAATTTTAAATGGATTCAATTTAGATTTTGTCATCACATAACACCTCAATGTCAAAGTGGAGTTGTTTTTCATATTTTCTTACATATTAATTAAAAATTAAAATCTGAAATGTCTTGGGTTAATAAGAATTCAACCCCTTTGTTATGGCGAGCCTAAATAAGTTCCGGAATAAAAATGTGCTTAACAAGTCACATAATAAGTTGCATGGACTCACTCTGTGCAATAATAGTGTTTAACATGATTTTTGAATAACGACATCATCTCTGTACCCCACACATACAGATAATGGTAAGGTCCCTCAGTCGAGCAGTGAATATCAAACACAGATTCAACCACAAAGCCAGGGAGGTTTTCCAATGCCTCGAAAAGAAATGCACCTATTGGCAGACATTGAATATCCCTTTCAGCATGGTGAAGTTATTAATTACACTTTGGATAGTGTATCAATACACTCAGTCACTACAAAGATACAGGCATCCATCCTAACACAGTTGCAGAAGAGGAAGGAAATCGCTCAGGGATATCACCATGAGGCCAATGGTGACTTTAAAACAGAGTTTAATGGCTGTGATAAGAGAAAACTGAGGACAGATCAACAACATTGTAGTTACTCCACAATACTAACCTTATTGATGGATTAAAAAGAAGAAAGCCTGTACAGTATACAAATATTCCAAAATATGCATCCTGTTTGCAATAAGGCACTCAAGTAATACTGCAAAAAATGTGGATAAACTATTTATCCTGAATACAAAGTGTTATGTTTGTGGCAAATCCAATAGAACATTGCTTAAAAATATGGAGAGTGGTACTCAGTATAGTGGTGGCAGCATCATGTTATGGGTATGCTTGTAATTGTTAAGGAATGGGGAGTTTTTCCACAATAAAAAACAAAATTGGAATGGAGCTAAGCACAGGCAAAATCCGAGAGAAAAACCTGGTTCAGTCTGTTTTCCAACAGATATTGCGAGATGAATTCACCTTTCAGCAGGACAATAACCTAAAACACAAGACCAAATCTACATTGGAGTTGCTTACCAAGAAGTCAGTGAACGTTCCTGAGTGGCCAGTTTTGACTTAAATCAACTTGAAAATCTATGGCAAGACTTGAAAATGGTTGTCAGCAGGGTTGGAAATTAACACCCGCCAAATGCGGGTACATTTAGTCATTGGTGGGTAAGAATGTATATTTCTCTAGCCACGTTGGCAGGTGGTCACACAGAGCATTTGGGAACCGTAAAAAAAAAAATCCAAAGCCAATATGTAGCGTTTGGTCAAATTGACAAGGCTACTAAAGTGTGACTTTGTCCTCATGTTTCTTGGCAAGTTACATCGTTTTGTTCACGTGCTATGTTGTTTGGCATGTGGACCAAAAAGTTAATTTCCCACTCTGATAGCTCTAAGACTTAAAGGTGCTGCATGGTCAATTCGACGTCTGCATTGGCCGTGCAGCATTTACGGTGAAGTCAGGTCAGTCATTCTTATTGCGCTTCCGGGAACAGTGCAGAGCTGTTATGAAGGAAGTTGTCAACCAATCATGCCAATGTGGGGCTATACGGAGCCCTCCGCATTGTTACAAAATTTGGGAGGCTTACGGCGATGCAGTACCGAGCTGAAATTTGGCCTCTGCATGCCTCCGGAGGCTCCGCAATTGCAGCACACCCTCCATACGGAGCCTCAGACCACATTTTCGAATCAAGCATAAATGAACACTTAGCCAGTAAGACTCATAGCTGTAAGATGCTTCTACAAAGTATTGACTTAGAAATTAAGTACAGAAATATCTAATTTACATAAATATTAATTCCCCTAATACATTTACAAAAACATCACTTTTTTACTTTGTCATTATGGGGTATTGTGTGTAGAACTAAAACAGAGATGGTAAGCCTCAGCCCAATGGTTATCCTTCCTACACCATGGGCAAGTCAGGGCTGTGCCCACAATCATGTCTAGCCACCATCTAGCCAACCTTTGCAGGATGCCACACAGCAGCAATGTTATGTGGGAGACGGTTTCATCATCTGAGCAAAATACAACTATGCAGTTCTGTCAACATAGCCATGCAGTTCTGTCAAAACATAACCATGCAGTTCTGTCAAAACATAACCATGCAGTTCTGTCAAAACATAACCATGCAGTTCTGTCAACATAGCCATGCAGTTCTGTCAAAACATAACCATGCAGTTCTGTCAAAACATAACCATGCAGTTCTGTCAACATAGCCATGCAGTTCTGTCAAAACATAACCATGCAGTTCTGTCAACATAGCCATGCAGTACTGTCAAAACATAACCATGCAGTTCTGTCAAAACATAACCATGCAGTTCTGTCAAAACATAACCATGCAGTTCTGTCAAAACATAACCATGCAGTTCTGTCAAAACATAACCATGCAGTTCTGTCAAAACATAACCATGCAGTTCTGTCAAAACATAACCATGCACTTCTGTAAAAACATAACCATGCACTTCTGTAAAAACATAACCATGCACTTCTGTCAAAACATAACCATGCAGTTCTGTAAAAACATAACCATGCACTTCTGTCAAAACATAACCATGCAGTTCTGTCAAAACATAACCATGCAGTTCTGTCAAAACATAACCATTCAGTTCTGTCAAAACATAGCCATGCAGTTCTGTCAAAACATAGCCATGCAGTTCTGTCAAAACATAACCATGCAGTTTTGTGTCAACACCTTCATTCCTTGGGTATGTCACCACCTCTTAATACAATAATTGTTTTAAAACGCTCCAGGCAGGTTTTAGTCCTAATGCCAGGACTATGCTACGCTGGAACCAACACGTACACACACAATACACATAGGCTTGATGCACAATAGTCATCCATCCAGCCACAGATCCACATTCACACAGGCAAGCACTGCAGACAGACACACAGACTTTCCACATATCCCGCATGAGGAGTTCCCACCCTGGCATAAATATGGCTAGAATATTTTCAGAATAATCTAATCATGTTCTCCACTATATTTCACGAGGTGTGACATCAGGACACGACATCCTGCTTTAAGATCAGATGCCAGAATCTATTTTTCCTTTCCTGGCTTTGGATTTAGCCTACCAAAAAAAGTAATGGGCTGCTGTCTCCACATTTGGGAAGCGTGTGAGTGGTGTGGCTGGGATTGCCACTTGCCAGGGTCAATGTGGAGTGGACACAAGGTTTCGGACAGCAGTTGAATGGACAGACAGTGTTTTTTGGCAGTTTTTTTATTTATTTATATATATATTTTATCTTTATTTAAGTCAGCAAGTCAGTTAAGAACAAATTCTTATGTTCAATGACGGCCTAGGAACAGTGGGTTAACTGCCTGTTCAGGGGCAGAACGGCAGATTCCGGTTACTAGTCCAATGCTCTAACCACTAGGCTACCCTGTTGTGGTGACGCGGTATGGGGTTGTAATTAAAAAGTGAAGGAGGTATGCAGGTTTACCTTGCCTGCCCCAGGGCCATTCAGCTGCACTCCCTAACCCTGCACAACTCTTCTACCCCCCCATGCTAACGCAGGTATGGTGTGTCTCCCCACTGAGTCAGACACCAGCCCAACAGCCTGCCTCATGACGGATACAGCCAGACAGACAACCCCCCCATCATAAATCTACATCAGAACGACAGAAAGAGAGACAGGGTGAGAGACCAAGACAGGAAAAAGAGAGCGGGACAGAGGGAGAGACAGACAGTCAGACAGGGAGATGGACACAGTGGGAGACAGACAGACAATCAAACAGACAGAAAAGACACACGGCTGCTGAGAGAGGTAGCCTAACAATTGGTGTGTCTGAGTGAGACATGGAAAATTACCCCAAGCAAAGTCAATATCCTGCCCGCATGGCATCCTTCCTTCTTATACCAACAACATCCAACCACAATTGATATTCACGCCATTAATCATTGGCGCTTTTACAGTATTTCTGATACAGTCATACATCTACTTCATTCATACCCTCCTATGCACTCAAGTACTGTACAGAGGCTGGCTACATTCTCCAACTGATACAGGAGTGTCTGCCCTTACTATGTGACTCCTGCCATGTCTGTCTCATAGTCTACATTTCCTGCCCCATTTATTTTACCATCATTCTCACTCAGTGTGAATCGTAGCAATAAAAACAACAGCAAATCCCTATTGTTTGTCAAAAGTTAATCTCCAGATCTTTAGTCTATTAATATCTTGTGTAGAGCGAGGGCAGCTGTTCTAGCCCTGCGTTGTACCAACACACTGAATCTGCAGGGAATGGCCAATTGCCCCCCCTGTACTTACTGTACTGTATCCTTGCATGCCCTGCTCTATTGGCCGCTACACCACTACACTTCTTTAAGTGTGTCTGTGCATTTCAACACCCATCTAAAGACACACAAACAGAGCTGGGCACCACCTGTCCTACAATGGGTCTCAGATGTACTGTTCCAGGAGAAACGTCCGACACAGCAGGAAAAGAGTAAGGGAGCGAGAGTGAACGAGAGAGAGAAAAGGCTAGGGAAAGCTAATATGAAGAAACCAACCAACTGAAATACGTCAAAAAAATCGAATCAAATTTATTGGTCACATACACATGGTTAGCAGATGTTACTGCGAGTGTAACGAAATGATGTGCTTCTAGTTCTGACAGTGCAACAATATCAAACAATTCCACAACAAATACCTAATACACACAAATCTAAGTAAATTAATGGAATAAAAATATTTAAATATATGGATGAGCAATGTCAGAACGCATAGGGTAAGATGCAATAGATAGTATAGAATACAGTATATACATATGAGATGAGCAATGCAAGATACAGTATGTAAACATTATTATAGAGACTAGTGTTCCATTTATACGTTTCACCAAATTAGAGTGGGTTACCTTAAACAAGTGATTTTCTTAACCACATTCTTTTAAAGGACTTTTTTTACATTCTTATTTTGGTCACTGAACTTAATGTTAATTTTCAGACATTTTCAAATATTAAAATGTGGAGTCCACGCTGATTTTGTAGTGACCTATCACTTTACATGAGCTAAGGGAAAATACCTACGGGCAGGCACTCTGCTTTTTCTCAACAAAAAAAAGTAACCATCCCAAAAGAATCATCCCAATTATATGACAAAGTTCTAATGAGGAAATGCTGTGGTTTTACACTGCTTAAAAAAAACTTACATCTCTAACTGTCAACCTAACCAAATATGGTTTCGTATGACGATACACTACATGCTCGTTGAACATCTCATTCCAAAATCCCGTTCTGTGAGCTTGTGTGGCCTACCACTTCGCGTCTGAGCCGTTGTTGCTCCTAGTTGTTTCCACTTCACAATAACAGCACTTACAGTTGACCGGGGCAGCTCTACCATGGCAGAAATATGACAAACTGACTTGTTGGACGGTGCCACGTTGAAAGTCACTGAGCTCTTCAGTACGGGCCATTCTACTGACAATGTTTGTCTATGGAGATTGCATGGCGGTGTGCTCGATTTTATACCAGTCAGCAACGGGGGTGGCTGAAATAGCCTAATTCACTAATTTAAAGGGATGTCCACATAGTGTATGTAGTAATTGCTCCAATAGAAATCCCCGATCACGCTTGTAGGCGATGTGATGGCGACGTTGGCTAGCTAAGCTCATGCACAGAAACGTGTCACCGAGTCTAACGGTCGTCTCGCGCCGAACTGGGCATGTGCAGGTCGTCAAATCAAAGGCTCTCCTTCGATATAACGTTGTTTTTGATGAAAATGAAAACGTGTCAGTTTGTCACGATCAAGATGTTGGCGTAATAACATGTACAGCTACTTAAGACATTGGGGCGAATCTAGGTTGTGGCTGGTCTGCCGAATCTGCATCGCAAGCATTCCAGGAAGTCTCGCGATGTTGGGCCACTGGGTTTAGAAACCTAACTGCAAAACGTCTAGCCCTGCTGTTGCCAGGCAACCAAAATGAAAGGTTTATTTATTTATATTGTTTTATTTAACCTTTATTTAACTAGGGAAGTCAGTTAAGAACAAATTCCTTGTTCAGGGGCAGAACGACAGATTTTTACCTTGTCAGCTCGGGGATTCGATCTAACAACCTTCAGTTACTGGCCCAACACTCTAACCACTAGGCTACCTGCCTTCACAGGTTAACAACACTAAACACCATGAATCACTGATTAGTGATATCAATAAGAAAACTATTATGAAACAATGTGAATGATTAGGTCACACCTTGACAACCCATGACATTTCTCTTGGATCTGAAGTACATGGTAGGGGGTTCAGTCAACAAAGGAAGACTCCATGCTCTCATATCAAAATTCCTTCTGAAGCAGCAAGCATTCCAGGCCTCCCCCTCAGTTTTCCACCTTAAACAGACTTTGGTAATCTATAGGTGTGTAGAGATAATCCCAGGTGTAGCTAAAGTATGAAGGCTGTTTTCACAGAGCAAGAGTAACTGCTGCCTTCAGCAAGCATGCCATTGCCAAACACAGGCAGGTATCCACTCAGCAGTTACCAACAGACACCAACATTCAAAACACACACAGACTGAAACACAGATACAAACATATAAGGACTATTTCCGATATCCACACTGGCATACTACTTGAATGAAGCAATATATTGGGCATGCATTCTAAGTGGTATGCTAGTATGGACATTGGAACTTAACCATACCCTCTCTCTTCATACAAAGGATGTTATTCATATTCATATTCTTCACTTGAAGAAGACTATGTGAATAACATTAATTATGTATGAAGTAGCCTAAAAGACAACAGGCAAAGCCAGGACCTTACTGAGCCGGTGAACCTGACGTCATGGAGACGCCCCCACTCGTCCTCGTGGCTGTCCACTATCATCAGTCCGTCTTCCTTCTCCATCCCCCACTCCACTTGCAGGTCCAGCTGCACCTCCTCCCCCAGGGAGTGCATCCCCACGGCCGGGTAGAGCGCCTCTGGAGACGCTGGGACCACCACCGTGCCCACCTAAACGCAAACACAATGTTACTAATATGTCATACGGGTGACAGAGATTGAGTCTGGACCAGCAAGAGCTGGAGCAAGCAAGAGCTAGATTGTATGTAGTAGGCATATGTGTGTGAAAGAGACTAAAATCTTAGCTTACTTCTTTTCCATTTTTGGTGAAGAAGACCGTCGTTTGTCTGTCCTCGAATGCCTCTAGGTAGATCCCACAGCCAATACGATCGCCACAATTACACTTGGGACCAAACTGCTGTCCAATAGTGTTCCCATTGTACAGCCTGTGGATTGCCAGAGGTGAGAAGTGAGGGTGCTGGCTGAGCCACAGCTCGGGCAGCTATATACAGTCAGGTCCATAATTATTGGCACACTTGATACAAAATTAGCAAAACAGACTGTCTGAAATAAATAATACAAATACTGAGCTATGTTGCATGCGCCAGAAATATTGAAAATGATATTATTTTATACTAACACAATTGCTCAGAGAGAGATTTTGTTTAACAAGTAATAAATAATTATTGGAAACCCTCTTTTCAGTACTCAAGCACCTTACACTGTAACGGTTTTCTTGATGCGAAGGAGAGTCGGACCAAAATGCGGCGTGTAGATTGCGATCCATGTTTATTAAACAAACGTAAAACACGAATCAAAATACAAACACTACAAAATAATAAACGTAATGAAAACCGAAACAGCCTAAACTGGTGCAAACTAACACTAAGGACAATCACCCACAACAAACTCAAAGAATATGGCTGCCTAAATATGGTTCCCAATCAGAGACAACGATAAACACCTGCCTCTGATTGAGAACCACTTCAGACAGCCATAGACTTAACTAGAACACCCCACTAGCTACAATCCCCATACATACACACCACATACAAAAACCCATGCCACACCCTGGCCTGACCAAATAAATAAAGATAAACACAAAATACTTTGACCAGGGTGTGACAGAACCCCCCCCCTAAGGTGCGGACTCCCGAACGCACCTCAAAACAATAGGGAGGGTCCGGGTGGGCGTCTGTCCATGGTGGCGGCTCCGGCGCGGGACGTGGACCCCACTCAATCAATGTCTTAGCCCCTTCTCCTCGCGTCCCTGGATAGTCCACCCTCGCCGCCGACCATGGCCTAGTAGTCCTCACCCAGAAACCCACTGGACTGAGGAGCAGATTGGGACTGAGGGGCAGCTCGGGACTGAGGCAGCTCGGGACTGAGGGGAAGCTCAGGAGTGAGAGGAAGCTCAGGAGTGAGAGGAAGCTCAGGCAGGTTGATGAATCTACCAGATCCTGGCTGGCTGGTGGTTTCGGCAGATCCTGGCTGACTGGCAGATCCTGGTCGACTGGCAGATCTGGAAGATCCTGGTCGACTGGCAGATCTGGAAGATCCTGGTCGACTGGCAGATCTGGAAGAGTCTGGTCGACTGGCAGATCTGGAAGAGTCTGGTCGACTGGCAGATCTGGAAGAGTCTGGTCGACTGGCAGATCTGGAAGAGTCTGGTCGACTGGCAGATCTGGAAGAGTCTGGTCGACTGGCAGATCTGGAAGAGTCTGGTCGACTGGCAGCTCTGGCTGCTCCATGCTGACTGGCTGCTCCATGCTGACTGACAGCTCTGGCTGCTCCATGCTGACTGGCAGCTCTGGCTGCTCCATGCTGACTGGCTGCTCCATGCTGACTGGCAGCTCTGGCTGCTCCATGCTGACTGGCTGCTCTGGCTGCTCCATGCTGACTGGCTGCTCCATGCTGACTGGCTGCTCCATGCTGACTGGCGGCCCTGGCTGCTCCATGCTGACTGGCGGCCCTGGCTGCTCCATGCTGACTGGCGGCCCTGGCTGCTCCATGCTAACTGGCGGCTCTGGCGGCTCCTTGCAGACTGGCAGCTCTGGCGGCTCCTTACAGACTGGCAGCTCTGGCGGCTCCTTACAGACTGGCAGCTCTGGCGGCTCCTTGCAGACTGGCAGCTCTGGCGGCTCCTTGCAGACTGGCAGCTTTGGCGGCATCCTGCAGACTGGCAGCTTTGGCGGCATCCTGCAGACAGGCAGCTCTGGCGGCTCCTTGCAGACTGGCAGCTCCTTGCAGACTGGCAGCTCCTTGCAGACTGGCAGCTCTATGCTAACTGGCAGCTCTATGCTAACTGGCAGTTCTGAACAGGCGGGAGACTCCGGCAGCGCTGTAGAGAAGGAAGGCTCTAACAGCGCTAAACAGGCGGGAGACTCCGACAGCGCTGGAGAGGAGGAGGGCTCCGACAGCGCTGGACAGGCGAGGCGCACTGTAGGCCTGATGCGTGGTGCTGGCACTGGTGGTACTGGGCCAAGGACACGCACAGGAAGCCTGGTGCGGGGAGCTGCTACCGGAGGGCTGGGGTGTGGAGGTGGTACTGGAAAAACCGGACCGTGCAGGCGCACTGGAGCTCTTGAGCACCGAGCCTGCCCAACCTTACCTGGTTGAATGCTCACGGTCGCCCTGCCAGTGCGGAGAGGTGGAATAGCCCGCACTGGGCTATGTAGGCGAACCGGAGACACCGAGCGCAAGGCTGGTGCCATGTAAGCCGGCCCAAGGAGACGCACTGGGGACCAGCTGCGTAGAGCCGGCTTCATGGCATTAGGCTCGACGCTCAATCTAGCCCGGCAGACACGCGGAGCTGGAATATACCGCACCGGGCTATGCACCCGCACTGGAGACACCGTGCGCACCACTGCATAACACGGTGCCTGTCCGGTCTCTCTAGCCCCCCGGTAAGCACAGGGAGTTTGCGCAGGTCTCCTACCTGGCTTAGCCATACTCCCTGTTAGCCCCCCCCCAAGAAATTTTTGGGGCTGCCTCTCGGGCTTCCTTGCCAGCCGTGTTCCCTCATATCGCCGGCTCCTCTCTCCGGCTGCCTCAGCTCTCCTAAGTGCCTCCACCTGTTCCCATGGGAGGCGATCTCTTCCAGCCAGTATCTCCTCCCAAGTGTAACAGCCCTTGCCATCCAAAACGTCCTCCCATGTCCATTCCTCTTTACGCTGCTGTTGCTGCCTGTTGACACGCTGCTTGGTCCGTTGGTGGTGGGTGATTCTGTAACGGTTTTCTTGATGCGAAGGAGAGTCGGACCAAAATGCGGCGTGTAGATTGCGATCCATGTTTATTAAACAAACGTAAAACACGAATCAAAATACAAACACTACAAAATAATAAACGTAATGAAAACCGAAACAGCCTAAACTGGTGCAAACTAACACTAAGGACAATCACCCACAACAAACTCAAAGAATATGGCTGCCTAAATATGGTTCCCAATCAGAGACAACGATAAACACCTGCCTCTGATTGAGAACCACTTCAGACAGCCATAGACTTAACTAGAACACCCCACTAGCTACAATCCCCATACATACACACCACATACAAAAACCCATGCCACACCCTGGCCTGACCAAATAAATAAAGATAAACACAAAATACTTTGACCAGGGTGTGACATACACTTTGTATTTATGAAGGATCCCCATTAGTTGCTGCCTTGGCAGTAGCTACTCTTCCTGCCATCCAGCAACATTAAGAAAGGTATATACAGTTTAAAATATTACATGACATTACATTTCATAACACTTTACCCAATACATTTAGTGTGTTCCCTTAGGCCACTACTCTACTATCACATATTTACAATACAACATCCATCTGTACGTGTTTGTAGAGTGCGCGTCTTATCATGTGTATGTGCGTCTCTTCACAGTCCCCGGTGTTCCATAAGGTGTATTTTTATATCAGTTAGCTGATGGCTCTATGTAGTACTGTGCACCTCCTATAGTCTTATGTTGACTTGGGGATTCTGAAGAGACCTTTGGTGGCATGTCTTGTGTTGTATGCATGGGTATCCACGCTGTATTCTAGTAGTTTAAACAGACATTTCGATGCATTCAGCATGTTAACACTTCTTACAAAAACAAGTACTAATGAAGTCAATCTCCTCCACTTTGAGCCATGAGAGACTTACATGCATATTATTAATGTTAGCTCCCCATTTACATTTAAGGGGCAGTTGTGCTGCTTTGTTCTGAGACAATTGTAATTTTCAGAGGTCCCTCTTTGTGGCACCTGACCACACAACTGGACAGTAGTCAAAAGTGGTTTGTCCTTTAAAATTTGCAACGTACTGCAGCACAGCTTGCATGGTGCCACATAATTCTATGGCACGTTATCCTCTGACACCGCCTGGTATAGAGGTCCTGGATGGCAGGAAGCAAGGCCACAGTGATGTACTGGGCCGATTGCACTACCCTCTGTAGTGCCTGGAAGTCGGAGGCTGAGCAGTTGCCATACCAGGCAGTGATGCAACTCTCGATGGTGCAGCTGTAAAACATTTTGAGGATCTGAGGACCCATGCCAAATCTTTTCAGTCTCCTGAGGGGGAATAGGTTTTGTCGTGCCCTCTTCACGACTGTCTTGGTGTGCTTGGACCATGTTAGTTTGTTGGTGATGTGGACACCAAGGAACTTGAAGCTCTCAACCTGCTCACTGCAGCCCCGTTGATGAGAATGGGGGCGTGCTCGGTCCTCTTTTTCCTGTAGTCCACAATCATCTTCTTTGTCTTCATCACATTGAGGGAGAGTTTGTTGCCCTGGCACCACATGGCCAGGTCTCTGACCTCCTCCCTATAGGCTGTCTCGTCGTTGTCGGTGATCAGGCTTACCACTGTTGTGTCATCGGCAAACTTAATGATGGTGTTGGCGTCGTGCCTGGCCGTGCAGTCATGAGTGAACTGAGCACACACCCATGAGGGGCCCCTGTGTTGAGGATCAGCGAGGCGGATGTGTAGTTACCTACCCTTACTACCTGGGGGTAGCCCGTCAGGAAGTCCAGGATCCAGTTGCAGAGGGAGGTGTTTAGTCCCAGGTTCTAGGGTTTCTGGGATAATAGGTGTTGATGTGAGCCATGACCAGCCTTTCAAAGTACTTCATGGCTACAGACATAAGTGCTACGGGTTGGTAGTCATTTAGGCAGGTTACCTTAGTGTTCTTGGGCACCGGCACTATGGTGGTCTGCTTAATACATGTTGGTATTACAGACTCGGACAGGGAGAGGTTGAAAATGTCAGTTTAGACACTTGCGTAAAGGCACTTGGTCCCAGTGATGTACTGGGCAGTACTCACAACCCTCTGTAGCACCTTACGGTCAGATGCCAAGCAGTTGCCAAACCAGGCGGTGATGCAACCGGCCAGGATGCTCTCGATTGTGCAGCTGTAGAATTTTGAGGATCTGGGGACCCATGGGTCTAGGATTTCTTTTTTTCCCCCCTCTGGTTTCACATGTGACATGCTGGTAGAAATTAGGTACAACGGATTTAAGTTTGCCTGCATTGAAGTCCCCGGCCACTAGGAGCGCAGCTTCTGGATAAGCATTTTCTTGTTTGCTTGTAAAGCTTGTTGAGTGTGGTCTTAGTGCCAGAATTGGTAGTAAATAAACAGCTACAAATAATATAGATGAGAACTCTCTTGGTAGATAGCAGAGTTGGTTAGGTGCACGTAAAACAGCAGCCATCCCCTCCGGCGCCATTAAAGTGGAGTCATATGCATACATAGCCACACTGGCTTTACTCAAGGCCAGTGGCATGTCATTGGTAAAGATTACTTTTTTCAAAGGGCCGAGACAGCTGCCCTGGGGAATTCCTGATTCTACCTGGATTATGTTGGAGAGGCTTCCATTAAATAACACCCTCTGTGTTTTGTTAGACTGTTAACTCCTTATCCACAATATAGCAGGGGGTGTAAAGCCAGAACACATACGTTTTTCCCATCAGCAGACTATGTCAAAAGCTGCACTGAAGTCCAACAAAACAGCTCCCACAATCTTTTTATTGTCAATTTCAATTTCTCTATGCATCAGTCATTTTTTTACCTTTATTTAACTAGGCAAGTCAGTTAAGAACAAATTCTTATTTTCAATGACGGCCTAGGAACAGTGGGTTAACTAGCTGTTCAGGGGCAGAATGACAGATTTGTACCTTGTCAGCTCGGGGATTTGAACGTGCAACCTTCCGGTTACTAGTCCAACGCTCTAACCACTAACTAGGCTACCCTGCCGCCCCAAGTCCTGTGCTTGTTGAATGTCCTTCCCTATAAGCGTGCTGAAAGTCTGTTGTCAATTTGTTTATTGTAAAATAACATTGTATCTGGTCAAATAAAACAAACTATTTTTGTTTGTCAGGCCGATTGGTTGGCTATTTGAGTTTCCTTCCAGGCCTGAGGACACACACTTCCTAGCAGGCTTAGATTGAAGAGATGGCACATAGGAGTGGCAATATCGTCCGCTATTATCCTCAGTCATTTTCCATCAAAGTTGTCAGACACCGGTGGCTTGTCATTGTTGATAGACAAAAAAAAGTAACTTCTTCCACACTCACTTTACGGAATTCAAAATGTACCTTTACCTTTTTCATGTAAATTTACCTTTTTCATAGTGTAGTTTCTTCTTATTTTTATTCAGTTTAGTCTATTTGCAGTACGTTTGCTAATTGGTTATGTAGCCAGACTTATTTACCATTCCTTTTGCTTCATCCCTCTCAACAATACAATGTTTAATGACACGGAGGCCTTTTTCTAAAATGTTTTATGGAGATTGGAGAACACATTGGGAGGGATCTTAGATTCTGTATAAAGGAATGGTCTTTCTAGATCCTTGATATGCTTCGTCTGCGCTTATGGATTGCCCTTTTCAATTTAAACCACAGGTTTTCAATGGGGTTCAAGTCCGGAGATAGATGGCCATTGCAAAATGTTGATTTTGTGGTCAATTAACCATTTCTTTGTGGATTTTCATGTGTGCTTGGTGTTATTGCCTTGCTGGAAGATCCACGGCATTGGCACTTGGATTGGAACCGGTGCTATGGTCAGATGACATGAAAATAGAGCTCTTTGGCCAGACACACCAGTAGTGGGTTTGGTGTTGAAAAACAGAAGCATATGGAGAAAAGTACCTCATACCAACAGTACCTCATACCTCAAGTGGAAAATGGCGCCGACAGAGATGGTTGCCTTGTTTCGAGTCCTTAGGAAACTATGCAGTATTTAGTTTTAATGTATTATTTCTTACATTGTTACCCCAGGAAATCTTAAGTCTTATTACATACAGCCAGGAAGAACCATTGGATATAAGAGCGACGTCAATTTACCAACATTACGACCAGGAATACAACTTTCCTGAAGCGGGTCCTCTGTTTGGCCCACCACCCAGGACAATGGATCTAATCCCAGAAGCTGACCCAAAACAACGACGCAGCAGGAGGGGCAGACGGTGCGGCCTCCTGGTCAGGCTGCATAGATGTGCACATCGCCCACTGCTCCAGAGTATACTACGCGCCACTGTCCAGTCTCTTGACAACAAGGTAGATGAAATTCGAGCAAGGGTTGCCTTCCAGAGAGACATCAGAGATTGTAACATTCTCTGTTTCATAGAAACATGTCTCTCTCGCGGGATATGTTGTTGGAATCCGTTCAGCCACCAGGCTTCTCCATAAACACCTCTGGGAAGAGGAAGGACGGGGGTGTATGCTTCATGATTAACGACTCATGGTGTAATCATAACAACATACAGGAACTCAAATCCTTCTGCTCACCCGTCCTAGAATTCCTTACAATCAAATTCCGGTCATAAGACAATTCTCGTCAGTTATCGTCACAGCCGTGCACATTCCCCCTCAAGCAGACACCATTACGGCCCTCAAAGAATTTCACTGGACTATATGCAAACTGGAAATCATACATCCGGAGGCTGCATTTATTGGAGCTGGGGATTTTAACAAAGCAAATTTAAGAACAAGGCTACCTAAAATCTATCAGCATATTGATTGTAGTACTCGCGGGGGTAATACGCTCAATCACTGCTACTCTAACTTCCGCGATGCATACAAAGCCCTCCCCCGCACTCCCTTCGGCAAATCCCACCACAACGCCATCTTGCTCCTACCGTCTTATTAGGCAGAAACTCAAACAGGATGTACCAGTGACTAGAACCATTCAACGCTGGTGTGGCCAATCGGAATCCACGCTTCAGGATTGTTTTGATCATGCGTACTGGGATATGTTCCGGTCAGCCCCAACAGGTCCACATACGATGCAAACGCCATCACACTGCCCTATCACATCTGGACAAGAGGAATACCTATGTAAGAATGCTGTTCATTGACTACAGCTCAGCATTCAACACCATAGTGCCCTCCAAGCTCATCATCATTTGAAGGGCACCCCCAAGTAGTGAATGTAGGAAACAACATCTCCACTTTGCTGACCCTCAACACTGGGGCCCCACAAGGGTGCGTGCTCAGCCCCCTCCTGTACTCCCTGTTCACCCACGACTGAGTGGCCATGCACGCCTCCAACTCAATCAGTTTGTAGACGACACAACAGTAGTTGGCTTGATTACCAACAATGACGGGGCAGCCTACAGGGAGGAGGTGAAGGCACTCGGAGTGTGGTGTCAAGAAATCAACCTCTCACTCAACGTCAACAAAACAAAGGAGATGATCGTGGACTTCAGGAAACAGCAGAGGGAGAATCCCCCTATCCACATCGAGGGGACAGCAGTAGAGGTGAAAAGTTCCTTGGCGTAAACATCACACAAACTGAAAAGTCCACCCACACAGACAGTGTGGTGAAGGCGCAAAAACCCTGACAAACTTCTACAGATGCACAATCGAGAGCATCCTGTCGGGCTGTATCACCGCCTGGTACAGTAACTGCTCCGCCCATAACCGTAAGGCTCTCCAGAGGGTAGTGAGGTCTGCACAACGCATCATCGGGGGCAAACTACCTGCCCTCCAGGACACCTACACCACCCGATGTCACAGGAAGGCCAAAAAGATCATCAAGGACAACAACCACCCGAGCCACTGCCTGTTCACCCCGCTATCATCCAGAAGCCGAGGTCAGTACAGGTGCATCAAAGCAGGGACCAAGAGACTGAAAAACAGCTTCTATCTCAAGGCCATCAGACTGTTAAACAGCCATCACTAACATTGAGTGGCTGCTGTCAACATACGGACTCAACTCCAGCCACTTTAATAATGGAAAAATTGATGTAATAAATGTATCACTAGCCACTTTAAACAATGCCACTTCATATGTTTACAAATCCTACATTACTCATCTCATATGTATATACTGTACTCTATACCATCTACTGCATCTTTCCTATTCCGTTCAATACCATCACTCATTCATATATATTTTTTTAATGTACATATTCTTATACATTCCTTTACACTTGTGTGTATAAGGTAGTTGTTGTGAAATTGTTAGGTTAGATTACTCGTTGGATATTACTGCATTGTCGGAACTAGAAGCACAAGCATTTCGCAACACTCGCATTAACATCTGCTAACCATGTGTACGCGACAAATCAAATTTGATGATTTGATTTGGGCCATTGAGGGTTCTCTTCCCCCTCGCTTCTATCCTAAAAAATCTCCACTACCAAAGGAATCATAGCTGTAATCCAGATCTGCATCAAGAAAAGATGCACTCGAGTGAGGAGGTGGGGTAGCCTGTCGTTGGTTGTCTCTGACGCCACTGCTCGTTTGTCTACGGCCTTGCCGGGGATTCCCTCCCCAGCTACACCTCGTTCTGTTTATAGTCATTGGAGTGTCAATCGAACTCCTTTATCTTCCTCGCTCTGATGTCCTACTCCAGGTCAGTCTTGAATTTCAGAAGTGTGCTTTCCATACTTGTGAGTTTCTCTGGGTCAGTTATTGAGGCGTGCAGGTGTAATCTCACCGCTTGTATCTTCTCACATATTCCATCCATGAATAATGAGAACCATGAACACAAATGAGCATTTGTTCGTTATTTAGCACACACCGGTCACAAAGTCTCATTGTCTCTGCAGATTGTGGGTGCCTTCTGGATTCTAAGGCATCATGGAATCAGTTTCTTGTGAGTGGAGATGCAGATGAATCCCTCTGTCATATAGGTGTTTCAGTCTCTTTTGTAGTGAATCCGTTGTTTTAACTGGATCAACATGATTGTCAAACAAAGTGTCATAATGTGGGCATAATCTTCCGTTGTGAATTCAAATGTCTTATGGAGGTTAAAATCCTCTTCGTTTCGATTTGTCATCTCAGATTGACACACAAATGGAAGTGCGTAATGGAGTCTTGCAGCTTGGAGTGTGAAAAGGAAATACCATCTACAGAAAAGTTTGTGGTCATACGCACTTCCTAAAAAACTTCAGTGCTGGGCTAATACAGAATACTTGTAAAGAACAGAACCGGCAACTGTAAAAAATAAAAATAAAAAAAAAGATTACATTGGAAACAGTTGGAATACCCGCCGATATGACCATTACGCGCAGTGGCGGTAGATAAAATGACAGTGACGTATTTCAAAAACGACTTGTGTACCTCTAATAATTTGATATCAATGAGATGGGTACATGTAGTAGCTACAGAATAACTAATATATATATATATATATATATATATATATATATCACACACACACAGATTTTCTATTGGGTTCAGGTCTGGAGACTGGCTAGGCCACTCCAGGACCTTGAGATGCTTCTTACGGAGCCACTCCTTAGTTGCCCTGGCTGTGTGTTTCGGGTCGTTGTCATGCTGGAAGACCCAGCCACGACCCATCTTCAATGCTCTTACTAAGGGAAGGAGGTTGTTGGCCAAGATCTCGCGATACATGGCCCCATCCATCCTCCCCTCAATACGGTGCAGTCGTCATGTCCCCTTTGCAGAAAAGCATCCCATAAGAATGATGTTTCCACCTCCATGCTTCACGGTTGGGATGATGTTCTTGGGGTTATACTCATCCTTCTTCTTCTTCCTCCAAACACGGCAAGTGGAGTTTAAACCAAAAAGCTCTATTTTTTGTCTCATCAGACCACATGACCTTCTCCCATTCATCCTCTGGATTATCCAGATGGTCATTGGCAAACTTCAGACGGGCCTGGACATGCGCTGGCTTGAGCAGGGGGACCTTGCGTGCGCTGCAGGATTTTAACCCATGATGGCGTAGTGTGTTACTAATGGTTTCCTTTGAGACTGTGGTCCCAGGGATTTGAACTTGCAACCTTTTGGTTACTAGCCCAACACTCTAACCACTAGGCTACTTATTCCACAACTAAGTCAAATGTCAGATCTGACTTCCCCTTTCCCTCCTGAGTAACCAGTAAACATTTGCCTGCTTCAACTTTCTTTGTCACGTCCTCCGCATTCATTTAGCTGTCGACATTACTGTGTTTGGAATTTGTTATAACCAATTTATTGAGGTGATTATTAGGGATGCACGATATATCGGTGAAGATATCGGAATCTGACGATATTAGCTAAAAATGCCAACATCGCCAATGGCCCAATGTCTAGTTTAACGCCAATGTGCAAAACCGATGTCAAAGCTGACGTGCATACCTATATGACGTGCATACTAACATGACGTAATGACGCCACGTAAAATGTAGTGCTACACATGCAACACAGTATTCCTAACCTAGACCACAATGTCTGCTGCGTGGATCGAGCAGTCATTTGAAAGAATATTTCAGCGAGACAACTCAAAAAGGTGAAATCCAATAATGCCAAGATAATAGAATTCATTGCCCCTTCTCTGTCGTGTGTGATGTTGGCTTTCAATGAATGGTCGAGCACCAGTACACACTAAGTTACCAAGTCCTTACTCACACATGCTTTTTCAGTTCTGCCCACAAATTTTCTATAGGATTGAGGTCAGGGGTTTGTGATGGCCACTCCAATACATTGACTTTGTTGTCCTTAAGCCATTTTGCCACAACTTTGGAAGTATGCTTGGGGTCAGTGTCCATTCGGAAGACCCATTTGCGACCAAGCTTGAACTTGACTGATGTCTTGAGATGTTTCTTCAATATAGCCGCATCATTTTCCTCCCTCATGTTTGCTCTATTTTGTGAAGTGCACCAGTCCCTCCTGCAGCAAAGCACCCCCACAACATGATGCTGCCACCCTCGTGCTTCACGGTTGGGATGCTGTTCTTCGGCCTGCAAGCTCCCCCCTTTGTCCTCCAAACATAACAATGGTCATTATGGCCAAACAGTTCTATTTTTGTTTCATCAGACCAGAGGACATTTCTCAAAAAAGTATGATCTTTGTCCCCATGTGCAGTTGCAAACTGTAGTCTGGCTTTTTTATGGCGGTTTTGGAGCAGTGGCTTCTTCCTTGCTGAGCGGCCTTTCAGGTTATGTCGATGTAGGACTCGTTTTACTGTGGATATAGATACTTTTGTATCTGCTGAGGAAGAGGCCACGGACAGATAGAGGAGAAACTTCACTGCTTGAAATCCTGGTAGAGAATGAAACGACTGAACAAATGAACAATGAAACAGCACAGCAAGTAAGTGAATGAAATAGGTTTTGATTATGTTTTACTGGTAATGGAGTATACGTAAATGGCAACAAAATAACTTTTTGGTGAGTGTTGTGTGGTGTGTGTGTGTGTGTAACCTTAATTTAACTAGGAAAGTCAATTAAGAACCAATTCTTATTTACAATGACTATACACTCTAAACACTAGGCTACCAGAGTGGTTGGGTTCAATTCAGTTGAAGGCATTCAGTTGTACAACTTTCCCCATATGGAAAAATGATTTTAAACATGTAGACCAAGCGATTGGTCGAAAGAACAAAACAACTCTAGGTCGACCAAGATTTTTTTTAGTCAGGGACAGCCATAAAAGCAACATTTTGCAATGGCCATCTTGGTCTCCAAACCCCACTGAAAACCTGTGGATTGAATTGAAGAGGGCAGTCAATAAGAGCAGACGAATGATATCAAGGATCTGAAAAGATCATAAAACATTTTGGAAAAAGGCTCAGTGTCGTTATCCTTGCAAGGGGAGGGTGCTTGAGTATTGAAACCAGGTGTGCTCATAATTTGGACCCCTATCTTTAAAAAAAGGAGAATTGTATTTCTTGTTATACAAAAGCTCTTTCTTTGAGCAATTGTATTATAAAATAATTGACCCATTTTTTTGGAGCATACAATATAGCGCTGTATTTGCATTATTTATTTTATTCAGTATTTCAAGGGTACCAATAATTATAGACCTGATTGTTAAGTCTTGCATGCTTCACAACACAAGGCCAAGTAGTGATCTCAACGTTGGTCAAATGTTCATAAAGTGGTGATGTGGAACGTTCAAAACAGATCTCTTATTCTTTAATGTTGAGGAACATTGGGCCTATTTCTATATTCCCTTTTAGACGATGTCATTGAAATTATCCCAAACTGATGCTGGAATGTTGAGGTATATTCAAAACTTTGTTTGAAAGAGGAAATTTTAGAATGTGGAGAAACATATTTTTAAGCTAAGAAGGGGCCCGACACATACTTGCCATCATCAGCGTGGTAGGCCACTGAGTGCGGGAGCCAGCCAGGCTGATGGTCCAGCTTGTAGTACTGAGGCACCAGGCCAACAGCAATCATCCCCCTCACCCCTGTGTCAATGATGGTCACCTGGAGGAGTATATGGAGAAGAATCCAGATGCAGCAGAGTATTTGTAAAATTATTCTTCTCAATTGTTGACAAACATGCACCTGTTAATAAACTTACCGTGAGCCCCCTGGATCAACGATTATATATACAATTATATTACTAAAACAAGATCATTGACAAACTATGGTAAAAGACTTGAGCATCTTAAATGACTTCATGGGCAGAAAACCCAATTCATCTTCATCATACATTGAAGTTGATGGGTCATTTATAATAAAACCTTTTGACATAGCCAAATCATTTAAAATACTATTTCAGCTTTAAAGTGAACAAACTGAGAAAATTTAACAGTGAACCATTATATTTGTGTTTTGAAGATCTAATAAGGAAAGAGAAGTATTGCCGTTTTGAATTCTGTCAAGTTTTTGTGGAAGAGTTGGAAAAACAGTTGTTATCCATCAATAATGATAAGCCGCCAGGTATTTAAAACTTATATCGGGAACTATTGAGGATGGAAGCAGACTGTATTGCCACACCTATTTGCCATGTCTGTTACGTGTGCTCACTCTCCGGCCTCTAGGTCACCAGGCTGCTCGTTATGGCGCACACCTGTCACCATCGTTACGTGCACCTGCACGTCAGACTCAGACTCACCATTTGGTTCCTTCCCCTGGTGTCATTGTTTCTGTGTCATGTCTGTGCGTTGTTTGTGTTTCTTGTTTTGTTCATTTGTTTAATAAATTATGCACTCCCTGAACTTGCTTCCCGGCCCCCAGCGCACACATTACAATGTCTTTAACCAAAGCCTAAAGGAGTTTGTGTGTCCACAGGCATGGAAGGAAGCTAAAGTAGTTCCAATACCTAAAAATAGTGAAGAACTATTTACTAGCTCTTACAGCCAGCCAATCAGTTTGCCTTTTTTTGTAAACTGATGGGGAGAATTGCGATTTAACAAATTATGGTTGACCCAATTTAGCCGAATGGTCGATTGTTTGGCCGATAGGCTGTTGGTCGACCAAGATCTCTTTAGTCGAGCAATAGTAAAAACATATATACAGTTGAAGTCGGAAGTTTACTTACACCTTAGCCAAATACATTTAAACTCAGTTTTTCACAGCAAAGCACCCCTACAACATGATGCTGCCACCCCCATGCTTCACAGTTGGGATGGTGTTCTTCGGCTTGCAAGCATCCCCCTTTTTCCTCCAGATTTAGAAATTATGCTTTACAGCGAAAGCAATCCAAGCGTTCGTGTGAGTTTATCGATCGCATGACAAAACATTAAGTACACTTAGCATCAGGTAGCTTGGTCACGAATATCAGAAAAGCAATCAAATTAATTGTTTACCTTTGATGATCTTCGGATGTTTTCACTCACGAGACTCCCAGTTACACAACAAATGTTCCTTTTGTTCCATAAAGATTATTTTTATATCCAAAATACCTCCATTTGTTTGGCGCATTATGTTCAGAAATCCACAGGAAAGAGCGGTCAAGATAACGCAGACAAATTCCAAATAATATCCGTAATGTCTACAGAAACATGTTTTTATAATCAATCCTCAGGTTGTTTTTAAAATATATAATCGATAATATCAACCGCAAATGTCTTTCACAGTAGGAGAGGGAAAAGCAATACCTATCCAAACTCTGTTGCGTGAGCAAAACTCATGTGATCACTTGACGCGATGTTATCGTTCTGGCTCATTTTTTTTTTTTTAAAGCCTGAAAATATGTCTGAAGACTGTTGACACCTTGAGGAAGCGATAGGAAGATGAATCTGGTTGATATCCCTTTAAATGGAGCAATGGGAGGCTATGGAACATTGAGTTTTCAAAATAGAAGCCACTTCCTGGTTTGATTTTTCTCAGGGTTTCGCCTGCAATATCAGTTCTGTTATACTCACAGACAATATTTTGACAGTTTTGGAAACTTTAGAGTGTTTTCTATCCTAATCTGTCAAGTATATGCATATTCTAGTATCTGGTCCTGATAAATATGCTGTTTACTTTGGGAATGTTATTTTTCCAAACATAAAAATAGTGCCCCCTAGCTTCAAGAAGTTAAAACATGTTGGTATTACAGACTCGGACAGGGAGAGGTTGAAAATGTCAGTGAAGACACTTGCTAGTTGGTCAGCGCTTGCTCGCAGTACACGTCCTGGTAATCCGTCTGGCCCTGCGGCCTTGTGAATGTTGACCTGTCTAAAGGTCTTACTCACATCAGCTGTAGAGAGCGTGATCACGCAGTCTTCTAGAACAGCTGGTGCTCTCATCCATGTTTCAGTGTTATTTTCCTCGAAGCGAGCATAGAAGTTTAGGTCGTCCGGAAGGCTCGTGTCACTGGGCAGCTCTCGGCTGTGCTTCCCTTTTTGTAGTCTGTAATGGTTTGCAGGCCCTGCCACATCCGATGAGCGTCAGAGCCGGTGTAGTACGATTCAATCTTAGTCCTGTATTGACGCTTTGCCTGTTTGATGGTATGTTGGAGGGCATAGCGGCGTTTCTTATAAGCTTCTGGGTTAGAGTCTCGCTCCTTGAATGCAGCAGCTCTAGCCTTTAGCTCAGTGTGGATGCTGCCTGTAATCCATGGCTTCTGGTTGGGGTATGTACGTATGGTCACTGTGGGGACGACGTCGTCGATGCACTTATTGATGAAGCCAATGACAGATGTGGTGTACTCCTCAATGCCATCGAGGAATCCCGGAACATATTCCAGTCTGTGCTAGCAAAACAGTCATGTATTTTATTTATTTAACCTTTATTTATCTAGGCAAGTCAGTTAATAACAAATTCTTATTTACAATGACGGCCTACCAAAAGCTAAAAGGCCTCCTGTGGGGACGGGGGCCTGTAGCCTAGCATCTGCTTCATCTGACCACTTTTTTATTGATCTAGGTCACTGGTGTTTCCTGCTTACATTTTTGCTTGTAAACATGAATCAGGAGGATGGAATTATGGTCAGATTTGCCAAATGGAGGGCGAGGGAGAGCTTTGTATGCATCTCTGTGTGTGGAGTATAGGTGTTCCAGAGTTTTTTTCCCCCTCTGGTTGCACATTTAACATGCTGATAGAAATTTGGTAAAACCGATTTAAGTTTCCCTGCATTTAAGTCCCTGGCTACTAGGAGCGCCGCCTCTGGGTGAGCGTTTTCTTGTTTGTTTATGGCGTAATACAGCTCATTCAATGCTATCTTAGTGCCAGCCTCTGACTGTGGTGGTATATAAACAACTACAAAGAATATAGATGAAAATTCTCTAGGTAGATAGTGTGGTCTACAGCTTATCTACCTCAGGCGAGCAATAGCTTGAGACTTCCTTAGATATCGTGCACCAGCTGATGTTTACAAAAATACATAGGCCATCCCCCCTTGTCTTACCAGACGCCGTTCTATCCTGCCGGTACGTCATATAACCAGCCAGCTGTATGTTGATATTGTCGTCGTTCAGCCACGACTCCGTGAAGCATAAGATGTTACAGTTGTTAATGTCCTGTTGGTAGTTTAATCTTCCCAATAACTCGTCCATTTTATTGTCCAAAGATTGCATGTTTGCTAGCAGAATTGAGGAGAGTGGGGGTTTATTCGATCGCCTCCAACTCCTCAAAAGGTCTCCGTACTCTCTTTCTCCACCTCCTCTTCACACAGATCACTGGGGTCGGGGCCTGTTCCCGAGGGAGCCGTATATCCTTAGGCTCGTCAGAGTCGTGAAAGAAGAAAAAGGATTCTGCTAGTCCATGGTGAGTAATCGCAGTCTTGATGTCTAGAAGTTATTTTCGGTCATAAGACACGGTAGAGGCAACATTATGTATAAAAAGAGTTTAAAAAATAAGTTACGAACATCACAGAAACAAACAAAAATTTGCTATTCAAAATATTACAAGGTTTTCAGAGTTGTCGAATAAAGGAACCCCCAATCCTATCCATGGTAGGGATTGTATTAACAAAATATATAGGAAAACAATAAAATACAACAATTGATAAAGAAATAAACTACAACTACACTATACCATTCAAGACAGGGAAAGTTGTAAAATAATTATATTTATAGTACTTTACTAATAGATAAGACCGCATTAGAAGAAATGTAATTAGCTAAATAATACATCTTAAAATGTAAGGACACCGAACACAAAAGTACTCCGAATGAACATGGTAGGGGTAAAAACACAGCAAACAGAGGACATAGAAGGCACAGTATGTGGGTATGTGTGGGTGTATTGTGATGGAAGGTGGGGTGTGTGTTTTGTGTTTGGAAAAGTGTGGAGTTAAGTGAAAAAAGAAAATGGTTGCAAATCCCAGAGTGTCTGCGAGCATGGGTTGTGAGAGAGCTTTCAGTGTTGAGCAGTTATGGGATATAGCGTCATCAAGGCAAAGGGTGGCTACTTTGAAGAATCACAAATATAAAATATATTTATATTTGTTTAACACGTTTTCGGTTACCTCATGATTCCATGTGTGTTATTTCATAGTTTTGATGTCTCTCTATTCGACAATGTAAAAAACAGTACCAAACTTTTGACTGGTACTGTATATTATCTAGTATATGTAAAGACAAGATTAAATCAGGAATAGTCTGATGGGTGACAATATTAGCCTAATACTTGTGAATTATAGATTATCACTTGTGAATGATGTCCAGCATAAGAAACAACGCCTTTTTTTGCGACTTTTTCTAATCATAGTCGCACACCTCATTTAGCCTAGCCCATGGGCCTAGATGTTTTAATTTGTATCACAACTAAAGTGGCCAAATAACTTCTTAAAACGAAGCAAATTAATCTGCTTTACAAGGGGTGAAAAGCCTAACTGGCATACATAAACAGCGCGTGAGTTTCAAGTTTGGGGAAGATCATTTTCACCATAAACATGCACCTTTATGATAAAAGCATTACATGCATAATTGCATTTGCAGTCACTTTTGATAATGGTGTTTTCCGCTAATGGAACATTCAAGCCAATCTGCAAATAGCACACCCAACTACCTCATCCCCATATTGTTATTTATCTTCTTGCTCTTTTGCACCCCAGTATCTCTACTTGCACATCATCATCTGCACATATATCACTCCAGTGTTAATGGTAAATTGTAATTATTTCACCTCTATGGCCTATTTATTGCCTTACCTCCCGACTCGTCTACATGTGGACACACTGTATATAGATTTTTTCTATTGTGTTATTGACTGTACATTTGTTTGTGTGTAACTCTGTATTGTTGTTTTTGTCACACTGCTTCGCTTTATCTTGGCCAGGTCGCAGTTGTAAATGAGAACTTCTCAACTGGCCTACCTGGTTAAATAAAAGGTGAAATAAAAATAAAAGTCTACTACGATGCGAGCATTGCTGCGCTTATAATGTGAAGAAATAGCCCAATAGTTTATGAACATTTTAAGCTAAACTTTCTGATCTGTTGCGTTCGCCACATTGCAAAAATAAGTTTTTATGCTAGTGGTTGTGTTAATTGGGATCTATCACATCCCACAAATGTCCTAGACTATGTTTGGAATATTTATTTATTGCACAGAATACGTCTACTTTTATACTATGGGGGATAGTAGATTGACATAGACTAGTGCTTTTGCTGTTCATTATGCCTACTGATCTTGTTGGCTGACGAAAAGTAAATGCGGACATTACTTCCAATATCTTCAATATGCACCTTGGAATTGGATAAGGACACACGCAGTTGCGTCCCCGATGTATCGGTCTTCACTTGTAGCCTGTGAGTAAGACCCGATTGATTACATGATGGAGCACGTAGAACTCCGGGAGAAGGGCACAGGCCACTGGCCGCAAAAGGCATGGATTATTTTAGGGTGCATTACGGCCACACACATCATGCAGCCTTACAATGTATTAAAAATTCAAATATAGCGCAACGTTTGTAGAACAACTATAGTTACATTAATAACTCTAAATTAAGCATATAGGAAGATGTGTTTTTGGTAACCGCTCAACACAGAATAGCCGCATGTGCGCACTCCCTCAAATCGTTTGGAGAATATATCCTTTCCATTTTATTCAGCTTTTGTTCAATTGTACTCTTCATACTATAAAATAATACCACGGAATTCTAAGCAAATCTTGTCTGCTAAATCAACTAGTGTAGCCCACAGCCATTTGGCATATCCAGATCAGGGCCTAACATAAGGACAACTCGGAGTATGCTATTCTGTTCTTCAGAAATAGTCTACATTTTCTTCAAATCATGCTTCTTTAGAAGTGTCTAAAATAAAATGAAGGGTTTATTGTGAATGTGTTCGGCTATATTACATGGATTTATTAGACTTTCTAAAATGGAAATGTTCCAAAGGTCAGCATCAGTGGCTTGTAGACTATGTGTGGAAGCCAGGAGATGCTAAATGTGCTTATGTTAATTAACAGTCGATTACCGTGAGCCTGACAGTTATTTACTTGACAATCACCGGCTGACAAAATGTTATGACTGCCACAGCCCTAGACGTGATGCTTGGCATTCAGGCCAAAGAGTTCAATCTTGGTTTCATCAGACCAGATAATCTTTTTTCTCATGGTCAGTCATTTAGGTGCCTTTTGACAAACTCAAAGAAGGCTGTCATGTGCCTTTTACTGAGGAGTGGCTTCCGTCTGGACACTCTACCATAAAGGCCTGATTGGTGGAGTGCTGCAGAGATGGTTGTCCTTCTGGAAGGCTCTCCCATCTCCACAGAGAAACTCTGGAGCTCTGTCAGAGTTACCATTGGGTTCTTGGTCATCTACCTGACCAAGGCCCTTCTCCACCGATTGCTCAGTTAGCAAAGGGTCTGAATACTTATGTAAATGTGTAACCTTATTTAACTAGGCAAGACAGTTAAGAACAAATTATTATTAAAAATGACGGCCTACACTGGCCAAATTCGGATGACCCTGGGCCAATTGTGCGCCGCCCTATGGGTCTCCCAATCACGGCTGGTTGTGATACAGCCTGGAATTGAACCAGGATGTCTGTAGTGACGCCTCAAGCACTGAGATGCAGCGCCTTAGACCGCTGAGCCACTCTGGAGTGTATTTATGTTTTTTATTTTTAATACATTTGCAAACATTTCTAAAAACCTGTTATTGCTTTGTCATTGTTTGTTTTTTCCATTTTAGAATAAGGCTATAACATAACCTGAAACTAAACCTGAAAACATCAGACCACTTCAACCATAACATGACCATAAAGGCATTAGCAAGTTGTCCTAACATGCTGAGGGGGAAAAAAGTCCTCATTCACGATTCCCTGTGGGGGTGTCAGTCAGACAGATGCTCACGAGCACCTGCGACTACACACTTTCCTACCAAGGGCGATTAATTATGACATCATCCCTGGGGGGGGCGGCTCTAAGCGTGGATGGAGTGCAATCAGAGCACTGACGGATCCAGAGAGAAAAGGGGAAACCATTAAGTCCTTCCCCATGACCTCACTAGCATAGTCCCCAGAGTGTGAGAGAGAATATGCAGCAGTCTGTCTCAATGTTGTGTCATTGTATCATGTTCTGAATCCCATTTGGAGCTCCCTAAATCCTCAGTTAGACTAATGTGGGTTGTGTCCCAAATGGCACCTATGGGGCCGTGGTCAAAAGTAATGCCCCTTTAAAGGGAATAAGGTGCTATTTGGGACGTAAAAGACACTTCAAATGAGATGTACACAGGTGAGCTGGAGATGGGTGCTTTCCAACAGCCCACTGCTAAATGGTCTTAACCTCAAAAACCAAAAGCTTTGATACAAAATACAAGAACCACGAATTAAGTTAAACTTGCAGTTACATGATTTATTATTAAAATCAGTGGTTTGGCAATGATCGTCTTGAAAACATGGGAATATTTCAGTGGATGTGTAAAAAAAAAAAATAATAATTACATGGCTTCAGTCCTCTGTTCCATACACAAGGCTGTGTTTTATTCACTTTTAAAAGGATAGGAAGCAATTTTTTACTTAAATTTAGTGTGGTCAAAGACTTAGTTGTAGTCACGATGTGGTTAACTATAACTACAAACATAGTTATGTTTTAGAGTTTTTATATATTTATTAACTTATTTCCAGATATCTTCAGAACTACCCACAATGCACTATTTCTCAACATCATAGTGCTACCTAGCTAGTTCCAGCTTGCTAACATTAGCTACTAGCCATGCTAGCATGTAATTACATTCCAAACCAAGTGTTGGCGCTTGTGAGCTACTATGTACATCCACAAAGAAGAAACCATATTAATACATGCAGAAAATTGCATCTCCTCTTCTCCTGTGTGTTTGATAGTGGTAGTCTACCAGACAAAACAGAGATGCTTGTTCTAGGTCCCAAGAAACAAAGAGATCATCTGTTGCATTTGACAATTAATCTTAATGGTTGTACAGTCGTCTCAAATAAAACTGTGAAGGACCTCGGCGTTACTCTGGACCCTGATCTCTCTTCTGATCTCTCTGACGAACATATCAAGACTGTTTCAAGGACAGCTTTTTTCCATCTACGTAACATTGCAAAAATAAGAAACTTTTTGTCCAAAAATGATGCAGAAAAATTAATCCATGCTTTTGTTACTTCTAGGTTAGACTACTGCAATGCTCTACTTTCCGGCTTCTCGGATAAAGCACTACATAAACTTCAGTTAGTGCTAAATACGGCTGCTAGAATCCTGACTAGATCCAAAAAATGTATCATATCACTCCAGTGCTAGCCTCCCTACACTGGCTTCCTGTTAAGGCAAGAGCTGATTTCAAGGTTTTACTGCTAACCTACAAAGCATGACACGGGATTGCTCCTACCTATCGCTCTGATTTGGCCCTGCCGTACATACCTACACGTACGCTACGGTCACAAGACGCAGGCCTCCTAATTGTCCCTAGAATTTCTAAGCAAACAGCTGGAGGCAGGGCTTTCTCCTATAGAGCTCAATTTTTATGGAATGGTCTGCCTACCCATGTGAGAGACGCAGACTCGGTCTCAACCTTTAAGTCTTTACTGAAGACTCATCTCTTCAGTTGGTCATATGATTGAGTGTAGTCTGGCCCAGGAGTGTGAAGGTGAACGGAAAGGCTCTGGAGCAACGAACCGCCCTTGCTGTCTCTGCCTGGCCGGTTCCCCTCACTCCACTGGGATTCTCTGCCTCTAACCCTATTACAGGGGCTGAGTCACTGGCTTACTGGTGCTCTTTCATGCCGTCCCTAGGAGGGGTGCGTCACTTGAGTGGGTTGAGTCACTGATGTGATCTTCCTGTCTGGGTTGGCGCCCCCCTTGGGTTGTGCCGTGGCGGAGATCTTTGTGGGCTATACTCTGCCTTGTCTCAGGATGGTAAGTTGGTGGTTGAAGATATCCCTCTAGTGGTGTGGGGGCTGTGCTTTGGCAAAGTGGGTGGGGTTATATCCTTCCTGTTTGGCCCTGTCCGGAGGTATCATCGGATGGGGCCAGTGTCTCCTGACCTTTCCTGTCTCAGCCTCCAGTATTTATGCTGCAGTAGTTTATGTGTCAGGGGGCTAGGGTCAGTTTGTTATATCTGGAGTACTTCTCCTGTCTTATTCGGTGTCCTGTGTGAATTTAAGTATGCTCTCTCTAATTCTCTCTTTCTCTCTCTCGGAGGACCTGAGCCCTAGGACCATGCCCCAGGACTACCTGGCATGATGACTCCTTGCTGTCCCCAGTCCACCTGGCCGCGCTGCTGCTCCAGTTTCAACTGTTCTGCCTGCGGCTATGGAATCCTGACCTGTTCACCAGACGTGCTACCTGTCCCAGACCTGCTGTTTTCAACTCTCTAGAGACAGCAGGAGTGGTAGAGATACTCTTAATGATAGGAGTAAATGTCAGTTGGCTTTTCATAGCCTGAGGTGCTGACTTGCTGCACCCTCGACAACTACTGTGATTATTATTATTTGACCATGCTGGTCCTTTATGAACATTTGAACATCTTGGCCATGTTCTGTTATAATCTCCACCCGGCACAGCCAGAAGAGGACTGGCCACCCCTCCATAGCCTGGTTCCTCTCTAGGTTTCTTCCTAGGTTTTGGCCTTTCTAGGGAGTTTTTCCTAGCCACCGTGCTTCTACACCTGTATTGCTTGCTGTTTGGGGTTTTAGGCTGGGTTTCTGTACAGCACTTTGAGATCTCAGCTGATGTACGAAGGTCTATATAAATAAATTTGATTTGTCGACTGAGCGTTGTAGTAGTTTTCCGTCGTTCATAGCTAGTGTGGTAATACCCACATAGTACAGTAATACCCACAATGACAGGGTTACGACTCATTTGTGGCCCAAAAACGAGACTCTAGCTTCAAAGTGGGACCGGTTTGTCCGATTGAAAATAATGGATTGAAGTATGCGCACATCTACTGTATGCTCATTTCACCCCGGAGGACTTTGATTGCTTAGTATAGCCAGTGGAAGGCAGGATTCGGAATGAGATTATGACTGAAACCAGGTGCAGTGTCAAGCATTAATGTGAAACCTACAACTGATATTTCCTACTGGCCTACCGGTACATCGTAGGTGTCAGCAGTGGAGATAATTTGGGTAAATTCAAATGTGGATTTACCTCACTATATCGCTATTGGATTAGCTGACTCTCCTTCGGCCGGTGAAATGGCCTATCACTCTGAAGGCCTCTCCTTCGCACTTCGGTATCTAACTCAGCCGTCAATCGGAATGTCTCCGCTCTCTCTACTTTATATCTGCTGGCTTTTTTTGTTGTGTTCTGTCATATTACGTCACACCCCATAAATGTTTTTTTTCCAGCATGACTTCAGCATTCTGATAAATTTGATGTAATAACAAAAAAACAAAAAAAGTGAGGTGTAACTTTGCTTTGGGACTTTTTTTTATGCATATTCTAATGCAAAAAATAATATATACATATTACATGTGGTTATGTTTATGCTACCTACCCTTTAAGGTCTTCATTCCTGAAAAGAGGGAAATGTTTTCCTTCCATGAAAGTTAAAGCAAGCGCGTGCGTTCAGTCAGACACTCATTATGTCCTCCAATGTCATACTGTACATCCCAAATAGCATTCCGTTAACATATATAGTGCACTACTATTGACCAGAGTCCTATAGGCCCTGGTCAAAAGTAGTACACTTTAAAGGGAGTAGGGACGGGTGCCATTTTGGACCAACAGACGCAAGCAGGACTCCCTCACAAATCACTCTACCTCCATAACCACTCACTGCCCTGGCATAGCATACAGTAGGCTCAGGAAGCCAACACTACATCCCAGAACCAGACCTTTCCCTATCCCAAAATGTACAGCCAAGTCCTCCTTTCCTGAGCTTTCCCAAAACCCAGGATGATTTTTAACGAGCCTGCTGCCTTCATGATTTAGCCTGGAGGGACTCTTATTAAAAAAAGGTACTGGTGAATAACTGGGGAGTTATATTACACACTGAATTATTTTACACTGGAAAAACTACCATGTTTGATCCATTTGTCAGATCATTTGTTAAAAAAGAAATGATCCAAAAATAACACGCTTTGGATTAGTCTGCAAACTATTTTTAATCAAATGTGTCAGCTAAATTTAGCAACTGTACAGTTCTCTGAGCATAGACAGCAGTTAATCTACAGGGTGTGACTGGCGATGGGCTCAGACTTACAATGCTCGACTTGAACTGTCAAAACACTAGCCTATACAACAGTAGGGAACAGTTTGAGAACAGGGTAAAACCGTGTGGGAACACAAGAGAGGCACATTTTGGACTTGAGTGACATGACTTGAAACTCAACTTAATAGAAAATGAAATAACTTGAGACTTGACTTGGAGCCTCAAGACTCGACTTTGAATTGAGACTGATGACTTGAAATGGTATGGCCATGTTTTATAACGTAATGTCACAGAGTCTGGGGATTACTCTCCACGCAGTTAGAGACAGTAGCCGCAACATCGGTCCTTGTAAAATAAATATGCTAGTGAAAATGCACTCTGCTGTCTGGTTGAATCAGCAAACTGTCAATCAACACAGGTCGGGTGAGCTAGCGTACATCTATAGAAGAATCGGGTGCAGTGCAAAGTTTAAATTGTAGGGAGAGAGGATTGCAATAAATAAATATGCAGCTCCAAAAATGGTTTGGTAATCAAAAGTATTAACTGTTTGCAAGCTTACCGGCAATTGAGCGTCAAGCAACTGTTACTAGCATATGCCTACTGGTCTTTTGGTAAAAATCCACCTTTCCAGAAACAAGTCTCTCACCGTTGCCGCTTGCTATAGACCACCCTCTGCACCCAGCTGTGCCCTGGACACAAAATGTGAATTGATTGCCCCCCATCTATCTTCAGAGCTCGTGCTGCTAGGTGACCTAAACTGGGACATGCTTAACACCCCGGCCATCCTACAATCTAAGCTTGGTGCACTCAATTTCACACAAATTATCAATGAACCCACCAGGTACAACCCCAAATCTGTAAACACGGGCACCCTCATAGATATCATCCTAAACAACTTGCCCTCCAAATACTCATCTGCTGTTTTCAACCAAGATCTCAGCGATCACTGCCTCATTGCCTGCATCCGTAATGGGTCTGCGGTCAAACGACCACCCCTCATCACTGTCAAGCGCTCTCTAAAACACTTCAGCGAGCATGCCTTTCTAATCAACCTGGCCCGGGTATCCTGGAAGGATATTGACCTCATCCCGTCAGTAGAGGATGCCTGGTTATTCTTTAAAAGTGCCTTCCTCACCATCGTAAATAAGCATGCCCCATTAAAAAAAATTAGAACCAGGAACAGATATAGCCCTTGGTTCTCTCCAGACCTGACTGCCCTTGACCAGCACAAAACATCATGTGGCGTTCTGCATTAGCATCGAATAGCCCCCGTGATATGCAACTTTCAGGGAAGTTAGGTAACAAATATACACAGGCAGTTAGGAAAGCTAAGGCTAGCTTTTTTAAACAGAAATCTGCATCCTGTCGCACAAACTCAAAAAAAAGTCTGGGACACTATAAAGTCCATGGAGAATAAGAGCACCTCCTCCCAGCAACCCACTGCACTGAGACTAGGAAACACTGTCACCAATGATAAATCCACTATAATTGAGAATTTCAATAAGCATTTCTCTACGGCTAGCCATGCTTTCCACCTGGCTACCCCTACCCCGATCAACAGCCCTCCACCTTCCACAGCAACTCGCCCAAGCCTCCCCATTTCTCCTTCAACCAAATCCAGATAGCTGATGTTCAGAAAGAGCTGCAAAATCTGGACCCCTACAAATCAGCCGGGCTAGACAATCTGGACCCTCTCTTTCTAAAAATTATCTGCCGAAATTGTTGCAACTAGCCTGTTCAACCTCTCTTTCGTATCGTCTGAGATTCCCATAGATTGGAAAGCTGCCGCGGTCATCCCCCTCTTCAAAGGGGGAGACACTCTAGACCCAAACTGCTACAGACCTATATCTATCCTACCCTGCCTTCCTAAGGTCTTCGAAAGCCAAGTTAACAAACAGATTACTGACCATTTTGAATCCTACCATACCTTCTCCACTATGCAATCTGGTTTCAGAGCTGGTCATGGGTGCACCTCAGCCACGCTCATGGTCCTAAACGATATCATAACCGCCATCGATAAGAGACATTACTGTGCTGCCGTATTCATCGACCATGCTAAGGCTTTCGACTCTGTCAATCACAACATTCTTATTGGCAGACTCAACAGCCTTGGTTTCTCAAATGATTGCCTCACCTGGTTCACCAACTACTTCTCAGACAGAGTTCAGTGTGTCAAATCGGAGGGCCTGTTGTCCGGACCTCTGGCAGTCTATATGGGGGTGCCACAGTGTTCAATTCTCTGGCCGACTCTCTTCTCTGTATACATCAATGATGTCTGCGTAGAGGTGGATCAAAGAATCACCAGCAGCAAGAGCGGCGACACCATTCTGTATACTTCTGACGAGCTTCAATGCCATACAACTCACATTCCGTTTCCTCCAACTGCTCTTAAATCAAGTAAAACTAAATGCATGCTCTTCAACCGATTGCTGCCCACACCCGCCTGCCCGTCCAGCATCACTACTATGGACGGTTCCGAATTAGAATACGTGGACAACTACAAATACCTAGGTGTCTGGCTAGACTGTAAACTCTCCTTCCAGACTCATATTAAATATCTCCAATCCAAAATTAAATCTAGAATCGGCTTCCTATTTCGCAACAAAGTATCCTTCACTCATTATGCCAAACATACCCTCGTAAAACTGACCATCCTACCGATCCTCGACGATGTCACTTACAAAATAGCCTCCAACACTCTACTCAACAAATTGGATGCAGTCTATCACAGTGCTATCCGTTTTGTCACCAAAGCCCCATATACTACCCACCATTGCGACCTGTACGCTCTCGTACAGGAGAGGGGTTTGGCCCTCGCTTCATACTCGTCGCCAAACCCACTGGCTCAAGGTCATCTACAAGTCTCTGCTAGGTAAAGCCCCACCTTATCTCAGCTCACTGGTCACTATAGCAGCACCCACCCATAGCACGCGCTCCAGCAGGTATATCTCACTAGTCACCACCAAAGCAAATTCTTCCTTTGTCCGCCTCTCCTTCCAGTTCTCTGCTGCCAATGACTGGAACGAACTGCAAAAATCACTGGAGCTGGAGACATCTCCCTCACTAGCTTTAAGCACCAGCTGTCAGAGCAGCTCACATATCACTGCACATGTACATAGCCCATCTGCAAATAGCCTATCCAACTACCTCATCCCCATACTGTATTTATTTATTTATCTTGCTCCTTTGCACCGCAGTATCTCTACTTGCACATGCATCCTCTGCACATTCTACCATTCCAGTGTTTAATTGCTATATTGTAATTACTTCGCCACCATGGCCTATTTATTTCCTTACCTCCCTCATTTGCACATGCTGTATATAGACTTTTTCTACTGTATTATTGATTGCATGTTGTTTATTCCATGTGTAACTCTGTTGTTGTATGTGTCAAACTGGCCACTATCTTGGCCAGGTCGCAGTTGTAAATGAGAACTTGTTCTCAACTAGCCTACCTGGTTAAATAAAAGGTGAAAAAAATTATAATCTCAAAATTGCTTGAAATTAATAATTCACTTATGAAGTCTTAACCAAGTCGGTGGCCAAGCCCACGTGAGCACAGACATGACACCGGCATTATGGAATGCCCCCTTTTCCCAGAAGTGTAGAAATCCTACTTCCGTCAAAATGTACATTAGTCCAACGAGACAAGCAGCGTGAGCTGAGAGGTACATAATGGCTAGAAACTCTGAAAGTTTCAACAGAGATGGAGAAAATCTCTGCAAGTCAAGAAAACGCAGGGACTGGAGTCCCTACATTGAAATGGCTACTACGCTATAGACTAGAAAGCATACGGACGGTGTTGAACCGGACGTCACGAATGGTTAAGAAATCTACAAAACTACACAGGAACATCCAGTCTGCAGCTGTTTAAGTACTTTAGTCTGGTAAACGCGACCGAGGACCACCGGGTGGTACTCTGAAAGATCTACTCTGGAGAACATTTCCCTATCAAACGGACCATTGGTATGTCTGACCTATCCATTATAACAGACACTTCCAGAACAAAGGGAACAAGCTATAACTACAAAATACTTTGATCTCTGGTGGACAAACCAGAGACTTTCTGTCGACTGACTCTCCAGCAGATGGACCGGCGATTTCAGAGAGACAAAGGCATACACTCGTAAATATGTACATTGCAATTCCTTTCGAATGAGCGGCTGTTCATGTGTATTACCATTTCCATGAGCCTAGTTATCAGCTGTGTGTATGATAGTGGAGTCCTTTGTCTTTTCTCTTGCTCTTGCTCTTTCTTACCTGCCTCTCCCTTTTCATTTGGTGTAACAAGCCGTCATATAGGTTTAGTCCACCCGGGACTTTTCATTGTATCATGTTAGTAACCAATGTATAACCTGTGTGTGTTTGTGTACTTCTGTGTGATTATTTAGTTAGTTAGTAAATAAATAGTTAAGCCAATTGGTATATTGCTGATTCATCATTTATACTAGGGTTCGTGCAGATATCCAAGAGTTTGCGACATTTGGAATGAGACTGATAGAAGGTAAATAATTAATTAATGACTGAAATGTAAGAGATATTTATATCTTAAAGAGTTAATTCGGAAAACAGTAACTCGTTAAATAAACTTTTTCCATGGTGCCCCAAGATTGCAAATTAGTTCATTGTTACGGGATTAATTTAATCATCGTAATAATTAAACATTGTTAATCAATTTGATAAAACAATCGTCATCACATTAATGATAATCAAGACACAACAGCTGCTACTCGCTGTTTATCTATACATAGTCACTTCTCCCCTACAAACATGTACAAATTACCTTAACTAACCTGTACCCTCGCACACTAACTTGGTACCAGTATCCCCTGTAAATAGCCTCATTATTGTTATTTTATTGTGTTACTTTTTAAAAAGTTTTTTTAACTTTAGTTTATTTGTATCTTTGTAGTGACTGGGTTTATTGACACACCATCCAAGGTGTAATTAATAACATCACCATGCTCAGAGGGATATTCAATGTCTGCTTTTTTTTAAAGCATTAGAACCCCTCCCTGGTCTTTGTGGTTGAAATTCAATCTGTGTTTGAAATTCACTGCTCAACTGAGGGACCTTACAGAGAATTGTATGTGTGGGGGGGGTACTGAGATTAGGTAGTCATTCAAAAATCATGTTAAACACTATTATTGGACAGTCCATGCAACTTATTGTGTCTTGCCATAACAAAGGGGTCGAATACTTATTGACCAGACATTTTAGCGTTTCATTTTTGATTAATTTGTAAAAATGTCAAAAAACATAATTCCACTTTGGCATTATGGGGTGATACATTTTAAATTCAGGCTGAAACACAACAAAATGTGGAAAAAGTCAAGGACTGTGAATACTTCCTGAAGGCACTGTAACTAACTCTGTATTGAATCCTACCTCAAAGTAGCAGTTTCCTTTGGATAACGGCCTTGGAGCCACGTAGCAGCCAACTTCATCAGAGTTCCCTTGGTAACTGTAACAGAATTTCAGAAATGTGTTTACATCAATCGTATCGCATTTGCAAATGTACTCAACAAACATACAAGCATATGCTACACAACATACAGTTGTTATTTAACTTGTGGATGGTACAGGCCAGCCAAGTCAGTGAGAGGAGGACAGTGTGAAAGAAAGTATGAGTCTAAAGCAGGGGTCTCCAACCTTTTCTAGCATGAGAAGAGCTACTTTTTTTTTAAAGAAACATGTTGCGAGCTACTCGTTTTTTTTATAGATTTCAAATTAGGCACATACTTCTCTGCTCCTCTACCCTGCAACTCTTCACCCGGAACAAGAGACATGTTTTCTGTCAATATACCTGGTAAAATAATGGTTAAGGGGGCTAAAACATAAAATTGTTTTTGGCATTTTCCTGAATTCTGTCTGTTCTCGGTTTTATTTTTCCTGGTTTGGTATTGTTTTGGTTTTTATTCTTAATATTACAATTATTCATAGTGAATGTTCTGAGTCCATGACAATGATTAAATCAAATCAGAAGACCATTGTTGATTTTAGTGTAATTCCTCTTTAATTGCACATCTAGCAATAGAGTAATGTGTCAGTCTAGAGATGTTTCTGCTGTTAGGCCTGCTACTGCAACATGTCATGGCACAGTTTGCAAAACAATGGCCACCCAATTGATACAAATAATCATGATATAGTTATGTCAGTTACGCCTACATGGCAGTTAACATTTAACTTAGGTTTTTGGGGAAAGTCTTTCTGTATACCCACAAGACGGTTATAATTAGTATCGCTAACTGGCTACATACATAGTGAAAGACAAACGTGCGCACAGACAGACGGACAATTGCTGGAAATGAGTTGGCAGATGTGTTACGTTTGGCTTTTTAAGCCAATAGTGGCTAACCAAGAGTGGGATAATCCTGGTCCCAATACAAACTAATCTCGCTCACCAGCCGGCTCTCTTTCTTTAGAGATGTCTGGTTTCCGAGCTCCTCAGGACGAGACTTTTTTTTTTTTTGAAGGGGGTGGATCAGCTTTAATATTGCGGATAGATTGTTGCTTCCATCAATGTAATTGTCTGCATCTGGACTTGACTGGAAGTCTATGGCAGTCTATGATTTTAATTGGCTAATCTCTCAGTCCATCACCATCTAGCCCAACCCGTAGAACCTCCCCTCTGAATTGTGGATTTCAAAGCACGAGCAGTGCAAGTAGGTGATTCGTTTTGCATGGCCCGGTGCCCCAGGTGGCGTGGTTTGCTCATTATCAACCATTCCATTGGTCCTAAGGAGAAATCTCCACCCAGCCGGGGAACCATGCCATGCAAGGCTCCCGAGTGGCGCAGAGGTCTTAGGCACTGCATCTCAGTGCAAGAGGCATCACTATAGTCCCTGGTTCGATTCCAGGCTGTATCACATCTGGCTGTGATTGGGAGTCCCATAGGGCAGAGCACAATTGGCCCGGCGTCGTCCAGGTTTGGCCGGGCTAGGCCGTCATTGTAAATAAGAATTTGTTCTTAACGGACTTGCCTAGATAAACAAAGGTGAAAAAAAAAAGTCACAATTTTTTAAAAAACTCACCAAGGGCTTGAATAAATTGTGTTACTACTCAGCTGTTTGACATGACTGCAAAAATCACCTTGCGTAATAACTCATTATTATTATTTGTAGATCAGTCAGTCAGTCACAATTTACCCAGAATGCATCACATATTTGACGTTCTTGACCCGTTGGGTCCCCAGAACCAGGAATTTGAGTAAATTGTCCATTTGGGTCAATTGTAACTACCCAGAACCAGGGTTGAGGAACACTGGGCTGGCTAGAGTGTCATTATCTCTCATGCCTCATACTACACTTCACCAAGCAGCATTCCGGGTATGTGTAAATGTACTTGGTGAATAAAAGTAATTCTGACAGTTTTCATACACACCTGAGCACTTCTCCATCCCTCATCATCCTCTTGAACCGCTCGCGGTACCGCACGGCCCGCACCTCCCGTATCCTCCGCCTCCAGTTCATAAAGCGGTAATGGGTGTTGATTTCGTCCATCGTTTACCTGAGGACAGAGACATGAACCACGAGGTGCTTATCATATCATTTTTTACAGAGACCGCTTCATATGAATAGCAGGCTCCACGCACGGAATATGGACTCGGAGGTGGTCGGTGTGTTGCGCCGGCATTGTTTGGGTCAGTTGGATCAAAATCAAACTGAAAATGAAATGCCCGGCAAAAGTAGCAAGCTTGGGTGAGGGTGTCTAATAATAACATTTAATGTACGGTTTAATACCTACTTAATACACTAGCTAGCTATATACCTACCAATGCATGACACATAGCTAAATGAACGAGCTACAGTTGCCAACTGCATAGCTAACGTTTTAACAGCAGGGCTGTATTCATTCCGCCGATACTGTTGCAAAACGTTTCTTAAACGGAACGCAACGGGGAGGTACTTATCGAAACGTTTTGCAACTGTTTGGACTAATAATAACGCCACTGGGAAATAGCTAGCTGGCTGGCTATGATGCTAGCTATCCACATCAAGCACTTAGCGACTTCACACACAGGAAGAACATAGTTCCGTACGTAGCATATCGTCTCACACGTCCGGGAACTTTTTATTTATTTATAAAACACACACAAAAGTTGCCCACCTTGCCGTTAGACTACTATCTTTCAAGTGGCCGCATTCGTTTTTTGTTTACACATTTCCAGTACGTCGAGCTCCATCAAAACAAATTCCGCAGAGTTCAAATGGCGCCTTTTAATGACATCGTTTACTTTCTAGAAAATGTACGGTTCCGGGTAAATTTCGAGCTCTTGCATCAGCAATCTAAATAAACTACTCTTTATTGTAGCTGTTTAACTAATATTATGGGTAGACTATATGACAGGGGAAAGAATATTTCCGTGGTACTAAGTTCTGATAACATGTAGTGGGCATGTTGGTAGTTTACTTTTCAAAGAGCATGATCATCAAAATTGACTAGGCTCTTGACCATGAACATTTGTATGAGCCAATACTGTGTGTGGTATGGAGGATGAGTGAGTGAGATAGAGAATTTGAGGTGACAGTAAAATAATAAATGACTAATTATGGGACAGAGGCATGTGTAAGGAGAAATTCTGAGTTCTGTGGGGGGTACTTCTAGTTAGGTGTGGAAAGGGAGGGTTTCCATAGGTAAAATCATCCATAGATTCTGGCACATTGCTTGGAACATTTTCGATTGTGAGATGTGTGAACCAAATAGAGTTCATATGGTGAACTGCCAGCAAATTGTTCTTGTCTTTACATATTTGTTGCCAGATTGGCTTTAGCATCAAACAGCATTCTTTTAAAAAACGTATTTTTTTTAAATAAGTTGTTTATTTAGAGGTGGTCTTCCCACTCAAAGTCATTCACTAGTCTATTATCATGACACACACACAGAGGAATGTGTTTCCTGTGATGGAAGAAATAATCATGTGGGCGACTCCATGCCAGCGTAGGCTTTCTGGTACTTTGAAGGATATCACCAATTGTATACCCCAAAATTGACATTATAGGTCATTAACTAATCACAGACCTCCATTAGGATTGCACATTCAGCAAATCACCAGCAGAAGGAGTTCCCTTTGAATCAATTTCCATTCACTGTTGGTGGTGCTCATAAAATTGATCATACTTTTAGAATTAGCAGAGAACACACACTGGAAGTTTAATGTACTTGTAGAGTATATTGTTCTAACAATATGTCATAAAATGAACAAAATCTAAATCTTTAACATGATTACTGTTGGAAAATGTCCAGATTAATTATCAGGCTTCTTCATCCTACAATAGCCATCAAAGCACAGATTACAAGGGTTATTCTCAGTTTCTATAGGCCTACACAGAAGGTGACACTCAATCCCACAAATAGGTTTTCTATAAAGTAATGTTCTCTTGTCCCACCTTGTCATTTGAATAAATGGGTCAGTAATCCTTACTCGTAAAACACATACATCAAATGTATTACTGGTGGGAAATCATGCTGAATATGAAACAGGAAAAGTAGGACATTCATGATGGGGTTAGGTAGGGCTAACCCTATTTCACCAGCTGGCCCTGGTAAAGGAGAGGCGTGTCAGAGACAAGGGGAAGTGGGGGTGTGCTCAGCAATTTGAAAATGAGAGGGGAGACTAATATTTCTCTCTCCCGCTTTCCTTCCCCCACCCTCTCTCTCTACCTTTTGGCTCTTTAAAAGCTGCTGTCTCTGGTGTCTGTCTGCTTCATTATCGCTCTGTCATAGTTGGATGGGATTCCTATCCCCTCTGCCTTGCATCTCCCAACCCATAACTGGAACTGAGCTGAATAAGAACAAACCTCAGACAACAGCCTACCTGGCATTGAAACAAATAGGAACCTCCTGGACTATTACTTACTCGTTGTTGTTTGACAACGTGTATCTTGCGGGAAACATGCTTCTGTACCCTGACCTTCTGGCCCTACTGTTCCTCCAGCTTGCGCTCTCCAGCCCATGGACACTAGCCTCCCGGCTGCCTCCTCTCAGTGGAGGGAATCCCTTCAGTAAGGGCTCCCAGGTGGCCAGGGCCCCCACACAGAGGCAGCAGTCTGGAGAGCTCAGCACCACTGTCCTGGCCCTGGGGGAGCCCTGTGGGGTCTACACTCTGAGCTGTGCCCGTGGACTCCGCTGCACCCCACCACTGGGGTACCCCAGCCCCCTCCAGGCCCTGCTGCAGGGCAGGGGAGTCTGCAGCAATGCCAGTAGGCCCAGCCCTTCTGAGAGGCCCCAGCCCACAGGTAAGCACCTACTACAGCAGAGAGGGAGACACCACTTAGTTACATGTATCTGATGGGGTGGAGGAGGGGTTATGTAAACTAAAAGCAATGGTAAATTTAGCCTTTGCAGACAGTTCACACGACCTAGTTATAGCCTGTAATACTAGAGCCCAGTTTTTCCTGCTCAGGACATGGACATGACACATTACTGTATATTTTAGACAAATAAAGATGTGGATGTTGTGCTGATGACTTCGTTGTGACAAGACAGGTCACGATTGTGAGATTGTATTGGACTGTGGAAGTAGAACATTAGTGAATCAGAAGTAAGCTTCAGAGAAGTACAGCTAGGATGTAATGGAGCACACAATTGACAGTAGTTTACATTGTGGAGGCAGGACCAAGTCTTAGTATGACGACTCCAAACTCAGCCATAAGACTTAAAATGTATTTAAAATAGATCTGTTCAGACTCCACAAGAAATTAATTTGTTTTGGGTATGGGAAATTATCTTCACTTAAATAATAAAAAATTACGTGATGTTAACCTCAAATCAGCAGCAGCTAGTACTTTAACTCTACAACAGGGCTCTCCAACCCTGTTCCTGGAAAGTTACTCTCCTGTACGTTTTCAATCCAACCTCAGTTGTAACTCCGCTAATACAGGATGATAGCTCTCCAAGAACAGGGTTGGAGAGCCTTGCTCTACAACCTGTTGTGCCAATCTGTGAACATGATATGCAACTCTAGCTACTGGTTTGTCTCTGTCATTGCATTCATCTCAGTAATCAATCAGTTACTGTGGTAATGTAATCCATCACTATGCTAAAGCTGCTGTCATGTATTTTCCCAGCCACACACCCAACACCCAGTGAAGACCTGGATAAGGTAAAATCCCTTGTATTTACTTACAGATGGATGTTAGGAGGATTGTGTTGAGCAATATAATTGAACAACAATAGAACAAGCAATGTGGTAGTGTTTAAAAAAAATCTCTCTCTCTTCTCTCTAGGCTCCATGCCGTAGGCTGCTTAACACTGTACTTAAAGGTCTGCAGCCCCTGGTCTTCCAGTCAGACTGTGCTGATATATATATGCCCAACTGTGACAAGCATGGTTTCTTCAGAAAGAAGCAGGTTGGTTTATAAGCAAACAGTATTTGTAGCAGAGGTGGTTCACCGAATCATGCTTGCTTGCATGATGAGTATAATATTGCCTAAACAGGAGCTCAGTGGGCTAACTCAATCTTGAGTTGTAAGCTGGGCTCGATAGACTATGACTTTGCCTGGTCAGTAACGTGTGTGTGTGTGTGTGTGTGTGTGTGTGTGTGTGTGTGTGTGTGTGTGTGTGTGTGTGTGTGTAGTTGTGTAGTTGTGTCCTATACAACAATTGACATCTCAAATATGCTTTATCACTGTGTGTGCCCTCTGGCAGTGTCGGTCGTCTCGGGGCATGCATCGCGGCCACTGCTGGTGTGTCGACAAGAGTGGCATACCAACCCCATCACACACAAGCCCAGAGGGCACCCTGATCTGTGACAACGCATGAAAGGGCACTGTCCAGCCCACCCTATCCTGCAGTCTGGAATATGGGCCATAGGGTGAGGATCGAGAGGAAGAAAAGTAGAGCAAGATGAGAATAAAAGAGAGGGATAGAAAAGGAGGAAAAGTAAGGTATGGAAGAGGAAGCACTTCCCAAAGTGCTTTACACTAAATGGGTGATACAAGCCAAAGGTTGCGTACCACATGGCACCCTATTCCCTAAGTAGTGCACTATGTAGGGAATAAGGTGCCATTTGGGACACATACAAATTCACCAACAACACTACTACCTACTAGGGTTGGGCTAAATTCGAATTGAAAGCAGTCAATTCAGGAAATGATTTAATTTAAAATCCATACATTTACATATTTTTTTACATAAATAACTTCTACTTTTCAGTTTGAGAAGTCATTGAAAATGAATTCACTTTTTTTTTAGATTATTCAATTGTAATTTTTGTTTACTTCCTGGATTGACTGCCTTAAATTCTAATTGAGCCCAACCATGCTACGTACACGCACAATCCTTCCAATTCCATTTCTCATGGTCATTCTCTTTATCCATACTGTTAGTTTGGTTTCACAGCACCCTCTAGTGATGAGTTATGATGCAATACAGACCAGAAACAGATGATTTACCAAGTACATTTGTGAGTGTGGACTAGATGGGTATGGAATTGCTATGCACTTTGTTATCATTTCAAAATCTGTTCTCTGTGCTATGACGCAGAGTTGTGAGTTCATTTTAGAATCTAACTCAAAGTTGGTAGGCCTGTAGTAAACTACATACCCAATTCCATTTACCCGCTTTTTTCCTGGCCTAGTGATGAGGCTTGTCTCTGATTATGTATCCACTGTCTCTCTTATAACTCTGAAACTATGCTCTTAAATCTGACATTATTCTGATGTTTAAACTCCAGGGTCAAGCACTACTAGAGCACCTCCAACCTTTTTACTGACATTGCAGCAGACAAATTTTAATACTATAAGATAGTCTTTTGTAAACATACAGTACCAGTCAAATGTTTGGACACACCTACTCATACCAGGGTTTTTCTTTATTTTTACTATTTTCTACATTGTAGAATAATAGTGAAGACATGAAGACAACACTATGAAATAACACATATGGAATCATGTAGTAAACAAAAAAGTGTTAAACAAATCCAATATATTTTATATTTGAGATTCTTGATGACAGCTTTGCACACTCTTGGCATTATTTCAACCAGCTTCATGAAGTAGTTACCTGGAATGCATTCCAATTAACAGGTGTGCCTTGTTAAAAGTTAAATAGTGGAATTTCTTTCCTTCTTAATGCGTTTGTGCCAATCCGTTGTGTTGTGGTATACAGAAGATAGCCCTATTTGGTAAAAGACTGAGTCCATATTATGGCAAGAACAGCTCAAATAAGCAAAGAGAAACGACAGTCCATTATTACTTTAAAACATGAAAGTCAGTTAATCTGGAAAATGTCAAGAACTTTGAAAGCTTCTTCAAGTGCAGTCGCAAAAACCATCAAGCGCTATGATGAAATTGGTTCTCTCAAGATAAATTCATTAGAGTTAACTGCACCTCAGATTGCAGCCAAAATAAACGCTTCACAAGAATTCAAGTAACAGACACATCCCAACATGAACTGTTCAGAGGAGACTGCACGAACCAGGACTTCATGGTCGAATTGCTGCAAAGAAACCACTATTAAAGGACACCAATAAGTAAAAAAAGACTTGCTTGGGCCAAGAAACACGAGCAGTGGACATTAGACCGGTGAAAATCTGTCCTTTGGTCTGATGAGTCCAAATGTTTTGATTGTTGGTTCCAACCGCCATGTCTTTGTGAGACTCAGAGTAAGTGAACGGATGATCTCCGCATGTGTGGTTCCCACCGTGAAGCATGGAGGAAGAGGTGTGATGGTGCTTTGCTGGTGACACTGTCTGTGATTTAGAATTCATGGCACACTTAACCAGCATGGCTACCAGCATTCTGCAGCAATACGCCATCCCATCTGGTTTACGCTTAGTGGGTCTATCATTTGTTTTCAACAGGACAATGACCCAATACACCCCCAGGCTGTGTAAGGGCTATTTGACCAAGAAGGAGAGTGATGTAGTGCTGCATCAGATGACCTGGCCTCCACCTCAACCCAATTGAGATCGTTTGGGATGAGTTGGACTGCAGAGTGAAGGAAAAAGCAGCCAACAAGTGCTCAGCATATATGGGAACTCCTTCAAGACTGTTGGAAAAGCATTCCAGGTGAAGCTGGTTGAGAGAATGCTAAGAGTGTGCAAAGCTGTCATCAAGGCAAAGGGTGGCTACTTTGAAGAATCTAAAATATGTTTTGATTGGTTTAACACTTTTCTGGTTACTACATGATTCCATATGTGTTATTTCATAGTTTTGATGTCTTCAATATTATTATTTAGAAAATAGTAAAAAATAAAGAAAAACCCTTGAATGAGTAGGTGTGTCCAAACTTTTGACTGGTACTGTATATACATTAAAAGCTGATGTATTATTTAATTTACAGTATGTATTTTTTTTTATAATAATTTTACATTTTATTTAAGGTTTTTGTTTTTGTATTGGGCATGACAAAACATTTTATTTTGTACTGTACCCACTGAACATGATATTTTATTGTATGTAATTATTTATGTTGACCATTTTTTATACATAAGTAAATGTGATATTTTATCATTGAAAGTCTCTGAGTGGAAGCACACTAAAAGCAAACTGATGTTGATGGGTAAATATGCAAGTCTCAGATGTCTGCTGAAGATGACCTGCTTTATAATATAAGTTTGAGAGGTTCCATGTGAGCCTCATAACAGCATTCGGTCTACAGTTCAACAAAAACCTGTCTGTGACTGAAAATAACCCTGCTATGGTTGTAGTGGCTGGGCTGTGTGCCCTTAATCCAGAAATATTTCTCATATGACCAGACTCTCAGAGTTGCTTCTCAGAGTTGGTATGCTCTTCAAAGTTTTTTTTTTTTAAAAGGGAAAAAAAATGTACCATCCAAAAACACAATCTGGGACTCATAATAAAGACACAGAATACACAGGTTCTCCAAACAACAGACAGGAATAATAAATCAATTAGTTGGCATGTACAACTTTATATACAGATGGACACAGTATACACATACACACAAACAAAGACTGTTTTGTTCCATTTCCACAAATTGAATTAGGAAGGACGACCTGAACTCATTTACAATGCATTCAGAAAGTATTCCGAACCTTTGACTTTTTTCACATTTTGTTTGGTTACAGCCTTATTCTAAAATTGATTAAGTCACTTTCCCCTCATCACTCTACACACAATTACCCATAATGACAAAGCAAAAACAGGTTTGTAGACATTTTTGCAAAACAGGATGCACCTGAGCACAATTTTGAGTCTCATAGCAAAGGGTCTGAATACTTATGTAAATGTGATATTTAAGTTTATTTTATTTTATACATTTGCAAAAATTAATTGAAAAACCTGTTTTCGCTTTGACATTATGGGGTATTGTGTGTAGATTGATGAGGAAAACATGATTTAATACATTTTAGAATAAGGCTGTAACGTAACAAAATGTGGAAAAAGTTAAGGGGTCAGAATACTTTCCGAATGCACTGTAACTCTACTCCATTTGTCCAGAATAAGGTTAAAATTGCAATTAAATTGCAATACAAATTTGAATCTTAGAGATGTGGGAACATGTACAGTCTCATTGGTGTAATTTAAGGCCTATTCTAGCCTTTAAGATAATAATATATCCTAGGTCGGCAACAATATGGAACAATTGATAGTAATATACAAATCTAAGGGAATTTAATGAGACGTTAATTGTTTTGCTGCACTTGTTGTGGGCGGAGCGCCAGCGCATAAATTATCGCACACCTGTTGTACTAGGCTGGACACAAGACACTGGGCAAATGATGCCAGATGTTGGCGAGTTTTTTTGATGTCATCTGAGGTTGTTTTTCTATTGGGTCAACAGAGTCAAACACTTAAATAAGGAGGCAAAGGGAGTACAGCAAACCGGTGCACCAAGGTGAATTAATGTAAACAAAATAGTGTTGCAACCCATTCAGATTATTGTTTACTTAAACGGCGCAATGACTTCTCCGGGTGCCAACTCGAGCCCTTTGAGTATCCTGGCTCCCAAAACGAAGACAAAGAAGAAACATTTCGTACAGCAGAAAGTGGAGGTGTTCCAATCCAGGGACCCTGTTCTAAGTGTCCTTATGTGGGGAGTCAATCACTCGGTACGTCTAAGAAATTCATGTTTTTGTTGATATTATTATTGTGTGTGTGTGTGTGTGTGTGGTGTGGTGTGTGTGTTCTAACAGTGTCCACTGTCTGCAGATTAATGACCTGGTCCAGGTGCCTGTCCATGTCATGCTTCTTCCTGATGACTTCAAAGCCAATACCAAAATCAAAGTCAACAACCGTCAAAGAGTAACTCTCAAGTGGAGTGTAAATTAATCATCATGTAATCTGATTATAAATTCCCTTCTTGACTCGTTCTGTTTTATTCAAACCTGTTGTATCTCCCCACAAACCAATTTGCTACTAATTGAATATTAAAAGAAAGGTTTATCCATGTACAGTTGAAGTCGTAAGTTTACATACACCTTAGCTAAATACATTTAAACTCAGTTTTTCACAATTCCTGACATTTAATCCTAGTAACAATTCCCTGTTTTAGGTCATTTAGGATTATCACTTTATTTTAAGAATGTGAAATGTCAGAATAATAGTAGAGAGATGTAACGCTCAATGAGTGAATGGGTGTGGAGTCAGGCGCAGAAGCAAAGGATGCGGGAAAAAAACACGCTTTAATGTCCAAAAAAATCACAGGAACAAAATAGTATACCCAACACCGGTATAACTACAAAACAAAATAGTACCCTATCGTGAAACACAAGGACAGCGAGAAACCCAACAAAACACTAACCAATCTCACACATACAGATGAACAAGCCCGCACAAACAGAAGCGGGCTAAACGAACTTAAATAACCCCACCCTAACAACCAAACAAGGAACAGGTAAAACCAATTAGACAAAACCAAACGAACACAGAACAAAGGATCGGTGGCAGCTAGTAGACCGGCGACGACGACCGCCACCCGAACAAGAAGGGGAGCCACCTTCGGTAATATTCGTGACAAGAGAATGATTTATTTCAGCTTTTATTTCTTTCATCACATTCCCAGTGGGTCAGAAGTTTACATACTCAATTAGTATTTGGTAGCATTGCCTTTAAAAATGTTTAACTTGGGTCAAACGTCTCGGGTAGCCTTCCACAAGCTTCCCACAATAAGTTGGGTGAATTTTGGCCCATTCCTCCTGACAGAACTGGTGTAACTGAGTCAGGTTTGTAAGCCTCCTTGCTCGCACACGCTTTTTCAGTTCTGCCCACAAATGTTCTATAGGATTGAGGTCAGGGCTTTGTGATGGCCACTCCAATACCTTGACTTTGTTGTCCTTAAGCCATTTTGCCACAACTTTGGAAGTATGCTTGGCGTCATTGTCCATTTGGAAGACCCATTTGCCACAAAGCTTTAACTTCCTGACTGTCTTGAGATGTTGCTTTAATATATCCACATCATTTTCCTGCCTCATGATGCTATCTATTTTGTGAAGTGCACCAGTCCCTCTTGCAGCAAAGCACCCGCACAGCATGATGCTGCCATCCTCGTGCTTCACGGTTGGGATGGTGTTCTTCTGCTTGCAAGTCTCCCCCTTTTTCTCCAAACATAACGATGGTCAATATGGCCAAACAGTTCTATTTTTGTTTCATCAGACCAGAGGACATTTTTCCAAAACGTATGATCTTTGTCCCCATGTGCAGTTGCAAACCGTAGTCTGGCTTTTTTATGGTGGTTTTGGAGCAGTGGCTTCTTCCTTGCTGAGCGGCATTTCAAGTTATATCGATATAGGACTCGTTTTACTGTTGATATAGATACTTTTGTACCCGTTTCCTCCAGAATCTTCACAAGGTCCTTTGCTGTGTTTCTGGGATTGATTTGCACTTTGTAAATTTGTAAATTGCTCCCAAGGATGAACCAGACTTGTGGAGGTCAACCATTTTTTTTCTGAGGTCTTGGCTGATTTCTTTTGATTTTCCCATAATATCAAGCAAAGAGGCACTGAGTTTGAAAGTAGGTCTTGAAATACATCCACAGGTGCACCTTCAATTGACTCAAATTATGTCAATTAGCCTGTCAGAAGCTTCTAAAGCCATGACATCATTTTCTGGAATATTCCAAGCTGTTGAAAGGCACAGTCAACTTAGTGTATGTAAACTTCTGACCATCTGGAATTGTGATACAGTGAAATATAAGTGAAATAATCTGTCTGTAAACAATTGTTGGAAAAATGAGTTGTGTCATGTACAAAGTAGATGTCCTAACTGAGTTGCCAAAACTATAGGTTGTTAACAAGAAATTTGTGGAGTGGTTGAAAAACTAGTTTTAATGACTCCAACCTAAGTGTTTGTAAACTTCCGACTTCAACTGTATACATGGGACGGGACAAGACAAATAGACGTCCGACTGCTACACCATCTTGTAAATCAAGATGCCGTTATTGCACAAGATGAATATCACCAGGTCTGAATATCACCAGGTCTGAATATCACCACGTAACAACACTGAGTCTGCTTCTCATCTGGCACCCTTTTCCCTTTAGTGCACAACTGTGCCACCGTGAGATTGCATATCTGGTTCTGGAGACTGGAGAGCTGCAGGATGTTTAAGCTTTTGTTTGAACTAAGCATTAATACAGCGGATTCAATTTGTGATACCTTGATTATTTCAAGCAAGTGTGTTAGTGCTTGAGTGGAACAAAAGCCTGCACATCCTGTACAGTAGTTGACAACAAGAAATCTCATAAAGATGCAGGATCACACTTAAATGAAATAACAGCATGCCCCCCCCCCCCACCCCCCCACCCCCAGCACATAGTGATGTGTCATGGCAGCAGGCTGGTGCCTCAGTTCCTGGCCATGTACCGGGTGACTGGAGAGTGAGGACACCTACCTCATTGTTATGAGAAACATGTTCAGCTGCAGACTTGACGTCCACAGAAAGTACGACCTCAAGGTATCAATCAATCGATCAATTTCATTATTTTATAAAGCCCTTTTTACATCAGTAGTTGTTACAGAGACCTATACACTCGCTCTTTGTTGTCACAAAGTCCTATACACACGATCTGACCAATCATGTTTAGGTTGTTTTGAGTGCAACCACATTTGTTTGTTTTTTCAACTCTAACTTAACGTGTTCTAGGATGTTTAAAGCTGTTGATATGAGGTCTGATAGTGGTTTGGACTCAGGATAAAGTTTGTCTACTTAAAATAATGTGGTTATATTGTGATTATGCTCTCACACAGACGGACCACTAGAGAGAACTCTAGTGTCCTTACCCATTCTGTCCACAGTTGTTTTGCTCAGTTCCATCAAAGATGGAATTACTGGCAGGTTTGTTGAAAATAGAGTCAGATTGTTTGAAGTCGTTTTGAGCCGTTGCTAACAGAATCTGTTCTTTTATCAGGGGTCCCTGGTGTCCCGTGAAGCGAGTTTCAAAGAGAAGGTAAGATCAGAGAAATCTCCAAATTATTTATTTATTTTCAAGAGTTAGTTGTGAGATTTTTCACTTTTAGTACATCAATTTACATTTCAGACAACTTGCCATCCTGCCTGTTACTTGAGCTTGAATGACTAAAGTCTTTGATACAATGAGATAATAAAAAGCTGGCACCATGTACAGTGCCTTCAGAAAGTATTCACACCCCTTGACTTTTTCCACATTTTGTTCTGTTACAGCCTGAATTTAAAATGGATTAATTTTAGATTGTCATTAACCTACACACAATACCATAATGTCAAAGTGGATTTATGTTTAGACATTTTTACACATTCATTAAAAATGAAAAGCTGAAATGTCTTGAGTCAATAAGTATTCAACCCCTATGTTATGACAATCCTAAATAAGTTGAGTAAAAATGTGCTTAACAAGTCACGTAATAAGTTGCATGGTCTGTGTGAAATAGTGTTTAAAATCATTTTTAATGACTACTTCATCATCTGAAAGGTCCCTCAGTCGAGCAGTGAATTTCAAGCACAGATTCAACCACGAAGACCAGGGAAGCTTTCCATTGCCTGCAAAGAAGGGCACCTATTGGTAGATGAGTAAAAAAAAAATAAAGCAGACATTGCATACCCCTTTAGGATGGTGAAGTTATTACATTTTGGATGGTGTATCAATAGAATCAGTCACTACAAAGATACACGCATCCTTCCTAACTCAGTTGCTGGAGAGTAAGGGAACCGCTCAAGGATTTCACCAGGAAACCAATGGTTACTTTAAAACAGTGACAGAGTTCAATGACTTCGATAGGAGAAAACTGAGGATGGATCAATAACATTGTAGTTTCACAATAGTAACCTAAATGACAAAGTAAAAAGAAGGAAGCCTGTACAGAATAAAAACATCCCAAAACATGTGTCCTGTTTGCAATAAGGAACTAAAGTAGAACTGCAAAAAATGTGGCAAAGAAATGAACTTTGTCTTGAATACGAAGTGTTATGTTTTGGGCAACTCCGACACTTCACTGAATACCACTCTTCATATTTTCAAGCACTATAAGTACACAAGGTGAGACCCAAATGCAAACACAGGAGGCAGATGGTAGAGCTCCAATATATATTTGACCTTGTTTTAGGTTATTGTCCTGCTGAAAGGTGATTTTGTCATTTTAAATTGGTTCTCTTGTTCACTTGCTCCCTCTCTCATGTTGTCAGATTAGAGTTGCCAACGAGCAAAGATGTTGACTTCAGGAATAACATGCAGAAGGTTTATATGAGTGAGGAGAAGGAGAGGATCATGGACAAGCTCAACAGAGACGTGGAGGTGAGGGTCAGAGACAGGGTACAGCATCAGTAGCACAGCAGCACATTATGCATAAGTGGTTATGCACATTATGCATAACCACTGATGTAAAAATTACTTTATAAATACATTTGAATTATTAATTGATCTATTGTTTTCAAGATGTCTTCCCTATCTGAACATTTTTAATTTTCATCGTTGTTGGTTTATCAGTATCTGTACATGTTTTGTTTGTGATTCCTAGTCTGGAGCAGAAATCTCCACCGTTCACCCTGAGCAGTACGCCAAGAGGTTCCATGAGTTCATCGCTGAGATCTTTGCGTAGCTCATCAGAACACAGCTACAGAACCATAGCTGGCTCAATATGAAAACACTCCTTATTTACTACCCTGTTACAATTCCTTAACTGACAAGTACTTTCGTATAGAGATAAAATATACTGTTTATAAAAGAGCTATTTATTTAATTTTATCCATCAATAAATTTAAAGACTCTTAGTACTAACTTTGTCACCTGTGGAACACAGAGAAACATGATCATCATCAGGTGCCTCGAGTTCTGGAATTTTGGAGACCAATCAGTCCTATTCTCTGAAGTCTGACAACAGGGTGTGTTTTAATGGCTTCTATGATGATGGCAAGGGAGAGAGCATTGTCTTTATGGCATGCTCTTCCAGCTGATTCTCCGACCAGATGGAGGCACAAAAGGACAGTGGCTATTTTATGGACACACACTGGACTGGTATTTTAGAAAGACTGATTGATTTAAAGTCCTACTTCACTTGTTTACGCCAAACATAACGTTTTGCATTGTTGCAAAAAAGTTCAATTTTGGTTTCATCTGACCAAAGCACCTTCTTCCACATGTTTGGTGTGTCTCCCAGGTGGCTTGTGGCAAACTTTAAACAACACTTTTTATGGATATCTTTAAGAAATGGCTTTCTTGCCACTCTTCCATAAAGGCCAGATTTGTGCAATATACGACTGATTGTTGTCCTATGGACAGAGTCTCCCACCTCAGCTGTAGATCTCTGCAGATCATCCAGAGTGATCATGGGCCTCTTGGCTGCATCTCTGATCAGTCTTCTCCTTGTATGAGCTGAAAGTTTAGAGGGACGGCCAGGTCTTGGTAGATTTGCAGTGGTCTGATACTCCTTCCATTTCAATATTATCTCTTGCACAGTGCTCCTTGGGATGTTTAAGGCTTGGGAAATCTTTTTGTATCCAAATCCGGCTTTAAACTTCTTCACAACAGTATCTCGGACCTGCCTGGTGTGTTCCTTGTTCTTCATGATGCTCTCTGCGCTTTTAACGGACCTCTGAGACTATCACAGTGCAGGTGCATTTATACGGAGACTTGATTACACACAGGTGGATTGTATTTATCATCATTAGTCATTTAGGTCAACATTGGATCATTCAGAGATCCTCACTGAACTTCTGGAGAGAGTTTGCTGCACTGAAAGTAAAGGGGCTGAATAATTTTGCACGCCCAATTTTTCAGTTTTTGATTTGTTAAAAAAGTTTGAAATATCCAATAAATGTCGTTCCACTTCATGATTGTGTCCCACTTGTTGTTGATTCTTCACAAAAAAATACAGTTTTATATCAAAATGTTTGAAGCCTGAAATGTGGCAAAAGGTCGCAAAGTTCAAGGGGGCCGAATACTTTCGCAAGGCACTGTATGATCTGGGTCTGTGTGACCTGAGAGTGATATGGAATGGGAAGAAAATAAACTGTGCTCCTTTGTCACGTTCGGCGTAAAGAGGAGACTAAAGCGCAGCGTGATATGAATACATGTTATATATTTTAATAAAGACGGACACTAAACAAACTACAAAAACAACAAAACGACCGTGACGCTATACTATAAATGTGCATACACAGGCAACTAGACATAGACAATAACCCACAAAATACCCAAAGAAGATGGCTGCCTAAATATGGTTCCCAATCAGAGACAACGATAAACACCTGCCTCTAATTGAGAACCAATCTAGGCAACCATAGACATATATAAACACCTAGATAATAAACAACCCCATAAACCTACAAAACCCCTAGACAGTACAAAAACACATACATCACCCATGTCACACCCTGACCTAACCAAAACAATAAAGAAAACAAAGAATACTCTGGTGTCTATCGTTGTGCAAGCTTTACTGTAACTTTAATGCATTCTGTAAAACTGTGACACAATTTAGTGGATATCACTGTTTAGCTGGCAACAATATTTCAGGGGTTATAGAAGACAACAATAGAAGACAGCAGTATTTGGGTATGGCAAAATCTCAAATAGCCTACCATGTTAGTGCTTTCAGAAAGTATTCATACCCCTTGACTTATTCCATATTTTGTTTTGTTACAGCCTGAATTCAAAATGGATTAAATATATATCAACTATCTACACACAACACCCCATAAAGAAATGCTTGCTAATTTATTGAAAATGAAATACAGAAATATCTCATTTACATAACTATTCACACACCTGAATCAATACATGTTAGAACCACCTTTGGCAGCCATGACAGCTGCGAGTCTTTCTGGGTCTTGAAGAGCTTTAACAATAACTTAATTTTAGCCCCTTTAGTTACATCATAATAATGAACCCAGGGAGGCTCATTTAGGTGAATTCTTGTCTTTTTTCTTTTTGGAGGCTTCTGTCTTCTGTCTTGTGTATATCTCCCCTCTATGTTGGTCTCCTGTCCTGTCCTCTCCTCTCTTGTCTTCTCCTCTCATGCTCCAGCGTGGATACAGTTTCTTGTCCTCTCATCTAACTGGTGGGCGTGGAGTGTACTTTAACTGTGAGACTTGTGTCTGTACCAGCACAGTGGTCATTGAGGAACATACAGAGCAAGTGCACAGAGGCTGAAAGTCTGCTCTATGCTCTGGGACAGTGCTCAGTAAGCCAGGGCTTTGATCTCTCTCAGCCGTATGTATCCTGCTCTGCTCTGCTCTCTCGCTCCTCATCTTGTCCTCTCATCGCTGCTCTCTGCTGCTCAAGGTAAGCCTCCTGATGTGTAGTCTTCTCTTCTCTTCATCAAATTGTAATTATTTTGCCTCTACGGCCTATTTATTGCCTTACCTCCCTAATCTTCTACATTTGCACACACTGTACATAGATTTTTATTTTGTGTTACTGACTGTACGTTTGTTAATGTGTCACTCACTCTCTGTTGTTGTTTTTGTCGCACTGCTTTGCTTTATCTTAGCCAGGTCGCAGTTGTAAATGAGAACTTGTTCTCAACTGTCCTACCTGGTTAAATAAAGGTTAAATAAAACAATTTAAAAATGCATTCATTCTTACTAGAGCCCAAGCTATGGTTAAAAGTAGTGAACTATGTAGTGAATAGAGTCCAATCTTAGCTTTTCAGTCAGTAGAACAAGGACTACTGGTACAGCAACTACACCGTCCGCAACTGTAGGGCTTTCCAGAGGGGGTTACCGGTCTGTACAATGCATCACCAGGGGCACACTGCCTGCCCTCCAGGACACCTACAGCACCCGATGTCACAGGAAGGCCATCATCAAGGACATCAACCATCCGAGCCACTGCCTGTTCACCCCGCTATCATCCCGAAGGCGAGGTCAGTACAGGTGCATCAAAGCCGGGGCCGAGAGACTGAAAAACAGCTTCTATCGCAAGGCCATCAGACTGTTAAATAGCCATCACTAGCCGGCTACCACCTGGTTACTCAATCCTGCACCTTAGAGGCTGCTGCCCTATATACATAGACATGGAATCACTGGTCACTTTAATAATGTAAACATACTGCTTTAATAATTTCATATGTATATACTGTATTCTATTCTAATGTATTTTAGTCAATGCCACTCCAGCATTGCTCGTCCTAATATTTATATATTTCTTAATTCCATTATTTTACTTTTAGATTTGTGTGTAATGTTGTGAATTGTTAGATATTACTGCACTGCTGGAGCTAGGAACACAATCATTTCACTACACCCGCAATAACATCTGCTAAATATGTGTATGTGACCAATAACATTTGATTTGATTACTTATTTCTCATGCAGGCCCTTTCCATATGGTCTGATAATTCTCCAGACAAATGTTTATTTGTAACTATGATATCCACAGAAATAATCTGTAACAGTCCAGAGCTCTGGTGGTACTCTGGTGGGTTGCGTGTCATAGAGATTCTTATGACATTGTATTCATTTCTCTGATTTATTTCAGTATTTTCTCATGGTCCTGTAATGGATAAACTACCGTTTTCCACCTACAGGTCATGAACGAGCACTAGCATAGCAACTCATCCTGGTACAAAGACAACTACACAGACCAGGACAACGCCTCGCAGCGCATGGCGCTCTTCCTGCTCTACCTGCTGCTCTTCGTGGCCGGCCTGACGCTCAACGCCCTGGTGGTGTGGATGAACTGGCGCCTGGTCAGCAGCTGCAACGGCGTGCTCTTCTGTATGCTCAATGTAAGCGTGTCAGACCTGCTGATTATAGTGGTGGTGCCCTTATCCATCCTGTAGGCCATGTTGGAGAACGTGTGGTTGTGGGGACACTTCTTGTGCCGCTTCACCTTCCTCGTTTGTGTCATCAACTTCTACAGCAGCTCATTCTTCCATGGTCTACATGATGGTGGAGCACGACCTGGCCGTGGTGCGCACCGGCCACACGAACTTGGGGCCCCAAGCAGACAGGCTCAGGGGATTCCTCTGGGTCCTGTCCGTGGTTCTAGGCCTGCTTGATAACGCAAAGAATATATATAGGACACCACTCCTTGACATGTTTTTATTGCTGCACAATCGTTTTGGGTATGAGCCCTTCTTCATCGTGCAAGGCAATGACAATCAATGCCAACTGAACAATACCACAGAGGTGGGCATAATTATAAATTCACAGTCAGTATTGGCCCAATCAAGAGATCCCAGCAAAGAGAGCTGTGGTGGTAACATGGCAAACTAATAAAGATACTGTATATAGACACACAATGCAAATACATTATGATCTCATTACCTGCTGGAAACGCCCATGTGACGCTGCTGGAGTGGGACAAGCTGGGCTGCTACATCTATCAGCACAACTTTGTGGACTGGTATGCTGCCCACACCTTCCTCTATCTGATCTTCCAGTTCCTGGGCCCGGCGGCCATCATCATGACCTTTAACATGCAAACTCTGCAGGCGGTGTGGACCAGCCCTGAGGGGCTGGTTCAAGGGAAGGAGCAGGGGGAGCTGTGGCTGGTTCATCTGTACTCCCTATTGTTTGTGCTGTGCTTGCTGCCCTTCCATATTGTCTTGCCGCTGCTACTGGTGAACTAGCTGAACCCGAGGGTGCTGAGCTACCAGACGGTGGGCCAGGCCCTGTCACTGTTCCACTGCCTGGCCAACCCCATCCTCTACAACTTCCTCAGCAGGAGTTTCTATGGCAACCTCATCACCAACTTGGCTCGCCACCTGCCAGGGGAAGAGACGAGAATTACGTCAACGCAGGGGTAAAGGGAGGACGGCGGCCAATGAGAAGGCAAAGGAGTTGAGTGACGCCTGCACCAGCCAATCAGATTTGTAGTCTTAACCCATTGTTGCGCAGTAACAAAACTAATGTGGTGGAATTTACCTTTGCCATGCTTAATGTCTCCCTCAATAAAGTGCATGATGGAATAAGCTAGCGGTTACTTTCTTTTCCTCTGTCACGCACTTCCTGTTTCTCGTTGCTGTAATGAAGGGTCCCCCAGTGGCATAACATTTCCAGGAAGGGAATATCATCCATGTCCTGTGTCCATAAACACTGATGTCGAGGAATGCAGAGACTGGCTTAAGCACAGATCAAGTGAGTGGTGACTAATTCTACATTTTGTAAAGTTTGATTTGATTGTTGTAAGAATTACCTGTAAATTAATATTATAATTAGCTAATTAGTCTTTTATTCAGAATGCTTTTTTTATACCACATAGTTTTTTCTCACAATGTTTCATTGTAAAATCTTAAAACCTACTGCTATAATCTCTTCAATAACACTATATTAACAAGCTACTAAACATTAGCAATAAACCAGATTCAGGATATGGATATATCAAATATCCAATTACTGTTCTCCTTACTCTGAAATGTTTGGTTGGTTACGGATCACAACTTTCATGTCTTCTTCATATATGAACAAACAAGTTACTAACCTCAATGAATGTCATGCTGCCTGTATATTCTTGTCACATTCACAAGAAAAAACAGATGACAACTTAACTGTCAATAGTTTTGGTACAGGCCAGGTTGTCACTACCTGGCTATGCTGACATCTTGCTGCTCTGAGGAATCAGGGGTATGTCCCCTAGTAGTAGTGCACTACATTGGAAATAGGGTGCTATTTGAGATGCAGCCAGGATTCATTAGCAGGTTTCTGTCGCCTGGCCTGAGCTGACACTACAGAATTCTTGAATGATATCGTCTGCCTTCACATGTCTCCTCACAATCTACAGTACATGCTGCCTCCCCATGGCCGACACTGGAAATGAGTGTTTCAGGTTCATTTACCACACACACACACACACGCACACACACACACAACCTTGCATAGCAAAACACTATACATGTAGAGACAGATCCATGCCTGAGTTTTGTTTAACCCTCTGAGTCAATTCATTCTAATGACAAAATACCCAGAAACATATTATGAACATTTTATTCTGTTGCTTTGTTGTATGGTGTTGTTTTCTATTTCCTTCCTTTTTTAAGCAGATAAAAGTTTCACATTAAAATATGAAATACCCCCAAATCTATAAATAAAACACCACAGGTTGGACAGTAATTGTATTGACAGCTAACTTGAATGAGCCATGAATCATGTACATGAGTAGAAAAACACTGCAAATAAAAAAGAGAAGCTTACACTATTTACAGACACAAAGTCATTGGAGATTTTCATTTTCAGTTCAAAAACAACTAGCGGTATGATCACACTACAGTAGATTTGTAAGTCCCAATATTCAAGCAACATGGTCCTTGTGGTGTTATTATAATAGTCTCTAATGTGGCCACTAGCAAAACATTCTCAGCACAAGGTCAATGATTTCTCTTACTAATGATCATTTTGTACAGTTGGGATGATAATCCAGAATGACGTCTGCGACTTCTGGCTTTGAGACCATTTTTCTTTTGGAGGTGTGGCAGTTCACCAAAACATTACCAATAATTGCAATACATTCAATCAAACTGAAGGCATTTCATTTGTTTCACACTAAAACGGCGTCTGGCAGTAACACTGTTCAGCTTAAATAGGACATAGAGCAACTGCACTAGTGGGTCTCTCTCTCTCTATTCTTCGATATGACTACACAGTAAATCCATGTTTCTCATTTCTGAAACACACATTATGCACACACATTACAAGTCTCCATCTTGGAACTCAAAGTGATGTCATGGAGATACAGTCATGTGAAAAAGTAAGTACACTCCCTGGAAAGTGGTCTTTTGTTGTACATATTTGGACAGATGGATGTGTAATCTTCACTTCACCACAATTGACAGATAAAGGAAACCTAATTTAACAAATGACACTGAAAGATCATACTTAGTAATAATTTATTCATAAAAAAATGTACAGAAATGTAACTCCATAGTGCGGAAAAAAATAAGTACACCCCTAGCTTCAATAGCTGTGTTGCCCCCTTTAGATGAAATAACTTAATGTAGCCGTTTCTTGTAACTATCTATTAGTCTCTTACATCGACAGGGAGGAATTTCTGCCCACTCTTCTTTACAGTACTACTTCAACTGTCATGTTCGAGGGCTTTCTTGCAAGCACGGCCAGCTTCAAGTTCCCCCACAGCATTTCGACAGGATGCTGTGGGGAAATTCCATAACCCTTCATTTCTTATTTTTGAGCCATTCTGTTATAGCTTTGCTTGTGTGTTTTGGATCATTGTCCTGTTGCAAGATGCATGTTCGGTTCAGCTTCAGCTTTTTGGCCTCACATTCTCCTCAAGAATCATCTGGTACAATATGGAATTTGTGGTTGAATGATAGCAAGTTGGCCAGGCCCTGAGGCAGCAAAGCAGCCCCAAACCATAATGCCACCGCCTCCATGCTTTACAGTTGGTATGAGGTTCTTCTGTTCAAAGGCAGTGTTCCGTTTTCCGCAAACATGGCGTCTGGCATTGCGGCCAAACAACTCCACCTTTAACTCATCTGTCCAGAGCACATTGTTCCAGTAGTTTTGGTCGTCACCCAGATGTTGTCTGGAAAATGTCAGCCGTGTCTTCATATTCTTTTTTGAGAGCAGAGGCTTCTTCCTTCCTGACCTCCCATGTAGGCCAAGTTTGTGCGGTCTCTTTCTGACAGTTGACTCATGCACTTTGACATTGATTGTGGCAAGAGAGGCTTGTAGATCCCTTGATGTTACCCCGGGGTTCTTAGAGACTTCTATGAGCATCTTTCGGTCAGCTCTTGGGCTAATTTTGGTGGGACGATCTGTCCTAGGTAGATTGCCAATGGTCATTTGTAGATGAGCCGTCAGACAGTGGAATGATGTACTTCAAATTGCTTGGAAATGGATTTGTAACCCCTCCCAGACTCATGGGCATCAATAATCTTTCTTCTGAGGGCCTCAGGTAGGTATTTTGATCTTGGCATGATGTTTTATCAAACACCCATATGGTTAAGACCAAACCAGTTTCTAATCTTTATGGAAAGCTGGACCCTCCCAATGTACTCTCTAATGATTTTCACCTATGTTGGTGCACTTGGTTCTAATTTTAGCCATTTTATGTGATGGTAAAGGTAATTGCATAACATTTTCAAAGTAACATTTTTTTTTGTGTGATTTGTTAAATTGGATCACCTTTATCAATGAATGTGGTTGGAATTTAGCTCAGATATCCATGTGTCCAAATATGTCAAATAACAAAAGACCACAGGGAGCGTACTTACTTTTTCACATGACTGTAGATAGCGGACTGCCAAATAAAATGAATCACCAAATCTGTCACAGTTTTGAATCTCTCAACAGCTAAGAGTAACCCATGTGTATTACAAACAAGAACCTACCATACAAACTTCAGAACATACAATAACATTCTTGAACATGAAGTACTTCTCAATATTGATAACTATGACAAGTAAAGTAATAATATCAATTTCATATATGTCTTTCTATACAATTATTATTTTGACCTAAATTCTTAAAATACAAATCCTTTATCTGTCGGACAGTATTTCTTTTGAATTTGACCTCAGCTGAGCATTGTTCAGTAACTGACCGTTTTGTTTGACTGTGGTACAGTGATGAGGTTTAACAGTGGTTATGTTCGTTCCAGCACTGGCAGTTGTAGTTGGTCTTGGCTCCACTGTTTCGTTTCTGCGTGAGTAAGTACAATGCCGTTCAGAGGATTCAATGAGCCCCCTCATACTCATTTTGTCATAATGTAGCATCTTCATTGATTTAGCTGCATTTTGAGTTAACCTGCTCCACCTAACCATCGAAGCACAGGAGAAACATTTTCTGCCATCGATAACGGAAAGCATCTTCCCGTTTTCATATTGTAGTCTGTTATCATGGGATTCCAAGCACCTAGAGGTACAGTAGGGTGAGAAAAAGCTACAAATCCACTGTCTCACACTGGTAATTCAATTATTGCAGTTCTGTACCTCTGGTTCATTTTCCTCTCCCAGCCCTGTGGTTTGAGAGATGTGATTGGGCATGAACCCAAGTCAGCATACAGGATGGGCCACCATTTTGGCCCCAGCGCTTGTCATTACATTATCCCTTTGTCTTTCTGTCTGTGTGTTACTAAGGTGCAGGGCACGGATGGTGGTGTAGCAGTAACACACAGGTCAAAGTTCCCACAGAGCGGTGGTGAGGGGAGCCTGGAAGAGTGGATCATCAGCGTCATAGTGGGGACAAGGTAGCCACTGAGTAGAGCAGTCCCTCTCTCTCTCACGCACACACACACACACACACACACACACACACACACACACACACACACACACACACACAGAGCCAGGTAAGAGTGAGCTCTGCCTTCTGGCTTTACGGTGGTGACAGTATTAGCTGCTTGTCCATTCAGTCCTTTTGGTCTGTGACTACATCCTGGTGTGACTTCATGGGTTCCTTTTTAGAGGACACTGTGAGGACACAGCCTCCCCCTTCAACTAGAGCCACCCTGGCATACATATGGTTACAAACACACATGCACCACCCACACAACCTCTCACACACACACGGGCATTCTAACACACACTGATGCACACATCCACCCACACACATATCCCCACTCTCTCTTACACACACATATCCCCCCTCTCTCTTACACATACACCCTCTCTCTCTTACACACACACACACACACACACGTTTTCTACCCCCCTCACATTAAGACACTGCTCTTCTGGAGCTGCTGCGGCTGAGGCTGCCTGCGCTGCTCTTGCGGGAAAGGCTGGGTGTCGTGGCGACCGAGAGGCTTGGTGTTGTGGCAACAGAAAGGCTTGGTGTTGTGGCAACCGAAGGTGCAGGCTCGTTGGGGCAGCCATACTGCAGGAGGATGTCGGCACACTCCTGACTGCCAGCATAACGTGCCAACGTGACGGCCGTCTGCCCCTGGGCGTCCCGACACCTCACATCACTGCCATACTGCGACCAGGTAGAGAGAGAGAGAGAGCAAGGAGGATTAGGGAGAATGAGAGAGGGCAATAAGATTCAGTTGAAATTCGAAGTGAATAAAAAAAACACATGTATAGCTGTTTTTGTTCAAGTGTCACTTCTGTGTAATATCCACTACAGTATGTACAGTTGAAGTTGGAAGATTACATACACCTTAGCCAATTACATTTAAACTCAGTTTTTCACAATTCCTGACATTTAATCCTAGTAAAAATTCCCTGTCTTAGGTCAGTTAGGATCACCACTTTATTTTAAGAATGTGAAATGTCAGAATAATACTAGAGAGATTGATTTATTTCAGCTTTTATTTCTTTCACCACATTCCCAGTGGGTCAGAAGTTTACATACACTCAATTAGTATTTGGTACCATTGCATTTAAATTGTTTAACTTGGGTCAGACGTTTTGGGTAGCCTTCCACAAACTTCCCACAATTAAGTTGGGTGAATTTTGGTCCATTCCTCCTGACAGAGCTTGTGTAACCGAGTCAGGTTTGTAAGGCATCCTTGCTCGCACACGCTTTTTCAGTTCTGCCCACAAATGTTCTATAGGATTGAGGTCAGGGCTTTGTGATGGCCACTCCAATACCTTGACTTTTTTGCCCTTTTTTTTTTGTGTCCATTTTGCCACAACTTTGGAAGTATGCTTGGGGTCATTGTCCATTTGCGATCAAGCTTTAACTTCCTGACTGATGTCTTGAGATGTTGCTTCAATATATCCACATAATTTTGCTTTCATCATGATGCCATCTATTTTGGGAAGTGCACCAGTCCCTCCTGCAGCAAAGCACCCCCACAACATGATGCTGCCACCCCCGTGCTTCACGGTTGGGATGCTGTTCTTCGGCTTGCAAGCCTCCCCCTTTTTCCTCCAAACATAATGATGGTCATTATGGCCAAACAGTTCTATTTTTGTTTCATCAGGCCAGAGGACATTTCTCCAAAAAGTACGATCTTTGTCCCCATGTGCAGTTGCAAACCGTAGTCTGGCTTTTTTATAGGACTCGTTTTACTGTGGATATAGATACTTTTGTACCTGTTTCCTCCGGCATCTTCACAAAGTCCTCTGCTGTTGTTCTGGGATTGATTTGCACTTTTCGCACCGAACTACGTTCATCTCTAGGAGACAGAATGCGTCTCATTCCTGAGCGGAATAACGGCTGTGTGGTCCCATGGTGTTTATACTTGCGTACTATTGTTTGTACAGATGAACGTGGTACTTTCAGGTGTTTGGAAATTGCTCCCAAGGATGAACCAGACTTGTGGAGGTCAACAATTTTTTTTCTGAGGTCTTGGCTAATTTCTTTAGATTTTCCCATGATGTCAAGCAAAGAGGCACTGAGTTTGAAGGTAGGCCTTGAAATACATCCACAGGTACACCTCCAATTGACTCAAATTATGTCAATTAGCCTATCAGAAGCTTCTAAAGTCATGACATCATTTTCTGGAATTTTTCAAGCTGTTTAAAGGCACAGTCAACTTAGTGTCTGTAAACTTCTGACCCACTGGAATTGTGATACAGTGAATTATAAGTGAAATAATCTGTCTGTAAACAATTGTTGGAAAAATGTATTGTGTCATGCACAAAGTAGATGTCCTCACCAACTTGCCAAAACTATAGTTTGTTAACAAGACATTTGTGGAGTGGTTGAAAAACAAGTTTCAATGACTCCAACCTAAGTGTATGTAAACTTCTGACTTCAACTGTAAGTTATTTCTGCCATTCTTTGACAGCATGATGTCATGATGCCTCAAACCGAGAATGGATGAAAGACAAAAAAATGGAAAAGCAGGATGAAGAGATTATAGGAGGGACGCTCTCTCACCCAGACCAGCAGCTGGGTCATGACCACGTCGGCGAGCTGGCAGGCGGCGTGCAGCGCAGAGCAAGGCGGCCGGAGGGAGCCCTCCAGGGGAGGGCTGGGGGAGGCAGCAGGGGGGGGTGGAGAGAGGTGACCCCCTGAGGGAAGGGGGGCATTGATGTCATCCTTGGTGCTATGGGCAAGGAGAAGGAGCAGGCGGGGGAGGTCCCTCTCCATCACGGCCGCCAGCAGACTGGCTGACAGCGTGTTGACCTCTAACCCCTGACTGGAGGAGGGCAGGGCCAGCGGAGCCACAAACAACCTCTGCTCGTACTTGGCTCGGATCCATGACTCCCGCTCCTCTCTGGGACCAGAAACAGACACACATGGTGACAGAGACACGGTTACAAAGGGAACGGAGTGTGTGAATACAGGCAGGTGTATGTAGTCAGACACCTTCACATCTCCTATTTCTACTACTAGCTCTAGCACTTCTATCAACGCAACTGCCTCCTCTTCTACAACAACTACAACTAATACTGCATCTGCAGCCCAGCAAGCTTGCCACTTATTTACACATTAAGTGTCCTATACTCTGTCCCCCAGTGTCTGTCTCCCCTGTCCCCCAGTCCTCACCGTGTGGCGTCGGGCGTGGGTTTTCTGCGGCCCAGCGTACGTCCCTCCCAGATGCTGTTGGCCAGGTGGTTGCCGATGGCACCCAACACCAGGGTGAGTTCTCTGGGCAGGTCGTCCAGGTCCAGAGAGCGGACACGGGACAGGTGGGTGCCCAGGTTCCTGTGGATTCCTGAACACTCAATGCAGATCAGAGCCCCCAGGTTCAGACTGGCCCATGTTGGGTCTGAGAGAGAAGACACAGTTAGGTCTGGGATCAGTCTATATAATAGACTAAAACGTGTACAGTTTTTAGTCCGGGTTGAAACTGCATGCATCGGATTAACAGAGAGCAAACATAGAGATGGGATTAGAGTACCGGTCTTACAGTACAGTTTTATTCTGGGTTGAAACTGCATGAGTAGGATGTATATGGGAGAAAGAGTGGAAGGATATGGAGAACGGAGGGGGTTCCACCCACACTGAAAACCAAGCTCAGTGACATCTGGAAGATGGATGAGGGACCAAGAAAGGAGAAAAAGCAGTAGAGCACGAAAGGAAAGAGAATAGAGAGATATTAAGAGCAGCACGGAGAGATACAACCATCCATAATAAATGACTTACTAGGTGCTTCACAGTCCACACAGAGACTGTTGCCCTTGGCGTTACGGATAGCCTGCAGTGCCACAGCTTCACTCTGGCTGTTCTTACGAGCCTGTGGAACACACACACACAATTAGTCTCTCCTCAGTGACAGCTGGTTTCCAACACAAACACTTTGCCAGACACAGATATTTTCTTGTAGAGAGTGTGTGTGTGTGTGTGTGTGTGTGTGTTCGTCTGCATCCTTGCCTTGTTCTTGCTGCTCTCACACAGCTGCAGGCTGGCCAGGATCTGGCTCTCGATGGCCGTCACCCAGGAGTCCCTCTCCTCCACACTCTGGGCCTCGAAGTGCCACGTTTGGCCCGTGCTCGACACGATCAGAAAGTCAAAGTTATCCTCGTCTGATGACAGAACACATACAGTACACAGACTTGTATTAGAGACAGTCAAATCATGACGTTTTCCCTGACCATGTAACCTGACCAGGAATACAACATTGGTTCCAATCAGGTCACACGGTCAGGATGAACTCATAACAAAGTACCACACTGTGGGTTCAGAGGGTTACGTCCTCCATCACAATGATGATTGGTGGTGGATCTCCAAACGGAACGTACCTGCTAAGTAGACATCGGCATGCATTATTGCATTGCTGTCATGGTGGACAAATGCAGAAGTATGGAGTATATGGAGAGAAGTCTTTTACCGAATGGAGATACAGTAAGTGCTTTGTCTTAGAGACAGACTCAAAAGGCTGCTCAATAAAAGCAGACACTGACAGACAAGTTGACAAACTAAAAAGCAGAGTCAGACAGGATGAAAAGCATGGCTGACAGGCAGACAGACAGAAACAGACAGACAAACAGGGCTGACAGACAGACAGACAAGAGTTCCTCATTACCTGTCTTGTTTATGTTTCTTAAGCTACCAAAGCTTTTTAGTTTCCACATTTTGCGCTTTGCTACAGGGTAAGAGATTAGCAGATCAGACATCCCAGGGAAGCAGGGAGAGAGAGAGAGAATAAAGGAACACAGGAGGAAATGAGGAGGAAGACAAAATAGATCAAAGTGATAAAGGCAGATATTTTGGAGAGAATAAGTAGAAATTCCAGCAGAAGGGCATAGACTGAGTTGAGACTAAGCTTTTTCTTTATACATCTGTTCAGTATTGACCCCTTTCTGATTCACTCCCAAAGTCTATATGGTGGCAGAATTCAATGTGCAATGTTCAGAGAGAAATGTAATGTGCAGAAAATATATGATTATCTGTTATGAGTAGGGAATCATCTGATCTCACATACATTTATATCTGCAATGTTCTGAATGTTTCACCTCACTAAACCATGAATACACTGTGTTGGAAGCTTACCATCTGCTTGGCCAATGGCTACGTCTCCTTTCTGGTTCATGCTCTTCTTCCTGCGATGCTTCTTCCTGTCAACCATTGGGGAGGCTGGGCCTGTATCTTTATAGGAGGAGGGTCTGGACACCCCCTCGATGGCAGAGTCTGCCACAGTCACACAAGCACAAGAAATAAGTTTGTGCCATATGGTATAAAAGTTTTTAAAAAACGAATATCTACAATGACTCAAAAAGATTACACTAGTAAGTAAATTCAAAAGTGACAAAATAATTCACAGAGGACCAGGGTGGCGTACGTACCCATGCTTTGGGGCTTGTTAGAGAGAGTAGAGGGGCAGCGCTGCACCCCTCTGTTCCCCCCAGGAGACAAACCTCCTCCCGCCCCCTCTTCTACAGGCAGGAGGTTACTACCACTACCAGGGACTATGGGGGAGACAGCATCATATTTCAAAGAGATATTACATAAAGACACTCATGACAATTCAGTGATCAAACCAAATAATGTATAGATATTGTAATGTAGATCACACACAAAAAATGTAAAGTGCTTAGTTCTGTTCTATGACATAAGTAAGAGAGATGGATGAAAGAAAGGTGTGAAGAAGAGTAAGTTACAGGGAGAATGAAAAACAGTGAGACACCAAGACGGCTAGAGCGAGGAGGCTCTAGATTAGGTTCAGAGACAAGGAAAAATAGAAGGGGAGAGGTGATAAAGAGAGAGATTGGCTGTCCTTTGGAGCCTAGGGTGTGCCGAGTAGTCAGACAAAAACAAGTATGGACAATTTTCTGCATACGATTATGATCCGAGTATTTTTTGTAATTATCGGTGATTGGAAGAAAAAAAAACATTTGAGGGCCAGCACACATCTTTCTCATGCTAGTCAGTCATGTGCTATGTTCTACGTGGTCTGAATAACTCAACTGGCTGGTTGTAAAGAGAAGGGCTGGTTGTAAAGAGAAGGGCTGGTTGTAAAGAGAAGGGCTGGTTGTAAAGAGAAGGGCTGGTTGTAAAGAGAAGGGCTGGTTGTAAAGAGAAGGGCTGGTTGTAAAGAGAAGGGCGGGTTGTAAAGAGAAGGGCGGGTTGTAAAGAGAAGGGTGGGTTGTAAAGAGAAGGGTGGGTTGTAAAGAGAAGGGCTGGTTGTAAAGAGAAGGGTGGGTTGTAAAGAGAAGGGCTGGTTGTAAAGAGAAGGGCTGGTTGTAAAGAGAAGGGCTGGTTGTAAAGAGAAGGGCTGGTTGTAAAGAGAAGGGCGGGTTGTAAAGAGAAGGGTGGGTTGTAAAGAGAAGGGTGGGTTGTAAAGAGAAGGGCTGGTTGTAAAGAGAAGGGTGGGTTGTAAAGAGAAGGGCTGGTTGTAAAGAGAAGGGTGGGTTGTAAAGAGAAGGGCTGGTTGTAAAGAGAAGGGTGGGTTGTAAAGAGAAGGGCTGGTTGTAAAGAGAAGGGTGGGTTGTAAAGAGAAGGGCTGGTTGTAAAGAGAAGGGCTGGTTGTAAAGAGAAGGGCGGGTTGTAAAGAGAAGGGCGGGTTGTAAAGAGAAGGGTGGGTTGTAAAGAGAAGGGCTGGTTGTAAAGAGAAGGGCTGGTTGTAAAGAGAAGGGCTGGTTGTAAAGAGAAGGGCGGGTTGTAAAGAGAAGGGCGGGTTGTAAAGAGAAGGGCGGGTTGTAAAGAGAAGGGCGGGTTGTAAAGAGAAGGGCGGGTTGTAAAGAGAAGGGTGGGTTGTAAAGAGAAGGGTGGGTTGTAAAGAGAAGGGTGGGTTGTAAAGAGAAGGGCGGGTTGTAAAGAGAAGGGCGGGTTGTAAAGAGAAGGGCGGGTTGTAAAGAGAAGGGCTGGTTGTAAAGAGAAGGGCTGGTTGTAAAGAGAAGGGCGGGTTGTAAAGAGAAGGGTGGGTTGTAAAGAGAAGGGTGGGTTGTAAAGAGAAGGGTGGGTTCTAAAGAGAAGGGCGGGTTGTAAAGAGAAGGGCGGGTTGTAAAGAGAAGGGCGGGTTGTAAAGAGAAGGGCTGGTTGTAAAGAGAAGGGCTGGTTGTAAAGAGAAGGGTGGGTTGTAAAGAGAAGGGCTGGTTGTAAAGAGAAGGGTGGGTTGTAAAGAGAAGGGCTGGTTGTAAAGAGAAGGGTGGGTTGTAAAGAGAAGGGTGGGTTGTAAAGAGAAGGGCTGGTTGTAAAGAGAAGGGTGGGTTGTAAAGAGAAGGGTGGGTTGTAAAGAGAAGGGCTGGTTGTAAAGAGAAGGGCGGGTTGTAAAGAGAAGGGTGGGTTGTAAAGAGAAGGGTGGGTTGTAAAGAGAAGGGTGGGTTGTAAAGAGAAGGGTGGGTTGTAAAGAGAAGGGCTGGTTGTAAAGAGAAGGGTGGGTTGTAAAGAGAAGGGTGGGTTGTACGTTGATCCTGCTGTATTTCTCTGTCCGCTCCCTTCATAATTTCACCTAATCAGATTTCCTTCCATGTTTTCGGGCTGATCATTTACAGTGCATTCGGTAAGTATTCAGACCCCTTGACTTTTTCCACATTTTGTTACGTTACAATCTTATTCTAACATGAATTAAATATATGTTTTTTTCTCATCAATCTACACACAATACTCCATAATGACAAAGTGAAAACAGATTTGTAGAAATGTTTGAACATTTATATAAAACATAAAATACCTTATTCACATTCACAGTGGTAAGAAAAAGTACGTGAACCCTTCGGAATTACCTGGATTTCTGCATAAATTGGTCATCAAATGTTATCTGATCTTCATCTAAGTCACAACAATAGACAAACATAGTGTGCTTAAACTAATAACACATAAATTATTGTATTTTTCTTGTCTATATTGAAATCATCATTTAAACATTCACAGTGTAGGTTGGAAAAAGTATGTGAACCCCTAATGACGCTAATGACGTCTCCAAAAGCTAATTGGAGTCAGGAGGCAGCTAACCTGGAGTCCAGTCAATGAGATCAGATTGGAGATGTTGGTTAGAGCTGTCTTGCCCTATAAAAGCTCACAAAATTTGAGTTTGCTATTCACAAGAATATGTGAACCTGATGTGAACCATGCCTCAAACAAAAGAGATCTCAGAAGATTAAAAAATGTTGACTTGCATAAAGCTGGAAAGGGTTACAAAAGTATCTCTAAAAGCCTTGATGTTCATCAGTTCACGGTAAGAAATGGTCTACAAATGGAGAAAATTCAGCACTGTTGCTACTCTCCCTAGGAGTGGCCGTCCTGCAAAGATGACTGCAAGAGCACAGCGCAGATCTCAATGAGGTTAAGAAGAATCCTAGAGTGTCAGCTAAAGACTTACAGACATCTCTGGAACATGCTAACATCTCTGTTGACGAGTCCAAGACACGTAAAACATTAAACAAGAATGGTGTTCATGGGAGGACACCACGGAAGAAGCCACTGCTGTCTAAAAACAAACATTTCTGCACGTCTGAGGTCTGCAAAAGTGCACCTGGATGTTCCACAGCGTTACTGGCTAAATATTCTGTGGACAGATGAAAGTAAAGTTGAGTTTTTGGGAAGGAACACACAACGCTACGTTTGGAGAAAAAAAGGCACAGCACACCAACATCAAAACCTCATCCCAACTGTAAAGTATGGTGAAGGGAGCATCATGGTTTGGGGCTGCTTTTGCTGCCTCAGGGCCTGGACAGCTTGCAATCATCGACGGGAAAATGAATTCCTAAGTTTATCAAGACATTTTGCAGGAGAATGTAAGGCTATCTGTCCGCCAATTGAAGCTCAACAGAAGTTGGGTGATGCAACAGGACAACGACCCAAAACACAAAAGTAAATCAACAACAGAATGGGGCAAACAGAAAAAAATAGTCCTTCTGGAGCGGCCCAGTCAGAGTCCCGAACTCAACCAGACTGAGATGCTATGGCCTCAAGAGAGCAGTTCACACCAGACATCCCAAGAATATTGCTGAACTGAAACAGTTTTGTAAAGAGGAATGGTCCAATATTCCTCCTGACTGTTGTGCAGGTCTGATCCGCAACTACAGAACACTTTTGGTTGAGGTTATTGCTGCCAAACCAGTTATTAAATCCAAGGGTCCACATACTTTTCCCACCCTGCACTGTGAATGTTTACACCGTGTATTCAATAAAGACAAACGTATAATTGTTTGTGTGTTATTAGTTTAAGCAGACTGTTTGTCTAATTGTTTTGAACTAGATGAAAATCAGATAACATTTTATTACCAATTTATGCAGAAATCCAGGTATTTTCAAAGGGTCGACATACTTTTTCTTGCCACTGTAAGTATTCTGATCCTTTGCTTTGAGACTCGAAATTGAGCTCAGGTGCATCCTGTTTCCATTGATCATGACTCCAATCAAGTTTCTACAACTTGATTGGAGTCCACCTGTGGTAAATTCAATTGATTGGACATGATTTGGAAAGGCACACACCTGTCTATATAAGGTCCTACAGTTGACAGTGCATGTCAGAGCAAATACCAAGCCATGAGGTCGATGGAATTGTCCGTAGAGCTCCTAGACAGGATTGTGTCGAGGCACAGATCTGGGGAAGGGTACCAAATAATTTCTACAGCATGAAGGTTCCCAAGAATACAGTGGCCTCCATCATTCTTAAATAGGAAAAGTTTGGAATCACCAAGACTCTTCCTAGAGCTGGCCACCCAGCCAAATTGAGCAATCGTGGGGGAAGGACCTAATGGTCACTCTGACAGGGCTCCAGAGTTCCTCTGTGGAGATGGGAGAACCTTCCAGAAGGGCAACCATCTCTGCAGCACTCCACCAATCAGGCCTTTATGGTAGAGTGGCCAGACGGAAGCCACTCCTCAGTAAAAGGCACATGACAGCCCACTTGGAGTTTGCCAAAAAGGCACCTAAAGACTCAGATCATGAGAAACAAGATTCTCTGGTCTGATGAAACCAGGATTAAACACTTTGGCCTGAATGCCAAGCATCACATCTGGAGGAAACCTGGCACCATCCCTACGGTGAAGCATGGTGGTGGTAGCATCACATCTGGAGGAAACCTGGCACCATCCCTACGGTGAAGCATGGTGGTGGTAGCATCATGCTGTGGGGATGTTTTTCAGCAGCAGGGACTAGGAGACTAGTCAGGATCGAGGGAAAGATGAACAGAGCAAAGTACAGAGAGATCCTTGATGAAAACCTGCTCTTGGGCACTCAGGACCTCAGACTGGGGCAAAGGTTCACCTTCCAACAGGACAATGGCTCTAAGCACACAGCCAAGACAACGCAGGACTGGCTTCGGGACAAGTCTCTGAATGTCCTTGTGTGGATGAGTCAAAGCCCGGACTTGAACCAAATCTAACATCTCTGGAGACCTAAAAATAGCTGTGCAGCGACGCTCCCCATCCGACCTGACAGAGCTTGAGAGTATCTGCAGAAATGAATGGGAGAAACTTCCCAAATACAAGTGTGTCAAGCTTGTAGCATCATCTCCAAGAACACTCAAGGCTGTAATCCCTGCCAAAGGTGCTTCAACAAAGTACTGAGTAAAGGGTCTGAATACTTATGTATATGTAATATTTCAGTTTTTTATTTGTAATAAATTTGCAAACATTTCTAAAAACCTGTTTTGTCTTTGTCATTATGGGTAATGTGTGTAGATTGATGAGAAAAAAAATAACAATTTAATCAATTTTAGAATAAGGCTGTAACATAACAAGATGTGGGAAAAGTCAAGGGGTCTGAATACTTTCTGAATGCACTGTAGATTGCTGTTGCATCCTACTAGAATAAATCACATGGCCAGGACGTTTACTATCAAGCTATTAATGTGCATAATATCTAACAAATGGGGCAAGGGTAGCGAAAAAGATGCCGATGCTCATTCTGACTGAGTGACAGCAAACTTGGCAGCAAGTTGAACACACACAAAGACACACACACACACACACACACCCCTTCCGCGCGCTGCTTCTAATCTGCAGCGCTTTTGCAGTAAGTATTTTGCCAACATCTACTTAAAGCATTAAAACACGTTCTTTCCGATCACGATTATCATCCGAACAGATCCGACTCTCAACTGTCAATTTATGGATATGATTACAAATCTGAGTATGGCCATGTCGGCACACCCCTATTGGAGCCCCTCTCACCCGCGCTGGCCCCCTCAGGCCCCTGGACGTCTTTGACCAGGCCGTTGAGGCCGGGCGGAGGACCACAGGAAGGGACGGCACCAGCACGGGGCGGGCGTTTCCCTGGCACCTTCACAGTCACCCTCAGCAGGTCCATCTCTTTCCCATGGACATTCTGCATGTAGTCCTGTCAGGTCAGGGGGAAAGGCCAACCATTACAGCAGATATTTCAAACATATATAATGTTACTGTAGCATGGTCCAACCCATTCTGAGATTCAAAATGGTGTTCAGCGGGTTATACAAACTATAACAATGTAGCCAACTCAATGGATTCAATGAGATTCAATATCCAACCATATTCCAAAGTCTTTGTAATAGTGCCATGTGGAAGCTCTATCATAAATGCATGTCCCTGATCAGCTCTTTATGTGTGTCAATACAAACAGCTGAAATATAGTGTAGCACTTAGTGTCAGTGCATTGACTCACGTTGACGCTGGAGTGATAAGAGAGCATGCCGTTGTTGGACAGCGTGACGTATTTCTTCTTCCATTCCTTGTTGAGGGAGCTGCCACTGCGCTTCAGCAGGATGCTCTGGTGGAGGGAGACAGGGATGACGGACATAGGAGGGGAGACAAGGATAAGACACACATTCTTTATCTGTTCTTTATTATGCTCCTTATGCCAAAAGAGCATAGCAGGCTTCTACAAAATCTACCTCATCAAAATTCTCAAAGGTAAGTCAAATCCCTCTCCTAGCTCCATGATGTTAGTTCATTGTCTGTGATGAGCTCCTATAGACTACTGTCAGTTCCTCTCTACAGAAGGGAGCATACAGCTCCTACAGGATATACTGTCTGTTTGTCACCTACCTGTTTGATGGGGATGGAGCGTCCACTACCCAGGTCTCCTATCTTACCGTCTGTACTCCTCCTCTCCGAGTCACTGCCCCTACGGCCCTGCAGACATTGCACAAGACAAACAACAAGAATAAGCAGGTAAATAGAAAACAGAGAGAGAATGCTGTTCATCGACAACAGCTCCGCATTTAACTCCATAGTACCCTCCAAACTTGTCATTAAGCTCGAGACCCTGTGTCTCGACCCCGCCCTGTGCAACTGGGTCCTGGACTTCCTGACGAGTCGCCCCCAGGTGGTGAGGGTAGGAAACAACATCTCCAGCCGCTGACCCTCAACACTGGGGCCCCACAAGGGTGCGTTCTCAGTCCAATCCTGTACTTCCTGTTCACCCATGACTGCATGGCCATGCACGCCTCCAACTCAATCATCAAGTTTGCAGACGACACTACAGTGGTGGGCTTGATTTCCAACAATGACGAGACTGCCTACAGGGAAGAGGTGAGGGCCCTCGGAGTGTGGTGTCAGGAAAATAACCTCCCACTCAATGTCAACTAAGCAAAGGAGATGATCGTGGACTTCAGGAAACAGCAGAGGGAGCATCCCCCTATCCACATCGACGGGACAGCAGTGGAGAAGGTTGAAAGTTAAGTTCCTCGGCGTACACATCACGGACAAACTGAAATGGTCCACCCACACAAACAGCGTGGTGAAGAAGGCGCAGCAGCGCCTCTTCAACCTCAGGAGGCTGAAGAAATTCGGCTTGTCACCAATAACACTCCCAAACTTTTACAGATGCACAATCGAGAGCATCCTGTTGGGCTGTATCACCGCCTGGTACGGCAGCTGCTCCACCCACAACCGCAAGGCTCTCCAGAGGGTAGTGAGGTCTGCACAACGCATCACCGGGGGCAAACTACCTGCCCTCCAGGACACCTACACCACCCGATGTCACAGGAGGGCCAAAAAGATCATCAAGGACAACAACCACCCGAGCCACTGCCTGTTCACCCCGCTATCATCCAGAAGGCGAGGTCAGTACAGGTGCATCAAAGCAGGGACGAAGAGACTGAAAAACAGCTTCTATCTCAAGGCCATCAGACTGTTAAACAGCCATCACTAACATTGAGTGGCTGCTGCCAACATACTGACTCATCTCTAGCCACTTAAATAATAAAGAATTGGATGAAATAAATGTATCACTTGCCACTTTAAACAATGACACTTTATATAATGTTTACATGCCCCACATTACTCATATGTACAGTATATCACAAAAGTGAGTACATCCCTCAAATTTTGTAAATATTTGAGTATATCTTAGAAGAGGCTTCCTTCTGGGACGACAGCCATGCAGACCAATTTGATGCAGTGTACGGCGTATGGTCTGAGCACTGACAGGCTGACTCCCCACTCCTTCAACCTCTGCAGCAATGCTGGCAGCACTCATACATCTATTTCCCAAAGACAAGCTCTGGATATGACGCTGAGCACATGCACTCAACTTCTTTGGCCGACCATGGCACTCAACTTCGCCATGGCACTCAACTTCGCCATGGCCGACCATGGCGAGGCCTGCAAGACGACCACTGCTTTGCTAAAGAAGCTGAGGGTAAAGGTGATGGACTGGCCAAACATGTCTCCAGACCTAAACCCTATTGAGCATCTGTGCGGCATTCTCAAACGGAAGGTGGAGGAGTGCAAGGTCTCTTACATCCACCAGCTCCGTGATGTCGTCATGGAGGAGTGGAAGAGGACTCCAGTGGCAACCTGTGAAGCTCTGGTGAACTCCATGCCCAAAAGGGTTAAGGCAGTGCTGGAAAATGATGGTGGCCACACAAAATATTGACACTTTGGGCCCAATTTGGACATTTTCACTTCGGGGTGTACTCACTTTTGTTGCCAGCGGTTTAGACATTAACGGCTGTGTGTTGAGTTATTTTGAGGGGACAGAAAATGTACACGGTTATACAGAGCTTGTTGCTCTACATAACCCAGAATCTCTGGTGGCACATCTAGCACTGTGATGCAGTGCCTTAGACCACTGCGCCATCCGGAAGGTCCTCATCCATATATTTCTATGTATATATTCTTATTCATTCCTTTACACTTGTGTGTATAAGGTAGTTGTCGTGAAATTGTTAGATTACTTGTTAGATATTACTGTATGGTTGGGAACTAGAAGCACAAGCATTTCGCTACACTCAAATTAACATCTGCTAACCATGTGTATGTGACAAATAAAATGTCATTTGATTTGATTTGGGGGGGAGAGAAAGAAAGAAAGAAGGAAAGAAAGAGAGAGAGATAACTATTATACAGACAGAGAGTAAAGGAAAAAGCACAAATTAGGGACTATAATCCATGAAGAGAGCTAACATAGGGACTATAATCCATGAAGAGAGCTAAAATAGGGACTATAATCCATGAAGAGAGCTAACATAGGGACTATAATCCATGAAGAGAGCTAAAATAGGGACTATAATCCATGAAGAGAGCTAACATAGGGACTATAATCCATGAAGAGAGCTAACATAGGGACTATAATCCATGAAGAGAGCTAAAATAGGGACTATAATCCATGAAGAGAGCTAAAATAGGGACTATAATCCATGAAGAGAGCTAAAATAGGGACTATAATCCATGAAGAGAGCTAACATAGGGACTATAATCCATGAAGAGAGCTAACATAGGGACTATAATCCATGAAGAGAGCTAAAATAGGGATTATAATCCATGAAGAGAGCTAAAATAGGGACTATAATCCATGAAGAGAGCTAACATAGGGACTATAATCCATGAAGATAGCTAAAATAGGGATTATAATCCATGAAGAGAGCTACAATTGAGACTATAATCCATGAAGAGAGCTAAAATAGGGACTATAATCCATGAAGAGAGCTAACATAGGGACTATAATCCATGAAGAGAGCTAACATAGGGACTATAATCCATGAAGAGAGCTACAATTGAGACTATAATCCATGAAGAGAGCTAACATTGAGACTATAATCCATGAAGAGAGCTAACATTGAGACTATAATCCATGAAGAGAGCTAACATTGAGACTATAATCCATGAAGAGAGCTAACATTGGGACTATAATCCATGAAGAGAGCTAACATTGGGACTATAATCCATGAAGAGAGCTAACATTGAGACTATAATCCATGAAGAGAGCTAACATTGAGACTATAATCCATGAAGAGAGCTAACATTGAGACTATAATCCATGAAGAGAGCTACAATTGAGACTATAATCCATGAAGAGAGCTAACATTGAGACTATAATCCATGAAGAGAGCTAACATTGAGACTATAATCCATGAAGAGAGCTAACATTGAGACTATAATTCATGAAGAGAGCTAACATTGAGACTATAATCCATGAAGAGAGCTAACATTGAGACTATAATCCATGAAGAGAGCTAACATTGAGACTATAATCCATGAAGAGAGCTAACATTGAGACTATAATCCATGAAGAGAGCTAACATAGGGACTATAATCCATGAAGAGAGCTAACATTGAGACTATAATCCATGAAGAGAGCTAACATTGAGACTATAATCCATGAAGAGAGCTACAATTGAGACTATAATCCATGAAGAGAGCTAACATTGAGACTATAATCCATGAAGAGAGCTAAAAAGATTACATTTCAAAGAAAGCACAGGGGACCTGAGAGAGGGTTATGGATGGGTCAATGAGGAATCTAAAACAGTAAAAGTGTGTGTTTGTGGTTGTGGTTGGTTGGTGTGTTACCGTGAAGCGGGAGCCGGTGCGTCGCCGTGGGGCACTGCGGACAGACCCTGGGGTGGCGCTGCCCAGCCTCTCCCCCCCTGCTGCCCCACCGATTTCCTTATGACTGATCACTGGGGTGGAGGGCAGAGAGGACGAGTAGTCACTGCTCTGACCACCATTACTGGCCTGAGAGAGAGAGACAAAAACAAAGAAACAGAAAGAGTGACAGACAACAAAAAGGACAAAAGAGAGAGAGATTACAGAGGGCAAAGAAAGACAGATGAATATGTGGAAAAATCTGGAAACAAAATCCATAAATCTAAATGAACACTGATCTGTACACTCCTGTCCAACATTACCATCCTATTGATTTGGACCAGTATCTTATCTCCAGTATGAAGGACTGGAGGCCAGAGCTGCTGCTGTACCTGACCAGGGAAGACTCCTGACACTGGGGTAGAGCCTCCAGAGTGACTGGGGGAGTTGGGCAGGGATTTACAGGAGGCCAGTAGAGCTGCCTGCTTCTTCACTGCCATGATCTTCTGGGCAGCTGTGGTAAGTAGAGAGAGGACAAAAACAAACATTACCCTTCTTAGACAGTCATCTTTCTAATCTAGATGCTGATATAGATGAATGTGAAATTAATTCAAATTGGTTTATTGATTCAAATTCCAGCTACATTGTACTGAAACAACAGAAAAAAGGAGCAGTGTGTGTGTGTTTGTGTGGTCCTCACCCTCGGTGAAGACGCGGTTGACATTGAGGCCATAGGTAGCGCAGGTCTCGTAGTAGGTACAGCGCCTGACGTCTGAACACAGCTGTCTAGCCCTGGCATCCTCTATCACCCGAGGGTTGGTGCTGGTGATTTTATCTGGAGGAAGGAGGAACTACATCAACTACATCCTATTAGAAACCCTAATAAACATTTAGAAACCCATGCAGATGCTATCTTTAGTATAATATAGAGCAGGGTTTCTTAAACTATGGGTCGGGACCCAAAGTGGGCCCTGGACATGTTAGAGGTGGGCATCAAGTTATGAGAATGCATCTTTAGGATGATTTGGGTTCCTTACCCTGGGTTCCTACCACTATGAAGGGGATCTCAGCGATGTTGCGGTGGATGCCAAGCTCGCTGTAGTTCCTGTACACTTCCTGGAAACTGGCCTCATTCTCCAGACTGAAGACCAGGATGACCCCGTCCACCCAGCTAGCCATCTGGAGAGGAGGGGAGAGGGTAGCGTAAAGGAGGTAATAGGGAACAAATGGGGAGGGAACAAGTGAAAGAGAGAGTTGTCAGAGGAGAACATATAAATAACAGGTGAGAAGAGTTAAACAGTCCAACGTGTTAGAGTGAACTCCTGTCAACTCCATGTGTTTTAAGGGGCACTACTCATAAGTCTGCAGTCAGTAAAGCCTTCACCTACCTGTGCATCCGGGGGTCCTGTCTCCTCCCTGATCAGCAAAATGTGACTGTTGCCATCAACAAGTACCTCCTTCTTATACCTGCCCCCTGATAGAGAAAGAAAGAAAGAAAGAAAGAAAGAAAGAAAGAAAGAAAGAAAGAAAGAAAGAAAGAAAGAAAGAGAGAGAGAGAGAGAGAAGCCCTATGTGATACAGTAGTATTTTCTTTACAGGAATGCTTTAAGGCTAAAGTACAAGGTATGATGTCAAACCAGTGTTAATTTCGTCAACAAAAATAAGGACCTAAATATTAGTCAAACACCTATTTTTCAGTGGCAGTTGACGAGACTATTACTGACTAAATAGACTCAGAAAGAAATATGAATAAATATTAATAATAAAACGAGACAAAAATATCTCTGTGACTAAAATCTGACTAGTAAATGGACTGGACAAGAGTTTTTGGAGAGATTGAGAGCTTTCAGTGTTATTTGTAGGGTCCAATGAAAAGCATACATGACATAATTGTAAGGCTTTCCCATTGCAAAGTTGCAATGCTTTTAATGGAGGAAAATAAATACCATGTCCAGGTCATTCACAAGTCACCTCTCTGCCCAGCAACCGTTTTCCAATCTGGCGGCAACAAATCATTGATGCAAATAAGGCCCACGCCTTGGCGTCTCTCCCGGTGGTACATTGCTCCCGGTAGAAAAAGGGGCAATGTTTGGAGCCACTTCACTTATCGTGTTAATTCAAACAAGACCGAATGCAACGTCTTAATTTACATTTTAGTAATTTAGCAGATGCTCTTATCCAGAGCGACTTACAGTAAGTGCATTCACCTTAAGATAGCTGGGTGGAAGAGAGAGTTTGGACCCACAAGCTAATGCGGAAAAATACTACCAACCTCAAGAGACATCTGAAAGTGCATCATCTCAATATATACGCTCAGGTAATAACATATTAATAATGCTAGCTAGTTAGTTTGCAGCAACCTATCACACCTCTACTTATGACAGAACTTTGATTACATTATAGCTACAGTATGTCAAGGGGTGTTTGCCAATTTGCCTGTTGGGAAGAGAATTACGGGATAGGATGTTATGCAGAACGATATGTTGGTAGGACAAGGCTAAGTATGTTTGTGCACATGGAAGTCAGTGATTTATGTTTACCAGGTTAATGAGGCAATGGAAATGTGATGTGACTAAAATAAAAAGGCATTTATACTTGACTAAAATGTCCCACTGTTTTTAGCATTTTGACAATAACCAGACTAAATCATTATTCAAATGACCAAAATTTGACTAAGACTTAATTATATTTTAGTCAAAATTATTAAGACAAGACTAAATCTAAAAAAAAAAAGGAGTGCCAAAATGAAAAATGTCAAACTCACCTTCTGGGTTCTCCAGGGGCTGGTAGCTGCCGCTCATGTGTCTGTGGACCAGGGCTGACTTCCCACTGCGGAGACCTCCCAACACCCCCTGGACACATAGTCAGAAGGATATATTACCCCACTCTTTCTAATAGTGACATGTTTATCATAATCTACAACAGCTACTTCTATTTACTACAATCATCATCAAGTATTCCATTATTAGACACTGTCACTGTCGTTGTCTCTGTTGAAGCAGAAACAAGACTACACCTATTTCCTATTCCAGCGGTATGACAACTGCAATCACTCTCACCAGACGGAGCTCTTGGACGGTTCGACTGAAGGTCCATTCTTGACTGTTACCGCAAGCCGCTGTGAACACACAGAGAGAGGGAAAGAGAGAGAGAGAGGGAGACTGATTAAAACATAAGGTCAATGTTGTGATCACGTGTTCCCTCTCCCTTTCTGCCTCCTGTCTACGGCCTGCTTAGAACAGGGGAAACTTTCACAGTCACCGGCCGTCTCGCTCTACAGCACTCTGAAGCTGTGAGGAATGCCGTGTCGCGCCGTTCTTAGTGTGTGTGGCCCCATACGTGCCCTGTCGCAGGTCCAGATGGCATAGACTACAGAGTTAGGTGAGGGGGGGAGACGGAGAAAAGGAGCGAGGGAATGAGGTAGAGCCGCAAAGGACGAGTGCAAATTAATTGCACAGGCTCAGTAGTGAGGCTCAAGTTCATTACCAGCTCTGTGGACGCAGCCGGAGTGAGAGTGCCAGTGTGTGTGTGTACGTATGTGTCTCTGAGCGTGTATGTGACATGATTACCAAACTATCTCTATGTGTTTTATTCATCCAAAATTCTAATACAAGCCTCAGTAGATTTCACCATAATTTAGATGATGCACAGCAAGCTGAAAATGGGATGTAGAGAGAGAGAGAGAGAGAGAGAGAGAGAGAGAGAGAGAGAGAGAGAGAACATTTCTGTGTCTACAGTGGAATGAGAATTTGGATATCCTCCAAGCATCATAATTACTGGGTACCTGTTATTTCACTGCATCGCCCAGAGGTGTTCAATAATATCTGAAAAGCACAGACAGGGGTCCTCACTACAGGTGACTGCCAATGAGTTGAGACTTTTATTGAAGTCACATAATTTTCTATCTATATACTACTGCAATAGCCATCACACAGAAAAGAGTGAGGTGGAGAACACCCTATGCTCACATGGGGGCCAACAGGATTAAGTCAAGTCACACAACTGCATAGCAGAGTGGAAGAGGACTAGTAGGTACTGTAACATCCTGTAAGTGGCTGCCAGTACCATTCCTCATTGTGACAGAGTCCATCAATAACAGTTGCATTTTAGTCATTTAGCAAGACAGTCTTATCCAAAGAGTCTTACAGTAGTGAGTGCATACATTTTCAGATTTTTTTGTACTGGTCCCCCTGTGGGAATCTAACCCACAACCCTGGCATTGCAAGCACCATGCTCTACCAACAGCCACACAAGACCTAAGAGTGCATTTGTTCAGATGTTGACCTGAAGACTAATGGACATAATATACAGTAGAGCACGCATGTAGAATGAATGTGAAATTCCTTTACAAGGTTTTGCGCATCTCAAATGGCACCCTATTCCCTATATAGTGCACTATACAGGAAATAGGCTGCCATTTGGCACTCAGAACCACATGTAACCGATGTGATTAACCAGTGTGAAATGGCTAGCTAGTTAGCGGGGTGCGCGCTAATAGTGTTTCAATCGGTGACGTCACTCGCTCTGAGACCTTGAGGTAGATGTTTTCCTTGCTCTGCAAGGGCCGTGTCATTTGTGGAGTGATAGGTAACGATACTTCGGGGGTGTCAGTTGTTGATGTGTGAAGAGGGTCCCTGGTTCGAGCCCAGGTAGGGGCGAGGAGAGGGATGTTAGGAAAACTGTTACATTGATGCTGTAGACCCGGATCACAGGTTGCTGCGGAAAAGGAGGAGGTCAGGGGGGTGAGTGTAACCGGTGTGAAATGGCTAGATAGTTAGCGGGGTACGCAATAATAGTGTTTCAATCGGTGACGTCACACGCTCTAAGACCTTGAAGTAGTTGTTTCCTTTGCTCTGCTGTCGAGCGATAGGTAACGATGCTTCGAGGGTGTCAGTTGTTGATGTGTGCAGAGGGTCCCTTGTTCAAGCCCAGGTAGGGGCAAGGAGAGGGGTGGAAAGAAAACTGTTACAAACACAACACAGGGTTAGATTGCATGGGGAGAGAGGGGGAGAAGGAAAACTCCACACCTAACTATACTTAACAAAAATCTTACAGCAACATGTAAAGTGTTGGTCACATGTTTCATGGGCTGAAATAGAAGATCCCAGAAATGTTCCATACGCACAAAAAGCTTATTTCTGTCAAATTGTGTGCACAAATGTATTTACATCCCTGGTTAGTGAGCATTATTCCTTTGCCAATATAATCCATCCACCTGACAGGTGTGGTATATCAAGAAGCTGATTAAACAGCATGATCATTACACAGGTGCACCTTGTGCTGGGAACAATTAAAGGCCACTCTAACATGTGCAGTTTGGTCACATAACACAATGCCACAGATGTCTCAAGTTTTGAGGAAATGTGCAAATGGCATGCTGACTACAGGAATGTCCACCAGAGCTGTTGCCAGAGAATTTAATGTTTATTTCTCTACCATAAGCCGCCTCCAACGTTGTTTTAGAGAATTTGGCAGTACGTCCAACCGGCCTCACAACCCCAGACCACTTTTAACCACGCCAGCCCAGGACCTCCACATTTGGCTTCTTCACCAGCGGGATGGTCTGAGACGAGCCACCCGGACAGCTGATTGAACTGTGGGTTTGCACAACCAAAGAATTTCTGCACAAACTGTCAGAAAGCGTCTCAGGGAAGCTCATCTGCGTGCTCGTCGTCCTCACCAGGGTCTTGACCTGACTGAGGTTCGGCGTTGTAACCAAATTCAGTTACCAAATGCTCACCTTCGATGGCCACTGGCACGCTGGAGAAGTGTGCTCTTCGCGGATGAATCCCGGTTTCAACTGTACCAGGCAGATGGCAGAAAGCTTGTATGGCGTCGTGTGGGCGAGCAGTTTGCTGATGTCAAGGTTGTGAATAGAGTTCCTCGCGGTGGGGTTATGGTATGGGCAGTCATAAGCTATGAACAACGAACACAATTCAGTGTAGTTTCAATGTATGGAATCACTTGGGAAATGTTGGATTTTAGGTCAACTTCCCCTTTAAATTAGACTGAAGTTATGGATGGGAAATAAAAGCTTCAAAAGCTTAACAAGCAGATTCATTCTGCAGGGTTGCAGATACACACACATATGCTTGTACATGGACACACACACAAATGTATATAAGCCTCCAATTGTGGACAAATTCTTGATTTGGGCAACAGGCAGCATCTTACACACACACACACACACACGCACATGCACACGCGCGCACACATACACACACACACACACACACACACGCGCAAACAGCCATATAAATGATGACACTGCCTCATTCAAAAGGGCCTTTGGAGGTCTAAGTAAAGCAGTGTTGAAGCCAACTCCAGTCAGACAGTATGATCCTTTCAGACACTGAATCCTCTCTGTGGGGACACACCAGAAGTGAGTGCTTTGCTGTGCGCACCGGCCACACCTCAGTGACAATACGGTAACACAGCCACCACTTCCTTCCACTCTTGCTCTCAGGGGAGATTACATTTAAACAAAACCCTGGTACCCTTCCCAACCCCCACCGGACAATTTCTGTCTGTCTGTATGTCTATTGGTCTCTCCCGCTCTCCACCCCCCCACTCTTTAAACCCCCCCCCCCCCCCCTTCAGCGTCATATCGCCGACCAAATAGCATCTCTTGCCGCCTGTTGTTGCCATGGCAACCCTTCTTCCAGAAACTGCCTGGCTCTCAGCACAATACATTCTCTCATACATACAGTGGTGTGTGTGTTTGAGCACATTTACACAAATGTAAATCACACATACTATATTTATTAAAATTGATGATACGGATATAAAACAGACATGATATTTACTGAGTTAACAAAATACAATTAAAACGTTGAAAATCTCCCCAAATGTTTATTTTCATTAGTTATTACTTTACCCCAACTCTGATTGATATTTTGCAATCAAATATTTTGCAATTAAACTGAAATGCCCCCCAAAATGTAAATGGCTATTGATCTCTTGTTTACCCAATCCCAATGTGGAGTCATTGAGTTAATGGGTTTCATTTGGATGTTGATTAACTCTGCAAGCAGAGCAGGAAGGGTCCCCTTCCGTCCTCCCTTCCTCCCTCCCTTACCCCCTGCCCCCTCACTCCTTCCCTCAGAAGAACACAGCTCTGTGTACTCCCACCCTTAATTATTCATGTCCCACTTACTCCTGACAAATTATTCAGCACTTACACCAATTCTACATACTCCTTCATCACACACGTCTACAACAGCACATTCGCAAATATAGTGAAATCTGAATATTTGATTACCATGGGCTATCTCATGTTATCTTGTGACTGCTTCTAGTTGGAGAGAAATTTAGGCCAAGTAGGTTTTCATTGGCGGAAGCATTACTCTTGGGAGCAGGAGAAGCATATGCAGGTTGTCCTCTCTCGTTATTCAACCTTTTTCATGCCTAACACCCAACAGGACCTATGAGTGAGTGGATGTGCTCATTTTACTGTATCACATGAATGCATCATCATTCAAGTGATATCTTCTACATTATATCCAGTATGTGACTGTGTGAACGGATTATAATGTATAATGCAATTTCCCCATTGGAATTCCAATTCTCTCTGAGGGTCCATCGAGGCATATTGGCCATCCAATAACATATTTTATGACCAAGATGCATCACATGGCACCCTATTCCCTATGTAGTGCATTACTTTTGACCAGGCCCCATAGAGCTCTGGTCAAAGGTAGTGCACTATAAATGGAATAGGGTGGGTGCCATATTGGACACAGCCCAAGGCTTGCCCTCTCACTTCAAGGTCTTCAACCTCCTTTTCTTCACCACATCCTTGCACAGTGCATCCTGACCTACAGTGTGTGGTTTTCCGGCCATACGGACTGATGATGGACAACCATCTAGAACGAGACCACAGTGCACGAGCACCTACTCACTGCACTAGCATTGTGTAAACCATTAGAGTAAAATGGTACGGCAAAATAATAATCCAGCCTCCAGTTGTGAAAAGTCTGAAATGGAATGGGAAGGGCAGCTAGCCCTAGTGGGGGGGAATGTGGTTAAGTGGGTAAGGGTATCTTACCTTCCTCCTCACTAGAACCCCTCTGAATGGGCGTGTAGATAGGGGGCGCTGTGTTGGAGCAGGGAGGCGCAGGCGTACTTTTTGTGAAGATGCCGCTGATGAACTTGAGCATCTTGCGGTCACGGGCGGGGGGACGCTGAGTGGTACCCCCCTGACTCTGGCTGTCCTTCCCCTTCTTCAGGTCCTCAGAGAGGGAGTGCAGGTCACTGTTGTCCAGAGTGCGGCTCTTGCCCTTCCTCGGCGGCTTGGATATTTGAGGGGTGGGTTGGGCTGGCAGGGAGGTTGAGCCTGTCTTCAGCCTGTCCCCTCTGGGGCTTTCCCTGGTCACCACGTCCGTAAACCCCCCCCCTACGGGGGCTCCCTGGCGAAGGAGGGTGGACCTGCCATCACTGTCCGCCCAGGACGCCCGGTATGGTCCCAGAGAGGCCACAGCAGCTGTCATGGGAGACCGGTCCCCTATGCGGTTGTCTTTGCGGTCCAGACTCTTGGCGGATGGAGGCATACTCTGATTGGCTTCCCTCAATTCCCGCCGGCTTACAGCCCCGCCCCCGGCATGTGACCTCATCAAGACCTCGGGTCTCTGGGTGAGCCTGGGCGGTACGGTGATGGGCATGCTGCCCCGGGAGAGGGTGTTGCTTGCGTCGCCCATCCCTTCCTCGCACCTTGGGAACAGCATGGGTGGCTCCCTATAGAGCTCTGTTTTAGGGCGGGTTCCCTCTCTCCTCAGCCCTCCCACTGAGGGGAGATCTGACACCCCTGCAAGTCCTTTCACTTGGTCTTTCACATTCTTCGGTAAGAGGGGAGACTCCTTGCTTTTAGTCTCCAACGTGACATCTTTTGAGGAGCCTGGACCACGACTCTCTCGCTCCTTTATCTCAGGCTTCTCCCGCTCCTGTACAGGTCCCCCAAAGCTAACGTACTCCTGCTCCTCTTCCTCCATCTCTGTGTTCCCCTCTCCCTTCATCTCGACACATGCATGTCCTCCCTCATCCTCAGTGGTCCTGCTCAGCTCCTCATCCTCTGGGCCCTCCACTCCTGCTCTCCCCAGAGCAAGGGTCTGTTGTGGCTGGGGCCCGATGGAAACTCCATCACCCCCCACGGCCTCGACCTTGACCAGGGTAAGGGAGATGAGGTAGGTGGTGCGTCTCTGTAGGGTGCCCGCGTGGCTCATGGGGGCGGCAGGCTGGAAGACAGGCAGACCAACCTCAGCGGAGTGGCAGCACCCTCGCTGTGACCCAGACAGACCCACAGGGAACCGGCATAGCAACCCACAGCCGGAGGCTTCACCACGGAGACAATAGCCAGGCCAGACACCAGTCAGATGGTACTGTCAAACTGCCTGGCGTATGGATACGTCTGATGTGGGTGAATGGTAACTTTGTCAAGAGGTGGTTGGAGTCTTCCTGGATTGCTTCTTCAGGCTTCTGAACCCATGACGTGAAAACTCAAGAGTCAGCACAAGCGAGACAGAGAATCACTCTAAGGTATCTTGAAATAATGGAGCATACTTTTAACAAGGCTAAATTACTGAATTAAGTCTAGACTAGTTTTTATTTGAATCCTTCCTGTAATCCTCTCTTCACCTCCTCTTTGCTGATCTGTAAAGACTGCTGCCACTGGACTGCTCCACGGGTTCATTCACAATCCTCCCTTTCTCGTTCCCTCCCTCTCTCCATACGCAAGATTCATCTACAGCCCAAAGCCAGGGATCTGAGATTGCTTTCCACGATCTTGATGTTTGAGACTGGGTATTCTGGAATTATGATAGAGCCAACAAATGAGCTTGGTCCATTTGCCCACCAAGACTGTACTATGTAGCTCCCCACTCCACAAAAGCACACAAGATGAACTGCCTCAAGCCAGTCTTCAGTCTGTAAGCTTCTCAGATCATTTCTTCATTTCCATTGAAGAATATCCATTGTGCGCTTCAGAATCTTCATATTTTCTTATTCCCATTATATTTGATTGGTTAACAAATATTTGTTTCTATTTTTAATTTGCACCGTCACAGACACCAAAGGGTATGTACCGTGGTAAAGCCAAACCAGACATAGCAGGCAACACAGCAAACAACCGCTTTAGCTGACCCAGCAGAGGAAAAACATTTACGGTAAATACAAGAAAAAACATAAATATGGAAATCATTCACGTGTCACAAAAGCGTGTGGTGGGTGGGTAGTCTCCTTCCGACTGCATACGAGGCAAAGACACACTAATGTCATGCATGAATCACGTATGTACGTATCGTGGATCAATGAAAGGCAGGCTGCAAACATCTGTTTTAGTTCCACCAGCAAAGAGAAGCAGAGATGGTGGCCAGATAGGCAGAACACAGTCACTGTTTCTGTTCCTCTGCCTGTAATACTCTTATGTACAGTAGGTTCCTTCCCTCACTGCATCCTCTCCTCCGAGTGTCTCAGGCAATTAGCAAGTCAATAAAACGTGTCTGTGAGGCAGAGAGCGAGCCCACTGGCTCAGCTCAGCCCCTCCTCCTTTCCTCCTCCAGCTCTTCTCAGGGCCACTAGCCTCTCCGTTAGCCAACAAGTAGTCCAGCTCCAGCCTCAGCTCCAGGCAGGCAGACAGACAGAGGGGAAGGCTGAGGGTGAAGCGTCATGGGAGAGATGCCTTTCCTTGGTCAAGCCCACACGTTCTGTGGCTCGTGTCGGATCAGACAAAACAAAGAGGAGAAAAACCTCTGCCTCCTCCTACCCATCACTTGCTCTCTCTCTCTCCTGCTCTCTTTTTCAGGCAATCTCCGGGCAGTTCCCACTCTCTCTCTCTCCTTCTGTCCCCTCCCATCCTGCCTCTCAGGAAAGAGGGAGAGGGCGATGATGAACTGGATGCATCAGACGTCACAGGGATGAATGAAAGGAGAGAGCGAGGGAGGAAAGAGAAAAAAATAGTAGGAGTAGGAATAGGAATCGGAGAAAAATGAACAGGAGAGTATGTGTGGGGAAGGATATAACCGACAAATAAATAAGGTGGTTTGAAAACAAACTGAATGGGTCATAAATCTTGGGGCACAGAAAAGGGAGGGGATGCGTAGAGAGGAGAGAGAGGAACAGACAGGAGGGTAGCTAGAGGTGGATGAGAGAATAAGAATGCAGGAGATAGAGGAAGGAAAAAGGAGAGATGGAAAACGTGGAAGAGACAGGAGAGGGGAGAAGGCTCTTTCTATCCTCTCCCTCTTCTCTGTCTTTTGCAGTCACACTATCTCCTTCCAGAAAAGTTCTCCTCTTAAGCAGTAAGCGTTGCGGGTAGCAACAGCCTATTCCCCCCATCTCTTTCACCTCTCATAATGGGCTCGCCTGTGACCAAGGTATTTGGAGCTCCAGGACATTACGGTAGTGAGTCACATGTGCACCACCCTGGCTGTCTCCTTCATCCCGCTCTCTCTAAACCAGAGATATTGAAACTGGGGTATGCGGAGGTACTGCTGGGGGTCAATGGAAAGTATTTCAGAGATTTAAAATATATACATTAAGGACGTAGTCACACCCCTTGACTTTTTCCACATTTTGTTACGCTACAGCCTTATTCTAAAATGGATTAAATAGTTGTTTTCCCCCTCATCAATCTACACACATTACCCCATAATGTCAAAGCAAAAACAGGTTTTTATAAATGTTTGCAAATCTATTATTAAATATCTAAAACTGAAACTCAGTTTCAGACCCTTTACTAAGTACTTTGTTGAAGCACCTTTGGCAGCAATTACAGCCTCAAGTCTTCTTGGGTACGATGCTACAAGCTTTGCACACCTGTATTTGGGGAGTTTTCCCCATTCTTCTCTGCATATCCTCTCAATATCTGTCAGATTGAATGGGGAGCATCGCTGCAGAGCTATTTTCAGGTCTCTCCAGAGATATTCAATCGGGTTTAAGTCCAGGCTCTGGCTGGGCCACTCAAGGAGATTCAGAGACTTGTCCCGAAGCCACTCCTGCGTTGTCTTGGCTGTGTGCTTAGGGTCGTTGTCCTGTTGGAAGGTGAACCTTTGCCCCAATCTGAGGTCCTGAGCGCTCTGGAGCAGGTTTTCATCAAGGACCTCTCTGTACATTGCGCCGTTCATCTTTCTCTCGATCCTGACTAGTCTCCCAGGGGCTTCAGTGTGTGTGTGTGTGTGTGTGTGTGTGGCTGTGTGTTACCCACCTGTGTCACTTCTTTAATTGGATGGAATCTGTCAAGGACACCCACAGAGCATGGGGATGAATCATGTCCCCTCTAAACTGAAATTATGTGTCACTCACTGTGACACTTACACAGAATGTTGAATATAGACTCTCAGAGAGAACACACACACACACACACACACACACACACACACACACACACACACACACACACACACACACACACACACAGGTGAGGTACTTGAATTGTAAAGCATGTAAAAACATATTGTGAACTAAATAGATAAAATATCCATTGAACACAACAAGTGCAAACTGCACACCAAAGTTCAAAGATCACACACGAGATAAACATTCCAGTGAGGGGTGGCGAAGCCATTGCATTGAACGTGGTGTCATGTTTGTATGTCATTGTTGTCCTTGTTCTTTTAGCTGCTGTGACATTTATCAAGGCCACCACCACCTTACTGTGTAAAGAAAGATTGTGTTCCCTTTCCTTGGGGGACCACAGCCCTGTGCGTTCCAACACACCATCTGCATAACTAAAACACTGCTCTGGAGAGCCACGCCACCGCTGTCCTTATGCTAATCTGATAGTTGACACGCGCTCTGTTCTGCTTTCTGGTGTAATTGCCGGCATCAGAGTACTAACATGTGTGACCTCTTTCTTAAAGGGACACATCGTAATGACAATTATTATCCTCCTTTAAGGATGCAGGCAGTGTGTGTGTGTGTGGGGGGGGGGGGGGGGGGGTGTAACGGGGGACTTAGGGGACCACCTACGCAGGCAATCAAGAAATTGGGGACACACACACAGAGCTTATGACCCTTGAATTATCTGCAATGCAAATGGTATGATGGAAAACGCACATAAATTAGTGTGTAGGTTGGAATGATGTGCGTACACGCCTTACATACAGACATTGCAGAATGAAACATGCACGTGTAGGGGGACTGGGTTCAGAAATCTAATCAGAGCTCTTGAGAGAAGATCCGGGGGGTTACGAATCGGCCTAATTGCCACATAACTGCAAAATATGAGATCTGCAATAACACAAAGAGAGCAACTGGACGAGTCTGACAAGTCTGCATCTGAGTGATAAGGACTGGAGATTAGGATATCAGAAACAGAATCGTCTAACTGCCACACCAGTGGAGAGATGCCAGAGGGTGTGTTGCAGTGAGCTGTGGTCTCTCCTGTCTCTGTGTCTCTCATAGAGATGGTAGTCAAGGTGAATAGTGTCCGTGACATTTGGACAGATCCCATAACAAGGAGTGTAACCTGCTGTGAAGAAAGGCTAAATGACAACACAAGGTGGAGGGACAGAAGAGAGAGGATATGAGGTAAGACGGGGGCGGTGTGTGATGTGTGTGATGAAAGAAACAAGGAAGGTAAGGAGCATTTTTTTAATTTGTGAATTAGGGTGCAGGAGAGGGAGGAAGCTGTACCAAAACATGGTCTGCCTGTCTCCTTGAGGCAGGAAGTGGCTCTGCAGACAGACAGAGGAAATAGGGCCAACCATAGAAATAGAATCAAAGCAAACACGTGACTAGTAACACAGAGAGGAAGTAGCTTGATGTGCAATGCTGTAAGGATCAGGAAAGGCTACCATTTTTAAAGGTGCAATATGTAGAAATCGCTCCGTCATTTCCTCGTTGCTAAAATTCGAATAGTTAGCCTAATTTCAGTTCATGTGACAAACAAGAAAAACAAGTGCAGAGAATCATTATAACATCTAAACCACTGTGAAATGTCTTTTCCATAACCACTTTTTGTTTTCAGCTGTTTGAAGCTGGTCTGCAAAACTGAAACTTAACAGGAAGCATAGAAATAGAGCATAGAACAGATCTTGAAAAAAAAAAAAATGACGCTGGAGAAGAAGTCTGACGTTTTACCTGTCCTCAACTGATTATGTGTTTTTGTTTGTTGATTTGCGTTGTTTGTAACTTATTGTGTAACTTATTTTTTTTATTTTACCCCCTATTTCGTGGTATCCAATTGTTAGTAATTACTATCTTGTCTCATCGCTACAACTCCCGTACGGGCTCGGGAGAGACAAAGGTCGAAAGCCATGCGTCCTCTGAAACACAACCCAACCAAGCCACACTGCTTCTTAACACAGCGCGCATCCAACCCCGAAGCCAGCCGCACCACTGTGTCGGAGGAAACACTGTGCACCTGGCAACCTTGGTTAGCGTGCACTGCGCCCGGCCCGCCACAGGAATCGCTGGTGCGCGATGAGACAAGGATATCCCTACCGGCCTAACCCGGACGACGCTAGGCCAATTGTGCGTCACCCCACGGACCTCCCGGTTGCGGCCAGCTGTGACAGAGCCTGGGCGGAAACCCAGAGTCTCTGGTGGCACAGCTAGCGCTGCGATGCAGTGCCCTAGACCACTGCGCCACCCGGGAGGCCCTTGTAACTTATTTTGTACATAATGTTGCCGCTACCATCTCTTATGACCGAAAATAACTCCTGGACATCAGGACTGCGATTACTCACCACGGACTGGCAGAATCCTTTTTTTCCTTTAATGAGTCTGACGAGCCTGACGTGAATGATATACTGCTTTTTCGGGAACAAGCCCAGATCCCCATGATTTGCGTGAAGAGAAGGTGGAGAAAAAGGGGCCAGAGAGCGTGCTGCCTTCTGAGAATTCATAGGCGATCTGAAAAAAAACTCCACTTCCTTCCGTTCTGCTAGCAAACGTGCAATCTTTGGAGAATAAAATCGATGACCTACGTGGAAGATTAAACTACCAACGGGACATTCAAATCTGTAATATCTTATGCTTCAAGTCGTGGCTGAACGAAAACACTATCAACATACAGCTGGCTGTACCGGCAGGATAGAACAGCAGCGTCTGGTAAGACAAGGGGCGGCAGACTATGTATTTTTGTAAACAGCTAGTGCAGGATATCTAAGGAAGTCTAGAGCTATTGCTCGCCTGAAGTAGAGTATCTCATGATAAGCTGTAGACCACGCTATCTACCTAGAGAGTTTTAATCTGTTTTCATCTGTATTTATCATAGTCAGAGGCTGGCACTAAGACAGCATGGAATGAGCTGTACTGCGAGAGCAAGAAAAACGCTCACCCAGAGTCGGCGCTCCTAGTAGCCGGGGACTTCAATGCAAGGAAACTTAAATCCATTTGACCAAATTTCTATCAGCATGTTAAATGTGCAAACAGAGGGGGAAAAAAAACTCTGGACCACCTTTACTCCACACACAGAGAAGCATACAAAGCTCTCCCTCGCCCTCCATTTGGCAAATCTGACCATAATTCTATCCTCCTGATTTCTGCTTACAAGCAAAAATTAAAACAGGAAGCACCAGTGACTAGATCAATAAAAAAGTGGTCAGATGAAGCAGATGCTAAACTACAGGACTGTTTTGCTATCACAGAGTGGAACATGTTCCGGGATTCCTCCGATGGCATTGAGGAGTACACCACATCAATCGTTGGCTTCATCAATAAGTGCATCGATGACGTCGTCCCCACAGTGACCATATGTACATCCCCTCTGTTTGCACATTTAACATGCTGATAGAAATTTTGTAAAATGGATTTAAGTTTCCCTGCATTGAAGTCCCCGGCTACTAGGAGCGCCGTCTCTGGGTGAGCGGTTTTCTTGCTCTCGCAACACAGCTCATTCCATGCTGTCTTAGTGCCAGCCATGGATTATAGGCAACATCCGCACTGAGCTAAAGGCTAGAAATGCTGATTTCAAGGAGCGGAGCTCTAACCCGGAAGCTTTTAAGAAATCCTGCTATGCCCTCCGACGAACCATCAAACAGGCAAAGTGTCAATACAGGACTAAGATCGAATCGTACTACACCGGCTCTGACGCTCGTCGGATGTGGCAGGGCTTGCAAACCATTACAGACTACAAAGGGAAGCACAGCCGAGAGCTGCCCAGTGACACAAGCCTACCAGACGGGCTAAACTTCTTCTATGCTCGCTTCGAGGCAAATAACACTGAAACATGCATGAGAGCACCAGCTGTTCCGGATGACTGTGTGATCACGCTCTCCCCAGCCGATCTGAGTAAGACCTTTAAACAGGTCAACATTCACAAGGCTGCAGGGCCAGACGGATTACCAGGATGTGTACTCCGAGCGTGCACTGACCAACTGGCAAGTGCTTTCACTGACATTTTTAACCTCTCCCTGTCCGAGTCTGTAATACCATCATGTTTTATGCAGACCACCATAATGCCTGTGCCCAAGAACACTAAGGTAACTTACCTAAATGACTACCGACCCATAGCACTCACGTCTGCAGCCATGACGTACTTTGAAAGGCTGGTCATGGCTCACATCAACACCATCATCCCTAGACCCACTCCAATTTGCATACCACCCCAACAGATCCACAGATGATGCAATCTCTGTTATTATATGCTATTCATTGACTACAGCTCAGAGTTCAACACCATAGTGCCCTCAAAGCTCGTCAATAAGCTAAGGACCCTGGGACTAAACACCTCCTCTGCAACCAGATCCTGGTATTCCTGACGGGTCGCCCCAAGGTGGTAAGGCTAGGTAACAACACATCCGCCATGCTGATCCTCAACACAGGGGCCCCTCAGGACCTCTATACCAGGCGGTGTCAGAGGAAGGCCCTAAAAATTGTCAAAGACTCCAGCCACCCTAGTCACAGACTGTTCTCTCTGCTACTGCACGGCAAGCTGTACTGGAGTGCCAAGTCTAGATCCAAGAGGCTTCTAAACAGCTTCTACCCTCAAGCCTTAAGACTCCTGAACATCTAATCAAATGGCTACCCAGACAATTTGCATTGCCCCCCTCCCCCTCTTTTACACTGCTGCTACTCTCTGTTATCATCTATGCATAATCACTTTAATAATTCTACCTACATGTACATATTACCTCAACTAAACGGTGCCCCCGCACATTGACTCTGTACCGGAACCCCCCTGTATATAGTCTCGCTATTGTTATTTTACAGCTGCTCTTTAATTACTTGTTACTTTTATTTCTTATTCTTATCCATATTTTTTTAAACTCCATTGTTGGTTAGGGGCACATAAGTAAGCATTTCACTGTAAGGTATGCATCTGTTGTATTCGGCCATGTGACTAATAACATTTGATTCGATTTGATTTGATCTATCGCTTCTTAGACTTGTTATAGACAAATCTATAACTCACATTTCTATGTGAAATTGGTCAGGTCGCCCAAAAAGTTACATATTGCAGCTTTAGCCAAAACAGCAGCAAAAATATCAGGCTGTATGGACAGCAATAGATGTAACAAAGACATTCTGTAAAGGAAGAGAGATACAAGGTGTTGTCTGCATTACTTAAAGGAACATGAATTTCTGTCAACACAGCATGTTCACACTGAAACATCAGTGTCTCTCTATACCTACTGTCTGTTAGCAGTCCTGTCTCAGTTTCTACTGTAGCTGTCACGTAGTGGGCTGACTGACCAATGTTATTATAGTTTTGTGGTTTTATATTCATTTTTATTTCTGTTAGATTTTTATTTCAAATTCAGTTTAGTCTCAATTAGTTTTCATACATGATTTACTAGTTTTTCTTTAGTTTGAGTTCTATAAAAATTTATATATTTAGTTTCTATATTATTTTGTTTCAGTTTTAGTGTTAGGGACACAAAGTAGTGGATGTCTTCCCTGTTAGCTGGTGATAACTAGTGATTGTGATACACAAGCTAGGCCTTTTTGAAACATCGACATCTCCTGTCAGAATTTACCTGTCAGATTCAGAAGCTTGAAAACACCATTTGATTTTTGCCCAAAGTTTAGAAGAAAAAACATAATTCATGATGGTTTTTATTTTACTTTTGTTCATTTTGGAGTCAAATATAACAGTTTCAAACGGGTCTGTTAATTATTTTATTTCAGTTTACTTTTTTTTTTCATCTTTAGTTCAGTTTAAGTTTACTATAATAACCTTGGACCTGACACACACCTGGTTAGAAACTGAATCTGCATCCTATGGGCACTCTATATTTTACATAGTGCACTACTTTGGACCTAGACCCTGGTCAAAATTGGTGCACTATAAAGGGAATAGGGTGCCATTTGGGACATAGGCCTACAAAAATACTAAAATGTGGGCTTTGGGGTGAATACTGTGGGTTCATTGATCACTCGACCTCTGCAATTAGCATTCCATCTCTAACTCTCAATCCGTTTGGTCTCAAGTTGAACACACATCATACAGATACTTTATTAGAGTCAGATAGAAGGTGAGTATGTATTTCTCTATGGATACTGGGTGTGAACAGGAGCTGAGGCAGTTACAAAACCATTTTGGGTGGAGGTCAACTAAGTAGAGTGAGCTCTAATATAGGACTTCCACTTTCTCAGCTGAAGTGAGGAGACAATGGGATAAAAAGAGAATCAGAGTGTTCAGACAAGCCTTGGGTCGTTCGGTCTCGGAGTCAAAATAGATAACTATAAATAGAGAGTCTGAAGCTGCACTTCGGTGAAAACAGTCTAGACATTACTTCAATTTCAACAGATACTGATCAAGTATAACACAACAGCAAATCATGACCCAGTGCCTCATATTTATAATATACATTATGTGCATCCATATAAGGGTATGAATATTGGATGTGCATTTTCACATATGCGCACACACACACACACACATTTTCTCATGTCATAGAAGCTATTAAAAATGAAAATGCTATTACCAGTAAAAAGTGATTCCCTTTCTGTAATTTAGGCTCAGGCCTACATATTATGGGAAGAGTGATGCTGAAACCTCGCTCTGCCATTTGTAAATAGGTTCTCAAACACTTACTTCATGCTCAGTTATCATAAGTTCTCTGAAATTACACCACTTTCAATAGAAACTATGGAGGTTGTCGGTCATGTAAGGGACATGGGACATGACAACCCTAGCTTTCGAGAACCCATGGGGCCTGTCATGCCAAATAGTGTCCCCTCTACGTCACATTGTTATTCGATAAACTATTAGTGTCCGGTGTGACAACCTAATGATTCGAATTTTGGAGATCATTACAAACTAAATGACGTTCTTTTCATCATCGCTATGCAAACAAGGCTGATTTCCGGGACAATTTCGCTGTTTAAACAAGTTTGTTTAGCTAATAAAATGGAAACATTAATTTGAACTACTTGTGGGCATCTTGTTATCATTACAGCATGAAATCCCTGTCTTAAACGTTGCAGAAATGGCAAAAAAAACATAATCTGCTTGACACATTAAAGTTACATACATTACAGATCATGAAGTCAGCTAATTTCCGCTCTATTCATATGCAAATCCATTTGATTCATACACTGGCTTGTCTGGCTGTCATGTTTTTATCTTAAACTACACTGAAATAATATCATTTCAGTAGTCCTCTATTTTTTCTATTATTAGTAGGTTCTAGGATACGACAATGAATAATGTGGAACAAATAAATACCATCAAAAGATACCTTACAACTTACAATAATGATGAAACTTTGATCGTTTTTGGTAGTTATGTCATTAATTTATTTTCACATATTTTTTGTACACTCACATGGCATTCATAGACTAAAATACTGAATTCTAGTGTGTGGAATTCTGCCTATCACTTGTTCTCAACAGGCAGCCAGTCTCAGAAGGGGGACTTGAAGAGGGAGACAGCAAAGTCCAGGAACTGCTGCTCTCTTTGTTCTGAGTGTTTGCAGTGCTAGTGTTTTTAGTTCATCTGTGGATCTCACATATTATGTGCCCAGAATGATAAGAGCAAGAAAACTCTTAGCAGATAATGACAACAACAGTAGCTGTAGATGATGTAATGAAAAGTTGGAGGGTGGTTGGTAATGGAGGACATAAGGTGGATCCACGTCTGGGTGTTGGGCAGAACCCCTAGGTACTGGAGAACAGGAGCAGAGTTAAAATGAAAAAGGTAGGAGACAGAGAAGTAAACAAGCAAACACACAGGTTACACTTTACTGTGAGAAAATTTGATGGATTACTGCAGCGTTACAACATAAATTAACAGCGGGCAATCATTTTTTCTGGTCAAAAACCTCCACATCCGTCACGAATCCCGCCGAAGATGGTGCCTCTTCCTGTTCGGGCGGCGCTCGTTGTCGCCAGGCCTACTAGCTGCCACAGATCCCCTTTTCTGTTTCATTTAGTTGTGTCTGATTAGTTGCACCTGTTATGGGTTTAGGTTGTGATTGTGGGATATTTAAACCCAGTAAGCCCGCCGGCTTTAGTGCGGGCTTGTTTCTCTGTTCGTTTTGTGGATGTGATATTGTCTGTATTTCTCCGGACGGTTTGTGTCCTGTTTTTGGGCCGGTCATTGTATGCGCCTGGTGTTTTGGCGTGACCTACTTTTCTCCGGAATAAATACAGTTGTCCTTTACCCTCTGCTCTCTGCGCCTGACTCCGCACCCACTACTCCTAGAAGTCGTAACAACATCCTTCTCAGTCTGTGCCTTGAAGGTGGTACTCGAAGGCGTTCTAATCTGGATCGACAACTTCCACCACATCAGGTGGGGTTTCAGAGATCTGAAAGTAAGTTATACAAAAATAGCAATAGACAAACAACACTAAAAGTCACTCACAAATTTGAAAGACTACAGTATTTGCAATAATTCTATATACAATTGCATTGTTTACCTTAGACAACAGCTGCGGCTCCCATCCATACTTGGCCTGGATGCTGCTGTTGTGTGCAAAGAGAATTACCTTCAGGTTGTTCTCCCAGCCTTCCTGGTATCAAGGGACTTGCCCATGGCAGTGTTGAGGGTCTGGTTTGTCCATCCACCAAACCTGGTGGAGGGGGTAGAAAAGCGATATCTATTGACAACGTAAGATATTAAAATATGTCTGATTATGTACCATGGAATAACAAATTGTAAAAAACAAATAAAACAAACCATTGTTGACAGAATATAACATATTACATCCATCCGTACCTTGTTCATGACCTCGGTCACTCAAGATGACCTCAGGAGAACCGTGGGTGCTGAAGATAGTCCACTATCGCCTTGGAGGTGGCCTCGCTAGTCTCGTCCTTGATGGGTATCATACAAAACAAAAATTTATTTTTGGTTCCAAGCACCCTTTTTAATGGGTTACAGGCGGGAATTTACAGTTAAGCACATACTCTTCCTTTACTGACCTTAATGGGCATTGCCTCCACCCACTTGGAAAGTGATCGGTCGCTGGAAGACACCAGCTGTTGCCATTCCTGGATTTCGTGAAGGGTCCAATGAGTTCCACCCCTAACATTTAAAAAGTGTTAGAGAGAAGATGACTTTAGTCTTACCTGTATCTGTGTCATACAGTCTGCAGATTTTTGTATTTGTAAGGATACTGACACACACACACACACACACACACACACACACACACACACACACACACACACACACACACACACACACACACACACACACACACACACACACACACACTATAATATTGAACTATGCTGTGGTCAAAAAAAGAAACCATTCCAAAACAACTTACCAGGGCAAAATTTGAATTGGGAGACTTACCGATCATGTGCCATGGTGAACCGATCATGTGCCATGGTGAAACAACTTTGATGAGCTTTATCTCCAGTGCCACAGTCTTCGCCCTCTCAAACTTCTGGCAGGCTAGACAGGGTACTGACCTTTAAGCAAAAAGTGACAAATGTAAACATTGTGTGCTCTCTGATATGACATTAATTGAAATCATAATCATTTCAGATATAATAGATAATAGATATATAATATGTGATTGATAAACAAAAGGTTATTTTACTTGCCCAGCTATCCTCCTCCTTGACAATTTTACGTCAGAAGAAGAGTAGGTTGATTTTGGCATTCATGCGCTTCACTCCAAAAAATGTCCACATGCATCTCTGTCAGCATGGCCTCCTTCTCCTCCTTAGTAAAAATCAACCTTCTGTGTGGCTGGCCATCCTTCCCCGTAGGTAGATATGATTGCCTAACAAGTTGGAAGAGAAGAGTTGTTGAAATACTCAAGTCGAAGTATATTTGCACTATTGTCTTTCTCTCTCTGTTTCTCTCTCTCTCCATCTCTGTCTCCATCTGTCTTCCACTCTCTTCCTACCTCTCACTCCCTCCTTTCTCTCATTTTCTTCCTCCCCCTCTCTGTCTGTCTAGTGAAGACACCAAGTTTAAACCTATCCATTTGATTGATCAGGTTTAACTTATAGCTAGACACCTCAATATGACATACATATAACTATATCAGTGGAGGCTGCTGAGGGGAGGATGGCTCATAATAATGTCTGGAATGGAGTCAATTGAATGGCATCAACCACATGGAAACCACGTGTTTGGTACCATTCCATTTACTCCATTCCAGACATTATTATGAGCCATCCTCCCCTCAGCAGCCTCCGCTGAACTATATGTATAGCTAACAACTACTATAGCTAACGTTAGCTGGAAAATGGTTGTTGAAAAATTGTTATACATAGCTAAATATGTCCAGTTATCTAATTGAAGTTAACTGCTTAACGTTACCCTGAATTTCTCTGAATGTTGCGCCTCTTGTCGACATCAGTGGTCTTCATAGTACTTCCTCAGGTTGGAAAGATAAAAGAAAATCTCCTCGAGGGATGCCATTGAAGTGCAAGCTACATACAAACAGAAAGCTGCAATAACAGTTGTAGTAGCTTGCTTGCTATCTAGCTAGCTAACGTTAGCTTAGCTAAATAAAACTGTCTGGCTAGGCATGCTGAGGTATGCCTAACAGTAGCTAGCAACGTTGATCTATAAAAACAACAAATTATGTATTCCTATTTGACAATATGTACAAATGCATGGTAAAGAAATTGTTCTCTTTCCAGTCCTCTGAGGCAGCAGGTAGTCACCGTCAAATACACCATCCTTAGAGAGCAATTTTGAGGTAATAATTTTGCGCGGACTAAGCGAGCGTTTTAAACGGTGAACTATAACTCGAACTGCCCGCATCCCCTACGAGGTCAAATAGAGCCAAGCAACCAGCATAGCAACGGGCGCTATGGTTCATTACGTATTCCGGTCAGAATTTTGCAAGTTCAAGCAACAGCCCTAGCAACAGAAGCTAGAATGTATCGAATCCTACTGTGACGTAGAGGTTGGACGCTATTTGGCATGACAGGCCCTCTTTTGGGTTCTCAGCTGAAAGTATGGACCACAGATGGTTCCAGGTGAATTACAATCCCCAGACTCTATTTGGAACTTAACTTTCATACCAGCGAGAACGAATCTTTCAAATACAGAAGATACACGTACTGTATGCAGTTTAGCAAAGTTGCATCTGGCTATAACAGTTTCCTGCCGAGATATGAGACATCTTCTCACCTTGTTGCTGGCATTTCCATTGGGCCATTCCATATTTCCCTCACAAGGCTAAAGGGGACGTCCAATGACCCAATGTAATACAATGGAATTGGAGTCATGATATGACCTAGCTAGACACCACCCTGCACACAGTCTAAAAAGTCTGACAACCAATTATTGTGTAACTGAATCATTTGAGCAAGGCTAAAGGAACAGATGCAATGCCATATCAAGCTGCCAGCACTTTTAAATTAAGTTTTAAATGGGTTCATTTTCGTTACAGGTAGGCTATAATTTAATGTCAATGTAAATGCACCCACGATTTTTGCGTGATAAAGTAGGTTGATGGGAGCCAATAGCATGCCCTGGGGCTAGGCCTATTGCATTGCTTACCTTGGATGCTGTGAAGGTAAACTTTTAAACCAGAGCGAAGCTGTTGGTCGTCGACCCTCTCCAACTGATTGAACACTTTGGCAAAGTTGTTCTGTACAGTTTCATGCCGCCGTACCTCGGCCCGAATCGCATTGCAAAGCGATAACTTGTTACTGCTGTTCATCTTGACACCTGTCTCCGGAGATTACAGGCGCGAGATTGTCATTCGTTATCCAATTGAGCGCGCTTCTCCAAACACTTCAAGCAAGGCTAATCGAACCTTTGCATTTAGCTTGAGAACGTCTGTCTGTAGCCTACATCATTAATAAAAAAAAATACGTTATTAATTTCAGCAAATTTCCTGTTGCATGTTGAAATATCTCCGTTTGTGCCTAACAATGTCTACTTCCTTGTTTTAAAGCACCGCATTAATGGTGATGAGTTTTGTTTTGTCCTCGGAAAATATGTGACACCATATGAAGAGAATATGTGTGTGCAGTGTGTGGCTTTGTTGCTATACATATGAAGTATATGGCATATCATATGATATGTTTCAAGTTTTAATGTCACGTGCACAAGTACAATGAAATGCCTTTCTTGCAAGCTCTAATACTAAAAATAACATAAGGTTGAACAAAAACACACGATAAATAAGATATGAGAAGAACACGAGAAAGTAAGTAAGCATACTATATCCATGGTCAGTCAGTTCCAGTACCATATTTACAATGTCAAAATCAAAGAAAATTGTAACATGCTCCGAATACAACAGGTGTAGTAGACCTTACGTGAAATGCTTACTTATACAAGCCCTTAACCAACAATGCAATTCAAAAAATTGAGTTAGGAAAATATTTACAAAATAAGATGAAGTAAAAAATCCAATTAAAAGTAACCCCACTCACCATCAATTCTCGTTGCTGCGACTTGCTTGCTAGTTGAGATTTCACTAGTAATGTCAAGTCGGTTTGGCTATTTGTTTAAAGTGTATTAGTCTATAAATAAATCATTTTGCCAAAATTCGTCATCCCTCCCATGTCCTATTCGACTGTAGATGTTCTGAAATGTTACTCCCTCCTCTATGTTTAATATAACACACATACATTAATTATTAATTATTAATTTAGGTTAGGTTTGTTCTATAGAATGTATTTGACTCTGATATGTGCCACAGAAAGTATTTGACTCTAGTTACAAAATTAAGGAAATTAGAAGGGCGGGTGTTCGGCAACGCCATTGCGAACCCAAGCCAAATATTTTCAGACTCCTGAGGGGGAAAATGTGTTGTCTTGGTGTGTTTGGACCATGATAGTTTGTTGGTGATGTGGACACCAAGGAACTTGAAACTCTCGACCCGCTCCACTACAGCCCTGTCGATGTTAATGGGGGCCTGTTCAGCACTCTTTTTTCTATAGTTCACGATCAGCTCCTCTTGTCTTACTCACATTGAGGGAGAGGTTGTTGTCCTGGCACCACACTGCCAGGTCTCTGACCTCATCTCTATAGACTGTCTCATCATTGTCGGTGATCAGGCTAACTTACCACTGTTGTGTCGTCAGCAAACTTAATGAGGGTGTTGGATTCGTGCTTGGTCACCCAGGTGTGGGTGAACAGGGAGTACAGGAGGGAACCAAGCACGCACCCCTGATGTGTTGTTGCATACCCTTACCACCTGGGGTGCCCCGTCATGAATTCCATGATCCAGTTGCAGAGGGAGGTGTTTAGTCCCAGGGTCCTTAGCTTATTGATCAGCTTTTTGGGCACTATGTTGTTGAACGCTGAGCTGTAGTCAATGAACAGCATTCTCACATAGGTGTTCGTTTTGTCCAGGTGGGAAAGGGCAGTGTGGAGTGCGATTGAGATTGCGTCATCTGTGGATCTGTTGGGGCAGTATGCGAATTGGAGTGGGTCTAGGGTTTCCAGCATGATGGTGTTGATGTGAGCCATGACCAGCCTTTCAAAGCACTTCATGGCTACCGACGTGAGTGCTACGGGGCGGTAATGATTTAGGCAGGTTACCTTTGCTTTCTTGGTCACGCGGACTATGCTTGAAACATGCAGGTATTACAGACTCGGTCAGGGAGAGGTTGAAAACGTCAGTGAAGACACTTGCCAGTTGGTCCGTGCATGCTTTGAGCACACGTCCTGGTAATCCAAATGGCCCGCGGCTTTGACCTATTTTAAGGTCTTGCTCACATCAGCTACGGAGAGCGTGATCACACAGTCGTCCAGGAACAGCTGGTGCTCTCGTGCATGCTTCACTGTTGCTTGCCTCGAAGCGAGCATAAAAGGCTTGTCTGGTAGGCTCTCGTCACTGGGCAGCTCACGGCTGGGTTTCCCATTGTAGTCCATAATAGTTTGCAAGCCCTGCCACATCCGACGAGCGTCAGAGCCGGTGTAATAGGATTCAATCTTAGTCCTGTCTTGACACTTTGCCTGTTTGATGGTTCGTCTGAGGGCAATGTGCAGGGATACTGGAGTCAGTTATCACATGGTTGACCTGTGTAAATCGACTCGAGCTTCGCAACAATATTAGCTGTCATAAGTGTACAGCCGGATAATAATTTACAATAATTCCAAATATGGTTAGGAAAAAAAGACGTTGCGCAGTGGTCTAAGGTAGCTAGCTGTAGCTGTGTTCGAGTCCAGACTCTGTCGCAGCTGGCCGCGACCGGAAGACACATGGGGCACGCACAATTGGCCCAGCTAATCCGGTTAAGGGAGGGTTTGGCCGGCAGGGATGTCCTTGTCCCATTGCGCACTAGCGACTCCTGTTGCGGGCCGGGCGCAGTGCACGCTGACATGGTTGCCAGGTGCACAGTGTTTCCTCCAACACATTGGTGCGACTGGCTTCCGGGTTAAGTGGGCATCGTGTCAAGAAGCAGTGCGGCTTGGTTGGGATGTGTTTCGGAGGATGCATGGCTCTCGACCTTCGCCTCTCCCGAGTCAGTACGGGAGTTGCAGCAATGAGACAAGACGGTAACAACAAATTGGATACCACAAAATTGGGGTGAAAAAGGGGTAAAAGTAAAAAGAAATGTAAAATACAAACAATTATAATTATAAATCCCAAAGCATATGTGTTGACATATGCATGGATATTTTTGCAATATTTGATCATTTATTTGTAGTACATGGTCTCGACCATGATGATTGGTTGAAATATATAATTGTTGATATATCTAAACCAATGACAGACAAGTGAGAGCATCTCTCTCACCACGCCCACTGATATTGACAGAGACAGGATATAGGGTTGTATTGTTGAAAGAGTGAGCGGTGCTTCCTCAAGCTTCGGTTTCGTGAAAGTAGACAACATAGTGAACAACGACCAGAGGGAAATATTCCTTGTAGTTGGCAAAGTTAGAATATCTTCAAGATGGTTTGTGGGGGATTTACGTGTTCTAAAAATGCTCTTTGTTCTCTCAACGTGGTGTACATGGTAAGTGTCGCTAACTGGCTGTTGCTAATGTTTCCAGCTAACGTTAGCAGAAGAATGATGATGCTAACAGTGGTAGCAGCAGTACTAGCACAGAGCTAACTAGGATCAATGTCCACTATTGTTTCACTGAGATTTAGCTAGAAGCAAACAATGGACACCAATTTACTGTCATCTGCAAATGTTGTCACTATCAACAAGTTAGCTACTAACATTTATCTATGATTTCTGAAGGAGTAACGTTAACCAGCTAACGCTAGCTAGCTAACATATGATTTCACAAGATATTGAAAATGATTACACAAGGATGTGTGGCGCTCATAACAGGCAGTAACGTGACAAATCATTTCTGATGATTGACTTGATTACCCGTTAGAGGTTGAATTGTATTTGTGTCGGGTATAAACATGATGGAAGGGTAGCTAGCTACTGTACGCTAATTAACATTTGATTGTATTTGTACCCATTCAGAGGGCATCAGATATGCTCTAGCTAACTCTATACTTTACGTTTGTCAGATGACATAGCTGATTCTGTTGACAAGTGACGGGTAGCTAGCTATGTCACAGACCTCGTGATAGTAAACATAGACAACAGCATTATCTCTGTAATGTCAACCACAGCCATAACTAGAAATTATCTGTATGTACGAGTCATTTGAGGGTTGAAACTCCAGTCATCATACATAGCTAACTGTTATTGTGCCCTTTAATGACCATAGCCATAATAATAAGTTTCATTGCATTGCTACTGCACAGGGAACACATTGATATAAGATTAATTATATTGCTGCACATCTTGACAAGTGTTCAATCAGATATCCTGTGTTGGAAAATCTAAATGGTTTACATAGTCAATTTACACATAGCACTGACACACTTACCTCCCCAGACATGCCACCAGGGATATTTTCAAAGGCCACAGGTCCAGAACAAATTCAAATAAACATACAATATTATACAGAGCCAAGATTGCATGGAACTTCCTTCCATCTCATATACCGCAAGTGAACAGCAAACCTGGTTTCAAAAACCAAATAAAGCAACACCTCACAATGCTTCTCCCCCATGTGACATACCTTTTGTGTGTTTGTACTGACATGTATGTGTAACTGATAGATGCACATGGACACTATATGTTAATGTTTTTAAATGTATGTAAATTGTAAAGTATTTTGTCTGTAATGTCTTTTTCATCATGCGTCAATCCCTAGTAAGGCTAGCTTTCGCCATTGGTATCAGCTAATTGGGATCCTAATAACATTAACAACAAAATCTCATGTATCAAATCTGTTGCATACGACTTGACACAATTAGATCATAGACATGTGAAGGTCTTGTGGAAAAAATAAATGTTAGCCAAGCACACATTCACAATAAGGTCTTGTCTCGTACCTAAAAGGTATATACCCCCTGACTGTTTTGGGGACAACCATTTTAAAATAGCAACCAACAGTCTCTGTGTTCAAGGTACATATTAGATTAGCTAGGCCAATTTTCTTTTTTTTCTGGTATAGCCTGGTTGTCACTAATAAAGGTTTACTTGTAGTTCATAGACACCAAGATGGACAAAAGTGTGCGTGCGTACGGGCAATAGTCAGTGTCCGTTTCTTTGCCCATGTCTGTGTGTATTAGGGATTCATATTTTCCCGAAAATCAACCAAATTACAATACCGGGAATAATTCATATTTATCCTATGGGTCCTGGGAAATACTGAAAAGATTATAAGTGCCCATTTTAAAGCGTTTGAAAGCTAGATATGGTCACTATGCCAGGGTTCTCCTCAAATAATGGGTGCTGCACTGCCTTGTCAGCTTGGCTGCACCACTATGTAAAGATTGTAAGTGTTCCCGGGACTGTCCCAGGAGTTACTCATGTTATTCTCTAGTGTGTAATGTGTCAGTGTTTGTCTCATTCTCCCCTCACTTAGTTTCTCTCTCTTTAACCCCAGTTGGTTGGTCTGTTGCTGATTGGCGTGGCAGCGTGGGGGAAAGGCTTCGGCATCGTGTCCAGCATCCACATCATCGGCGGGGTCATTGCTGTGGGCGTCTTCCTACTGCTTATCTCCATCGTGGGTCTCATTGGAGCCCTCAACCACCACCAAGTCATGCTCTTCTTTGTATCCTTTATATAAAGGGCGTTTACAATCGCAACACACTTTACAATAAAACAATACAATTAAGGAGATCTTTACTGTTGGCCCTATTCATACCAGTATGGGCAGGCAGAGTTGGTCTATAATGTTCCAACAGTCTTTGGTATGGGTCACTGTGCGAGTTTTGTTTTACTTGACTGAATATGGGTCAGTAGTAAAAATGTATTCTCTCAGTCTGTGTGTGCAGCCTTTGAATGTTGGTCTGGTTCCTTGACTGCTTCTCTCTCAGTACATGGTCATTCTGTTCCTGGTGTTTCTTTTCCAGTTTGGTGTGTCCTGCTCCTGCCTGGCTATTAACAAGGGACAGCAGGTAGGTGTGTGTGTGCGTGCGTGTGACCTCTTCCAGCTCCTGTTTTCTATTTTATGTCCCATCGCTCTCTGTCTTTCTTATTGCACACTGCTCTCTATATATGGACGTGTGGTTGTCCCTTGCCTACTTCCGGCGCGTTCCTAGGAAACTATGTATTTTTTTATGTGTTATTTCTTACATTGTTACCCCAGGTAATCTTAGGTTTTATTACATACAGTCGGGTGGAACAATTGGATATAAGAGCAACGTCCACTCACCAACATTACGACCAGGAATACGACTTTCCCGAAGCGGATCCTCTGTTTGGCCTACCACCCAGGACAATGGATCGGATCCCAGCCAGCGACCCAAAACAACGGCGCCGTAGAAGGGGCAGACGGAGCGGTCTTCTGGTCAGGCTCCGTATACAGGCACATCGCGCTCCTGAGCATACTACTCGCCAATGTCCAGTCTCTTGACAACAAGGTAGACGAAATCTGAGCCAGGGTAGCATTCCAGAGAGACATCCGAGACTAACATTCTTTGTTTCACGGAAACATGGCTCACTCGAGACACGCTATCTGAGTCGATACAGCCATCTGGTTTCTTCACGCATCGCGCATCTCTCTGGTAAGAAGAAGGGCGGGGGTGTATGCCTAATGATTAACGAGACGTGGTGTGATCATAACAACATACAGGAACTAAAGTCCTTTTGTTCACCTGACTTAGAATTCCTCACAATCAAATGCCGACCGCATTATCTACCAAGATAATTCTCTTCGATCATAATCACAGTTGTGTATATTCCCCCCCAAGCAGACACATCGACGGCCCTGAAATAACTTCATTGGACTCTATGTAAACTGGAAACCACATATCCTGAGGCTGCATTTATTGTAGCCGGGGATTTTAACAAGGCTAATCTGAAAACAAGACTCCCCAAATTCTATCATTGTGCTACCAGGGCTGGCAAAACCCTATACCACAGTTATTCTAACTTCCGCGACGCATATAAGGCCCTCCCCCGCCCTCCCATTGGAAAAGCTGACCACGACTCCATTTTGTTGCTCCCAGCCTACAGACAGAAACTAAAACAGGAAGCACCCGCGCTCAGGTCTGTTCAACGCTGGTCCGACCAATCGGATTCCATGCTTCAAGGTTGCTTCGATCACGTGGACTGGGATATGTTCCGCATTGCGGCGAACAACAACATTGACGAATACGCTGATTCGGTGTGCGAGTTTATTAACAAGTGCATCAGTGATGTTGTACCCACAGTGTCTATTAAAATATTCCCAAACTAGAAACCGTGGATTAAACTGAACGCGCAAACCACTGCTTTTAATCGGGGCAAGGTGACCGGAATCATGACCGAATACAAACAGTGTAGCTATTCCCTCCGCAAGGCAATCAAACAAGCTAAGCGTCAGTACAGAGACAGTGGAGTCGCAATTCAACGGCTCAGACACGAGAGGTATGTGGCAGGGTCGACAATCAATCACGGACTACAAAAGAAAAACCAGCCCCGTCGCGGATCACGATGCCTTGCTCCCAGACAGACTAAACAACCTTTTTTCTCACTTTGAGGACAACACCGTGCCCCTGACACGGCCCGCTACCAAAACCTGCGGGCTCTCCTTCACTGTAGCCAACGTGAGTAAAACATTTAAACGTGATAACCCTCGCAGGCCCAGACGGCATCCCCGGCCGCGTCCTCAGAGCATGCGCAGAACAGCTGGCTGGTGTGTTTACAGACATATTCAATCAATCCTTATCTCAGTCTGCTGTCCCCACATGCTTCAAGAGGGCCACCATTGTTCCTGTTCCCAAGAAAGCTAAGGTAACTGAGCTAAAGGACTTACCGCCCTGTAGCACTCACTTCCGTCATCATGAAGTGCTTTGAGAGACTAGTCAAGGACCATATCACCCACACCCTACCTGACACCCTAGACCCACTCCAATTTGCTTACTGCCCCAATAGGTCCACAGATGACGCAATCGCCATCACACTGCACAATGCCCTAACCCATCTGGACAAGAGGAATACCTATGTAAGAATGCTGTTCATCGATTACAGCTCAGCATTTAACACCATAGTACACTCCAAAGTCGTCATTTAGCTTGAGACCCTGTGTCTCGACCCCGCCCTGTGCAACTGGGTCCTGGACTTCCTGACGGGCCGCCCCCAGATGGTGAGGATAGGTAACATCTCCACCCCGCTGATCCTCAACACTGGGTCCCCACAATGGTGCGTTCTCAGCCCTCTCCTGTACTCCCTGTTCACCCACAACTGCGTGGCCATGCACGCCTCTAACTCAATCATCAAGGTTGCAGACGACACTACAGTGGTAGGCTTGATTACCAACAACGACGAGACGGCTTACAGGGAGGAGGTGAGGGCAATCGGAGTGTGGTGTCAGGAAAACAACCTCTCACTCAACGTCAACAAAACAAAGGAGATGATCGTGGACTTTAGGAAACAGCAGAGGGAGCAGCCCCCTATCTACATTGATGGGACAGTAGTGGAGAGGCTGGAGAGTTTTAAGTTCCTCGGCGTACACATTACGGACAAACTGAAATGGTCCACCCACACAGACAGCGTGGTGAAGAAGGCGCAGCAGCGCCTCTTCAACCTCAGGAGGCTGAAGAAATTTGGCTTGTCACCAAAAACACTCACAAACGTTTACAGATGCACAATCGATAGCATCCTGTCGGGCTATATCACCGCCTGGTACAGCAGCTGCTCCGCCCACAACCGTAAGGCTCTCCAGAGGGTAGTGAGGTCTGCACAATGCATCACCGGGAGTAAACTACCTGTCCTCCAGGACACCTACACCACCCGATGTCACAGGAAGGCCAAAAAGATAATCGAGGACAACAACCACCCGAGCCACTGCCTCTTTACCCTGCTATCATCCAGAAGGCGAGGTCTGTACAGGTGCATCAAAGTGGGGACCGAGAGACTGAAAAACAGCTTCTATCTCAAGGCCATCAGACTGTTAAACAGCCATCACTAACATTGAGTGGCTGCTGCCAACATACTGACTCAACTCCAGCCACTTTAATAATGGAAAAATGTATGTAATCAATTTATCACTAGCCACTTTATATAATGTTTACATACCCCACATTACTAATCTCATATGTATATACTGTACGCTATACCATCTACTGCATCTTGCCATCTTGATGTAATGTATCACTAGCCACTTTAAACAATGCCACTTCATATAATGTTTTCATACTCTACATTACTCATCTCATATGTATATACTGTACTCTATACCATCTACTGCATCTTGCCTATGCTGTTCGGCCATCACTCATTTATATATTTTTATGTACATATTCATATTCATTCCTTTACACGTGTGTGTGTGTGTGTGTGTGTGTGTGTGTGTATAAGGTAGTTGTTGTGAAATTGTTAGGTTATATTACTTGTTAAATATTACTGCATGGTCAGAACTAGAAGCACAAGCGTTTCACTACACTTGCATTAACATCTGCTAACCATGTGTATATGACAAATACATTTGATTTGCCTTGTGTGTTGCAGTCTTTGCCATTCCGCAGCACTCCTGTCACTGTCCTCACCTGTGTGTGTTTGGTCTCCAACCCAGGTGAAGCTGTTGAGTGCTACGTGGGCATTGATGAGCAACGACACACGGCTGGGCGTGGAGAACAAGTTGAACTGCTGTGGGCTGCTGGACAACAACCAGAGCAAAGAGCAGTTCAACGAGGACGTGAAACTCTGCAATGCGGTGAGGGAGACACACCAGTTTGCTCTCTGCGCTCAGCCTTTAAGGCCTTTCTCTCCGGATGTGGTTCTCTGCATGTGGTTTAAGCCACTCTGGTTACTCTCTGCCCTCAACAGCTTTCCCAACCTGTCTTAACCATTACAGATCAAAAACAAAACCAGCACTGGACTGCCTATTATAGGTAGAAAGAAAAAAAAAAAAAAACAGGATCGCAGTAGACCGTAATCTTATGGTTGGCCTTTTACTCTTTATGCAGATGCAGTCGTATGTTTGGACTTCCTCTCTTTATGTGATTGTTGTCTCATTGAAGGCTTTCTCGCTCCCTCTCTGTGTAGCCCTGTAAACATGGCGGGTCATGTTTCTCCTGTGGGGACTTGATGCTGCAGCACGCTGCAGAGGCTCTGAAAATCCTGGGTGCAGTAGGACTCTTCTTCAGCTTCACAGAGGTCAGGAAACCGCTCCTGACTATACCTATAAGAGCTAAAATACACACATCACAACACTCACACTCATCCCTAAATGCACAAAGGGGGGAATTCCGACCTGAGTTAAACACTTGTAAATGGTTTGTAATTCTCTTTTTTATGCACTTTTCTCTCCATGCGTATTCTGACCTTGAACTTAAGCACGAGAATAGCATACTATTCACCGGCTATTCGTTTGGGTGGAGATTTAAGAAATGACGATGTCACACCGAATTCTGACCTTGACTTAATTCCCCTCATAATTCCACCACATTTACGCGCAATTACTAAGGTTGAGCAACAACATCTTTATTTTTTTCCCGGAAGGACTAACACCATACTCCATGCACTGTAATTTACAAATTGACAAGAGATTGATAAAAGCTAGGTAAATGAGTAAGCCATTTGGATAAGGGGATTGTAAATAGAAATTACAATTGTTTGAGATCTATTTTATCTTATGATCACTGGAGACAAATGTGAAACCAGATATATATCAGCAAACTGAATCATATCAACATATTTCCTTTTCCACAGTGAAGTTATGAAATGTTGGTTTTATACAGTAACTTGGGATGAAAGGAGGCTCAAGCAAAAGGCCTCTGTAGCCATGCGCAAATGACAGTATAGCGCCAAACCTATAGAGTTGATTTATGATTTCTACAATGTTTTACTTATAAGGCCAGACTTTTCAGAATTATTTTTTATGTTATTATTATTATATATTTTTTTGTATCGTGTTAGCCGCTTTCGGTAGCCACCATCAGTTATACCCACATTTTATAATTGTCACTGACTTTAGTGTTGGATTTCTTACATAATTCCATGACATTGTTAGTTTGTTCATGAGGATCACTAGCGGATCATATTAGGCTACCGTATTACAAGTTGTGCAATAATTTGGGACATGTAGTCTATTTGAGTCATTATGGAACTCAGACCACACGTAGCAGGTTAAACCTGGAGCCTGGCGCACTGTTCACAATGACTGGATTTTGTCACCACAGTTGCATGATTATTAGGGTAGATTTATAGGACTACTGTTCAACCCCTATTGTACACTTTTTTCACCTTCCAATATTTCATGGATCGAACGATTGAATATGTAAACTTTCAGGATGAATCAAACCACTATTTGATTCACAAATGTATTTTGTGCGTAAAGGCTCTCTAAACCAGCTTTTTATTATTCATAAATACTATCCTAACGCTAAATTGTATACAAGATCAGAGCTTCTTTTTTTTTTGCCCAATTGGTGCTGAAAAGGAGACGTGTGTATATTTACATGGCTTTCTTTCATTGAGCCCTAATATTCTGAATTGTTCTCTCCATTTATTTTAGTGAATCTGTCAAATTCTAATTAAAGGTAATCCATATTTAAAGGGATGGCTTTAGATAAATGTACTGAAAACTCCACGGGGAAATCTGTTGGCCAGCAAGTGGGAGTGTTTTCAGCGGTTTAATTAAATATATTCAGCAGGCGCAAGGGCCCACGCCTGTAAAGCCCATTACACAGCTGCATAAGGTAAATCTGAATACAAACTACGGAGAAGTGTGTGAGACAGGCGTACATTTCCTTGGTCTGAATCGGGGCCCATACAGTACAGGTGAACACTATCACCATATACAGACACACATACACACTTCTCATGAATGTTGTTCTGTTTCAGATCTTGGGTGTGTGGCTGGCTGCACGTTACAGGAACCAGAAGGATCCAAGAGCCAACCCCAGTGCGTTCCTATAAGAGCAGAGCGTGAAGAGGTCCACAAGTTACGCACCATGATATAGACATACACCAGGGTACCAAACATACACACACACACACACACACACAAAATACAACATTGGAGATACACAGATGTGCCAATATGAAAAGAACAACACACACTCGCAGCCTGATGCCAATTGACAAGCCACTAAGTACCTTCTGGTTCTCACATGTGCATACACACGCACTGGGGAAGAAAAGGCCATGTTGGTCTGTACAGTTTCTTCTCATGTATGATAGGATTGTTCAACAGCTTTTTTTTTGTATGTCAGTGTATGTCAGTGTTTCTCAACCTCTGGTCTGTGGACCTGCACTGCTCTTTGGGATAATGGGGACCACTCCCTCAGATGCTAATACTTATTTACTTTGTTCTTAATTAGAAGTTTTAAACAACACAGTTCTCCAGAGGTATATCTGGTTCATGTTCATTAGGCACCAAACAGAAGAACATGTACAGAAACAAGGAGGGACCTGCACTTTTCCAATAAGAAAGTTTTTATTTTCCTTTCTACGTTTTGCTACGGTGTGCTCTAATGAATATGAGCCTGTGCTCACTAGTCCCTGGGACCAAACCAGTTGAACGACCCCATTCAGAGACCCCTCTCCCTATCTGTCCATGATGTGGTTAGACTACACAGACGCAGCACCCTGTGCACCAACTACCAGCATAGCACTGTGTGTGATGGCATACACAGAATTGATCTTATTTTAACCAAGAGAAATCTTTTATAATTTAAGGGTTTTGTCTATACCAAAATTTTTTTGCAATTGTGACAATTTTACATAGTAGGCTTCTGTTCATTTTTAACAAGATGTCATTGTGTGCGGTGTGGCCATCAATATTTCTTGGCAAAGAGAGCGGTGCCATATAGATCATGTCATGTTAGTGCCTCGAGTGGGAATTAGATTTTGTGCCAAACTATTGATTTAAGAGGGGATACTAAATTGGATAGTCTATAGTGACATTTCTCTTCCTTTGGAGCTAAAACATAACACTTTAATGGAGTTAATGATGAGACAGTTCAGACAAAAGTGGGTGTAATTCAGTTAACCCCCCCATCCATTCACATAGCACTTTATTCAACACATGCATTTGCTCCTGTATAATATTACATTTGTTTTGTTTGTGGTACTATGGACACCAGAGGGCGTTTGACACTGAGTAAAAGTTGTCATTAAACAATTCATCTGGACCACCAGAGTTAATTGTGGAGATGCTATGGGAAATGCAACATGTTTTTCTCACATCTCTCCTTGGCCTGTCCTGATATGCACCACCATCACCTCAATTGTCTCTAGACAGAGCTAGGACATTTTAACATATTTAATGAATGAACAAAACATGTTTGCCAGTGTTGATCGTTGTCACACACTCCTTCATAAAATAAGTGCAGCCAGTTTCAAAAGTTGAGAACAGACTGCAAACTGTAGTCTGGAGATTGTAACACTTTGATTAGGAATATACAATGAAGGGAAATGTAGAACTACAGCACAAAGCAATGGGCAGCACAGTTTTTGGATGATCTAGCTTAAGTGGTGTTCCACTACCAGTCTTCATATGACACTGAACCATTTCAACCATCTGATCCTTTTCTGTGCATATTTGTTTCCACTTGATCTATTTTGTAATTAACCTGAAAGTGTTTTCCTAGTGGCACTTTGCCTGATTTTATTTATTTGCCTGTCATTGGAGGAAATCATTTTCTATGGCCAACAATTATGTTGCGATCTTGGAGGAAGTTTAAAACTAGGGATGTGCCTGTAGCTTTTAACCACCTGCCTAAATACTTTGCATACCAGTGACTGTTCACAACACTTGTCAATTTGCAGTGTCTTAAAACTGAGAAGAGTTGAGGAATGAGTTAAGTATTGCCCTTAATGGTAACCCTGCTAAAAGCCTTTGGTTGCACAATGCCTCTGCACAGCAATGGGTTGTCAGAGTTAGTATGTTAGTCCCCTGTCACTTAAATGAGTGATGTGGCACTTCCAAAGGCTGTGAGACTGCCACTATACGTCCTGACTCAAGGTTTTGACCCTAAACATTTGAAAGGTTTTAGTTCCCCTAAAGTTTGTCCATGATTGACAGAATGACTCATGCTCACCATCAGTGTTGACTTCCTGTTCTAGATTATGACAATGACTCAGCTTCCTGTTGCTTTTCAACCAAATGGCACCCTATTCCCTATATAGTGGACTGCTTTCAAGTAGGGCACTATATACGGAACAGGATGCCATTTGGGACTCAAACGTTCCTACTGTGGACTTGATTGCCTGCTTAACCTTAAGGTTTCTTTTTTGTGCAACTCGTTTTTCCTATTAAATGTCATGATTCAGGAGCCTGGCTTGTTCAGTCATTTCATCCACTTCTCTGAATTTATGAATCTGAAGTCATTTCAGATTAAAGAAGCAAACAAGACATTAATTAACACACTTTGAATTAACCTAGAAATTGAAAAGGGATATAAAAATGTACAGTTAAATGCCTGTTAGTTGATTGGAGCAGCTTTATTAGTCTTTGCAACACTGATACATTGGGATGCTTGGTACAGAAAAATACATTTGGCCTGTAAACCTGTTCAACAAATGCCACTTAGCTACTGTGTTCATGTGTGAATTTACAAAAATACATTAAGCTATAATATTAATGACTCAGGACAGTTATTCCGTGTTGTATGTATGGGTGCACATTTCACTTGGGGAATGAACGAGTCAATCCCTCTTCAGGTTCATATCCATATGGTCCTAAAACCCCACTTCTCGCCTTACATTCTCCAGGTGGTCCACTGGGTGTGACTAGCTTGTGTAGTAAGATTTTTTTTTTTTTTTTAAAGGACCCACAACAGGAACCTGGCCTGAAATGCACTGAATGACAATTACACAAATGGAGTCAGGGTTACCATTCCTCATGGTACCGTCCTTCCATGTCATTAACTGCATTTCAATCATTTGTCACTTCCTCCTCATTCTCCTGGAAGTAAGGATGTTCTAGAGCATTCAGGGCAGAGATTCTTCTTAGAGGGTCAAAAGTTAGCATTTTCTGTGGGAAAAACAGAACACTTGAGTTTACAAATGTGAATCAAGTAAGACAATTACAAGTAGGGTTTGTCCTATCTTGTATACCGCCATAACTTTATTTCGTTAATCATAGCTTTTACAAGCATTGGTCTGGATAATAAAATAATACACTTTTGGCCAGGATTCACACTAACCCAAGTGGATGCTGGACCGGTTTATACAATTCTACCATTTTGCATTTCAACGCTACCAAAAAGTTTATTTTCAAACCGAATACCCTCCACAGCTGGTTAGAAAACCAAGAAGTCTCACCAGCAGCAACTCTGTCCCCTGTTTATTGATCTCTGGAGCGTAGTCGGTGATTGGGCGGGGGCTGATAGGACTGAAGTTGTGTCGTGAGAGGGTGACATCAGCAGGCCACTCCTCCTCAGGTGGCAGGCCAATCACACTGTGGAATGGCAGACAGGAAGGTTCAAGCCAGCCAGTCAGACAAGCGTTTCAGAAAGAATTGACAGAAGACTGATCCAAAGTGACAAGATGGTTACGTCCCAAATGGCACTTGTCAAAAGAAGTGCACTATATAGGGTGCCATTTGGGATACAAACAAAGAGATTCCAGCCCATACTCACTTGAATATCTTTCCCAGTTGGTCCACTTCAGAGTCTCCACAGAACAATGGTCTACATGAGAGAGTTTGGATTTGGGTTAAAGTGCTGTTGGCCAATTTCCCCAGCTGTGAAACTAGCAGTACCGTCTGTCTATTATATGCCCCCAAATGTCCCCATTTTATTGTACAGACCTATGGCCATGTCTGTGGGAGATTACAGGGGCCTGGCTGACCATTCTGTGTAGACTGGTGTGGCCTGGTCGTTAGTGTGGGACCATAATGATAAGAGAAAAATCCCTGAGTGCCACAGCAGTAGTCTGCTATACTGCCATTTGACTACATGGTGGCAGCATAATCACAGAAATGAGTGCTCGGTCACACTACAGCCAGAAACAAATTGGGTTTGTCTTGCTCCATATGTGACTCGTTCCAGGAAACTAGGCATATGTCGCGGGTCACTACTTCACAGGAGAGCCATTTGAACAAACATTTTATTTTTTTTAATCAAAATGTGTTTTTTGGCAGAAATGCCTTCTGAAACACGTGAACTTTCATGTGCCTTAATAACAAATGTGTATGCCATCTGTAAATACGAATACAATTGTTAAATTACGAGCCTATTTGGTAAAGCCACAAAAAAAGCGAACAACCTTCTCACTAACCATGATTGGCTGGGATAATGAATGGGCTGGACATGCCGAGAGGAGTTCAGATTGGTCTGCCATACAGAAGGCTTCTGTCTAATTGAGCTGATAAGTCTGTTGGTAATCCTGTCGATTACTTTTTTTTTCTTCTTTTTTTTTTTAAATGTATCATGTAGTGGAGCTACATAAGTGTTGATCTCCACTTTCTGGTGGATAGAGTTTTGAAATCAGTGGAATTAGAGTATGATAGCTAAAGAGATGGAGAAAACCCCTGTTTCTGGATTACATCTTCAAACTAAGGGCAACCATGGCATAGCATCCAGGGCCCCCGAACTCCAGGGGGCCCCCAGATAGCATATGATAGCAAAAATGTGTAGAATTGGTCCAATTTCCTGCAATTCTACACATTTCTGCCATCATATGCTATCTGGGGGCCCCGGGGCATGTACCCTGGGTGCCTGTTCGGTAATCTGGCCATGAGTGTTAACTTTGCCGTGTGGAATATTATCGATAAATCCAATGGGAATCATGTTAGAATGTCAGATTAAGGGCCTCCCGTGTAGCGAGGTGGTCAAAGGCACTGCATCGCAGCACTAGACCACCTTTATTCCACACACAGAGACGTGTACAAAGTTCTCCCCCCATTTGGCAAATCTGACCATAATTCTATCCTCCTGATTTCTGCTGTCAAGCAAAAACTAAAGCAGGAAGCACCAGTGACTCGGTCAATAAGAAAGTGGTCAGATGAAGCAGATTCTAAACTACAGGACTGTTTTGCTAGCACAGACTGGAATATGTTCCGGAATTCTTCTGATGGATTTGAGGAGTACACCACAACAGTCACTGGCTTCATCAATAAGTGCATCTGACGTCGTCCTCACAGTGACCCTAAGTTCATACCCCAACCAGAAGCCATGGATTACAGGCAACATCCGCTCTGAGCTAAAGGCTAGAGCTGCCGCTTTCAGTGAGCGGGACTCTAACCCGGAAGCCTATAAGAAATCCCGCTATGACCTCCGACGAACAACAAAAAACAGGCAAAGCGCCAATACAGGACTAAAATCGAATTGTACTACACCGGCTCTAGTTCTCGTGCCCAAGAAAGCGAAGGTAACCTGCCTAAATGACCACCGACCCGTAGCACTCACGTCTGTAGCCATGAAGTGCTTTGAAAGACTGGTCATGCTCACATCAACACCATTATCTCAGAAACTCTAGACCCACTCCAATTTGTATACCGCCCCAACGGATCCACAGATGATGTAATCCCTATTGAACTCAACACTGCCCTTTCCCACCTGGACAAAAGGGCGGCAGGTTGGGCCAGTAACCGTACATTGACTCTGTATCGGTACCCTCTTTATATAGCCTCGCTTGTTATAATTAAACAGCAGCAGTAAAATGTTACTTGTATTTTCTATTTTTTACTTAACCAAGCATTGTTGGACATCCAGCCAATTTGATATAATTGGGACGCATTGGAGTCAACATGGGCCAGCATCCCTGTGGAACGCTTTCGACACGCTCCATGCTCTGACCAATTGAGGCTGTTCTGAGGTCAGGGGGGTGGGGGGGATGCAACTCAATATTAGGAAGGTGTTCTTAATGCTTTGAAGACTCATTGTACATTACGAGTCTCAAAAGAAAAATACAGGTATTTCCCAGTACATCAAATAAGCCTTCTCTGGCCCTGACCACTCACTTGCGTCGGAACATCTCAGCAAAGATGCAGCCCGTGCTCCAGATGTCCACAGGTGTTGCGTAGGTGGACTGGAGCAGGACCTCAGGAGGCCTGTACCACAGAGTCACCACCTGAGAGTCATGGAGGAGAGAGTTGGTAGTATTATGAATGCATATTAATTTCAATGCATGAAAACTGAAATCTGCCATACCGAATTTATACCAGCATGTCACCTGTGCAATTAGACGCAAAAAAAACAAACACTCTAGATCACCTTTACTCCACACAGAGACACATACAAAGCCCTCCCACATCATCCATTTGGCAAATCTGACCAGAAGTCCTCCTGATTCCTGCTTAAAAGCAAAAACTCAAACAGGAAGTACCTTTGACGAGCTCAATACAGAAGTGGTGCTATGAAACGGATGCTAAGCTACAGGACTGTTTCTCTAGCAAAGACTGGAATTTGTTCAGGGATTCATCCTGTTTGTCTATCCTGATTGCCTAGTCACTTTTACCCCTACCTACATGTACAGATTACCACAACTACCTCCCCTGCACATTGAATCAGTACTTATACTCTTTGTATATAGCCTCGTAATTCTTTTGTGCTACTATATCCTTTTATTTTTTTGCACACACAAAAATACTGTCTAACTCTGCATTGTTGGGAAAGGGCTCATAAGTAAGCATTTCACCATAAAGTCTACCCTGTTGTATTCGGCACATGACAATTTTTTTTTTTAAATTGAATATTTAAAACATACAATATACTTGCAGTGAAGCCGCTCAACAACTACATCACATTAGTGATGCAACCAGGGTCAACGTCCTGCTCAAGAGCACGTCGACAGATCTCCCACAAGGTCAAAAACGGAGACCCGAACCAGCGATCCCTCAACCCAAGCTCCCAAACGCCAAGACCCCCCCCCCCAAGTGTAAAGCATAAGTAAGCATTATGGTGAATGCACAGAGACCCCTTCAATGCTCAACCATAGTGTGTGTCTTCCTACCACAGGAGTGAGGGCCATGTGGTAGCTGTAGATCCTTGCCAGTCCAAAGTCGGCCAGCTTCACCTGACCACGGCTGGTGACCAGGATGTTCTCTGGCTTCAGGTCCCGGTGCACCACGCGGTTCGAGTGGAGGAATGCCAGGCCACACAGCAACTGACGCATCAGGTCCTAACACACACAGGGGGACACATTTAACCTGCGTACCATGCTCGACCCAGTCAACAGTCATCCATCACAACCAGCCAGGTAGAATGAGAGGGAAACCTATACTGACTGTACAGCTGGTCCTGTGTGCAAACAGGCCTGGATAGGGCTGTGGCGGTCATGAAATTATGTCAGCCGGTGATTGTCAACTGCCGGTCTCACGGTAACTGACAGTTAAATAACAAACACATTTAGCAACTCCTAGCTTCCACGCATAGCGTACCAGCCATTGATGCAGACCTTTGGAACATCTACATTTTAAAAAGTCTAATAAATCCATGTAATATAACCTACACTATCACAATAAATCCATTACATATTTTAGACGGGTCTAAAGAAACATGATATGAAGAAAATGTCATCTACTTCAGAAGAACAGAATAGCATACTCTGAGTTGTCCTTATGTTAGGCCCTGATCTGGCTATGCCATTTTTATTTTTTATTTTTTTAACTAGGCAAGTCAGTTAAGAACAAATTCTTATTTACAATGACGGCCTAAACCGGCCAAACCCAGAAGACGCTGGGCCAATTGTGCGCCACCCTATACTCCCAATCATGGCCGGTTGTGATGCAGCCTGGGTTTGAACCAGGGTGTCTATAGTGATGCCTCTAGCACTGAGTGCTTTAGACCTCTGCGCCACTCGGGAGCCCTATGGCTGTGGGCTACACTAGTTCATTTAGCAGACAAGATTTGATTAGAATTTCGTGGCATTATTTTATAGTATGAATAAGACATTTGAATATTGCTGAATAAGATAGAAAGGATGTTTTCTCCAAAAGATTTCTGAGGGAGTGCCACATGAAGCTATTCTGTGTTGAGCAGTTAAGAAACAGGTCCCCCTATATGCTTAATTTAAGTTATTTATGCAACTTTTGTTGGCTGCATGATGCGACTAATGATGATTTGAAAAAAGTTTCATGAAAGGCATGAGCTCTGCTTTGTTTCCTGCACAGGCTGTGCACACTTCATCAGTCTCTCATTCACAATTTGAAAAGCACTTGACAATGCCTCGAATTTCCTGGCGGCATCCCCCTAGTGTGGCCGTAATGACCCCTAAAAAAATCCATGCTTTTTGCGACCAGTGGCTGTTGTGCCCTTGGGCTGAATATAATCATTTTTATTCCCTTCTTCCGGCTGAGTTTTTCGACGCACCTCTCACTCTAAAAAATGGCTCTCTCAGATATCGCAATTCTAATTAGCCAATGCCCGTCACGTGATCGGGTTCTTCTCACAGGCATCTATCTCAGCTCCGAAGTAGGCAAGTGAAGACATACATCTGGGTTGCAAGTGCACGCTTCCTTCTTATCAAATTCTGAGATGTTAGAAGAACTGTCCACATTTCCCTTGTCGTCAGCCAACAAGATGAGTCGGCCTAACGAACAACAAAACCACTAGCCTATGTCAATCTACTAACCCCCATAGTACAAAAGTTGACCTATTCTATTCATCAGTGGATTAATGTGCTTAATTTTAAGTAGTTATTTGGCCACTTTAGTTGTCAAATCAAAATCAAATCGTGATACAGTTGTGATACAAGCCTTATTAAAACATACAGGCCGATGGGCTAGGCTACATGAAGTGTGGGACTACGATTTGAAAAGGTCGCAAAAAAAGGCATGCCCCATTTTCTGCCTTACTGCACACAAGCTGGGCATCATTCACAAGTGATAGGCTAATATTGTCACTCAACAGACTATTGTTGATTAAATATTGTCTTTACAAATACTAAATAATATATGTGTGAAATTTGTTTTGATTTAGAATGGACCATTATCATGCACCTGTCTCGGAACAGGGGCCAAAAAAAACAAACATGTAATCTATACACTTAAATAGTGAATGGAGGACGCTTTTCCTGTGGTTAATTTTCATGCCAGTCAGGTAGGCTATACTCCTGTTGTAAAGCGAAGCAATGTGCTTAATATTAGGAAAGTTGAGAAATAAATATAGTAGGCCGAGCTGATGGGATCCTCCTAATTTTAATTAAGGCCATCAAAACTCGTTTCACAAGCATTTCCATAGCCTATAGAAACGTTGCGCAATATGAGCTCATGGGCTCTCAAAGAGTTTGATTAGATTTTTGATTACATTGATGTCAGAGTGATTAGAGGGACAATAGAGTGCGGAGTACCAGGCAGTTAGAAAGTTTGGTAGGCTACTAATGACCATCAGCAGCATTAGAGCTTGGAGAAGCCTAGTTAACGTGACTAAACGGTCACGTGGAATTTGACTGCGGTCATGACTCGTGACTGTCGGTAAAATGGTCACTGTAACAGCCCTAGGCCTGGTTCCATTTCAGTCCCTGGCCCCTAGACCTTACCGCTTCATTAGCAATGTGGCAGAAGTTCTACTTCAACTATTGGAGGTATAGTACTGCTATCCAAACGCTTCTGATTACCAAACAATGCAGGTGTGTGGAGCCAAAGAGCAGGGACAGTCTTGGTCAACTGACAACAGCCAAAGTAGGTGGAAGATCATGCAAGTGTATAGTGTTGGGTGGACTACCTCTTTAACATGGTTTACATGCAGACGACACCATTCTGTATACTACTGGCCCTTCCTTGGACACTGTGCTATCTAACCTCCAAACGAGCTTCAATGCCATACAACACTCCTTCCGTGGCCTCCAACTGCTCTTAAACGATAGTAAAACCAAATGCATGCTTTTCAACCGTTCACTGCCTGCACCCGCACGCCCGACTAGCATCACCACCCTGGATGGTTCCAACCTAGAATATGTGGACATCTATAAGTACCTAGATGTCTGGCTAATCAAATCTAGAGTCTGCTTTCTATTCCGCAACAAAGCCTCCTTCACTCACGCCGCCAAACTTACCCTAGTAAAACTGACTATCCTACCGATCCTCGACTTCGGCGATGTCATCTACAAAATAGCTTCCAATACTCTACTCAGCAAACTGGATGCAGTTTTTCACAGTGCCATCCGTTTTGTTACTAAACCACCTTATACCACCCACCACTGCGACCTGTATGCTCTAGTCGGCTGATCCTCGGTACATATTCGTCGCCAGACCCATCTACAAGTCCATGCTAGGTAAAGCTCCGCCTTATCTCGGTTCACTGGTCACGATTGCAACACCCACCCGTAGCACGCGCTCCAGCAGGTGTATCTCACTGATCATCCCTAAAGCCAACACCTCATTTGGCCGCATTTCCTTCCAGTTCTCTGCGGCCTGTGACTGGAACGAATTGCAAAAATCGCTGAAGTTGGAGACTTTTATCTCCCTCACCAACTTTAAACATCTGCTATCTGAGCAGCTAACCGATCGCTGCAGCTGTACATAGTCCATCTGTAAATAGCCCATCCAATCTACCTACCTCATCCCCATACTTTTTTTATTGATTTACTTTTCTGCTCTTTTGCACACCAGTATCTCTACCTGCACATGACCATCTGATAATTTATCACTCCGGTGTTAATCTGCTAAATTGTAATTATTCGCCTACCTCCTCATGCCTTTTGCACACAATGTATATAGACTCTTTTTTTTCTTTTTTGCTACTGTGTTATTGACTTGTTTATTGTTTACTCCATGTGTAACTCTGTTGTTGTCAGTTCACACTGCTATGCTTTATCTTGGCCAGGTCGCAGTTGTAAATGAGAACTTGTTCTTAACTTGCCTACCTGGTTAAATAAAGGTGAAATAAAAAATAAAAACATGACCTAATATGTTAAACACTATATATACAAAAGTATGTGGACACCCCTTCAAAATAGTGGATTCCACTATTTCAGCCACACCCGTTGCAGACAGGTGTATAAAATCGAGCACACAGCCCTGCAATATCCATATATAAACATTGGCAGTACAATGGCCTTACTGAAAAGCTCACTGACTTTCAACTTGGCATTATCATAGAATGCCACCTTTCCAACAAGTCAGTTCGTCAAATTTCTGCCCAGGTCAACTGTAAGTGCTGTTATTGTAAAGTGGAAACGTTTAGGAGCAACAACGGCTCAGCCGCAAAGTGGAAGGCCACACAAGCTCACCGAACGGGACCGGTGAGTGATTAAGTGCGTAGCGCGTAAAAAAAAAACATATCCTTGGTTGCAACACTTCCTACTGAGTTCCAATCCAAACTGCCTCTGGAAGCAACGTCAGTACAATAAATGTTAGTCTAGAGCTGCATGAAATGGGTTTCCATGGCCAAGCAGCCGCACACAAGTCTAAGATCACCATGCGCAATGCCAAGCGTTGGCTGGACTGGTGTAAAGCTCGCCGCCATTGGACTCTGGAGCAGTTGAAACGCGTTCTCTGGAGTGATGAATCACGCTTAACCATCTGGCAGTCCGACGGACGAATCTGGGTTTGGCGGATGCCAGGAGAACGCTACCTGCCCGAATGCATAGTGCCAAATGTAAAGTTTGTTGGAGGAGGAATAATGGTCTGGGGCTGTTTTTCATGGGTCGGGCCCCTTAGTTCCAGTAAAGGTAAATCTTAACGCTACAGCATACAACGACATTCTAGACGATTCTGTGCTTCCAACTTTCTAGTTTGGGGAAGGCCCTTAACTTTTGGTCATGTAGTGTATTTAACATGGTTTTACGGGGACCTAATAGGTTGTATTTAACATGGTTTTACGGGGACCTAATAGGTTGTATTTAACATGGTTTTACGGGGACCTAATAGGTTATATTTAACATGGTTTACGGGGACCTAATAGGTTATATTTTACATGGTTTACGGGGACCTAATAGGTTATATTTAACATGGTTTACGGGGACCTAATAGGTTATATTTAACATGGTTTTACGGGGACCTAATAGGTTATATTTAACATGGTTTACGGGGACCTAATAGGTTATATTTAACATGGTTTACGGGGACCTAATAGGTTATATTTTACATGGTTTACTGGGACCTAATAGGTTATATTTTACATGGTTTACGGGGACCTAATAGGTTATATTTAACATGGTTTACGTGGACCTAATAGGTTATATTTAACATGATTTACGGGGACCTAATATGTTATATTTTTACATGGTTTACGGGGACCTAATATGTTATATTTTACATGGTTTACGGGGACCTAATATGTTATATTTTACATGGCTAACGGGGAACTGGGGGGCTTCTTACTTGGATGCGGCTGGGAGGCAGTCCTGGGACGGGGGCCTTCTCTAGGTAGGTCTTAAGGTCCTGGTCCACGTGCTCAAACACCAGGGTGACTTTAGTCTCCTGATCCGTCCTCAGGGTAGCACACACGTCCATGAGCCTGACGTACACACAAACACAGAACACACACGCCCATGAGCCTGATGTACACACAGAACACACACGCCCATGAGCCTGATGTACACACAAACACAGAACACACACGCCCATGAGCCTGATGTACACACAAACACAGAACACACACGCCCATGAGCCTGATGTACACACAAACACAGAACACACACGCCCATGAGCCTGATGTACACACAAACACAGAACACACACGCCCATGAGCCTGATGTACACACAAACACAGAACACACACGCCCATGAGCCTGACGTACACACAAACACAGAACACACACGCCCATGAGCCTGATGTACACACAAACACAGAACACACACGCCCATGAGCCTGTCGTACACACAAACACAGAACACACACGCCCATGAGCCTGACGTACACACAAACACAGAACACACACGTCCATGAGCCTGATGTACACATACAGAGTGTGTGAGTGATATGCACACATCCCTAACTTTCACACTAGTGCTGGGCCATCCACAACACTAGATAGAGAGCAAGCCCATTGTGTGTGTTGCTCTCAAGGTATTTAATTTAACCTGCACTACAGTTCAGGCAACATTTCAGCTGCCATGCCTTCTCAGAGATTAGTCATTATTGTGGTGCAGGTTAAAATCCAATCACCTGACAGCAGCACACATACCATGTGTGGGATCGCTCTTAATACACAGTCAAACAGACAAGTTTATGGTCATTCATCATAATCTGAATGAGAGGCATGCCATGGTGAGTCCGTCGCTAGCTAATAACCTTTATAGAACCTACTTATCAAAACATACCAGTCAGTCAGGGTTGTAGAGATACAGGTGATCAGGTCAAAACTGAAGTCTCAGGCTACAAGTCACAACAAAACCAACACCGACTGTGTGATTGAGAGCGTTTGTGACTGTGTTAATGTGTTTGTGCATGTTTATGCAGTTCAAAGGCGCTATTGGTAGAGAGGAACAATTTACGTGTATGGGTGTGTTGATTACTTTATGGCATTCATTCCCTTTTTAAAGTACTTTTTTTTTTATTTCCCTTTTTCATGATATCCAATTTGTAGTTACAGTATTGTCCCATGGCTGCAACTCCCGTACAGACTCTGGAGAGGCAAAGGTTGAGAGCCATGCGTCCTCCGGAAAATGACCCTGCCAAGCAACACTGCTTCTTGACACACTGCTCGCTTAACCCAGAAGCCAGTTGCACCAATGTTTCGGAGGAAACACCGTAACGCTTGCAACCGTGTCAGCGTGCATGCGCCCGGCCCCCCACGAGTCGCTGGAGCGTGATGGGACAAGGACATCCTGGCCGGTCATACAAGCAAACCACACAGTCCAAATGTGCACTTCACATTTCCATATCTGAAAACTCATGTCATTTACAGCATCAACATTTATGATCGCTTTACAGTATCAACATTTCCAAGAATGACTTGTCATACCCTGGGTCGTTCTGACATGAATTAACCTGTTTGTCGTATTGTGAAGAAAATTTGCCTCGGGAACCCACACTTGAATGCACTCATGACTCCATTCCATACGCACCAAATTACAATTTGTTTGTCTGGAGTGCCTTGTGAAACACTATGATCGTATTTTATTACTTAGCTAGTCATTTTGGCAAGAAGTTTTCAAATGATGCCCAGCTGACCCAGATTGCAAATTATAATAAAACGATTTTGGATTGCGTAAACAGTAATTGTGTGATGGTGGGGATGCAGGACTGTGTTCCAAACAAATATTGTGCTTGCCTCAGTTCCTCCATGGCAGAGCTAGGAGAGCTAAAAAAAAACACCTTATAGTTAAAGGCTCTTTCCTTGAGTCATAAAAGTGCATTGAAATTACTTAGGAACTGTGCACAGTTTGGAGAGGTGTGGCAACTTGGAGACACCAGTTAGACCTTTTTCCCTCAAACCCTTGAATTGTTCTTTCTTATGTTGCACCTACCCCAAAATGTACATAATCTACTGGCATTTGAAAGCAAGAGTATGTAACCAGTATGTGTGTTTATCGGTCATCAAAGGCCTATTAGTGTGTAGGTGTGTTGGTTTTCAGACCTCGAAAGAAGTCTCTTTACATTCCAAATGGGGTTGAGGCTTATACCTAGATCTACATACAAGTTGCATGGAACGTGAACTCATCTGAAAACTAGACCTCTTTCCTGGCCTGAAAACATTTGACAATCTTTGATTTTGGTGTGAACTATCACTTTAAATAAAGGTTCAATGAATGAATGTGTTCTAACTTGACCACGTTGGGATGGTCAAACTGCTCCAGTCTCTTCAGCAGGGCCACCTCTCTGACTGTGGAGATAGGGAGGCCATCTTGGTCCGTCTGGACGCGAACGCTCTTCAGAGCTACAAACTGGCCGCTCTCCAGGTCCCGAGCTTTGTACACCGTCCCGTATGCACCACCTCCGATCTCTGCCACCGGCTCGTACTGGACCTCACTGCCCTGGGCCATGACCTGGCTGGCAGACAGAAAGAGAAAAATAGGTACGGTGTGACTACAATGTCCTTCTACAGTAAGACACTGTCCCCTCCCTGCCACGTGCTTTCCAAAATAGAGGTCCACCTGTCTTAGGTCCAGCTCATTACCCCTCCAACAACCTTTCACCTTCTAGAGCACTGGGCCTCATTAGCTGGGGTAAACTCTGCCTTCCAGAGTGGAGAGGAGGCTGTCAGAAAGATTGTGTATGTGTTAGTAATGCGCGGGTTGACTCATAACTCATGGACGGTTTAGGGTCACTACTGTGTGGCTGAAGGGCGGGTGGGTGGTGAGTTGTATAAAGAGAAACAATACCTTAAACCCACAAATGTATAATTCTTGTGCAATTCATATAGGCTACATTGAGGTTTTTCTGTCATTATTTTAGGCTATCTGGTATTAGTGCATAAGCCTAAACGTTATGGCTTAATTGTAAACACACCAAATTGCCTACACCAAATAATGCTTTTGGGAACGGGTAGAAAAAGTTAATATAATTCCAGAGGCAAAAAGGTAATTTTCGAAGTTTAACTCAATGAGACAAAAGCTGCAAAAGGAGAGTTGAAAATAAAGAAAAGGGAGTGCCAGAAAAGTCATGTTTAGAAAATATTTGGTGAAGTTTTAAAAGAGGATGATAGCAGTGCTGGCTGGCTATGTTATGTTTGATGATTGTGAGGCGCTATACAAATTCGACAGTCACAAGACGGGACTTGAAATAGGCCTATGGCATGTCAAAGGAACTGTAGGCTACTGTTTAGATGGGTTAAATGGAAACTGAAATCTAAAACACTATTTCAATTGAGATTCACCATATATAATGTCTAGGCTTAATCTGGGTCTGGGAAACCAGTCCTTAATGTTTTTACCAAGTTGCCATCCTTAGCTACTCCTAGAGCCAGCAAGTATACAATGGGTTGGTTGACAACCAGGCCAGGAAGGGACATATAACAAATTGGTATTTTTTCTATATTTAAAATGGTCCAAACAATGGTACATCAAATGCATCTGAAATATTTCCTAATGTGGCTCTATATTCTACCCAAGAAAACAAAAGGTTGGACAACTTTCATTGTTAATTGACCTATGTCCATATACAATGGTAATAACCATCATGTAATATAAAGTTGTCCTAGTATTTTATCACCAGAATAAACTTCTAAGCAAGCAAAATTAGGTAACGCTAGCAAAATATTGGACAGAACTTGTGGCATAAGGCAGGAAAACGAAAGCCCCCCCCCGCCCCGAAACGTGTGATTCCTCCATAACTATTTTTTTGTTAATTAAATCAGTAAACACAGAATCGATATGCCACAATAACTCTTAAAAATATTTAATCATGGTTCCACACTTCTCTTTGGCATGGCAAACATTTGTAGAGGCAATAGGAAATCCATGCACCAAGTTGTGCAGAACTTGTGTGGTCAGGCCTATGATCTGACACTAGTGCCCCCAAACTAGCAGAAATACATTGCAACTAGCGACATCTGGTTTTTAAACATATTTACAAGATGATGTGAACAGTGTTTTAACTAAATTGGATCTAATAAGCTACTTACCACGTTTCTTGATGTTTTCGTTAACGTTAACTGGCTATACTGCTACATTTAGTGCATGAACGAAAACATGTTTTTCACTTGGTTCTTTAGTATCAAACCACATTCGAGGTAGGTCGCACATAGATTTCACACTAAACTTGCGGATGTCTTCGATCAAATCCTTCGATTTAACTTCGGCCTTACTTCACTTTTCTTAAAACAGGCAAATCACTTGGTGGTGGAGGCGCTTCCTGTCGCCTTACAAGGCGGAGCCAAACATCTATTTACCCCCCAAAATAATCATGACAGCTTTGCAACATATAATTTAGCCACCCACTAAGTAGTTCTGTTGTATGATACATCTGCCAATTAGCCTACATGTTCAAATGTTTATAAACGTTATGAGTGAGTGAATCTTTAATAAATAATTAATTCTATGACATGCTAATTATTGAACTTTTTTTTCTCATGTAAAACATTACCTGGTTTATTTCCTTCATAGACAATTTACACTAGAAACATTGAAGAAGAGTTTGTGACTCAGGTCTGTCCCGGCGCGCGCAGAGCTCCGTGAGTGATGAATGAGGACCGCGCACCAAACCCCTCCCAGCTCTTCATCGCGCTGCTATTGGCGGATAACTGCTGTTGCTAGGCTCATCTACTACTCTGATTTGCTGTGAGAGACCAAACCCCCATGCATTCCAAAGGAAGTATTCAGAATGAGTTATTCAACTGAAATGATTCTGTATATTCATTTGGTTAGTGCTCTCCGTGATCTTGGGATGTCCATACCCTAACCCTATCTGTTTATTTTATTTTATTTGGATAACCATTAGCTTTTGCAGAAGCATCCGCTACTCTTCCTAGGGTCCACAAAAAAACACAAAACATGACAAGTAACAGAACACGGATAGACAAGGACAGTCATTTAAATGTAAAATACGATATACAAACAATACAACAACAAAAAAGAATACAAACAATACAACAACAAAAAATACAAACAATACAACAACAAAAATGATGTGTGTGTTAGAGTGTGTGTGCCTGTGTTTGTGTTCCATGAGGTGTTATTTAATCCGTTTTTAAAGGTAATTTTGCTGTTTGCTTGAGTAATTGGAGATGGAAGGGAGTTCCATGCAATTATGGCTCTGTATAATACTGTGCGTTGCAGTGAATTTGTTTGGACTTGGGGACTGTGAAGAGAGACCCCTGGTGGCATGTCTTGTGGGGTATGTATGGGTGTCTTAGTTGAATGTTATTTGATTATGCAGACAATCTGGAATTGTCATCACAATAATATTTCTCATAAAAACTGCTGCTCTTTGAGCCAGCTGCAGCTTTGGTAGGTCTTTATTTGCTGCACTTGACCATATTACAGGGCAGTAATCAAGATGGGAGAAGACCAGAGCCGGAACAACTAGTACAGGTGATTTCTGTCGAAATCACAGAACATATTTTTATAACAGACATACCCCTCTCCATCTTCACAACAACTGTGTCAATATAACTTGCCCATGATAATTGATCATCCAATGTTATACCTAGGAGTTTATCTTCCTCAACTTGCTCAATGGTCACACACTTTATACACAACTCCAGTTGAGGTTTAGGTCTTAGAGAATGTTTTGAACCAAATACAATGCTTTTAGTTTTAGATCTGTACATAAGACCAGTTTATTACCATTCTGATACTGATTGTAACCAGTGGTGGAAAAAGTACTCAATTTTTTTTAAATACTTTTCATACCTAAGTACATTTTAGCAACTATACCTAGACAAGATCCCACAAAGCACAAAGGGGAAATGGCTGCCTAAATATGATCCCCAATCAGAGACAACGATAAACAGCTGCCTCTGATTGGGAACCATACCAGGCCAACATAGAAATATAATCACCTAGATGACCCACCCTAATCACACCCCGACCTAACCAACATAGAGAATAAAAAAATCTCTATGGTCAGGGCGTGACATTCCAACTGGTTTGAAATTGGGAATGTCCTCAAATTGTTCAGAGAAGATTAAGAAACAACGTTCTTCTTTGAGAATTTCAGTACTTCAGCATAACGTTTCCTTCAGGTTTCCTTATGGTTCTATTTAAAGTCATGTTCTCACATTGTTCCAAGAACATTAAGAAAATATCCCATAAAAACCACAAGAAAACTTTAGTAACGGTCAGAAAACGTTATACGAATTTTATTTAAAAACATATACAGTGCTTTCAGAAAGTATTCATACCCCTTGACTTATTTCAGATTTGTTGTGTTACAGCCTGAATTAAAAATGGATTAAATATACTGAACAAAAGTACAAGCACTACATGTAAAGTGTTCAGTCATATGTTTCATGAGCTGAAATAAAAGATCACAGAAATGTTCCATACGCACCAAAAGCTAATTTCTCTCTAATTTTGTACACAAATTTGTTTACATCCCTGTTACTGAGCATTTCTCCTTTGCCATGATAATCCCTCCATCTGACAGGTGTGGCATATCAAGAAGCTGATTAAACAGCATGATCATTACACAGGTGCACCTTGTGCTGGGGACAATAAAATGGCACTCTAAAATGTGCAGTTTTGTCACACAACACAATGCCACAGATGTCTCAAGTTTTGAGGAAGTGTACAATTGGCATGCTGATTGCAGGAATGTCCACCAGACATGTTGCGTGATAATGCAATGTTAATTTTTCTACCAACGTCGTTTTAGAGAATTTGGCAGTACGTCCAACCAGCCTCACAACCGCAGATCATGTGTAACCACGCCAGCCCAGAACCGCCAGTCTAGTATGGCATCGTGTGGGCGAGCGGTTTGCTGTTGTCAATGTTGTGAACAGAGTACAGTGGTGGTGGGGTTATGGTATGACCAGACATAAGCTACAGACAATGAACACAATTGCATTTTATCGATGGCAATTTGAATGCACAGAGATACCGTGACGAGATCCTGAGGCCCATTGTCGTGCCATTCATCCACCGCCATCACCTAATGTTTCAGCATGGTAATGCACGGTCGCATGTCGCAAGTATCAGTACACAATTCCTGAAAGCAGAACATGTCCCAGTTCTTCCATGGCCTGCATACTCACCAGACATGTCACCCATTGAGCATGTTTGGGATGCTCTGAATCAACAGCGTGTTTCAGTTCTCACCAATATCCAGCAGCTTCGCACAGCCATTGAAGAGGAGTGGGACAACATTCCACAGGCCAGAAACAACAGCCTGATCAACTCTATGCGAAGGAAATGTGTCGCACTGCATGAGGCAAATGGTGGTCACACCAGATACTGACTGATTGTCTGATCCAGACGCCCCTAATTTTTTTAAAGGTTTCTGTGACCAACAGATGCCTATCTGTAATATATTTCAATTGACTGATTTCCTTATATGAACTATAACTCAGTAAAATCTTTGAAATTGTTGCACATTGCATTTTATATTTTTGTTCACTGTATATTTTTTCTCTCACCCATCTACACACAATACCCCATAATGACAAAGTGAAAACATGCTTTTACGAAAATTAAATACAGAAATATGTCATTAACATCCGGATCCACACCCTTGAGCCAATACATGTTAGAATCACCTTTGGCACCGATTACAGCTGGAAGTATTTCTAGGTGAGTCTCGAAGAGCTTTGCACACCTGGATTATACAATATTTCAACATTATTATTTTTTTAATTCTTCAAGCTCTGTCAAGTTGGTTGTTGATCATTGATAAACAGCCATTTTCAAGTCTTGACATAGATTTTCAAGACGATTTAAGTCAAAACTGTAACTAGGCCACTCAGGAACATTCACTGTCATATTGGTAAACAACTCTAGTGTATATTTGGCCTTGTGTTTTAGGTTATTGTCCTGCTGAAAGGTGAATTTGTCTCAGAGTGTAACGGTTTTCGTCTGGTGAAGGAGAAGAGGACCAAGGTGCAGCGTGGTAAGTGTTCATTTTAATAAACTGAACACTGAAATGAAAAAAATAATAAAGAGTGAGAATGAAAACGAAACAGTTCTGTAAGGAATACGCACAAAACAGAAAACAATCACCCACAACCAAAATAGGGAAAACAGGCTACCTAAGTATGATTCTCAGAGAGACGGAGAGACAGCCTGGTGCGTGGGACTGCCACCGGAGGCCTGGTGCGTGGAGGAGGCACGGGATGGACCGGACCGTGGAGGCGCACTGGAGGTCTCGAGCACCGAGCCTGCTCAACCTGTCCTGGCTGGATACTCCCCGTAGCCCGGCAAGTTCGGCGGGGTGGAACAGACCGCACTGGGCTGTGCTGGCAAACCGGGGACACCATGCGTAGGGCTGGTGCCATATACCCCGGGCCGAGGAGACGCACTGGAGACCAGATGCGCTGAGCCGGCCTCATTTCTCCTGGCTCGATGCCCACTCTAGCCCGGCCGATACGAGGCGCTGCGATGTAGCGCACTGGGCTATGCCTGTGCACTGGGGACACCGTGCGCCTCGCAGCATAACACGGTGCCTGCCCGGTCCACCTCTCTCCATGGTAAGCACGGGGAGTTGGCTCAGGTCTCCTGCCTGACTTAGCCACACTCCCCGTGTGACCCCGTGTGAACCCCCCCCCCCCCAAGGTCAGGACGTGACACAGAGTGTCTGTTCAAAAGCAGACTGAACCAGGTTTTCCTCTAGGATTTGACCTGTGCTTAGCTCTATTCCATTTATTTTTATCCTAAAAAACTCCCTAGTCCTTGCCGATGACAAGCATACCGATAACATGATGCAGCCACCACCATACTTGAAACTATTAAGAGTGGTACTCAGTGATGTGTTGTGTTGGATTTGCCCCAAACACAACACTTTGTAGTCAGGACAGTTAATTTCTTAGCCACATTTTTTGCAGTTCTACTTTAGTGCCTTATTGCAAACAGGATGCATGTTTGAATGTTGTTGATCCATCCTCAAAGTTCTCCTATCACAGTCATTATACTCTGTAACTGTTTTAAAGTCACCATTTGCCTCATGGTGAAATCCCTGAGCGGTTTCCTTCCTCTTCAGCAACTGAGTTAGGAAGGACGCATCTATCTTTGTAGTGACTGGGTGTATTGATACACCATACAAATTGTAATTAATAACTTCACCATGCTCAAGGGGATACTCTATGTCTCTTTGTTTGTTTTTGCCCGTCTACCAATAGGTGCCCTTCTTTGCGAGGCATTGGAAAACATCCCTAATCTTTGTGGTTGAATCTGTGTTGAAATGACCTTACAGGTAATTGTATGTGTGGGGTATAGAGATGAGGAAGTCATTCAAAAATAATGTTAAACACCTATTATTGCACACGAAGTGAGTCCATGCAACTTACTATGTGACTTGTTAAGCAAATGTATACTTTGAATTTATTTAGACTGCTATTACAAAGGGGTTGAATACTTCTTAACTCAAGACATTTCAGCTTTTCATTTTTTATTAATTTGTAAAAATGTCCAAAACCATAATTCAACTTTCACATTATGTGGTATTGTGTGTAGGCCAGTGACACAAAATCTCAATTTAATCCATTTTAAATTCAGGCTGTAACACAACAACATTTGGAAAAAGTCAAGGGGTGTGATTCACCGTGTGAATACTTTGTGAAGACACTGTACGTTCCGTTCTCTGCATCAACAAAACTCTCTCTATCCTCTATCTTGTTAAGAGTGTTCAGGTGTGTTGGCCATGGCCACTAATTAACTACACCTGATCTTAATGAGTGCTCGTTTACTTTTAAATGGGGTATGTTTGAGTAGACTGAAATGAACAGCTTTGTTTGAGTTTAAAAAAACATGGCATACTAGATCCTTCCTGGTGGCTCAGTGGACTAATTCCATGGATTGAGAACAGAAGATCATAGGTTTACCTCTCACTGATGCCGTGCCACAATAAAAAATAAATGTGTTTGCATGATTAATGCTTAGGGAAATAAATGTCTTTCTGTGCTTGGAGTCCAAAAGAGTTAAGCTAGCAGTGTTGTTAAAAGTCTTATTGAAACATGTTCTCAGAACGTTATTTAATTATCTTCAAATAAACTAGAATTTCCACTCTCAAAACATTATTAAAACCCCAGGAAAACTTTCAGGGAACCATAGTAAAACATTCTGAGAACCTCATTAGCAACTTAAAAATGTATGTTCCCAGAACAGGAAAAATATTCACTTCCATTCTCAGAACGTTTAAAAAATGTTCCGTTTTAACATTTAGGAAAAATATGGCTTTGTTCCCAGAACCAATGGGAAACCAAAAGCCTACGTTCCCACAACTCCCAAGGAACTAAATGTGCAAGCTTGGCACAAAAACATTTCTCTAATACCTTCAATGCTGTTCTATTTGTACTTAAGTTAACCGGGCTTCTTAATGATCCTATTATATACTTCATCATGACCCAGTTGGGTCTGAACACCTATAACGATAACATTCTGAAGGAGGGAAGCTCTTGTCTTAGTAAGTTGCCAACACCATGGTGAAGTTGGATGCTCTCAGGCAAACGAGCACAGGACCCTATCCTGTCTGCTGGGCCTCCAGTGGGCCCTCTGCCAGGACCCTCCCCGCCATGCTGTCCCATATGCCAGGGTATATTTCACTCAGAGTGGCTGGCTGCAATAACAGTTGCGGCAGCACCACTGAGTTGGGATGACCATCTGTCCACCAGAGAGCTAACAGGGCCTGGGCAGCCTGCAGCCTGTAAACTACTAGACCAGAGAGTAGAATGATGTCCAGTCAGTTTGTTTAAGGGACCAAGATTATCCAGTAATGCCTACTTTTAAGTACCAGGGCCAGGGAAGATAAGTCTTGGTGAATGTAGTATATCTGGTAAACAAGCTAGACAGCTGAACTGAGAGAGTTTTCTTTGTACTTTGAACACGCTGCCTTGCCAGTACAATCTGTGTGCATTTCGTGTGGGTGACGTGGCTGAGTGTAGACAGACTGTACTCAGCCAGGGCGGTGTGTGTGTGTGTGTGTGTGTGTGTGTGTGTGTGTGTGTGTGTGTGTGTGTGTGTGTGTGTGTGTGTGTGTGTGTGTGTGTGTGTGTGTGTGTGTGTGTGTGTGTGTGTGTGTGTGTGTGTGTGTCTGTGTCTGTGTGTGTCTGTGTGTGTTGGTTTGAGTGTCTAAGTGTCTGTTTTGTGTACCTGTGTCTGTATCTTGTCAGTGTTTTTTTGTGAGTGTCTGTAGTCTTCTAGTGTGCTGGTGTGTGTTATTATTCAGACTGATGGTCACAAAGCTGCTCAGCCTTTTGCAGATAACCTATGAGACATAATGGTGTTGCTTTGTTCTTGACCAATAGCCAATATTACTAATGTCTCTATGACATAACCACCACCCTCTTTCACCCTCTCTCTTTGTCCATCTGTTCCTTTACATTTTACACTATCTTTATTAATCTCTTTCTTTGAATTTTACACTATCATCTTTCTTCCTTTTGTTGTTTCTGCTTTCTCCCACGGTAGTTATCTCCCAATTACTTAGCTAACATTGTGTGCTGTAGTGGTGTCTCTCCCACTGACAGAATCTCAGAGTTAACCTGCCTGGACAATCCACTGGCCTTTTCAAAGGACATTACATTTGACATTTATATTTAGCAGACGCTCTTATCCAGAGTCAGTGCATTGATGTTGTAGTCAACAGTTAGCCTGTTGATGTCAACTGACTGAGCTTATTTAAACTTCATGTTCTTAAATAGATAGTATGAAATGTGATGTAGGCCTACCTACCGGTTGTTGATTTTTTTAACACTCATACAGACAGTGGTTGTCAATTTTCCATTGTAGACTCTAAACCTAAATCTATTTTTCTCTCTACTTCTGGGTCTCCCTGTCCTCTCTTGGCTCTTGTCCTCCACACAAATGATCTAATTTCAGCACTAATATGTCAGCATATAATGAACTGTACTGGTTACAATTATCTTTAACACTCTTGTTTCATCTGTTTAATTGATGAATACATTTAGTGGATGGGAGACTGTGAAAATACTTGAAGTCACTGAAAAGTTTGTGTTATATTGTAACGCTGAGTATAAAGCTGAGTTATTGAAGTTTAAAAAGTAGGCACATTAGTGATCATGACACACAATGTTTTGAAGCTGGGTGCATCCATATACTGGAGAGATCCATTTTAATGTTGGCCTCCACACAGTTTGCCCTTTATCATGAGTTTGATTAAGAACCCATTCTGTTTTACAACAATGACGACCTGTCGACTGTTGCAGTGGGAAGATGAGGATTAAAAATTACGTAGTTTAAAACTGCCAGCAGGTTGATTTGATAGCAATCAAAACCAGTATCAGAGGCCAGGTAAGACATTGGGTCAGGACACAGGGGTAGCCTACTCCTCTATCCAATTGGTTTTAGTATTACATGTTTTGTTTATTTTGGTTGCGTTTTCTTATTGGTAAAGGGGAATGTTTTTTATACAGTTTTGTCAACTTTGGTCCCTCAGGCCCAGGAGGGACCTTGCTACCGAATGTAGCATGTTAGAATTTAATGGTCTTCATTTCAGAACCAAGGACAGCGTCCGTTAACCGGATGCCCCCAGGTGGACTAGGAGCTTCTAAAAGCACTGGGTGAATAAATGGAAGAGGAAATACACAAAATGGCCTAACAAAAATCTCTGATGGATAATTGTTTGATTCCCTAAACATATCTTTTGCTAAGCAAAATATTTTTTCTTGTCACGTGACCATGGAAATGCTTGCATATTTTCTATGAATTATTATTTTAATTTTCTTAAAATAAAATAATGTGCTTAAATACTTGTTTGTTTTTTTCCTGTTTCCGTAGGCGAGTTTGGTAGTTTTGTGCCTTAAAGAGGAATCACTAAACTGCTTTATTTTTCTGCTAATTTATTATTGAGTTTAAATCTGTGTACACGTGGGTTCGGCTCCATATAGGCTGCTGCATGTGGAGCCGACAGAGAGCATCCGCCCCCTTGAGAGTTCGATCCGGGGTGCCTCTCGGCGGGGGTCCGGCCCCGACAGACAGCGCTCACAATACACAGAGGCTTTACCCTCCTCACATCCTTGCTTTCATATCTCTGTGACTAATGTCTTCATATCCCTGTGATTCAACTCTAATCTAGTTATGGCATGGTTAATCTATTCAGTCGTTGGATGCTGCTTGGCCAAGTTCTTTGAAATTCGTTCATCATTTTCTTTGTGGCATTAAATAACACATGGCTGAACTTCATGAAAGAACACAACAGTGGTTGGGTAGCCAGTGAAGCAATGTGTATTATTACAACATTCATGTAAGCCAAGAGCCTAGTATCTGTTTAGATGATAGGCCTAGACTTGTTTGAGAGAACGTTGAATAAACTATGCATAGGCATATGTAACAAGAGAGAGACATTTGAGAGAAGGTTCACCCCATGGAAGTGGCAGACTACTAATATCAGTCCCTGTCCTTTGACATTACATACACCGTTTAGATTTCCCGGGATACACTGACTAGCACGTGGCCGCAACGTCACATGAAAATCAGAACCTCGGATAGCGGCTTCTGCCAATGCGCAGCCATACGGCAGATATTTTTTTCCTTCGCGGATAGACTGAGGAAGGAATAATCATAGGAAAACGAGGTGACAACAACGATACAAAAAAACACATATGTGTTTCAATTAGGCTAGCATGCATTTTTATGGCAGGATCCTCTGTTTGTCCGCCCACCAAATCAATTTCGATGGAGGCACTGCTGACAGAAGCGAGTATTTATACAATGCCACGTAAAATAGCGTTTTATTGTTGTTGAATGGACGTAATTAGTTATTGGTAGTAAACGAACCCGTTATTTGGTGGCAAAGTTGATCTGGCATGGCGATGTAATCGGTTTGCTTCGTTCCCATGCTCTGGGGGGTTATTCCCTGGCATCTCTGTTCTTCCTGGTGTGTGTTCTGCAGGAGTCGCTGCAGGAAGAACAAAAAACAGCATGGAATTTCAATGGCAAAGGGATGTGTGTTCTTCTACAGGTTTTTGGTGTCTCGTCCTATCCTGTTTAAAATGCGAACACGTTGGATAGTGAAGTGGCTCTCGGACTTATGTGGAGAGGGAACCGTATGGGACATATTCTCTATCTATCAGCCAGAAAAAAAACAGTGAGGAAACAGGGGAAGAGAAAAATACGGTGTTCTGAAGTCTAGCATGCCATTGAGGGACAAACAAAAGAGATGGTTGTCAACTGGCCTTTTTTTGTACGGACTAAACAGATGAAAGCAACACCCAAAAATGACTCAGTGGAATTACTGATGACATAGCGACATCTGTTTTTTAATAACATTGTATATTATCCCTGAGCCTTCAACGCTACCCGCTCCACTCTATCTTGCTCCCTCTCAGCTTGCGATAGAATTTTCTTTCAGAACCTTGGACAGCTCCCGTTAAACGCAAGCTTTGCCATTGTGCCATAAGTGACTGGATCGAAAATGTACATGAGGGGATTCAGTTTGATCCGATTGCTGTTTGGTTATGCTCATCGCTCACACTGAAAGCTATCGGGAATTGTTGTATCGGCATCCGTTGAATCCCAAAAGAAACTGCCCATCCATGAAAAACTTCCGCATTGTCTATCGGCTACACATGGTAACAGAGAAAATGTAACAAGGAGTGATACAATCTATTTACATTGTAATATTTTAAATTCCGTTGACCAATATATTTTGGTCGGCAGTCATGCTTTTTATAGAAACCTCTGATATTTTTGTTTTGATAGTATAGCCCATAGCTAGAGAAGGCTATTTGAACCAAATAGGTTTGCACTTTGTAATAATAATAGGCTACTTACAAAGCCCATTTTGGCTCTCAAATCGTGCATAAGAAATGCCTGATTTATACAACTCAATTTATTGATACCTTCTATTTCACCCTACAGCCGCATTTTGCCTATGTGGGCTAGTTCATGATGTTAAAGTACCGGATCCGTATGTTTTTCAATGAACTGAAAGTGCTGGTTTTGATGCGGTCTGGCTTAAGACGGGGGACCGATTCTGACACAAACCCAGACAGGCGAACAAGCAGCATGCGAGGGCTCGGGGTAGGAGGCTGCGGGTGGCCACCCTTCGACTGCTCTACCCGGGACGACGAAGAAGAATACTATGGCACCAATCCCCGGCCGCGGAGCCTGGCATTCGAGGAGAAGAATGCGAAGCTCCAAGCGAGCCTGGACACTGTATCGCTCACAAGCAGCTTGGACAGTGGCATGCGCTCGCCGCAGTGCCGAATCTGCTTCCAGGGCCCCGAACAGGTAGGCTTTCCTGTCCTTCACCTATCTGTCCAAGTCTAGGCTACAGTTCCCTAGGCCCCTGTTGGTTACCTATCGTCTCCCCATTGTTTCCAGGGATATGCCTGTAAGTCCCTTCAAGGCTTCAAAGTTGGTTCTTCACATGTATTTCAGGTCTATACATAAGCCCATACTGCAGGGAAGCTCAGGTATCACCGTATGGGCTAAGGAAAACAAGCATGTCTTTGATCAGGGCAAATACCAAACTTTTCTACAATAGATAAAGTCAACCTTTGTCTCCAAAGACCCCATAAGAGATACATTGGCTCCATGCAGACTGTTACGTTCTCCTGGAATCCAGAATAACTAATGCTGATACAAAGCTTTTAACTAAAACTTTGTTGACATGTTTCTGCATCCTCATGTTCCCGCTGCAGCCCAAACAGACAGTGATACAGCTTCCTCCCATTGAGGAGCATAAGCAGGGTTTCCTTCAGTAACAGCTCCAGTTAAATTTAAGCTCTGCAATTGTGACCCCATTAGGGTGCCACAAGTTTGGTTTCATGAAGCAACTCATGAAACATCAAATCTGGAAATGTCTCCAATGGGTCAAACTTTCACAAAGTGTTATAGAGAATTTACATCATGGACGGCTATCAGTGCTGTGCCAATATTAAACATTATTGTATTGTTATCCTGTTTGAGGGACAGTTTTCAATAGACAGCACATTTTTTTTCAAAATAGTTGTTCGTATTTGGTTCCATACATTGTTCCATACACATATTGTTCCATACATACAGTACATGCAGTACCTGTCAAAGGTTTGTACACACTTACTCTTTCCAGGGTTTTTATTTATTTTTATTATTTTCTACATTGTAGAATAATATTGAAGACATCAAAACTATGAAATAACACATAATAATCATGTAGTAACCAAAAAAGTGTTAAACAAATCTAAATATATTTTATGTTTTCAATTCTTCAAAGTAGCCAACCTTTACCTTGATGGCAGATTTGCACACTCTTGGCATTCTCTCAACTAGCTTAATGAGGTAGTCACCTGGAATGCATTTAAATTAACAGCTGTGCCTTGTTAAAAGGTCATTTGTGGAATTTATTTGCTTCTTAATACGTTTCAGACAATAATTTGTGTTGAGACAAGGTAAGGGTGGTATACAGAAGATAGCCCTATTTGGTAAACAACAAAGTCCATATTATGGCAAGAACAGATCAAATAAGCAAAGAGAAATGACAGTCCATCATTACCTTAAGATTTGAAGCTCACTCAATCCGGAAAATGTCAAGACCTTTTTAAAGTTTCTTCAAGTGCAGTCTCAAAAACCATCAAGCTCTTGAATGAAACTTTCTCTCATGAGGACCGCCACAGGTCAGGAAGACCCAGAGTTACCTCTGCTGTAGAGGATAGGTTCATTAGAGTTACCTCTGCTGTAGAGGATAGGTTCATTAGAGTTACCTCTGCTGCAGAGGATAGGTTCATTAGAGTTACCTCTGCTGCAGAGGATAGGTTCATTAGAGTTACCTCTGTTGTAGAGGATAGGTTCATTAGAGTTACCTCTGCTGTAGAGGATAGGTTCATTAGAGTTACCTCTGCTGTAGAGGATAGGTTCATTAGAGTTACCTCTGCTGCAGAGGATAGGTTCATTAGAGTTACCTCTGCTGTAGAGGATAGGTTCATTAGAGTTACCTCTGCTGCAGAGGATAAGTCCATCAGAGTTACCAGCCTCAGAAATTGCAGCCCAAATAAATGCTTCACAGTGTTCAACTAACAGACACATCTCAATATTAACTGTTCAGAGGAGACAATGTGAATCAGGCCATGGTCGAAATGCTGCAAAGAAACCACTACTAAAGGACACCAATATGAAGAAAAGACTTGCTTGGGCCAAGAAACACGAGCAATGGACATTAGATTAGTGGAAATCTGTCCTTTGGTCTAATGAGTCCAAATTTGAGATTTTTGGTTCCAACCGTTGTGTCTTTGTGAGACGCAGAGTAAGTGAACGGATGATCTCCGCATGAGTGATTCCCACCATGAAGCATGGAGGAGGAGGTGTGATGGTGTGGGGGTGCTTTGCTGGTGACACTGTCAGTGATTTATTTATAATTCAAGGCCCACTTTACCAGCATGGCTACCACAGCATTCTACAGCGATATGCCATCCCATCTGGTTTGGGCTTAGTGGGACTATCATTTGTTTTTCAACAGGACAATGACCCAACACACCTCCAGGCTGTGTAAGGGCTATTTAACCAAGAAAGAGAGTGATGGAGTGCTGCGTCAGATGACCTGGCCTCCACAATCACCTGACCTCAACCCAATTGAGATGGTTTGGGATGAGTTGGAACGCATGAAGTGAAGGAAAATCAGCCACCAAGTGCTCAGCATATGTGGGAACTCCTTCAGGACTGTTGGGAAAGCATTCCAGGTGAAGCTGGTTGAGAGAATACCAAGAGTGTGCAAAGCTGTCATCAAGACAAAGAGTGGCTACTTTGAAGAATCTCAAAAATAAAATATATTTAGATTTGTTTAACACTTTTTTGGTTAGTACATGATTCCATATGCGTTATTTCATAATGTTGATGTCTTCACTATTATTCTACAACTTAGAAAATAGTTTTACATTTTTTTTAAAAACCCTTGAATGAGTCCAAACTTTTGACTGGTACTGTGAATACATACATACTGTACATAAATACATACATGTTGTTTTATATATTGTGCCAATGCAGATCTTTTCAGGTTAAAACAGGCAGTGGTTCCACCACCAAGAAGCAGATAAAGATTAATACTGTAGCTATATAACAAGTAGTGTAAGACACTATGAAGAAAACAATTGCTTTAATATTTATTGCTCAGAATTTTAAACAAGGAACCTGTAGGCCTAAGTGTACAAACATAGATTTTATTTTACATAGTTTGCATATATAGCACAGGAGGTTGTTGGCACCTTAATTGGTGAGGACGGGCTCGTTGTAATGGCTGGAGCGGAATTAGTGGAATGGTATCAAATACATCAAACACATGGTCCTCCTCTCAGCAGCCTCCACTGATAAATAGAGATGGATAATGCTAGCTAACTCCTGTGAATACCTCCTGTGCATACCTCCTGTGCATACCTCCTGTGCATACCTCCTGTGCATACCTCCTGTGCATACCTCCTGTGCATACCCGGATATCTCAGAGGCCTTTTCGTGTGTCATGTTGCAGATAACATGGGTAGAGCAGAAGTGCTTTCAATAATAATCGGATTGTTATGATTTGATTCCCTGTCAGTCTGAACCTGACACTACTGTGTGTCAGCTAACCCACTGGGCACAGACATCATTTCATTGTCTAGTTTTGTGTTACATTTGGTTTAGTTATCAACAAACATGAATTTACATGAAATCAACAAAAAATGTCACCATGTCATTGGATTTAGGTTAAAAGTTAGTTGAATTTTTTAAAAATTCTCTTACCCAGTGGGAAGGTCCTGTGACTTCATCACAGGCAGAAAGGAAAACACAAATAACGTCAAAAGAAGTGTAACAACATGTGAGGGACCAACGATGACAATAGGACATCCATCAGATTGAATACAGTAGGACATACAGTAGATACATTGAAATACAGTAGTAAAGTGCATCATGGGGTAATGCATTTAATGACATTTGCCCATTTATCATGACATCGAATCACAACTAATCAACAAAGATTCTTGTCTGTGCAAAATATTTGAAACATTGGCAAGAAACACATACAAAAACAACCCTTAAAAGTCTATTAGTGATTGTAAAAAATGTATTTTTCTCAACCAAATACTTTTCCTGTATACTTGAGTGAATGAAATTAAAATACGTTTTGTCAGAATGATTTGACTATTTGTTTGTTAGAAGCAACAACAAAAAGGCCTGAGCTAATTCTCCCTGTAAGCGAGCCTTGGGCTGTAATATTATAGATAGAAACAGTCTCTGTTGCAGCACCATGTCCCATGATATAAGCATCCACTGAGGGAATCAAATGAGACAGAACCCCTGAATACTTTTAATTAGCCTTGGTGGTGTCCTTTGAAAGGAGGCACGTGGATCCATTGATAGAACGGAAATGACAACATTGTGTGGAGTTGATTTATAGGAGTGTCGTGATGGGGACTTAGTGTGCAGGAGAATAAGAGAGATGAAGAGAGGACTGTGGAGTCTGCAGAAACCCTGTAGCTAGGGGTATAGTGCCCTAACCTTATCACAAATCTACATACAGTGTATTATTCCACCGCTGCACTGGGGAATGATAATCCTTTCAAACCTCTAACTGTACATGTATATTAAATGGGTAAAATGTTCTCATTAGTTGAAAGACCGCAGATAAAGAAAAGCTTAGTGAGGGGGTTTCAAATGGGAGGTCTTTCAAAACATGTTCTCATCTAGGATAAGAGACTCCTCGTCTCTTATCCTAGATGAGAACATGTTTTGAAAGTGTAGCAAGTATAGTTCTAAGAACATCCTTGAAACAGCTGGCTATAGCTCTATGTTATTTGCAGTGAAGTGGTGGTGGTGGTGGTGCACGTGTATGGACCCAGGCTCTGCTGGTTGGAAAGGGCTGATGTGTAAGGCATTGGACTGCAGGCAGAGTCTGACATTCATCCAACATCACTGGAGAGACATGCTCATGGAACCTATAGTGCCCACAGTGGATTGTCAAGATGGACAACTCCCACATGCAATCCCATGGTTTTAGCTGAAACTCATACCATGAAGATTGTACTCACTCCACCATTTGTCTTCCTACACATTATTCTATATACCTGTGTATTAGTTCTCTAAATAGAAACGATACAGAAAGTGGTCATTACCATATGGGTGGAAGAATCTGATCACCTTGTGCATGAATAAATATATGCTGTTTTTTTTCACACTGGTCTAGTCAGAGAGGAATATTGTAAATCATGTCCCCGTCTGGTGTTTCTGGAGCAGTAGTAACTCTGGAATTATGCACATGTCAAAATATGTGTGTGTGCGTGTGTACGTGTGTGTTTGTGTGCGAGTGTGTGCCAGTGTGTGAATGCATGTGTGAGAGTGTGTGTGTGTGCGTCTCATTTATATGGTACATCCCAAATTATATGGACCAGGGCGAGAGCAAGATCATAAAGTAGAGATGATAAGAGATGGAGAAAGAGAATGGGGGAGGGGAAATATACAAAAGGGCTTCAGAGAAAAGGGGGGAGAGAGATGGAGACAGTAAGGTAGAATAGTACCGTGGGGAAAGAACAATAGAATGGGGGAAAAGGTGATGAAAATAAAATAAAATTTTAGGCATTCTCTTATCTCTTTAAACCACATGGTTAATTGAGAACCTACATTTTTTACATTTGCCTTTGCAGCTTTTGTCATGATGATTCTGTGTAAGCTATTCACAAAGACTACTCTTTGGCTTTGATATTGTTACAATATGACATTTCCATGCATCAGCCCATTCTATAGCTAGGTTATATTCAACTTGATAAACACTTGAATGCCAGTTATTTTTTCAATTCAGGAAGTAAACTAGAATTCCAATTCCATTTCCAAATGTTTCTCATTGAAAGCCATTGAGGGAACAAGCAGAGTATTTGGAAGCGCACAACATTAATCACATACAATACCACTACAACAACTATATCACTCCTCTATAAGAGTTTCTCTAGTACAGTCCCAGAAAAAAGAGTGATATGTAGCACCATTTGTCCCTGCAGGAGAACCCTGTGAAAATAGGCTCCAGATAGAACCCTTTTCAGGTCAGATAGAAGCCCTTTGAGTTCCAAATTGAACCTGGGTTCCAAATACAGATGTAGGATCTTATTTTGAGGCAGTTTGCCACAGCAGGAAAATTACCCTGCAGCAACAGGAAATGTGAATAGTATATGGATTATAATTAATGGATATTTTTGTAGGGTTTGATAAAAAAAATTGTTAGGGCAAATCAAGTTTGACATTTCAAAAGTGGAAATTGCAAACTTTAGAAGCCTAAACCAAAAGTTTGCATTTCTCAGCAACAGAAGAGTGACATCTGTAGAGCCATTTAAAGGGTGCTATTTAGAACCAGAAATAGTTCTATCTGATCTAAATTATTCTGTAGGGGAATCTTTTTGTAAAGGGTTCCTCTATAGCAGGGGTGGGCAGCTCCAGTCCTCGAGGGCCTGATTGATGTCACACTTTTTCTCCATCCCTAGCAAACACAGCTGATTAATCAAATTACATTCTGAACTGAAGATCATGATTAGGTGATTATTGGAGTCAGGTGTGTTAGCTGGGGCAAAACTGTGACACCAATCAGGCCCTCGAGGACTGGAATTGCCCACCCGTGCCTTATAGGGACAAATGGTGCCATTCAGAACTATTTTTTTTCTGAGAATGTAGTCTATTCTCTCCTCTGTCTCTTTATCGATTTCTCAGGTTAAGTGTCTCAACAGATGATGGCCCAGCCTCCCTGGCGTTTGCCATTTACCTTCGACAAACACAACTAGCCACCTCATCAGGTGGTATCAAATATTCATGCTCATTAGCAGGCCACCCCCCAGTGATGGGGGTGACTCCCTGTTGACACTGTCAACCTGAGACGGAGAGATGGACATGCTGTGTCACTGTGCATCAACCTGGCCTGGGCCTGTATTCACAAAGTGTCTCAGAGTAGGAGTGCTGATCTAGGATCAGGTCTACCCTGTCCACATAATCTTATTCATTATGATCATAAAGGAAAACTCCCTCCTGCTCTGAAACTCTTTCTGAATACAGGCCCTGATGTGTGTCATGTCATGTAAACTGTCTGTCTCAGCCTCTCACATTCTGTACCTTTATTGCTTTCTCTGTGTATTGTTTTTCTTGTATCTGTCATTTCTATCTTTCCCCATAGTTCTACAATTGTTGCTTCTGTTCTTCCATGTTCCATACTCCAAGCTTCCAAGGCTGTTGTGTGCTATTATACCTGGCCTATAAGTACATTTCCTTGGTTACTAAAAATATGTTGTTGGCATGAAGGTTATGTCATGCCTTGTTCCATCAATAACCATTGATTAATGATAATATTATCACCTAGGGCCATATGTATCAAGCGTCTCAGAGTAGGAGTGGATTCAGGTAAATGTTTTCCTTTTTTATCACAATGAATAGGATTACATGGACAGCGAGAACCTGATCCTAGATGAGCACTCCTACTCTGAGACACTATATAGACATGGCCCCTTATCTGCCTATCTATAGCTTCCAAATTATAAAGACATCCTCCGCATTTCATAGTCATGAGATTATCACTCCAGCTCACAACATTGCGTCAGGCTTATATCAATATCAACAGGCGACACCATTGAATTCATGAAGACATCACTGTTACACCGATCTCCTGGTATCTTTCAATCATAATGTCATCATTGGTCCACCTGTCTCTCCATAACATCACATTAACAAAGACCATTGGTTCACCTAGCTGTCCACTTTATTTGATTCATTAAGGCATTATGCCCAAGGAGCAGATTCACGTACCCTTGACTTACCCCGTTTAATGTTGCTGGTGCTTTTTTGCCCCAGTCCCTTCCGTCCTTGCCAGCTGAACCATCAACTCGCGTGGATATTTACATGCCCCGAAACAAATCATATTTATATAACGTTGTTGTGATGGGCACTCTGTGCGTGTTTTGGGATGGGAATCAAGTTTGGTCCCACCCATGCCCCACACCCACCCATCCCCTACACGCACCCAAGCCCCACACGGCCACTCCCTTCCCTAACCCCATATTCTTTATCCGCCAAAACATCATAGGGACAGAAAGGCAAAGATACATACTGTCACGTTCTGACCTTAGTTCTTTTGTTATATCTTTGTTTTAGTATGGTCTGGGCGTGAGTTGGGTGGGTTGTCTATGTTCTTTTTTCTATGATTTGGGATTTCTGTGTTTGGCCTGGTATGGTTCTCAATTAGAGGCAACTGTCAATCGTTGTCCCTGATTGAGAACCATGCCTGGTTTCACTTTTGAGTTGTGGGTGCTTATTTCCTGTTTAGTGTGTTTGTCTTTCACGTAACGGGACTGTTAATTTGTTATTATTGTTTTGTTCAGTGTTCTAGTACGTCATTAAAAGCTGTGAACACTTACCACGCTGCGCATTGGTCCTCCTCTCTTTCTCCCAATGATGAACGTTACACATACAGTACAATCCAGCTAACAATAGTTGGTTCTCAGAATGTTCATAGGTATTTCTATAATAGATTTGTATCTGCGTATTCAAAGAATGATCATGCCATGAATAGGTCAGAAACGTTTTCATAACTCTGTGGAGACATTCTTTGAAAATGTCATTAGCATATGAAGATAATGTTTTCTATTGACCATGTCTGTGAGCATTAGATGCTTGCTGAGAATATTACTTGATTGACGATGAATTCACTGTTGCTCAATTACTACACCCAGACATCTTACTTTATTCTTACTGAACCCCAAGACTGCGATACACTTGCTTTCAGGTTTGAAATACAATAACATTTTCACAGAATGAACAACAAGGAGACCAATAACTCTATTCAATGCAGAGAACAAAATATGTGCAATAGGGGTGAGAGAAATTAGTCATACTATTTTGGATTACTTAGAGGATTGATCACAGTGGAAAAAACTCCCTCTGTGATGTCACTACTATTGAATGAAGGCGCTGACCAGCACTGACAGACTGATTACTCCACATTAAATACGGCCATGAAAAATTGACCACATTAAAGATCAAGTGTGTTTTGCAAGTGTGCGTAATGGTAGGGTTTTCATGGCACAAGCCATTGGCTTTCAGGATGGCCATGCCACGCTGACAAACAGGCAGTGAGCTGACTCACCGTCCACCCCTTCCTCCATCCTCCTCCCTCCCTTCATCCGTCCTCCCCTCCGCCTCTCTCTCCTCTCTTCTCCTCTCCCTCTCTACAGCAGCCCTGTGGCTATCTGGAACACACAGAGAGAGAGTGAGAGAGAGAGAGAGAGAAAGAGACTGCAAAGACAGAGCTTTAACTAAACTCACAATAACATGGGCTTGCCAGAGAGAGGAGAGGAGACATAAGAAGTGAGAGACGGAGAGAGAGGGGGAGAACAAGAGAGAGAGAGAGAAAGGTAGCGGGAGAAAGGGAAACAATGAGAGAGGGAAACAGGAAAGCGAAAGGAGAGAAAGAGAGTGAGGGGGGAGAAGGAAAGGGGGATGGGAAGATAAAGCTGTTTGCACTTTAGGCATTTAGAAAAGAGCAGGAAAACGAATGGGAATCATTATCGCTGTGGTAATGAGAGCATTTACAAAAACATACAGGCTTATTCCAACACACTCCTCTGGTAGCCACTGTCTTTTCATTCATTATCCCTGTTACATTTAGCTGTAATCCTCACAGCCAGCCCTTACCATTACACTCCATCTCCGTTTTTCTTTATCCCTCTCCTGCCCCATGTCTGCTTTCTCAAACCCAGACAAATGACAACAGCAACAACAACAACAACGATTGTACACAGTATGATGATCAGAATTGTGCTCCAAACCTATCTAGACTTTCACTGCTACGAATACTGATTTTATTTTTGAAGATATATCCTGTGAGTCTGTTTTTAGAAATGGTGTCAATGATTTTCATTTAATATACCGTTAGGGTAGTTCGGCGGGAATCTGGATTAGCAGCAATGCCATTCTCTCTCAAATCATGTTCCACTAGTACACATTCTTTAAATCAATACATTCTTGGCATTCTTATTTACATTTTTGAAAAGATTTTCTGGAATGGTGCCAATCATTTCCAATTAATGTGGGGGCTATATCTGGATGAGCAATGTCATCCTCTCCCAAATCATGTAAAACTATACATTCTCTCCCATGAACATCCGTGATTATCAATCATGAGCTAAGATCATTCTCAGCATTTAACAATTTCCTTTCATGTTCTGTGCTTGTGTACAGTAACCATAATGCAAACTTTAATGCCCCCGTCACTTATCCATTGACATTTATATGCCTCTTACTGTATACACCTGCTTCCATCACACAACATGGCACTTAACCTTTATGTACAATCCCTGTACTCAATTTTGTAATGTGTTGTAGTGGGCTATCCTGGCGAATGTATACCATCTTATTACCATGGAAATGCTTGTCCTTTTCCATCCTCCATCCTTCCTCTACCACAGTGAATAATGTCCGGCACTTGATGGCAGGACATAATGGAATGGAATCAATTATCTGACCCTGACCTCTCACCTCAGCCAGTTGCTATATGACATCACAATTTTAGAAAGCGATCCAGGGATATCAAGTTGTAGGTGTACTCATGCGTGTCTCAGATGACAGATGGATTGGCAGAGGCTGTACAAACAACACCCTTATTCAGTGGGACAAATAAAGAGAAAACCCTGTGTACAACAGTGCGTCTAGAAGTCCAGGTGCTGGTTTTGGCAGGAACAACTAGTATTCCAAAACAAGTGTAAAAATCCCACATGTTTTAGAACATCCGTGTCAGCTTCACCAACCATTCAGTGCTTACCCAGCTAAAAACGAACATTCCCACAACTTTAGAGAACGTTCCCTTTAGGTTTCATTAGGTCATTAACTAACGTTTTCAGAGGAATGTTCCTGTGATGTGCAAGGAATGTTTCCAAGAGACCATTCCCTTAATGTCAAATAGAACTTACCCAAAACGTGGTTACAATTTCTCAGAACTTAAGATATTAATGTTATAAACACGTTTCATAGGAAGATTGTAAGAACATTCATGTGTCCAGTTTTCTGTGGGCTAGGAGAATATTCCCCTAACGTCCCACCTGTCACGTTCTGACCTGTATTTCCTTTGTTTTGTATTTATTTAGTATGGTCAGGGCGTGAGTTGGGTGGGCAGTCTATGTTTGTTTTTCTATGTTTGGGGTTATTTCTATGTTTCGGCCTAGTATGGTTCTCAATCAGAGGCAGGTGTCATTAGTTGTCTCTGATTGAGAATCATACTTAGGTAGCCTGGGTTTCACTGTGTGTTTGTGGGTGATTGTTCCTGTCTCTGTGTTTTGCACCAGACAGGGCTGTTTTGGGGTTTCCACATTTGTTGTTTTGTAGTGTTCGTGTTTATCCTTTTTGTTATTAAACATGAATCAATATAATCACGCTGCTTTTTGGTCTGCCTCTACTTCACCACAAGAAAACCCTTACACCACCAAATATACACAGAACATGGTTGGCATGTTATCAGAATACAGTGCCTTGCGAAAGTATTCGGCCCCCTTGAACTTTGCGACCTTTTGCCACATTTCAGGCTTCAAACATAAAGATATAAAACTGTATTTTTTTGTGAAGAATCAACAACAAGTGGGACACAATCATGAAGTGGAACGACATTTATTGGATATTTCAAACTTTTTTAACAAATCAAAAACTGAAAAATTGGGCGTGCAAAGTTATTCAGCCTCTTTACTTTCAGTGCAGCAAACTCTCTCCAGAAGTTCAGTGAGGATCTCTGAATGATCCAATGTTGACCTAAATGACTAATGATGATAAATACAATCCACCTGTGTGTAATCAAGTCTCCGTATAAATGCACCTGCACTGTGATAGTCTCAGAGGTCCGTTAAAAGCGCAGAGAGCATCATGAAGAACAAGGAACACACCAGGCAGGTCCGAGATACTGTTGTGAAGAAGTTTAAAGCCGGATTTGGATACAAAAAGATTTCCCAAGCTTTAAACATCCCAAGGAGCACTGTGCAAGCGATAATATTGAAATGGAAGGAGTATCAGACCACTGCAAATCTACCAAGACCTGGCCGTCCCTCTAAACTTTCAGCTCATACAAGGAGAAGACTGATCAGAGATGCAGCCAAGAGGCCCATGATCACTCTGGATGAACTGCAGAGATCTACAGCTGAGGTGGGAGACTCTGTCCATAGGACAACAATCAGTCGTATATTGCACAAATCTGGCCTTTATGGAAGAGTGGCAAGAAGAAAGCCATTTCTTAAAGATATCCATAAAAAGTGTTGTTTAAAGTTTGCCACAAGCCACCTGGGAGACACACCAAACATGTGGAAGAAGGTGCTCTGGTCAGATGAAACCAAAATTGAACTTTTTGGCAACAATGCAAAACGTTATGTTTGGCGTAAAAGCAACACAGCTGAACACACCATCCCCACTGTCAAACATGGTGGTGGCAGCATCATGGTTTGGGCCTGCTTTTCTTCAGCAGGGACAGGGAAGATGGTTAAAATTGATGGGAAGATGGATGGAGCCAAATACAGAACCATTCTGGAAGAAAACCTGATGGAGTCTGCAAAAGACCTGAGACTGGGACGGAGATTTGTCTTCCAACAAGACAATGATCCAAAACATAAAGCAAAATCTACAATGGAATGGTTCAAAAATAAACATATCCAGGTGTTAGAATGGCCAAGTCAAAGTCCAGACCTGAATCCAATCGAGAATCTGTGGAAAGAACTGAAAACTGCTGTTCACAAATGCTCTCCATCCAACCTCACTGAGCTCGAGCTGTTTTGCAAGGAGGAATGGGAAAAAATGTCAGTCTCTCGATGTGCAAAACTGATAGAGACATACCCCAAGCGACTTACAGCTGTAATCGCAGCAAAAGGTGGCGCTACAAAGTATTAACTTAAGGGGGCTGAATAATTTTGCACGCCCAATTTTTCAGTTTTTGATTTGTTAAAAAAGTTTGAAATATCCAATAAATGTCGTTCCACTTCATGATTGTGTCCCACTTGTTGTTGATTCTTCACAAAAAAATACAGTTTTATATCTTTATGTTTGAAGCCTGAAATGTGGCAAAAGGTCGCAAAGTTCAAGGGGGCCGAATACTTTCGCAAGGCACTGTATAAAATAAGGTTTTAGAAACATTTCAAATCAAATGTTATTGATCACATACACATGGTTAGCAGATGTTAATGCGAGTGTAGCGAAATGCTTGTGCTTCTAGTTCCGACCATGCAGTAATATCTAAAGTAATTTAACAATTCCCCAACAACTACCTAATACACACAAATCTAAAGGGATGGACAAAGAATATGCACATATAAATATATGGATGAGCGATGCCCGAGTGGCATAGGCAAAGTGCAATAGATGGTATATGGTACAGTATATACATACAGTGGGGCAAAAAAGTATTTAGTCAGCCACCAATTGTGCAAGTTCTCCCACTTAAGATGAGAGAGGCCTGTAATTTTCATCATAGGTATACTTCAACTTGCTATGCACATAAATAACATGCTGTACTCAACTACCTAGTGTTATCTTTTATGGCAGCAGACCACAGACATTTCTTGTAAATGCCTACAGACAGCTGTCAGCGGGGCTTTCCATGGTACCGTTACGCGCTCGCTCTAGTCTTCTCATTAAACTAGTGAATAGTCTTCTCTCTATAAGACTGTGGGTACCTTTTTATGCATTCCTCACCTTGATTTTCTTTTTACACAGATTCATTTAAATTGATTTACTGAAATCAGTTGCCGTCCCTCAATTGTTCGTGGATGATGTGACTCCTCCTGGGCAGATCACAGTAAGAGTCTGGTCTGGGCGGGTCCTCGTCCTCTTTTGGTCAGACAGGAATTTCCTCCATGCGTCATAAAATGTGACACCAGTTTTCCTCGCAGACCCCCACTGGAAAGCTCCGCAGGCAGAATCAATCATGCTGTTCGTTGACGCCAAATTGACTCAATGTCAATTTTTCTCTTTATATTTATTTCTTAGCTTGAAAAAGTGGTAGAATTTGCTAAATAATTTACCCTAAAATGACTCTTGATGGCTATTTCTCAAAAGTTTCCGACAGCATGCCAAGCAGAACTACTAAGAACTAGACCAAAACCATTGCTGATCCAGGCACAATGGATCTAGTGATCCAAAAGATGACTGATAACATTACTAAAGTGATCGATGTCAAGATATGAATGGGCTTAGAAGCAATAACAGGCCATTCAGCCAAACTACAGAAGGTTGACAAGCATGTTGATGAGGCAGAAGGAAGAATTGCTACTGTGGAAACTTCAACTACACCAATGGACACTAAGATAAAGACACTTGAGAAACAGGTGCATGAAATGGCGGAGCACATTGATGACCTGGATAATTGAGGACGGAGATGCAATATCTGTGTGGTGGGTTTCCTGGAAATTAACGAAGGGACACGCTCAGTTAAATTCTTTGAGGAAAGGATTCCTTGGTGCTGAATCTGATGGTATTCAGCACACAGGACCAAGGGTCTCATTCTTCAAAGACTACTCCACGGTGGTTGTACGAAGGCGTTTGATGAGGTGAAGAACCAACTCGAGAGAATGAAGATAGACTACTCACTTCTGTACCGCGCCACATTGTAGATTATGGTCAACAGAACGCCTAAGAAGCTTTACACACCGGAAAAGGCTGCTGCGTTTATTGACTCTCTCGGGTAAATAACTTTATGCTGCGGCTTTGCAGCATTGGATAACTTCACTCAAGTCTGGTCATGAAGCAGTGATGTGAGTTCTCAAGTGCTCTTGTTCAGTAACATTATTTGTATTATTTTTATTGCTACAGTAACTGCCATCATAGCTCAGACTGAGATCTGTGTGAATCTACAGGGCCTTCAGAAAGTATTCAGACCCCTTGACTTTTTCCACATTTTGTTACGTTACAGCCTTATTCTAAAATGGATTAAATAAATCCTCAGCAATCTACACAGAATAACCCATAATGACAAAGGGAAAACACGTTTTTTAAAATGTTTACAAATTCATAAAAATAAAAAAACTTAAATACCTTATTTACATAAGTATTCAGACCCTTTGCTAGGAGACTTGAAATTGACCTCCTTGAGATTGTCTGCAGCATTGAAGATCCCCAAGAACACAGTGGTCTCCATCATTCTTAAATTAAAGAAGTTTGGAACCACCAAGACTCTTCCTAGAGCTGGCCACCCAGGCAAACTGAGCAATCGGGGGAGAAAGGCCTTGGTCAGGGAGGTGACTAAGAACCTGATCGTCACTCTGACAGAGCTCCAGAGTTCCTCTGTGGAGATGGGAGAACCTTCATAAAGGACAACCATCTCTGAAGCACTCCACCAATCAGGTCTTTATGGTAGAGTGGCCAGACGGAAACCACTCCTCCGTAAATTAAAACCTGCTCCAGAGTGCTAAGGACCTCAGACTGGGGCTTAGATTCACCTTCCAATAGGACAACGACCCTAAGCACACGGCCAAGACAACACAGGAGTGCTTTGGGAATAAGTCTCTGAATGTCCTTGAGTGGGCCAGCCAGAGCCTGGACTTGAACCCAGTCGAACATCTTTGAAGAGACCTGAAATAACTGTGCAGCAACGCTCCCCATCCAACCTGACAGAGCTTGATGATGGAACAAAAAAAAAGAAACAAAAACACGTTTTTTTATTTGAATTATCTTTTGCCAGATCTAATGTGTTATATTCTCCAACATTAATTTCACATTTCCACAAACTTCAAAGTGTTTCTTTCAAATGGTATCAATAATATGCATATCCTTACTTAAGGTCCTGAGCTACAGGCAGTTAGATTTGGGTATGTCATTTTAGGCGAAAATTGAATAAAAGGGTCAGATCCTTAAGTTAAGAAATCATTTTTTGAAACATGAGTTTGGCAAGTTTGTGGCCCCAGACTCATGCGATGGTGCCTGGAGAGCAGGCCAGCAGCAGAGAATATCCTCTCCACACTTGCAGAGCCACTGGGGATGCTTAACACCCGTTTGGCCACTCTTGCTAGGCTGGGCAGAGATGCATAGTTCTTTTTTTTTAAAATTCTATAGGTAGGCCTAAATGTTTTTAGGCAAAATAACCCAATCAAAATGGAAAGCTCCTTGAACGTAGGAATATGTCTAGCCTACTGGGCTATAATCAATTATGGCCTATTGAGCAGCGCTCAACGTTGGACTCTCTCCTAACACAGGATGCTGACAAGAAAATAAGATTTGTCAAAAGCTTTATGAACATGGCGATAAACCAGGAAGATATTTGGCATGCCTAGCTAAAAAGAAAGTAGACTCCCATTCAATTGTTACTATTACTGATTCTGATGGCAACCATTTATATTAAAATAAATGGATAAATTAGTAATTTAAGAAATGTTTTGCAAATCTTTATGCCTCAGAACTGACAAATGATGCACCCAAACTAATGCAGGACTTATTTTCTAAGATTGAGCTCCCTACTATTTCTGAAGAACAGAGCTCTCTCCTCAATGCCCTTATTTCCAAGGTAGAATTCATGTTTGCAATTGAGAATCTGCAAAAAATATATTTTTTAAAAATGTATCCTTCTTTAACTAAGTCAGTTAGTTAGTTGAGAACAAATTCTTATTTTCAGTAAGATTGTTTTCAATAACAGCCTAGGAACAGTGGTTTAACTGCCTCTTTCAGGGGCAGAACAACAGATTTTTACCTTGGGGATTTGATCATGCAACCTTTCAGTTACTAGTCCAATGCTCTAACCACCTGCTGCCCCAAAATGGCAGGGCACCAGGACCAGACAGGTTTTGTAGTGAGTTCTATAAGGAGTTCCATGGCCTGATCCTTGATCCAACTCTGAGGGAAACTAACATATCACTTATTCTCAAAAGTTGTTCCTCGTACAGACCTATTGCCCTTCTGAACGTGGATAGAAAATTGCTATCTAAAATCCTTGCTGCACGACGAGAGGACTTATTGCCACTAATTGTGAAAGGGGACCAAAGTGGCTTCGTTAAGGGAAATAACATCAGGCGGCTTCTTAATGTTATTCAAGTTCTTAATGTTATTCAAACCTATCAACGAAGTGTTGTGGATGGTCTTGTGCTCTCCGTAGATGCTGAAAAAGCATTTGACCGTGTGGAGTGGTCTTACCTATTCTTTGCACTGACTAAATTTAGTCTAGGTGACAACTTTATAGAATGTGTTTAGGTTTTATATGATGACCCTCCGGCTGATGTCCTTACTAATGGGCTACGGTCAAATAGCTTCTCCACACACAGAGGTACTAGACAGGGCTGTCTTTTGTCCCCTCTCCTATTTGCGCTCGCTGGCCGAGGCCATCAGAGTAACGCACGCTATATAGGGTCTGCTCATTGGTGACGTTCATCATAAAATAAGCTTGTATGCTGATGATGTTTTGATATTCATCTCTAGCCCTGAGACTTCAATTACATCTCTTGTTAATATTATTGAATTATTCAGTGTATTCCCAGGCTACAAGATTAACTAAATCAGAGGCTATGCCACTTGGTAGTTTTAGCTTTGTACCTACTACCGCTCCCCCCTTTCCTTTTAAAATGGTCTCCCTCAGGTTTAATGTATCTGGGTATTTTCGTAACTCCCAAATTCTAGCAAATGTACAAAGCCAATTTTGTTCCATTATTTGACAAAATAAGACAGAATCTGGAGTGCTGGAACTCTCTTCCGATTTCATTAGTGGGTAGAATATCCCTCTTGAAAATGAATATTTTACCTAGACTACTTTACCCAATCCAAATGATCCCAGTCTTACTTTCCAATAAGGTAATAAGATATTTAAAAGGCTGGTTAAGTTCTAGGGGACTTGGATCTGCCCAATATGAGGTTTTATCAATGGTATGCCCACTTAAGTTATGTTTCTGACTGGATTACAAGTGATGACTCCTCTATTTGGTTAGATATTAAGACTTATTTTTCAACAAAAAAAAACTTGCATAATCTTTTATTTTTCACAAGCTTCAAATCTGTAAAAGATTTCTGCAATAATCCCATCACACTTAATACACTCAAAGCATGGAGGTCAGTTCAACATTTTTTGGGAAGGTCCAAACTAACCTCTGCTCTTACCCTGATTCTTAACAACCCAGATTTTGGACCAGGATTGCTGGATGCTGGCTTTAACATTTGGTTTAATAAGGGTTTAGGCAGACAAAATAATTTATTCACTGATAAGATGTTATTGTAATTTGAGCAGATGAGAAACAGTGACTCCCAAAGCAGGACTTTTTCTGCTTTCTACAAGTCGGACATTATATTTTGAAGAGCACCACCTTGATTGGCAACCCTGATGTATCTGTCATTGAAATAATGTTTTTTTTCTTAAAAAGGAAAATGTCTGTGAGTGTATTTTATGATGTTTTAAGGTCCTTTTCTACTGTTAACACACAGGGGGTCAAGCAAGTGTGGGAGAAAGAATTGTCTGCTACTATTGACGAGGTGACGTGGGAGGACATTTGGCGATATGCAAAAACAAGATCTGTAATCGTACTAGAGCAATCCAATTAAGAATAATACACAGATTGCATAGATCCCTGAATCACAGACATGCTTTTAGCATGCTCTTCCTCTTCTCCTCAGTGTCTCAAATGTAAAACTGATACAGGCACCCTAACACATTGTTTATGGTCATGTTCCAAAGTACAAAGGTACTGGTCTAATGTTCTTCAAGAAATCCTAGGGCCGACCTAGAATTGGACCCAGTTTCTTTGCTATTAGGTCTCCCTAGTAGGCATGTTACTTCTGTGGGTAAGAGGAGGCTTTATAACATCCTTACCTTCGCAGCGAGCAAAAACATCCTCTTACAGTTGATTAGTGACAAGGTCTCTTCTATTAAAATTGGAGTAAGATAATATTTGAATGGGTTCCATTTGAATATTTGACTTGTACATTACATTCTAAAATAGACAAGTTCTACAAAGTTTGGGGACATTCTTTTATTTACCTAGAACCTGATTTATCAGCTATTATGCTGCAAGGATTTTCTAAGAATGTCTCAGGATTACACTGTATGTTCCATGTATTTCACATAATTCCTTTATTTAAAAATGTGTGTTTAATTTCTGTCTGTCTGTTAATTTAATTTTTGTTCTTTGTTATTCTTATTTTATCTTTATCTGTATCTCTTAATGTGGGAGAAAATTGTGAAATTCCAATAAAAATACTATTCCAATAATTACTGTAAAAAATGAACATGCACAATGTAATCATGTATGTCAAAATGTGTCAAATATATACGTTGAAAACACTGTATGTTAAAAACACTGTGTGTGTGTGTGTGTGTGTGTGTGTGTGTGTGTGTGTGTGTGTGTGTGTGTGTGTGTGTGTGTGTGTGTGTGTGTGTGTGTGTGTGTGTGTGTGTGTGAGTATCCCCAGTGCTTAATTTGTAAATCGGGAGGTGCCGGAACAAAAAGTGAACGTGAGAGGGCGGTGACCTCGGGAGTGCTGAGGTACCGGAACGCATGAGAAAACAAAATCACCTTTATAATAAAGCATTGCATGCATATCATCACATTTGAGTAGTTGCATAGAACATAGAGTAGAGGCACTTACAGAAGTTGCAAACATGGGGAACATTTTTATTAGCCTACGGTCCGGGAAAATGTTGGCCTTTTATAAACGCATTTCATGCAATTATACGTCATTTTACATGTCTGGAGACAATGGCAGAATCTTTTTTAATACCGCAAAAATGATTGAATTGCCAGGCTACATTGACTGACAAACTGAGAATTTGAGATCAATAAAAACAACCTTGTCTTGAATCCATCAATAGCCTAGGCCTAGCTGTGTGAAGACACACATTGTAGGACAAAATCTGTCGCCAAGAACACAGTGGCCTCCATCATTCTTAAATGGAAGAAATTTGGAACCACTAAGACTCTTCATAGAGCTGGCTGCCCGGCCAAACTGAGCAATTGGGGGTGAAGGGCCTTGGTCAGGGAGGTGACCAAGAACCCGATGGTCACTCTGACAGAGCTCCAGAGTTCCTCTGTGGAGATGGGAGAATCTTCGAGATGGACAACCATCTCTGCAGTGCTCCACCAAACAGGTTGAGCACTGGTCTGATGAAACTAAGATTGAACTCTTTGGCCTGAATGTCAAGCTTCACGTCTGGAGGAAACCTGTCACCATCCCTACGGTGGAGCGTGGGGGTGGCAGCATCATGCTGTGGGGATGTTTTTCAGTGGCAGGGACTAGGAGACTAGTCAGGATCAAGGGAAAGATGAATGGAGCAAAGTACAGAGAGATCCTTGATGAAAACCTGTTCCAGAGAGCTCAGGACCTCAGACTGGGGTGAAGGTTCACCATCCAATAGTACAACGACCCTAAGCACACAGCCAAGACAATGCAGGAGTGGCTTCGGGACAAGTCTCTGAATGTTCTTGAGTGGGCCAGCCAGAGCCCAGACTTGAACCCGATCTAACATCTCTGGAGAGACCTGAAAATGGCTGTGCAGCGACGCTCCCCATCCAACCTGACAGAGCTTGAGAGGATCTGCAGAGAAGAATGGGAGAAACTCCCCCAATACAAGAAGACTTGAGGCTGTAATCGCTGCCAAAGGTGCTTCAACAAAGTACTCAGTGAAGGGTCTGAATACTTATGTAAATGGGATATTTCAGTTTTGTGTTTTTTTTATTAGTCATTAAGGGGTATTGTGTGTAGATTAATGAAGGAAAATAACGATTTAATACATTTTAGAATAAGGCTGTAATGTAACAAAATATGGAAAAATCTTGGTGGGGCAAACTCCCATAATTTTTTTTTATACATGCCAGCAAAGTCACTGCACAACACAACACAACACTAAACAATACATTAATTAGACTATAACAGTGAAAAACGGTGCCCGCAAGCTGTTAGGGCCTACATAAAGCTGTCCCAACAGCAGAGTCCCAACAGCCGTTCCAATGCCTTACCACTATTATAGCTGCCTTGTCTTGCAACGAAACAGTTAATTCAGCCTTATTAATTGCCTTTAAAAAAAGGCTGACTTGCTTAAACAAATGTGGTTTCTACTGAGAATTCAGATGTACAAACTATGGCATAAGGGGACGACGAGTGGATAAAAGGCAATCCGTAATTTCGATTAAGAAATTAATTAGCGAGCTAGGACGGATGTAGTCAATATAACTATTTGTTCAGCACTTTTGAAATGTACAGTGACAGACTTCAGAGTATGAGCGGTTCTTACAGTGTTCTCTGTACACCAAGTCAGAACCGTAGGATAAATAAAGGGGGCATATAAGCAAACAATGAAAGCCATTACAGAATTCGATGATGATATTTCTCTAAAACAGGCTATAGGCTACATGTGCTCCACCAAGTCAGAAGAACAGTAGGCTAAATTATGAGGGGAAACGGGACCAAATTATTAGGAACAGGCACATAGGCTACGAACAGTTTACTACACAACATACACTTAGTATTACTTTCTTTGCTACAGTACATCATTTACATTATTTATGCCACATCATACAATACATTTATGGACTCACCTTGTTGTGCTCACTTGAACAGGAAGGTGGTGCTGCAGTCCTTCGTGTGGGGCAAATTTTGTCATTAAACTTTGTCATCAAAGTCTGGCATTCTCTGGATTTATGGTGTTTTCAAGACAACTGGGATCTTGGGAAAACAAGATTGAATCATGATGTTAGTGATCCTGTACACCTGCACATTAACTCGGTACCGGTACCCCCTGTGTATAGCCTTGTAATTGTTATTTCATTGTTGCTCTTTTATTTTTTACTTTAGTTTATTTAGTAACGACTTTTTTCTTAACTCTTATTTTTCGAAAAAATGCATTGTTGGTTATGGGCTTGTAAGTAAGCATTTCCCGGTAAGGTATTTGGCGCATGTGACAAATACAATTTGATTTGATTTGAAGTCAGAGCTCTAGAAAGAGGCCCATGGATGAGTTGGATGACCATTCAAAATGTATTTTCCCAGTCGGAGCTCGTTTTTTTCCAATTTCATAGCTGTCATGAACTCAACTGAAGTCAGATTCCCCAGAGTTTCCAGTTGTTTTGAAAGCGGCTGGAATGACAGCACGGCCAATGTTGAATGTTTATCCTTTTAAGCTTGGAAAAGAGACCCTTGAGGGCTCCCGAGTGGCGCAGTGGTCTCAGTGCAAGATGCGTCACTACAGTTCCTGGTTGAAATCCAGGCTGTATCACACCTGGCCGTGATTGGGAGTCCCATAGTGCAGCGCCCAATTGGCCCAGCATCGTCCGGGTTTGGCCGGGTTAGGCCGTCGGGACCCTTGAGGGCTCCCGAGTGGCGCAGTGGTCTCAGTGCAAGATGCGTCACTACAGTTCCTGGTTGAAATCCAGGCTGTATCACACCTGGCCGTGATTGGGAGTCCCATAGTGCAGCGCCCAATTGGCCCAGCATCGTCCGGGTTTGGCCGGGTTAGGCCGTCATTATAAATAAGAATTTGTTCTTAATTGACTTGCCTAGTTAAATAAAGGTTCAATAAAAATGAAATAATAACAATAATTCAACCCGGACCTGGACCAAACATCCAATCCACTGAATAGCAGGCTAGTGGTTGCTTTGCAATGCTTGCAGTTAGCCATAGATTCCTTCCAAACCACTCATTGTTGAATTTGCGATTTCTAACTTGTTGTGTAATGTTTATGTCCAATGGCCAATGAGCACCGATGCATTTTATCTATAACTTCTCTTCATAATTTCTCTTCATATGACAAGGGTTGAAAAGGATTTGCCAGTAGATTGTCGACATGATTCTTGATGATGCCTTCAAGCTTGCAAGCTAAAATTTTGGAAGTATGATGTTGACATGATGAGTCCAATCAAAGCTACTGTACATATTAGAAGATTGGACATAACTTTATCTGTGGTCAATGACATTGAGCCTTCTTCGATGGCCACTTCTAATGTAACTCTATGGCAGCACCCAAGAGGCTTACATTTTCGAGCTCTCCCTGTTGATTTTGCGGTGACATAGTGTCCCCATGAGTGACAGAACACTGAGCCAATCATGGTGCAACTAGAGAACATAGCCAACCCCTATGCTCCGTATTTCCCTTCCAACCCCACCATCACAGACAGCACTGAGCGAGGCTGAAACGCCTGCATTTTCGAGCTGCCTTACTCAAGAAAGCAAACATTAGACCATGTTTGTATGTGGCTTTATTAACTCAATTATGTTTATTTTTATTTTGTACATTGTTTGCAAACTGGTATGTGACACGCATTAATGGGAAATTAATATGCTTTTAATTTTTTTTTTTATGAATGATTGGTCGCCACTGATTGTATTAAAAATATTGCAAAAAAACTTTTTTGTTGTTGTTTTTTTACTGACAGATATGCAGCGCGTTCCCGACTGTAGGCTATTCCTTGTTATTGGGCTACAGTCAACAGCTAGGCAATATTTTTTTTTTTAAAAGCTATTGATCCCATGTGACTAAATTATAGGCCTTCTCATGGTGTAGTAGGCTATTTTGAATGATTTCATTTATTTCTGAACAAAGCAGTACTTCTATCATTTTGGAAAATGTATATAAATTCATCGGGGGTGCTGAATATTAGGCCTTGGCTGAAAATCTGAAAATCTACTTTATCACATTATGTTTTTTGTGGGGGCAGGAGAATTAACGAAGAGGCAACTCAAATTCACTTTGATCACTTTTATTAGAATTTTTACATTGCAAAACGTGAAAATAAATGTTCATGCCACAAGAGGTACGGGATATAGCCAAATACACTACTGGTCAACACCTACTCATTCAAGGGTTTATATTTATTTTTTTACTATTTTCTACATTGTAGAATAATATTGAAGACATCAAAACTATGAAATAACACATCATGTAGTAACCAAAAAAGTGTTAAACAAATGTAAAAAAATATTTTACCCACCCTTTGCCTTGATGGCAACTTTGCACCCGCTTGGCATTCTCTCAACCAGCTTCATGAGGTAGTCACCTGGAATGCATTTCAATTAACAGCTGTGCCTTGTTAAAAGTTAAATAGTGGAATTTCTTTCCATTGTAATGCGTTTGAGCCAATCAGTTGTGTTGTGACAAGGTAGGGGGGTATACAGAAGATAGCCCTATTTGGTAAAAGACCAAGTCCATATTATGGCAAGAACAGCTCAAATAAATAGAGAGAAACGACAGACCATCATTGCTTTAAGACTTGAAGGTCAGTCAATCTGGAAAATTTCAAGAACTTTGAAAGTTTCTTCAAGTGCTGTCGCAAAAACCATCAAGAGCTATGATGAAACTGGCTCTCATGAGCACCGCCACAGGAAAGGAAGACCCAGAGTTTCCTCTGCTGCAGAGGATAAGTTCAGTAGAGTTACCAGCCTCAGAAATTGCAGCCCAAATAAATGCTTCACAGAGTTCAAGTAACAGACACATCTCAATATCAACTGTTCAGAGGAGACAATGTGAATCAGGCCTTCATGGTCGAAATGCTGCAAAGAAACCACTACTGAAGGACACCTATAATAAGAAGAGACTTGCTTGGGCCAAGAAACACGAGCAATGGACATTAGATCAATGGAAATTTGTCCTTTGGTCTCGAGTCCAAATGGGAGATTTTTGGTTCCAACCACTGTGTCTTTGTGAGATGCTGTGTGGGTGAATGGATGATCTCGGCATGTGTGGTTCCCACCGTGAAGCATGGAGGAGGGGGTGTTATGGTGTGGGTGTGCTTTGCTGCTGGAACTGTCTCATTTGTATAGAATTCAAGGCACACTTAATCAGCATGGCTACCTCATTCTGCAGCGATATGACATCCCATCTGGTTTGGGCTTAGTGGGACTATCATTTGTTTTTCGACAGGACAATGACCCAGCACACCTCCAGGCTGTGTAAAGGCTATTTGACCAAGAAGGAGAGTGATGGAGTGCTGTATCAGATGACCTGGCCTCCACAATTTCTGACCTCAACCCAATTGAGATGTTTTGGGATGAGTTAGGGTGCAGAGTGAAGAAAAAGCAGCCAACAAGTGCAAAGCATATGTGGGAACTCCTTCAAGACTGTTGGGAAAACATTCCAAGTGAAGCTGGTTGAGAGAATGCAAAGAGTGTGCAAAGCTGTCATCAAGGCAAAGGGTGGCTATTTGAAGAATCTCAAATATAACACTTTTTTGGTTACTACATGATTCCATATGTGTTATTTCATAGTTTTGATGTCTCCACTATTATTCTACAATGTAGAAAATCAGGGGATGTCCTGACAACTGACAACTGATGCACAAATGTACAAACGTTCCCATGAAACGTGTCTAGAACTTTAATATTTTGCGTTCTGAGAACATGGCAACCATGTTCTTTGTACACTGTCTATACAAAAGTATGTGGACATCCCTTCAAATTAGTGGATTTGGCTATTTCAGCCACACCCATTTCTGACAGATATATAAAATTGGGCACACTGCTATGCAATCTCCAAGCTCCGTGACTTTCAAAGTGGCACCTTCATAGGATGACACCTTTCCAACAAGTCTGTTCGTCCAATTGCTGCCCTGTTAAAGCTGCCCCGGTCAACTGTAAGTGCTGTTATTGTGAAGTGGAAAAAACTAGGAGCAACAACGGCTCAGCAACAAAGTGGTAGGCCACACAAGCTCACAGAACGGGACCGGCGAGTGCTGAAGTGCGTAGTGCGTCTCTCCTTAGATGCAACACTCACTACCAAGTTCCAAACTGCTTCTGGAAGCAACGTCAGCACAAGAACTGTTCGTTGGGAGCTTCATGAATTGGGTTTCCATGACCGAGCAGCCGCACACAAGTCTAAGATCACCATGCGCAATGCCAAGTGTCGGCCGGAGTGGTGTAAAGCTCGTGGAAATGCGTTCTCTGGAGTGATGAATCACGCTTCACTAACTGGCAGTTGGGTGAATCTGGGTTTGGCGGAATCTGGGTTTGGCGGATGCCAGGAGAACACTACCTGCCCCAATTTGCCACCTGTAAAGTTTGGTGGAGTAGGAATAATGGTTTGGGGCTGATTTTCATGGTTCGGGCTAGGCCCCTTAGTCCCAGTGAATGAAAATCTTAACTCTACAACATACAATTACATTCTAGACGATTCTGTGCTTCCAACTTTGTGGCAACAGTTTGGGGAAGGCTCTTTCCTGTTCCAGGATGACAATGCCCCCGTGCACAAAGCGAGGTCCATATAGAAATAGTTTGTCGAGATCGACGTGGAAGAACTTGACTGGCCTGCACAGATCCCTGACTTCAACCCCATCAAACACCTTTGGGATGAATTGGAACGCTGACTGTGAGCCAGGCCTAATCGCCCAACATCAGTGTCCGACCTCACTAATGCTCTTTTGGCTTAATGGAAGCAAGTCCCCGCAGCAATGTTCCAACATCTAGTGGAAAGCCTTCCCAAAAAAGAGGAGGCTGTTTATAGCAGCAAAGGGTGGACCAACTGCATATTAATGCCCATGATTTTGTAATGAGATGTTCGACGAGAAGGTGTCCACATACTTTAGTAGTATACGTTTGTGACATTGATGGAATATTCTCCTAACACTTAGAAAACTACACACAGGAATGTTCTTGCAACGTCCCATAAAATGTCTACGACATTAATGCTGTTTATTCTGAGATTGACATTGTAACCACATTCTAGATAAGTTATATAGAAATGTTCTCAGAAGGGTTTTGCTAACATAGATAGAATGTTCCCTTAACAATTGCTAAACTGGACACTCAAACATTAGGGGAGCATTATGGGTAACATTACAAAAATGTTCTCTCTCCCTAGAATTCACAGGAAGTTGGTGGCACCTTGGGGAGGACGGGGTCATAGTAATGGCTGGAATGTAATTAATGGAATGGTATCGAGCTCATAAAACACATAGTTTCCATGTGTTTGATACCATTCCATTCACTCCATTCCAGCCATTATTATGAGGCGTCCTCCCTTCAGCAGTCTCCTGTGCTAGAATTGTTAGCTGGGTAGTGCCTGGTCCCATGGTTTGCAGGCTTATAGCAACCATTTACTAACAGACTGGATTCAACAAATCTAGTAATCATCTACACCATGCTTAGCTGAATCAGGTATTCTAGCGCTGGTATGGATCAAAAGTCTAGGATCAAAATATTGGAGTTGTTGTCCATGCCTTCAGGAGATACAGTGCCTTGCGAAAGTATTCGGCCCCCTTGAACTTTGCGACCTTTTGCCACATTTCAGGCTTCAAACATAAAGTTATAAAACTGTATTTTTTTGTGAAGAATCAACAACAAGTGGGACACAATCATGAAGTGGAATGACATTTATTGGATATTTCAAACTTTTTTAACAAAACAAAAACTGAAAAATTGGGCGTGCAAAATTATTCAGCCCCCTTAAGTTAATACTTTGTAGCGCCACCTTTTGCTGCGATTACAGCTGTAAGTCGCTTGGGGTATGTCTCTATCAGTTTTGCACATCGAGAGACTGACATTTTTTCCCATTCCTCCTTGCAAAACAGCTCGAGCTCAGTGAGGTTGGATGGAGAGCATTTGTGAACAGCAGTTTTCAGTTCTTTCCACAGATTCTCGATTGGATTCAGGTCTGGACTTTGACTTGGCCATTCTAACACCTGGATATGTTTATTTTTGAACCATTCCATTGTATATTTTGCTTTATGTTTTGGATCATTGTCTTGTTGGAAGACAAATCTCCGTCCCAGTCTCAGGTCTTTTGCAGACGCCATCAGGTTTTCTTCCAGAATGGTCCTGTATTTGGCTCCATCCATCTTCCCATCAATTTTAACCATCTTCCCTGTCCCTGCTGAAGAAAAGCAGGCCCAAACCATGATGCTGCCACCACCATGTTTGACAGTGGGGATGGTGTGTTCAGGGTGATAAGCTGTGTTGCTTTTACGCCAAACATAACGTTTTGCATTGTTGCCAAAAAGTTCAATTTTGGTTTCATCTGACCAGAGCACCTTCTTCCACATGTTTGGTGTGTCTCCCAGGTGTCTTGTGGCAAACTTTAAACAACACTTTTTATGGATATCTTTAAGAAATGGCTTTCTTCTTGCCACTCTTCCATAAAGGCCAGATTTGTGCAATATACGACTGATTGTTGTCCTATGGACAGAGTCTCCCACCTCAGCTGTAGATCTCTGCAGTTCATCCAGAGTGATCATGGGCCTCTTGGCTGCATCTCTGATCAGTCTTCTCCTTGTATGAGCTGAAAGTTTAGAGGGACGGCCAGGTCTTGGTAGATTTGCAGTGGTCTGATACTCCTTCCATTTCAATATTATCGCTTGCACAGTGCTCCTTGGGATGTTTAAAGCTTGGGAAATCTTTTTGTATCCAAATCCGGCTTTAAACTTCTTCACAACAGTATCTCGGACCTGCCTGGTGTGTTCCTTGTTTTTCATGATGCTCTCTGCGCTTTTGACGGACCTCTGAGACTATCACAGTGCAGGTGCATTTATACGGAGACTTGATTACACACAGGTGGATTGTATTTATCATCATTAGTCATTTAGGTCAACATTGGATCATTCAGAGATCCTCACTGAACTTCTGAAAAGAGTTGGCTGCACTGAAAGTAAAGGGGCTGAATAATTTTGCACGCCCAATTTTTCAAAAAGTTTGAAATATCCAATAAATGTTGTTCCACTTCATGATTGTGTCCCACTTGTTGTTGATTCTTCACAAAAAAATACAGTTTTATATCTTTATGTTTGAAGCCTGAAATGTGGCAAAAGGTCGCAAAGTTCAAGGGGGCCGAATACTTTCGCAAGGCACTGTATATAGAGAGATTTAACAGAATACTGTCTCTGTTTTCCTTCTCTGTCTCCTGCAGGGGGAGTTGCTGAGCCCGTGTCGCTGTGACGGATCTGTGCGCTGTACCCACCAGCCATGCCTCATCCGTTGGATCAGCGAGAGAGGCTCCTGGAGCTGTGAGCTCTGCTACTTCAAGTACCAGGTCCTTGCCATCAGCACCAAGAACCCACTGCAGGTACAGTGCTTGTCTGTGTGTGTATGCGTGTGTGCTTGCGTGTTTTTGTGTGTCTACATGTACTGTCCCCTCCTCAGGAGTTCCATATCAAATCTAATGTTTTGTGTGGATGCTAAGCATATCGTCCCACTCGAATGCTCCCAAAATACTTACAGATATAACAAAACAAATCTTCTTGCCTGTGGCTGCATGACATCAGTGCACAGATAATTATCTCCATCAAAAAGACACACATTGATCCGCCGACTCCCCTCTCTCTTTGTCTCTATACTTCTCTCTCTCTCTCTCTCTCTCTCTCTCTCTCTCTCCCCCTCCACCCCATCCCCTCTCCCTCAACCTCCCCCTCACACTCTCCAGTGGCAAGCCATCTCTCTGACTGTGATAGAGAAGGTGCAGATAGCAGCCATTATGCTGGGTTCTCTGTTCCTCATCGCCAGCATCTCCTGGCTGGTGTGGTCGTCCTTCAGCCCCTCGGCCAAGTGGCAGCGCCAGGACCTCCTCTTCCAGATCTGCTATGGCATGTACGGCTTCATGGATATCGTTTGCATAGGTGAGCTAGACGGTTCTATGACGTAGACCTCACTGACATACTGTCAAAGATAAACATACGGTTTTGTGATTGCAATTGCAGGTATGATGTGTAGAGTTGCGTATGAAAAGAAAGGAGAATACTTCCATGCTCCCAGAGTTTGAATGTAGGAATGGTGGTTGAAACGTTCCAGTGTTCCAGTAAGACTTGAGGTGTGTGTGTTAGAGAATGTAAGTGAGTGAGAGCAATTTGTTTGTTTTGGTCTTTGTTTCTCAGAGAGGTCGTAGCCTGTGTGATATGTCTCAGCTGAAAATGTACAACCACTTCTGAAGTGCCTTGAACATCCAGACTGTTTAAATATTTACAGCACACTTGTGCAAAGGTAGCCTATGATACTTTCTGCTTGAAAGAGTTTTTTTCTTACTTTCTCTCCCGTCTCTGCGTCCTTTCATCTGTTTCCCTCTTTGTCTGGCCATTCACATTCTGCAATCTTTCACCTCTCTCTGTCTGCTTGCCTCCCTCCATTTCTCTTCTATTTACCGTCTCTCTTTCTCCTACCACTTGTATCACTCATGCTTGTCTCACTTTCATACCTGTGCTCTCTCTCTTCTCCCTCTTTCTCTTCCTCTCTCTCTTACTCCTCCCTAATTTTCATGTCTGTCTGGATTCTCTCTCCAGGCCTTATAATCCACGAGGGATCGTCAGTATACCGGATCTTCAAGCGCTGGCAGGCAGTGAACCAGCAGTGGAAAGTACTGAACTATGAGAAAGCCAAGGACCTGGGCGACCCCATCAGCTCCAGCGGCAAGTGTGGGGGGCGTGGGGGTCGAAACCCTCCCCACGAAACCCTCCCCACGGCTGACAGGATGGGCCGGACAGGCCAGCGTGTTAGGACTATTCTCAACCACCACTGTGGCTACACCATCCTGCACATCCTCAGCCAGCTGAGGCCCAGCAACCCTCGCATCAGACCCACATCCAACCGCGAGGTGGTCATGAGGGTCACCACCGTATGAGACCGGACCCAGCGGGGGTGGCGACGACAAACATAAGGGCGTGGATGCAGACATCCTGCTCCTGATAAACCCACCCTACGGACACGAGGGGAGAGGGAGCAGCACAGTTAAAGTTACAGTCACAGACAGTAGGACAAAATCATTAAGAAAAAATTAAGAAAGAAAAAAGAAATAGCTCCGATTAAAAAAAAGCTGGAGGACTTTCTTTCACCAGCTGAATTACATAAAGCATTGTCATTATTCCTGTTCGTCTGTTTTCTAAGAAAAAATTGCAAGTATTATTATTGATTTAGATTTTATAATCGAGAGCAGGTTAAGGAGGAAAAATGGAAAGGGACAATTTTTTACATCTGCCCCCACCAAACGCATACCACCAATGATGACTTACATCTCCTCCCCCTCCTCAACCCCCTCTCTCACTCTTCAAGGTGTCTGTGACAGACATTCTCTGTCCACCTGTAACACCTGAACTGTCCCTGTGGCGCAAAGCATACCGGAAACCACCTAAAGAATGAGCAAAAACGTGCAATAAAACAGTTTAAAGAGATATGATTGACATAGCAAAATAAATGAGATTCCAACATTACAATGCATCTTCTGCAATAAAGAAACATGTACATGTCATGGTGAACCCCTATGTGATGTCACAGCTTTATTGTACACAATGTTTGATATCAATATTGTATGTTCTGTTTTCTTCATTTACTGTGTGAAGTTGTGTGATTGGTACCTGGGAATATTTGAGTATTTGTTGAGGTTAACAATACAAGCTAGGTAAATATTAATAATTAGAGTTGATCAACTGGAACAGATTCGTTTTGTTTTTCATGGTTTGAAATATAGGCCTGGCAATGCTGAGAAAATGTTCTTGACAGCGCTACAAACGGCTATATCAAACCACTAATACAGGACTTTTAAAGGCCTAGTGCACTCATCATTCTTTTTATTATTATTTTTTTATTTCCGATTTTTCAGGGGGTTCTGCAGCACCTATAGCACCCTTACTTCCCGGGGCTATGTGCTTACCTCCATCAACTGGAATTGACATGGAATCAGAGCCCCATCTGCAAATGGGTATGGTAAGTATTCAAGTGAAGAATGGTGTGTATGATATTATGGCCTTTCACAACAGAAATGTTGATGCTTTGTTAACCCTCTATTACCACATTGTCTGTAGTCTGACTGTTGTTTACAGAATGCTGGACAATGCTATGCCAGGCCTACGCGTTGGAGTGGACCACTTATACCCTCTGTGTTTTTGAAAAACAATTATTTTGAAAGGGTTTCAAATGATGACCATGAACCAATACAGTAAATGTGGAGTAGGCCAACAGATGGCGACAAAATGACCAATATAAAACATTGATGGTCTGTTGAAGTTCTCTGTAGGCAGCAATTCGTATTTTGATTCCGTTAATATAATTAATGGTGAAAAATGCAGAAATCGCAGACCTGGTTGCTAAAATGTTTATGGTTCGCCTAATTTCAGCTTAAATGACAAACAAGTCATGTGTAGAGAATCATTGTACCATCTAAACTGCTGTGGATGATCTTTTCAATAATATTGCATTTTCAGCTGTTTGAAGCTGGGGCGGCAGGGAGCCTAGCTGTTAAGTGCGTTGGTCCAGTAAGTGACAAGTCACTGGGTTGATTCTCTGAGCCAACTAGGTGAAAAATCTGTTGATGTGCCTTTGAGCAAGACACTTAACTCTAATTGCTCCTGTATTTCGCTCTGGATAAGAGTGTCTGCTAAATGAATCAAATGTTTATATTTGTATTTATTATGGATCCCCATTAGCTGCTGCCAAAGCAGAAGATAATATTCCTGGAGTCCAGCAACATTAAGGCAGTTATAAACAATTAAAAACATTTTGCAACAAATTAAGTGTGTTCCCTCAGGCCACTACTCTACTACCACATATCTAGAAAACAAAATCTATGTATACGTGTGTGTATAGTGTGTATGTTATCATGTGTGTGTCTGTGCCTGTGTGTGTGTGTCTCTTCACAGCTGTTTCATAAGGTATATTTTTATCAGTTGTTTTATCTGATTGTAATGTTTGCATGAGTTACTTGATGTGGAGTTTCATGTAGTCATTGCTCTATATAGTACTGTGTGCCTCCTATAGTCTGTTCTGGACTTGGGGACTGCGAAGAGACCTCTGCTGGCATGTCTTGTGGGGTATGCATGAGTGTCTGAGCTTTGTGCTAGTAGTTTAAACAGACAGCCCGGTGCATTCAACATGTCAATTCTTATCACAAACACAAGTAGTGATGAAGTCAATCTCTCCTCTACTTTGAGCGAGGAGAGATTGACATGCTAATTATTAATGTTAGCTCTCCGTGTACATTTAAGCAGTAGCATGTAAATCTTGGTGGGTACAAGCCAGTACACAACACAACACTAAACAATACATTAATTCCACTATAACAGTGACAAACGGTGGCCATAAACGGCCTACATAAACTGTCCCAAGAGCAGTCCCAACATCTTACCACTGCTACACTTGGCTTTCAGTGGAGCCAGTTCATTCAGCCTCATTTACTGCCTTTAACAGAAAGCTGATATGGCTGACTTGCTTTAACAAATGTGGTTTCTAATAACAATTGAGATGTACAAACTATGGCATAAGGGGACAACAAGCGGATAAGAGGCAATCCGTAATTTCGATTAAGACATTAATGAGCGAGCTAGGACGGACGTAGTCAATATAACTATTTGTTTAGCACCTTTGAAATGTACAGCGACAGAATTCAGAACATGGGTCGTTCTTACAGTGCTTTCCTTGTACACCAAGTCAGAACCATAGGATAAATAAAGGGGGCATATAAGCAGACAATGAAAGCTCTTACAATATTCGATATTTCTCTAAAATAGGTTATAGGCTACATGTGCATCACCAAGTCAGAACAGTAGGTGAAATTAAGAGGGGTAAAGAGACCAAATTATTAGGGTGAGGCACATGGGCTACTAACATCTTACTACACAACATACACTTAGTATTACTTTCTTAGCTACAGTATGCATATCTGCCTGGCATATTACATCATTTATGCAGCAGCATACAATACATCTTTGGACTCACATTGTTGTGCTGTGCTCACTTGAACAGGAAGGTGGTGCAGTGGTCCTTTGTGGGCAAATTTTTTCATCAAAGTCTGGCATTCTCTGGATTTATGCTGCTTTCAAAACAACTGGGAACTCAGAAAAAAACAAGATTGAATCATGATGACGTCATTGATCTTCAGGTCATAGCTCTAGAAAGAGGCCGGATTTACAATTCCGAGTTGGATGACCGTTCAAAACGTATTTTCCCAGTCAGAGCTCCTTTATTCCAGACGTTCCAGTTGTCTTGAACTCACTGAAGGCAAGTTTTCGCTGTTCCAAGTTAACAGTTGTATTGAGCACGGCACAAATCATGCTTCATTGACAGCATGGTCAAAGTTGAATGTTTATCATTTTAAAATTGGAAAAGAGCCCCTTAATCCCAGATTTGGGACCACACACCCACTTCACTGAAAAACAGGCTAGTGATTGCTTTGTAATGCTTGCAGTTAAAGTTAGCCACAGTCACTGATTCCTTCCAAACCACTCATTGTTGAATTTGCGATTTCCAACTTGTTGTGTAATGTTTATGTCCAATGGCTGATGAGCACCGATACATTTTATCTATAATTTCTCTTCATATGACAAGGATTTTAAAGGATTTTCCACTGGATTGTCGACTTGATTCATGATGATGACTGCCAGCTAAGATTTTCAAAGTATAATATTGACATGATCAGTCCAATCAAAGCTACTGTACATATTACGTGATTTGATGTCATTTTATCTGTGGCCAATGACCTTGAGCCTTCTTGGATGGGAACTTCTAATGTAACTCTATGGCAGCACCCAAGGGACTAGAATTTTCTAGCTCTCCCCTTTGACTTGGCGGTGATGCAGTGTCCCCATGAGTGACAGAACACTGAGCCAATCACGGCGCAACGCTCCGTATTCTCTGCTGGCTGCCCCACTACCACAGAAAGCACTGAGCGAGGCTGAAACACCTGCATTTTGGAGCTGCCTTACTCAAGAAAACAAAAAAGAGACCGTGTTTGTATGCGGCTTTATTAACTTAGTGATATATATATTTTTACACTGTTTGCAAACTGATATGTGACACGAATTAATGCCAAAATAACATGCAAAACAGGCAAGCCTGTGCAAAAGAATTCCCTGAATGACGGGTTGCCACCGCATTTGAGGTCCAATTGTATCCCTCTTTGTCCCTCTTTGTCGCACCTGACCACACGACTGAACAGTAGTCAAGGTGCGACAAAACTATGGCCTGTAGGACCTGCCTTGTTGATAGCAATGTTAAGAAAGCAGAGCTGCTCTTTATTATGGACAGAGCTCTCCCCATCTTAGCTACTGTTGTATCAATATGTTTTAATCATGACAGTTTACAATCCAGGGTGATTCAATTTCCACATCATTCATTACAAGATTTACACTGAACAAAAATATAAACGCAACATACAACAAATTCAAAGATTGTCTGATGATTAGCTGAGAGAAATCGATACTAAAAAGATTGTGGATTAGGGCCTAATTAATTTATTTCAATTTGAATGATTTCCTTATATGAACTGTAACTGTAATTTGTGTAAGTGCCCCCTACATGTTGAACGCACTTGCTGAAAGTCTGTTGTTAATTTGTTAATTTGTTTACTGTGAAATAGCATTGTATCTGGTCGAACACTATTTTTTCCAAAAGTTTTCTAAGGGTTGGTAGCAGGCTGATTGGTCAGCTGTTTGAGCCAGTAAAGGGTGCTTTGCTATTCTTGGGTAGCGGAATGACTTTTTCTTCCCTCCGGGCCTGAGGGCACACACTTTCCTATAGGTTTAGATTAACACACACACTTTCCTATAGGTTTAGATTAACACACACACTTTCCTATAGGTTTAGATTAACACACACACTTTCCTATAGGTTTAGATTAACACACACACTTTCCTATAGGTTTAGATTAACACACACACTTTCCTATAGGTTTAGATCAACACACACACTTTCCTATAGGTTTAGATTAACACACATACTTTCCTATAGGTTTAGATTAGCACACACACTTTCCTATAGGTTTAGATTAACACACATACTTTCCTATAGGTTTAGATTAGCACACACACTTTCCTATAGGTTTAGATTAACACACACACTTTCCTATAGGTTTAGATTAAAGAAATGGCAAATAGGAGTGGCGATGTCATCCTCTATCATCCACAGTAATTTTCCATCCAAGTTGTCAGACCCAGGTGGCTTGTCATTGCTGATAGACAACAACATTTTCACCTCTTCCACACTCACTTTACGGAATTCAAAATTACAATGCTTGTCTTTCATTATTTGGTCAGTTATGCATGGAAGTGTCAGTTCAGTATGTTGTTGGTATGTCATGTCTAAATTTGCTAATCTTGCCAAAGAAAAAAATCATTAAAGTAGTTGGCAATATCAGTGGGTTTTGTGATGAATGAGCCATCTGATTTAATGAATGGAGCTGAGTTCGCCTTTCTGCCGAAAATTTCATTTGCTGTTTACTATTGTTCTTTATCTTTGTTTCATAGTAAAGTTTCTTCTTCATTTTGTTAAGTTTAGTCACATTATTTCTCAATTTACAGTACGTTTCCCAATCGGTTGTGCAGCCAGACTTATTTGCCATTTATTTTCCCTCATCACTCTCAACCATACAATTGTTAAATTCTTCATCAATCCACAGGGATTTAACAATTTTTACAGTCATTTTCTTAAATGGGTGCATGCTTATTATGCTGAAATAAAAATATAAATGCAACTTGCAACAATTTCAAATATTTTACTGCGTTACAGTTCATATAAGGAAGTCAGTCAATTTAAGTACATTCTTTAGGCCCTAATCTATTGATTTCACATGACTAGGAATTCACATATGCATTTGTTGGTCACAGATACCTTTAAAAAAGGTAGGGATGTAGATCAGAAAACCAGTCAGTATCTGATGTGACCACCACTTGCCTCATGCAGCGTGACACATCTCCTTCGCAAAGAGTTGATCAGGCTGTTGATTGTGGCCTTTGAATGTTGTCCCACTCCTCTTCAATGGCTGTGAGAACTTGCTGGATATTGCCTGGCATTGGAACATTGTCGTACACGTTGATCCAGAGCATCCCAAACATGCTCAATGGGTAACATGTCTGGTGAGTGTGCAGGCCATGGAAGAATTGGGACATATTCAGCTTCCAGGAATTGTGTACAGATCCTTGCGATATGGGGCTGTGCATTATCATGCTGAAACATGAGGTAATGGCGGCGTATGAATGATGAACAGATGAATGGCACGACAATGGGCCTCAGGATCTCGTCACGGTATCTCTGTGCATTCAAATTGCCATTGATAAAATGCAGTTTTGTTCATTGTCCGTAGCTTATACCTTCCCATACCATAACCCCACCGCCCCAATGGGGCACTCTGTTCACAATGTTGACATCAGCAAACCGCTCACCCACATGACTCCATACACGTGGTCTGCGGTTGTGAGGCCGGTTGGACATACTGCCAAATTCTCTAAAATGACGTTGGAGGCAGCTTATTGAACAATTAACATTATTGATTCAATTAACATTGAATTCTCTGGTGGGAAAAGCTCTGGTGGACATTCCTGTATTCAGCATGCCAATTGCACACTCCCTCAAAACTTGAGACATCTGTGGCCTTGGGTTGTGTGACAAAACTGCACAATTTAAAGTGGCTTTTTATTGTCCCCAGCGCAAGGTGCACCTGTGTAATGATCATGCTGTTTAATCAGCTTCTTGATATGCCACAGCTGTCAGGTGGATGGATTATGTTGGCAAAGGAGAAATGCTCACTAACAGCGATATAAACAAGTTTGAGCACAAAATTAGAGAGAAATTAGCTTTTTGTGCAAATGGACAATTTCTGTGTTATTTTATTTCAGCTCATGAAACATGGGACCAACACTTTACATGTTGCGTTTATGTTTTTCTTCAGTGTAGTAACTGGAATAAGCAATTTCCTAAATGTGTCAAGTGCAGCGTCTGGTTGGTCCTCCTTACACATCACAGACCAGCAAATATGCTTTACATCTTCAACATAGGAATCACTACAAAACGTATTGTATGACTTCTTATTCACTATATTAAGCCCATCCTTTGGAACTTAGTTTTTTTCTAGATATGGCTGATATATTATCACTACATCCGGTGGATTTGGATACTGCTTTAGAGTAGATATCTGTAGCATTAGTAATGATGTGATCAATACATTTGGATGATTTCATACCTGTGCTGTTTGTAAATACCCTGGTAGATTGACTGATAACCTGAACCAGGTTACAGGCACTGGTTACAGTTAAATGTGTTTTCTTGAGTGGGCGTCTTGATGAAAGCCAGTCAATATTTAGGTCACCCAGAAAATATACCTCTCTTTTGATATCACATATATTATTAAGCATTTCACACATATTATCCAGATACTGACTGTTAGCACTTGGTGGTCTATAGCAGCTTCCCACAATAATAGGCTTTAAGTGAGGCAGGTGAACTTGTAGCCATGTTACTTCAACAGCATTTAACATCAGATCCTCTCTAAGCTTTACAGGAATATGACTCTGAACATAAATGGAGACACCTCCACCATTGGCATCCATTTATCTTCTGAAGATGTTGAAACTATGTATTGCTACTACTGTATCATGAAAGGTATTATCTAAGTGAGTTTCAGAGATAGTCAGTACATGTACAAAAGTAAAATATGCCAAAATGAAACTTAAGAACGGAAAGCATAGAAATAGCACACAAAACAAATTAGAATTTGGTTGGGTCACCCAAAAGTTAGATATTGCAGCTTATAAGGAAGTGCATTGGAGATGTTGTACCCACTGTGACTATTAAGACAGATCGAAAACAGAAACAGCATATCCTTAAGGAATCCTTAATATTGAACAGGTAAAATAGAATAATGTCCAAATAGATGTGTCCCGGTGCAAATAAACTGGTATGCAACAGTTCTCTTTCATTGAAGTGAGAAACATAATGTAAACATTTGAATTGATACAATTCAGCAGTGGATCCATATTTATTAGCTATAGACGCGTTGGATGGTTTGTAGCACCACAACCAATTAGAATCCAGAACTTGTGATCGTCATCTGGTGACGTAAAAAGGAAGCGACCGAAAACGAACACCGTTAGAGCGAAGTACATGCGTCGTTGGTACATTTCAATCTTATCACTAAATACTTCAATTAAAAACAAAATGAACGTGTCGATGCCCCAGAAGCGATATTACAGGCAGCGAGCCCACTCGAATCCAATGGCAGACCACACGTTTGAATAGTGAGTCACTCGTCATTCCGTTTGGTAAAAGGTTTAGCAAGCTAACTGTTAGCTAACGCATGTTGCCCAAGCTTCTAGTCGATGTACTACTTACTGTATGCTTTAATTCATTTCACCCCACAGCTTTATATAGCAATAAATTGTCAAACGCAAAACGTTCTCTAAACTAGATTGCTTTTACGCCTCTATGCTTCCGTGTGGAGTTTGCGTCTCTTGTTTAGATGCCAGACGACGGAACAGTCATTTTACAAGTCACAATGTTGAATAAACTCATTTGAACCTTTTCAAAATATCCATAGGAAAGTAAGTATCATTAAAACGACTACAAAACGCGTGGCTTTTGGTTTGTTTATCACTTAACACAAGCTCACACATTACTAAGCGAAAAGTCTGTTTAATAAAACCTTTCTGTGGTTATTTTTTCCAAAGTTTCCAACGGCATAAAGACCAACCAAGTGGACAACCAGCAGATTAAGTTCAAATGACAGTTTATACAACATTCTGGCTACACAAGTCCAATTGTGTATATATATAATCATTGCAAAAGACACATTACGAACATGTAAATGGAATAAAGGCTTTTCCTAATCTGCAAGCTAGCTTGCTTTTATCTCAGGAAGCTGGTATTAAAGGCTACTTTTTGTAAACATAAAGAAAGTACTGCATTGGATTAGAAGTCAATGTTGCTGATGTCATTTACATCCGTTTCACCTCGTGCTGGTCAACATTTGCTGAGGTATGTTGATTTCATACACACGTACCTATTTCACCATGACCTCTCAGCCCTGTCTGTCCAGAGGACATGGACTGGTCCCAGCTGTACCCGGAGTTCTTCAGCGACCACCAGTTGACCCAAAAGGCTGCACAAGTGGAGTTTGCAGACATCGGCTGTGGATATGGGGGACTTCTAGGTATGGGATGATCTTCTAATCCATGATATTTCCTCACCCTTGTTACCCTAACTCTAGTCTTTATCATTCTCATGCTTACTAACAAAAATACTCAACCATCAATTGTTGACGGGGGACTGTCTGCCCTACACTGAAATGATGTGAGTGAGATGGTCCTTTTTAGGTGTTGTTTTTGGTTGTTCCATCTGAGGGTGCTGTTGACTTAGAACATGGTCAAGAGATTTGGCTTGGAAGGTTCTTTCATTGTACACTCAGTAACCAGTTCATGAAAATGGCTTGATCCTATAGACAGTGAGTCACATGGCCTTGGCTTGTTATATAAAACAGGCATTGGGGCATTCAGTTACTGTTCACTTGAACATTAGAAAGGCAAAAGGACTGACCTAAGCGACTTTGAGGGTGGTATGATCGTCGATGCCAGGCGTGGCGGTTCCAGTATCTCAGAAATGGCTGGCCACATGGGCCTTTCACGCACAACAGTGTCTAGGGTTTACCAAGAATGGTGTGACAAACAAATAAAATCCAGTCAGCGGACGTCCTGTGGGTCGAAGGAGAATGGCAAGAATCGTGCACACTAACAGGCGGGCCACAAACAGGCAAATAATGGTGCAGTACAACAGTGGTGTGCAGAATGGCATCTCGGAAATCACAACTTGTTGGTCTTTGTCACGGATGGGCTATTGCAGCAGACGACCACACCGGAATCCACTCCTATCACCTAAAAACAAGAAGAAGCAACCTCAGTGGGCATGTGATCACCAACACTGGATAATTAAGGGCTTGTAAGTAAGTATTTCATGGTAAAGTCTACACTTGTTGTATTCGGCGCATGTGACAAATTAAGTTTGATTTGAATTGAGGAGTGAAAAAACATTGCCTAGTCTGACAAATCCCGGTTCCTGTTGTGTCATGCTGATAGCAGAGTCAGGATTTGGAGTAAGCAGCATGAGTCCATGGCCCCATCCTGCCTGGTGTCAACGGTACAGGCTGGTGACTGTGGTGTAATAGTGCGGGAATGTTTTTGCCTGGCACACGTTAGGTCCCTTGATACCAATTGAGCAACATATCCATTTCCCCGAAAGAATTCAGTCTGTTCTGGAGGAAAAGGGTAGTCCGACATGGTACTAGATGGTTGTACCTAATAAATTGGCCACTGAGTGTACAGTATATGTCTATATTCCTGGATTAGCTGAAAATATCATATTGTATAGTATTTTCTCTGTGAATTTTTATTAGGATCCCCATTAGCTAACGCCGTAACATTAGCTAATCTTCCTGGGGTCCAACACCAATTAATAAGACATTAGGAACAATTACAAATGAAGACTTTACAAACTATCGCCAATTTATTGCCTTACCTCCTTACTTCATTTGCACACACTGTATACAGATTTTTCTGTTGTGTTATTGGCTGTATGTTTGTTTATTCTACGTGTAACTCTGTTGTTTTTGTCACACTGCTTTGCTTTATCTTGGCCAGGTCACAGTTGTAAATGAGAACTTGTTCTCAGCTTGCCTACTGGGTTAAATAAAGGTGAAATTTAAAAAAAATACTTTACAAACATTTAACAAGTAGACAATACAGACAATTAAAATACCTGACAGGAAACACATTTAACATTCAGTTGATGCTTTCTATTTCCTGTCCAGTCATATGGTCTATCACATTAGATGTTCTTTCTATTTCTTGTCCAGTCATATGGTCTATCACATTAGATGTTCTTTCTATTTCCTGTCCAGTCATATGATCTATCACATTAGATGTTCTTTCTATTTCCTGTCCAGTCATATGGTCTATCACATTAGATGTTATTTCTATTTCCTGTCCAGTCATATGATCTATCACATTAGATGTTCTTTCTATTTCCTGTCCAGTCATATGATCTATCACATTAGATGTTCTTTCTATTTCCTGTCCAGTCATATGATCTATCACATTAGATGTTCTTTCTATTTCCTGTCCAGTCATATGGTCTATCACATTAATGTTTAGATTTTTTCCTGAAGGTGGATTTACTTTTTGCCTGAGAAATATGGATTGGTAAAGAGTTCCATTCAGCTATGACTTTATATAAAACTGTAGATTTAAGGTGATTTGTCCCTGGGTTGTTTTAGATGCCCTGAATTTACCTGTCTGGTTTAGTGGTTATGCATGTTGCTAGTATGTACTACCTGGCCTGAGAATATAACATTCCTGAAGAAAATCATAAGACTGGATAATAATTTGTTTTCAACGTGAAGCCATGAGAGATTCTGATGCATTTGGATAATATACGGTTAGAGCAATGAAGAGCTAATCTGGAAGCCCCGTTTAGAGCAATGAAGAGCTAATCTGGCAGCCCCGTTTAGAGCAATGAAGAGCTAATCTGGCAGCCCCGTTTAGAGCAATGAAGAGCTAATCTGGCAGCCCCGTTTAGAGCAATGAAGAGCTAATCTGGCAGCCCCGTTTAGAGCCATTTGGAGCTTTTTTATGTCTTTCTTTGCTGCAGATATAAAAAAGTTCAAATGATTATGCCTTTGTATTGAATATACAGAGAAAATAACCTATAGAGATTAATGCAGGGAAAGCAATCTAATCGTATTTGTCACATGCACCAAATACAGCAGGCGTAGACATTACTGTGAAATGCTTACTTATGAGAACTTTCCCCAACAATGCAGAGTTAAAAAATATGAATAATGTGCAAAAAAGGAAACGGTAACACAATAAAATAACGAGACTATATACAAGGAGTACTGGTACGAGTCAATGTGAAGGGGTACTAGGTAATTGAGGTAATATGTACATGTAAGTTGGAGTAAAGGTAACTAGGCAATCGGGATAGATGATAAACAGTAGCAGCAGCGTGTGAATGTGTATGGTGTTAATTTGCTTGTGTGTGTTGGAATGTCAATGTATGTGTGAGTGCATAGAGCCGGTGCAAGAGAGTCATTGCAAATGGTAAGGGTAGCCATTTTATCAACTGTCAAGCAGTCTTGTGGCTTGGGGGTAGAAGTTGTTCAGGAGCCTTTTGGTCTCAGGCCTGGCGATACTGCATGCTGTGCGAATCGGAGTATGACTTTTCAACATTCAGTATCCTCTCTTTTTCCACAGCCATCATTATCATAATAGACTGTTTTAGTGGTTCTTGCAACTCTTTTTTGTCCACCTGTTCCCAGGTCAGATTAATAACCTACCTCCTCTCTGTCTCAGTGGAGTTATCCCCGCTCTTTCCAAAGCAACTGATTCTGGGCCTGGAGATCCGTGTCAAAGTGTCTGATTATGTCCAGGACCGTATCCGCTCCCTGCGTGCAGCAGAGACAGGCAGCTACCAGAACATCGCCTGCTTACGGAGCAACGCCATGAAGTACCTGCCCAACTTCTTCTCCAAGGGACAGGTACTTAACCGTTCCCTCCCCTTTTCTGTCATATTTTTCCCTTTTTTTTCTGTGAAGTGTACTGTGACAAATTTGTTTGTAAAATACACTTTAAATAAATGACGTAGCCAGATGGGGTTGTCAGCCACATAACACAAATAATATTTAATGGGAGACACATCTGTCAAACACCTCACCTCTAAATAGTACTGCACTTAATCCCTTCAGCAAGTTTTCAAAATGTTTTGATGCCTGGCAAAGATGCTCAAATTCAAATGGTGTTTGCTACACTTTTGTACAGCTTTCTGACCATTGGGCATTGAGGGTTTGTGAAGCTATCCAGCATAGTAATTTTTAAATAAAGTGTCCTTCCTATCAACCACAATATAAATATTTCTAAACTTGAAATGCCCATGTCTGTTTTAGGTAGTTTACAGCCCTCTAGTGGCAACAACAGGAAGTGTTTGATCAGCAGCAGTAGGTATCAATATGACAAGTTCAGAAACGTAGTTCTCATGTCTATACCAGAGAGTAACAATGGCTAATGATTTCCAAACCTTATGTCACAACTCAGAGATTTTAGTCTCTAATGAATTTCTCAACAAAGGTGAAGCCGTGCCAGTGACCACATGCCAGGCGTCACATCAGCTGAGCATACACTAATCAGTATTTTACAGCCTAATAGTGGAGGGTTTATCCTTTCAATTCAACCCAATTAATCAGAATGACTTTGATAAAACAAGCACTAGCTTAGCCTACATAGTGGAACCTCCAGTACCAGGACTGAGTAACCTAAATCAAACTTTGTAAAGCACATTTAAAATCGCAGCACCGATTTAGTGAAAAAATAAAAGTGAAAATATTACATGTAAAAGCAAATAAGAAATGATAAAATGTCACATTTTCCTTCAACTTCTTGTGTTGGAGTATAGCTCTTTGGCTGGGTTTGAATAGACACATTGACACGATGTGAGACATAGCAGACAGTAGTACATCAGGTAGGAGACAGTAAATGTGTTGATCCCGGAGGCTGACAACTGAAAGGAACGCGAAAACTGTGCAGATTTTATCTATGGAAGAAATAGCCCCACGGTACTACTTTTACCGTCTTGGCTGTAATGACATCATTGAGACCTGCCCATTCTGTGTAGAGGATTAAGTGCTTTGGAAAAACACAGACCGACCGACACACACACACTCTCTGTCATATGTACACACATAAACGGGAGCCCCTGAGCGTTATTTGCACACCCACATGCATGATGTCGTGTGGGTAGAAACGGAGCTATACTCCCCAATATGTCTTCTCTCTTTGTTTCCCCTCAGTTTTTTTTCACTGTGCCAGAGCACTAATTAAAGTGTCGTTTTTTTTCCATTTTGTGAAGAGCGGGGCCGTCTCAACCCCCCTGGGGCGACGGCAGTCCTCTGTGATTATCCCCCCGTTTTTCTGTCTTTACATTATTTATTTGAATGAATAAAAAAGATTGACCTGGAACAGTTTGTAATATTGCAACCAGACTAATAGTTGTGTACATCTTGTGAAAGGGAGGGGGACTTTATCTTAATAAAAATCCCTTAGAGGGAATTTCCACCTTTACAATCCGGGCTGCCTGACAACTGACACAAACATATTATGAGAACTACAGAGAGCTGACTCTATAATAACTTGATAGACTGGTTTGAATAATAGCCGCATTGATACATTGGTTTGATACAAGAGAATATTTAGCACCATAGTCCTCGTTTTCACAAACTGGGAGAGCAGTACCAGAGAAAGTAAAAGCTGGAGGACTTCATTTATCTTTGTTTCTTCACTGAGGTCAGTTGAACTTGAGATGCCTGGTCTGTCTGTCTGGTCTTATTTGCATTGTGACCATTTTGTTTTGTTGATTTCTCTGTTCAGCTCAGTAAGATGTTCTTCCTGTTTCCTGACCCGCACTTCAAGAAGACCAAGCACAAGTGGAGGATCATCAGTCCCACTCTGTTGGCCGAGTACGCCTACACACTGAGAGTAGGGGTAAGGACAGCGCATAGTACCCCTACACACTGAGAGTAGGGGTAAGGACAGCGCATAGTACCCCTACACACTGAGAGTAGGGGTAAGGACAGCGCATAGTACGCCTACACACTGAGAGTAGGGGTAAGGACAGCGCATAGTACCCCTACACACTGAGAGTAGGGGTAAGGACAGCGCATAGTACCCCTACACACTGAGAGTAGGGGTAAGGACAGAGCATAGTACCCCTACACACTGAGAGTAGGGGTAAGGACAGCGCATAGTACCCCTACACACAGAGTAGGTGTAAGGACAGAGCATAGTACCCCTGCACACAGAGTAGGTGTAAGGACAAAGCATAGTACCCCTACACACAGAGTAGGTGTAAGGACAGAGCATAGTACCCATACACACCAGAGTAGGGGTAAGGACAGAGCATAGTACCCTTGCACACAGAGTTAGGTGTAAGGACAAAGCATAGTACCCCTACACACTGAGAGTAGGGGTAAGGACAGAGCATAGTACCCATACACGCAGAGTAGGGGTAAGGACAGAGCATAGTACCCCTACACACCAGAGTAGGGGTAAGGACAGAGCATAGTACCCCTACACACTGAGAGTAGGGGTAAGGACAGCGCATAGTACCCCTACACACAGAGTAGGTGTAAGGACAGAGCATAGTACCCCTACACACTGAGAGTAGGGGTAAGGACAGAGCATAGTACCCCTACACACTGAGAGTAGGGGTAAGGACAGAGCATAGTACCCCTACACACTGAGAGTAGGGGTAAGGACAGCGCATAGTACCCCTACACACAGAGTAGGTGTAAGGACAGAGCATAGTACCCCTACACACTGAGAGTAGGGGTAAGGACAGAGCATAGTACCCATACACACCAGAGTAGGGGTAAGGACAGAGCATAGTAACCCTACACACAGAGTAGGGGTAAGGACAGAGCATAGTACCCCTACACGCAGAGTAGGGGTAAGGACAGAGCATAGTACCCCTACACACTGAGAGTAGGGGTAAGGACAGAGCATAGTACCCCTACACACTGAGAGTAGGGGTAAGGACAGAGCATAGTACCCCTACACACTGAGAGTAGGGGTAAGGACAGCGCATAGTACCCCTACACACAGAGTAGGTGTAAGGACAGAGCATAGTACCCCTACACACTGAGAGTAGGGGTAAGGACAGAGCATAGTACCCATACACACCAGAGTAGGGGTAAGGACAGAGCATAGTAACCCTACACACAGAGTAGGGGTAAGGACAGAGCATAGTACCCCTACACGCAGAGTAGGGGTAAGGACAGAGCATAGTACCCATACACACTGAGAGTAGGGGTAAGGACAGCGCATAGTACCCCTACACACAGAGTAGGTGTAAGGACAGAGCATAGTACCCCTGCACACAGAGTAGGTGTAAGGACAGAGCATAGTACCCATACACACCAGAGTAGGGGTAAGGACAGAGCATAGTACCCTTGCACACAGAGTTAGGTGTAAGGACAAAGCATAGTACCCCTACACACTGAGAGTAGGGGTAAGGACAGAGCATAGTACCCATACACGCAGAGTAGGGGTAAGGACAGAGCATAGTACCCCTACACACCAGAGTAGGGGTAAGGACAGAGCATAGTACCCCTACACACTGAGAGTAGGGGTAAGGACAGCGCATAGTACCCCTACACACAGAGTAGGTGTAAGGACAGAGCATAGTACCCCTACACACTGAGAGTAGGGGTAAGGACAGAGCATAGTACCCCTACACACTGAGAGTAGGGGTAAGGACAGAGCATAGTACCCCTACACACTGAGAGTAGGGGTAAGGACAGCGCATAGTACCCCTACACACAGAGTAGGTGTAAGGACAGAGCATAGTACCCCTACACACTGAGAGTAGGGGTAAGGACAGAGCATAGTACCCATACACACCAGAGTAGGGGTAAGGACAGAGCATAGTAACCCTACACACAGAGTAGGGGTAAGGACAGAGCATAGTACCCCTACACGCAGAGTAGGGGTAAGGACAGAGCATAGTACCCCTACACACTGAGAGTAGGGGTAAGGACAGAGCATAGTACCCCTACACACTGAGAGTAGGGGTAAGGACAGAGCATAGTACCCCTACACACTGAGAGTAGGGGTAAGGACAGCGCATAGTACCCCTACACACAGAGTAGGTGTAAGGACAGAGCATAGTACCCCTACACACTGAGAGTAGGGGTAAGGACAGAGCATAGTACCCATACACACCAGAGTAGGGGTAAGGACAGAGCATAGTAACCCTACACACAGAGTAGGGGTAAGGACAGAGCATAGTACCCCTACACGCAGAGTAGGGGTAAGGACAGAGCATAGTACCCATACACACCAGAGTAGGGGTAAGGACAGAGCATAGGACCCATACACACCAGAGTAGGGGTAAGGACAGAGCATAGTACCCATACACACCAGAGTAGGGGTAAGGACAGCGCATAGTACCCCTACACACTGAGAGTAGGGGTAAGGACAGAGCATAGTACCCATACACACCAGAGTAGGGGTAAGGACAGAGCATAGTACCCCTACACACGCAGAGTAGGGGTAAGGACAGAGCATAGTACCCATACACACCAGAGTAGGGGTAAGGACAGAGCATAGTACCCCTACACACGCAGAGTAGGGGTAAGGACAGAGCATAGTACCCCTACACACCAGAGTAGGGGTAAGGACAGAGCATAGTACCCCTACACACCAGAGTAGGGGTAAGGACAGAGCATAGTACCCCTACACACGCAGAGTAGGGGTAAGGACAGAGCATAGTACCCCTACACACCAGAGTAGGGGTAAGGACAGAGCATAGTGCCCCTACACACCAGAGTAGGGGTAAGGACAGAGCATAGTACCCCTACACACTGAGAGTAGGGGTAAGGACAGAGCATAGTACCCATACACACCAGAGTAGGGGTAAGGACAGAGCATAGTACCCCTACACACCAGAGTAGGGGTAAGGACAGAGCATAGTACCCATACACACCAGAGTAGGGGTAAGGACAGAGCATAGTACCCCTACACACCAGAGTAGGGGTAAGGACAGAGCATAGTACCCCTACACACCAGAGTAGGGGTAAGGACAGAGCATAGTACCCCTACACACCAGAGTAGGGGTAAGGACAGAGCATAGTACCCCTACACACTGAGAGTAGGGGTAAGGACAGAGCATAGTACCCATACACACCAGAGTAGGGGTAAGGACAGGGCATAGTACCCCTACACACCAGAGTAGGGGTAAGGACAGAGCATAGTACCCCTACACACTGAGAATAGGGGTAAGGACAGAGCATAGTACCCATACACACTGAGAGTAGGGGTAAGGACAGAGCATAGTACCCCTACACACCAGAGTAGGGGTAAGGACAGAGCATAGTACCCCTACACACAGAGTAGGGGTAAGGACAGAGCATAGTACCCCTACACACCAGAGTAGGGGTAAGGACAGAGCATAGTACCCCTACACACCAGAGTAGGGGTAAGGACAGGGCATAGTACCCATACACACCAGAGTAGGGGTAAGGACAGAGCATAGTACCCCTACACACCAGAGTAGGGGTAAGGACAGAGCATAGTACCCATACACACCAGAGTAGGGGTAAGGACAGGGCATAGTACCCCTACACACTGAGAATAGGGGTAAGGACAGAGCATAGGACCCCTACATTTAAATTTGTCATTTAGCAGATGCTCTTATCCAAAGCAACTTACAGTTAGTGCATACATCTTAAGATAGCTGGGACAGCCACATATACACAGGCATAGCAAGTACACTTTTCCTCAAAGTAGTCGAGGTGAGGAGGGGGATTATTTAAGATACTGTTTGAAGAGGTAGGGTTTCAGGTGCTTTCAGAAGATGGGTAGGGACTCTGTTGTCCTAGCTTCAGTGGGAAACTGGTTCCACCATTGGGGTGGCAGGATCGAGAACAGCTTGGACTGGGCTGAGCGGGAGTTCCCTCCCCTAGGGGTGAGGGCCGAGAGACCAGAGGTGGCAGAATGGAGTTCTCTGGTTGGGGTGTAGGGGCAGTTCCTCTTGCTGCTCTGTAGGCACACACCATGGTCTTGTAGTGGATGTGAGCTTTGTGTGGAAGCCACTGGAGTGTGTGGAGGAGCAGATAAGTTGCAGGGGTTTGATGGCGCAAGCGGGAAGCCCAGCCAACCGCGAGTTGCAGTAGTCCAGACGGGAGATGACAAGTGCCTGGATTTTCCTGTGTGAGGGAGGGTCGTACTCTACGGATGGTGTAGAGCTTGAACCTGCAGGAGTGAGTCACTGCTTTGATGTTTGCATAGAACAACAGGGTGTTGTCCAGTGTCACGCCAAGGTTCTTTGCACTCTGGGAGGGTGACACTGGAGTTGTCAACTGTGGTGGAGAGATCTTTGAGCGGGCAGGCCTTCCCCGGAAGAGAGGCTCCGTCTTGTTGAGCTTGAGGTGGTGGGCCGACATCCAGGCTGAAATATCTGCTAGGCACGCAGAGATGTCAGAAGGGGGAAGGAGAAAAGTAGTTAAGTGTCATCCACATAGCAATGATAGGAGAAAGACCATGTGAGGATATGAAAGAGCCGAGTGACTTGGTGTAGAGAGAGAAGAGGAGACGGCCTAGGACTGAGCCCTGGGGGACACCAGTAGGGAGAGTATGTGATGCAGACACAGATCCTCTCCACGGCACCTGAAAGGAACGGCCTGCCAGGTGAGATGCAATCCAAGTGTGTACAGAGCCTGAGACGATATGATAGTTCACGGTGTTGAAGGCAGTGGATGGATTTAGGAGGAGGAGAGCAGAGGAGAGAGCGTCAACTTTGGCAGTGCGGAGAGCCTGAGAGAAGAGCAGTCTTGGTTGGAGAAAGAGGTCAAGGCGTAGCCTATACACTGAGAGTAGGGGTAAGGACAGAGCACAGCGTATGGGAGGGGGGTTCATCAGGGGCACCCAAAGTCAACATTTGATTTAGGTAGGTGGTTGAGCAATGGCTCTTCAGTTCCCTTTTCCAACAGCAAGACATATGATACATATGAGAGGACAGTACTAGCTACATTGCATACATGGCCTGGAATTGACTTAACCCTCACTTTCTCTCTATCCTGCTCATTTGTCTATTCCCCCCCCCCCCCCCCCCCCCATGTTTCATACCTGTCAGATTTGTGTGGGGCTCTTGGTGTCGGTTCACTGTGGCAGCGAGGAGAGACTGAGGATTGGGAGAACAATGGGAGTCTTGTGTGTGTGCATGTGGGATTTTAATGTGCTCACGTGCGTCCGTCTGTAGGCTCTACCATTACACTCAGCAGCACTGACACAGGGCCCATGCCAGACACTGATCTCCTCTGGGGGGTGGAGAGGAGAGCTGTCTAGAGAATTTCCTCTACGGCAATTTAGACTACAACATCGATCCGCCCCGAACACACTCACACACCTCCATCACACCCTCCCCCGCCTCCATGGCTCCCCACCTCCTGGCCTCAACTTGAACGCTACATCACTGAACTAACATGAGGGCTCTGTGCAAATCTATGCCATCGCTTAGTTTTCCAAGAAAGCCCTGTTCTAATTATACTATCTGTCCATGCTCCAATGTAAACTACAATGACACAGGTTATAAACCTTGATGTTGGCGTTGGGTTATTTCTGTCCTTTTGAGGAAAAAAAGAAACCTTTGCTCTTCAAAGTATTTAAGGCCACCACACTAAGGCATGTTTCAAAGAAAATGTTATTGGTTAAATGCTTACTTATGAGCCCGTTCCCAAAAATGCAGAGTTAGAAAGTGAGACAAATAGTAGCACAATAAAATAACAATAACGAGGCTATATACAACAAGTATCAGTACCGAGTCAATGTGCAGTGGTACGAGGTAGTTGAGGTAATACAGTATGTACTGTACATGTCGGTAGGGGAAAAAGTGACTAGGCAATCAGGATATATAATAGAGTAGCAGCAGCATATGTGAAAAGTGTGTGTGTGGGGTCAATATGCATGTGTGTGTGAGTTTATGTAGTGTGTGTGTTCGTGTGTCAGTGTAGTATGTGTGTGTTCATGGGTAGCGTGAAGTGAGTGTGCATAGAGTCAGTGTAGTATGTGTGTGTTCATGGGTAGCGTGAAGTGAGTGTGCTTAGAGTCAGTGTAGTATGTGTGTGTTCATGGGTAGCGCGAAGTGAGTGTGCATAGAGTCAGTGTAGAAAAAAATTGCAATAAATAATAAAGGGGGTCAATGTAAATAGTCCAGGAAGCCATTTTATTAACTGTTCAGCAGTCTAATGGTTTGGGAGTAGAAGGGGCCTTCTTCTGACACCGCCTGGTATAGAGGTCCTGGATGGCAGGGAGTTCGACTGCAGTGATATACTGGGCCGTTGGATGCCGAACAGTTGCCATACCCAAGTGGTGATGAAGCCATTCAAGATGCTCTCAATGGTGCAGCTGTATAACATTTTGAAGATCTGAGGGCCCTGACAAATCTTTTCAGCCTCCTGAGGGGGAAGGGATGTTGTCGTGTCGTATTCACGACTGTGCTGGTGTGTTTGGACCATGTTAGGTTCTTACTGATGTGGACACCGAGGAACTTGAAGCTCTCGACCCGCTCCACTTTTCATGTAAAATTTTGAAAGTTAATGGGAAACCAAGGTCATATTCATTAGTACACACTGTTTTGCAACGGAAATGAGTTTTTTATTGGACAAGTTCAGGTACTCCCTCACCGTTTCGGCTTACTTTTTTCCGTCCGTTTGCTATCTAGTGAATACAACCCAGTATTTGTCCTCTGTCTCAAACTAGATTGATACTTAAAGTAAAGCTAAGTCAGTTTGTATGATGATTGTGTGTGTCAGTCACGGGCTGCACTGTAAAGCTTAAAGTGACCGTTCACTCTAAAATCAAAATTTGTCAGATTTTTGCAGACCTCGTGGTTTAATTGTGATGATCCCGCTGTATGCCTCAACCCCAAATTAATATAAAGATTTGACGCGGATTAAAATGAGTACCTTCAGAGACTAAATTTAGTTGTTTTAAGCTAATTCCTGGCAGTTTTACACATTTAGCCATGACTGTTCTTGTGCTATCTGAGTGACTCAAACTTTCAAACAAAATCAATGGGGACCCAATACTACGAGAATTACTTCTGAATGCATCATATAGGGAATTTTAGATTCTCCCTGACTGTCTAGCTTTTACTTAGGTGATTGTTAGTTCTTATTTAACAATATATTCGGTCCATTATATTTTCTACATACTTTATATCTGGTTGTAGTCTAAGTTTACACTAAACTTTTACCATTAAAAAAAGTATTTATTTGTATTTATTTTTTGTACTTAGGCAGCCTGAAAAAACTAAACAAATAGCGGCCCGCCCTTGACTTTTCTATGCAGAAAAAAACCCTGGCCTTATAATATGGTGCTTGTTTTTGCCATTCATTTGGAATTGAGTAACAGATTGTGGGACGTGGACTCATCTAAACATTAGTTCGAGGGCCGACAAACCGTGCCAATATATCCTCCAAACGCCGGCTTTGAGGGTATTATCACTTTTATATGACGGGTTACCAACATATTCAAATAATGATTTACATCTTTTCATAAAATGTTGTTTTGATGAATTTATTCCTACTATTTAATCCGTCCACAAGATGTAGTCCCGACACAAATCTAGGGTTGTTACCCAAGCCGGCTGGTCGTTCGTTCTATCGGTTTGGTTGCTAGAGATGCGACCCAGTCGTTCAGTCTTTTTGTTCTGTATCTATGGACGCGACCGAGTCGTTCGTTCTAAATGTTCCATTGCCATACTGGCTGGCAACGTTCTTATCCCTTACTTGCTAGCTAGCCAACTATGGCTAACTTACAGTCATGTCAAAAAGTGCAGCCTGAATAGCAGCAAAGTAGCTGCATTTGAATTTGTTTAAGCTGTTTTCTATTGATATTTATTTGGATACATCCATAACAATGAGCTAATGAGGCATGGATTTCAGCTGAAATAGAATATTTGCTCACTCGTCAGGACACTTGTTCAGGGGAGCTAGCCAACAACACAGCTAACACAATCACTTAAAACTCAAGTTGGAAAGACTGCAAACTAGCTGCACTTGATGCAGCTTATTCAAAATGGTGTAGCTTATTCATGATTTCAACTGGCTGAGAAACGCTGCCTGACTGTCTCGTCCCGACACGTTCATTACTATGGGACAGCTGGAGATTGAATTTGAATATTGTAACAATGTTGCAAATGTCAGAGACAGACAGCAAGGTTTATACAAATCGGAGCTGTTAAAAAACAAAATGTTAGTCTAAAAGAAATGTGAGAATGTGTAGATGCTTTTTAAGGTGGAGATCAAGTATAAATTGCCTGGTTGGGCTGATGAGGCAGCGGATTGCGCAGTCAGATGGAGCAGAGTAAATAGGCATTTTAACATCATCGATTTAGCCGCTGGTAACTTGTGGAATAGACACCGGCTAGAATGCGGTTTTAACTGCATTCAGGATTAGTCCCACCCACTGTATAAACTTTAATTATGAGGACATTGTGTTTAACTCTTGTTTTGTGTTTCCCAGGGTCTGGTGTACACCAACACAGACGTGGAGGAGGTGCATCTCTGGATGGTAAAACACTTCAGTGAGCATCTGCTGTTCACACGGGTCCCCGATGCAGAACTGGTACGATGACCGACATTTTAGACAGTCCTTCTCAACAATTAATATTGATTCTGTTTTTACTTATGTAATACTTTGTCATAATATTTGTCATAGAGAAGCCAACCTTGAACCCCATATAAGCAAGTGAGAAATTGATTGTAACAAAGAAGTGAAACTCCTTGGGCCGGAGTTACACAAAGCAATTTTCATGCAAATCTGGTTGCTTGTAACTGAATTGCTTCTTGATTGCTTTGTGAAACACCCCCCAGCAACTCATTTGCAACTTGTTTGCATCCAGTTGCAACTTTTCCACTTTGTGCAACTAGTTGTGTACAACAACAAATCAAAGCAAATGCCTTTGTAACATGATCCATTCGAAGGTTCAGAAACTCTGACCCAGTTGTCATGTCAACAACACAGCTGTCAGTGCTACAGTAAACCCGCAATCAAGGTGGACACAAGACATTAGGTAGCTAGTTTGATAAAACAGTGCTGGCATTTAAGTTGTACAGCCAGTATTTTGTCTAAATCAATCATACAATAATTAAACGGTTGGAGAAACAAATGATTTGTGAAATCATGACGTAATGCAGCAGATGACAATGGGTGAGTTTAGAATTCTCAAACCATATGGAGGAATGATATGACAAAAGCAGCTTCAATTTGATTGGCTGTTGCATTTATTCTTGTATCAGCAAATTTTCTTGTAATTGTCACTTGCAACCTGCAACTAAAATTGTGTGAAAGTTGCTAAGCTTAACTCCAGCCTTACGTTCTTCCTACCTTCCAATTTGGAAAACATTGTCAACATACTTACCAGTATCATACCATTTTTAAGCCGTCACAATTCATTTTATTATGATTAGGAAACCTGGTAAATGAGACAATCGACAAATAGTAATTTTACTATTAAAACCCCCAAAATAGTCATGGTAATTTTGGGGTGGCACTCTTCAGACCCTTCAAAATTGTCCCTTTGTTTGGCAGGTTGATGATGTCATCATCAGTCGCTTGGGAACATGCACAGAGGAGGGGAAGAAGGTGCAGAGGAATGGAGGGAAGAACTACCTGGCAGTTTTCCGGAGGGTAGAGGACCAAAACTGAAACCCCAGTATTATACATCTCAGATGGTTAAACTGAACATTTTGCCTTGCTGATAGGAGTACCAGCTCTTCCCATGCAAGGACAGAAAAATGGATGACCAAAATGACTGCTAGCAGAGATTGTCTATTATATTGGCAAGATAGTCAAGTGACCCCTCTAACAATGGAAATACATGTCCTCAAAGATGGAAGGCAGGCCGGAGGAGGCGAGATTAGGTGGGACCATTCGAGGCAATGAGAGGGCAGATATGAGAGAGCAGATATGTGTGTGAACAACATGCCATAGAGATAGCAGACTCGTCTTTGTATCTATGCCATAATAGCGTCTGTGACAGCTTGGGCATCTCCATCTTTAAAGTAGTCCATTTTTATCTTCTTCCTTGGCTGATTGCTCCCAACTAATAGGAATCCCCACCCAGTTGACTACTACTTTAAAATGGTGTAAGCCCTCAATTGCAATTTCCATGCTAAAAATGGTTATATCCATGATGAGTCCTCTATCACTGACAACAGGCTGAAATGTTGCCGAAATGCCATGTCCACTTGTATCCGTTTATTCGTAACAACCAAAACAATTACGAAACATCTATTAGATAAAATAAGCCATACGTAGCAAATAATCAATAAAAAAAAGTGTTTACCAAATTCGACACTCATTGACCTTCATACAAAGATTCCTAACTTGGTGGGCTTATTTTCATGGCTGGATTTTGGGCTGAATAAAACCTCTCACTTTGCCTCTTCCTCTCTACTGCTAGGTTTTCTCCAGGGGTAAAACTGGGCTTGTTCATCCCGATTGGTGGACAGTAATAAGGGTTTAAATGGCCAAACTGAAGCATCCACCATGACCTTTTGATTCTCCATTTTATGTATTGTTTTTTTGACTTATGCAAGAAGATCAACACTTTAGCCATTATTTATACTCAAAACCTGTTACTAATTAGACTGCTCACAAAGGTGTGCTAAATTGGAGATTCATCTGCAATGAAGCTTTGTATTGATTCATTATACTTTTATGACAGCATGAATACATATTTATTTTTCTCATGCCACTTTTTCCCCCACCTTTTTAATTGTGGGATGCAATCACTTGTTCCGACCATCTGCCAAACGTTGACTGCTATTTTGGGGTTTTGGTTGAGCCTCCAAGGCTTTTTCTGTTCCAACTTGACAAGGGAAGTGTTGGTTTTGGCTTAGAGCCACTAGTGTTGGAGACTTCACCCTAAATAAAATGAGAGAAACATTGAAGTATAACAGTCATAGATTGAGTTTGAGGGAGACCAGGAAAGGCTTCAGCTAAAACGTAGAGGCTTCTTCATTATCTGAAAAATCTGGAAGCTTTGCCAAATAATGTTAATTGCAATTATTTAATGCAAAAGTGCATTGACTTCTTTCTGCATGTTACAATGGATGACAGCTAATGGTATCCCAAATGTTTTGCAGACAGTAAGAAGTTTATTGAATGATGTGTATTGTCTGTAAATGTACTTAAGAATGCACTTGCTGTCTGAGACCTACAATAATCATCCCATAACATATTCAGTTGGCTCTGTCCTGAGCAGGGAGAGGGGATTGGAGGCATCTGCTTCGAGCAGCATCTGTGTTCTAAATGTCACCCTATTCCCTACATAATGCTCTACTTTTAACCAGTGCCTTATGGGCCCTGGTCAAAATTAGTGCACTATTTAGGGATTAGGGTGCCATTTGGGTCACATCCAGTGGGCCCGTTTAAACTTGAAGTTGGACTTTGCCAGGACTTTGGTCCTTTCAATCCACACTGGTATATTATTCCTGAATCAGGATCAAATGTGTTCATTCAGCACACCTTGGACCATATGGTTTGAAGCATGTCTGTAGAAAAGCCAGAAACGGGATGGTGCAGGTTTGAAATGAGCCTGTTCTACCGCTGCAGGGGGTGTTGGCTAGGAACAGGACAGCACATGCCTCAATAGAGGAACTCCACAGTCAGGAAACCAGGGATGGATACAGTCTGAAATCTCAGGTTTCCTTTCAGTACTTTGGTACAACACAACTATGGGCAGTCTCACTATCCCAACTTTGATTGAAGAAAAAAAATCCCACCTGACAAGGCCAATAAAATCGGTGCCTTGTGGAAGCCCCGCCTTCCACAGGTAATAAGCGTGAGGCTCAGATTAATTCCTTAAATTCTTCTGCTCTTCACCTCATTGTGAGCAGGAACGATTCAAATCTAATTTTATTTGTCAAATGCCCCGAATACAAATACAGTGAAATGGGATGCCCTTAACCAACAATGCATAGTTTTAAAAAAGTAAGAACAATTTGCTAAATAAACTCAAGGAGAAATAGTAACACAATAAAATAATAATGAGGCTATATACAAGGGTATCGAGTCAATGTTCGGGGTACAGGTTAGTCAAGGTAATTCAGGTAATATGTACATGTAGGTAGGGGTAAAGTGACTATGCATATATAAGAGTAGCAGCAGTGAATGTGGGTTTGAGTGTCAGTGTAGTATGTCTGATTGTTTGGTTAGTGTCCAGTGTGTGTACATGGAGCCTGTGCTCCATGAGAGTCGGTGCAATAAATATGAATAAAATAAGGGTAGTCATTTGCTTAACTGTTCAGCAGTCTTCTGGCTTGGGGGTAGAAGCTGTTAAGGAGCCTTTTGGTCCCAGACTTGGCCCTCTGGTACTGCTTGCCGTGTGGTGGCAAAGAGAACAGTCTATGACTTGGGTGGCTGGAGTCTTTTGACAATTTTTAGGGCTGTCTTCTGACACTGACTAGTATATAGGTCCTGGATGGCAGGAAGCTCAGCTCCAGTGATGTCCTGGGCCGTAAGCACTACCCTCCGTAGTGCCTTGTGATTGGATGCCGAGCAGTTGCCATATCAAGTGGTGATGCAACCAGTCAGGATGATCTCGATGGTGCAAATGTAGAACTTATTCAGGATCTGAGGTCCCATGACAAATCTTTTCAGCCTCCTGAGGGGGAATAGGCATTGTCTTACCCTCTTCACAACTGTCTTGGTGAGTTTGAACCATGATAGGCCCTTAGTGATGTGGACACCAAGGAACTTGAAGCTCCACTACAGCTCCATTGATGTGAATGGAGGCGTGCTTGACCATCCTTTTCCTGTAGTCCACGATCAGCTCCTTTGTCTAGCTCACATTGAAGGAGAGGTTGTCGTCCTGGCACCACACTGCCAGGTCTCTGACCACATCCCTGTTGGCTGTCTCGTCGTCTTATGATCAGGCCTACCACAGTCGTGTCGTCTGCAAATATAATGATGGTGTTGGTGTCGTGGGTGAATAGGGAGTACAGGAAGGAACTAAGCATGGACCTCTGAGGCGCCCCCGTGTTGAGGGTCAGCGTGGCGGATGTATTGTTGCCTACCCTCACCACCTGGGGGTGGCCCGTCAGGATGTCCAGGATCCAGTTTCAAAGGGAGATCTTCAGTCCCAGGGTCCTTAGCTTAATGAGTTGAGGTGTGAGGACTATGGGTCGGTAGTCATTTAGGCAGGTTACCTTGGTGGTCTGCTTGAAACATGTAGGTATTACAGACTCGGTCAGGGAGAGGTTGAAAATGTCAGTTTAGACACTTGCCAGTTAGTCAGCGCATGCTCTGAGTACGCGTCCTGTTAATCTGTCTGGCCCTGCGGCCTTGTGAATGCACACATTCTTCTGGAGCAACTGGTGCTCTCGTGCATGGTTCAGTGATGCTTGCCTCGAAGGAGCATAAAAGGCATATATCTTGGCTGGGCAGCTCCCGGCTGGGTTTCCCTTTGTAATCCGTGATAGTTTGCAAGCCCTGCTACATCCGACGGTGTCCAATTTAATGTCCAATTTGCCAAATATTGTCCTGAGTGTAATGACTGAAAGGGAACATAACGTTATGACTAACTACTGTTCCCTGAAGGAGGGAAACAAAGTACAACACCAGTTTGGCCCCGCACCGCCTGTTCCTGGGCTTGATGAAGAGCGGTACTGAATTGAAGGAATGAATCCGAGCCTCCCGCTTATTACCTGTGAAGACGAGGCTTCCAGCAATGCGCAGATTTCATTGGCCTTGTCCAACTTGATTTTAGGTCTTTAATCAGACACAAAAGTGCGACTCCCCAAAGTTGTTGTTTCCCTCCATCAGGGAACAGTAGCGATTAACCAACATTTGTTATTTTTTGTTTTTTAAACAACTAATTGACCAATGTTGGTTCAATTATTTGAATTCCTTTTAGGGAATTCCTTTTTTTTCTTTGTGAGCTCAATGCGTACATCGCACAGTTTCTCTAGTGATAAATCAGATCCAGCCTGAACTGTTCTAATATTCTATATAGTTTAGTGCATAAAATGTGGTAATTAACTAGAATGAGCATAATCCATTGCGCATCTACTTGTCCGGTCTTTCTTTTACGACTGCTACTGAAGAGAGAAGAATGCGTGATCGTGAGGTGATTGAGGGCAGCCGTTGCTTCGCAAGGTATCTACCTGAAAATACATGCTCTATAAGTCACAGGTGTCAAACTCATTCCACGAAGGGCTGAGTGTTGGCAGGTTTTCAGTCCTCCCTTGTACTTGATTGATGAATTAATGTAAGTAATTGGTAAGAAACTTGCCACACCTGGCTGCCTTGTCCTTAATTGAAAGGAAAAAAACTCAAACCTGCAGACAGTAGGCACTCCGTGGAATGAGTTTGACACCCCCGATCTAAGTGATTGATAGTTGGTATTCAGCAGTCATAAAAGTATGCTTTATTTACTTTGATCACAAAATTGTGATTTTGTCAGAAATCATAGGCAGCAGCTTTATAGAGATGATGACTTGGAATTAAATAGTAATCAAATAAAACAAATGTAATACCTTTTTAAAGTAATGTAAATAAATGATGGTTAATAAGTAATACGCCGTAATGGACAGTCACTACCATCATGGGACTTTTAAATGTTTTATTCTTTGTTGTTACATCATTCAACCCACATGAAATTACCTCAAAAAGCACTAATCCCTCAGCACTAGTCATAACGGTATGATCTTTCCTACACACGCATACAGAGTAAAACAATTCCCCCGAATCTCAAAAGGAACCATTGACAACCTGAGACAATCTGCTCATTGTGTATATTCATATTCATATTTCTTTTATTTTTATTTATTTATTACTTTCAAATTACAATTTATCCCGCTGCTGGCATTGTGCCAATCATAAGGATTCCCACCCCCCTACCCAAGTTTATATTCTGACTTGAAATGCATGTGCCCTACTCAGACTTTCACGCTAAGCTCCCATTGATGCATGATCTACTCGTACGTTTGACTTACATGCAGGTATCTAAAGTTATGATTCTGCTTTATATAACCAACAACTGAGCTGTATCAATGGAAAGCTATGGCTTGGTAAATGCACCCTCTTAGAAGAGTCAGATGCCCCATCCCCACTTCTAGTCTTCCACTTGTATGAATATCAGTTTTACCCTCTGCTATTTCTGTTTAGGCTATATGCATGGACTTTACATACCAGGTTCCATATACTGGTTTTAGCCCGCACTAAGAGCACTACTTCTTACACCTGTTCCAGTGCCTCAACCTCTTTTCCACTTTTCTAACTATGTGATATCGCTTTTAGTCCCAAACATTCTGCATTACATGTTTGTGGGACCTAAGTATGTGACACAGACTGTACAGTGACATTGGGATGGACACATTTTTGCTGGTTTTAGCTCTGTACTCCAGCACTGTGCAGACTGTCAGCTATAATGGGTATTTTCATCCATTTAGAAATTACAGCAATTTTTGTACCTAATCCCCACATTTTAGGGGATCGAAAGTATTAGTACAAATTCACTTATCTGTATTAAAGTAGTAAAGTTCAGTTTTTGGTCCCTTATTCATAGCACACAATGACTACATCAAACATTTGACTGGAGTTACTTTTATTGTAAATAAGAATACTGTTTTTAAACACATCTACATTAATGTGGATGCTACCATGATTATGGATAATCCTGAATGAATCATGAATAATGAGCGCGAAAGGTACAGAGACAAAATATCATACCCGCCAAAAATGATAACCTCGCTTGTTATTGTAATGGTGAGAGGTTAGCATGTCTTCGGGGTATGATATTTGTGCGCCTGTGACTTTCACTCATCATTATTCATGATAATTAATTCAGGATTATCTGTAATCATGGTAGCATCCACATTAATGTAGAATAGTTTAGAAACATATTCTTATTTACAATAAAAGTGACTGCAATATGACACAATACATTATTTACCATTCATTTCTGTTGCGCACAAAATCATCTGAAACACAACCAAAACAAACAGCAAATGCAGCCAACAAATTTGTTGATGTCATTAGCCAGTCCCAATGTATGGTCAAACCTCGTCTCTCGCTCTGCGTTGAGAAGTGAAGAGACCAGGCTGTCCACAATACACTTGGGCATGGTCCTCAGCAGACCTTTACCCTGGTCAACATTACCATGGCATGCAGAATCCCAGACATGTGTGTGTCTTGGAGATATTCCAAGCCAATTGTGCCTGAAATCCACAGCCATTCCTAAACCCAATCAGCATTTCTCTGAATATGCAGTCAGCCAGCAATGTTTTAACACTCCTTCCTGTCAGTTCCGTGTATATTCAATTATTCCCTATGCATATGGTTGACTTCCAGCTGGGGAACCACAAAATAGCCAGCAACACACACACACACACACACAGCCAACCGTATTTGCAAACACATAGCCACACACAAACACACAGCCAATGTGTTTGCTCTAACATGTCCCCCTTCTATTCCCATGCAGTTGCAACAGGAAAACTGTTCAAAAGTGCCACAATTTTCTTAACTAGTCACCAATAAGTGCTTTTGCCCTGTCTGTCAATATTGTAAGATTGGTATTGATTTGGCATGTTTTCATGCAGAATATATTATTTTGTGATTGTCAATGATATTAACATTAGTTTTTTGAAATTGCTGTTGTCCATAACTGTCATCTACCTATTTCTTTTATTAGTTGTTTTCTCACTTACACCTGACTGCATGACATTTTTCAAAATTTCTTTAGAGCTTTTGAAGTATCCCAGGACTTGACAAAGAGTTGATTTGGGTGTGGCTCTAGTTCTGGTATTGACCCTGTGCTCTTGGCAAATCAGGCTGATGGGTGATCTGATTTTCCTCTGCCAAAGCTAAGTAAGTAGAGGAGGTTGTTTTCCTCTGTGTAGGGTCAGTATGAGCAGAGGACACATTTCTTCGAATGGGTAAACATATGACAGGGACAGTAATGAATCAGTATGTCATGGCAGATGTGCATGATGATCTACTGCCAAATGGTTCATGGAGTTCTTGGCTTTCAGAAAACTGAGTCACTGACCATTAAAGCCAGGAACTTTGTGGAACGCCAAGCCAACCATTACTCATCGAAACAAAGTACTTTGTACATCCAACTATTTTACTTTGGTATTGACATTTGAGCCCTGAAGAAATGGATGGACAGTTGTTTAGCTATATTTTATTCTTATTTTTTGTTACCTTTATTTAACTAGGCAAGTCAGTTAAGAAAATGTTTTTTTTTTTTCAATGACGGCCTAGAAACAGCCTTTTTCAGGGGCAGAACGACAGATTTTTACCTTGTCAGCTTGGGGATTCGATCTTTCAACCTTTTGGTTACTAGTCCAACGTTCTAATCACTAGGCTACCTGCTGCCCCAATAGATATACAGTTGAAGTCGGGAAGTTTACATACACCTTAGCCAAATACATTTAAACTCAGTTTTTCCACAATTCCTGACATTTAATCGTAGTAAAAATTCCCTGTCTTAGGTCAGTTAGGATCACCACTTTATTTTAAGAATGTGAAATGTCAGAATAATAGTAGAGTGATTTATTTCAGTTTTTATTTCTTTCACCACATTCCCAGTGGGTCAGAAGTTTACATACACTCAATTAGTATTTGGTAGCATTGTCTTTAAATTGTTTAACTTGGGTCAAACATTTCGGGTAGCCTTCCACAAGCTTCCCACAATAAGTTAGGTGAATTTTGGCCCATTCCTCCTGACAGAGCTGGTGTAACTGAGTCAGGTTTGTATGCCTCTTTCCTCGCACACGCTTTTTCAATTCTGCCCACAAATATTCTATAGGTTTGAGGTCAGGGCTTTGTGATGGCCACTCCAATACCTTGACTTTGTTGTTCATAAGCCATTTTGCCACAACTTTGGAAGTATGCTTTGGGTCATTGTCCATTTGGAAGACACATTTGCGATCAAGCTTTAACTTCCTGACTGATGTCTTGAGATGTTGCTTCAATACATCCACACCATTTTCCTACCTCATGATGCCATCTATTTTGGGAAGTGCACCAGTCCCTCCTGCAGCAAAGCACCCCCACAACATGATGCTGCCACCCTGTGCTTCACGGTTGGGATGATGTTCTTCGGCTTGCAAGCATTCCCCTTTTTCCTCCATTCCCCTTTTTCCTCCGATGGTCATTATGGCCAAACAGTTCTATTTTTGTTTCATCAGACCACAGGACATTTCTCAAAAAAGTACGATCTTTGTCCCCATGTGCAGTTGCAAACCGTAGCCTGGCTTTTTTATGGAGGTTTTGGAGCAGTGGCTTCTTCCTTGCTGAGCGGCCTTTCATGTTATGTCGATATAGGACTAATTTTACTGTGGATATAGATACTTTTGTACCCGTTTCCTCCAGCATCTTCACAAGGTCCTTTGCTGTTGTTCTGGGATTGATTTGCACTTTTCACACCAGAGTGCGTTGATCTCTAGGAGACAGAACACGTCTCCTTCCTGAGCGGTATGATGGCTGCGTGGTCCCATGGTGTTTATACTTACGTACTATTGTTTGTGCAGATGAATGTGGTACCTTCAGGCGTTTGGAAATTGCTCCCAAGGATGAACCAGACTTGTGGAGGTCTAAAAAATACAAATCTGAGGTTTTGGCTGATTTCTTTTGATTTTCCCATGATGTCAAGCAAAGAGGCACTGAGTTTGAAGGTAGGCCTTGAAATACATCCACAGGTACACCTTCAATCGACTCAAATGATGTCAATTAGCCTATCAGAAGCTTCTAAAGCCATGACATAATTTTCTGGAATTTTCCAAGCTGTTTAAAGGCACAGTCAACTTAGTGTATGTACATTTCTGACCCACTGGAATTGTGATACAGTGAATTATAAGTGAAATAATCTGTCTGTAAACAATTGTTAAGAAAATTACTTGTGTCATTCACAAAGTAGATGTCCTAACCGACTTACCAAAACTGTAGTTTGTTAACAAGACATTTGTGGAGTGGTTGAAAACAAGTTTTAGTGACTCCAATCTAAGTGTATGTAAACTTCTGACTTCAACTGTAAATATGTTGTTTTTTTCTCTCTCTAAAGTAAAAATGGAAATTACTTTTCTATATTGTTTTTTTTTTGGATCAGCCAAGCCTTTCCTTCAAAATGGCTCTCCATGTTTTGACCTAAGACTTAGAAACTCAGACTTTTGCTACTATGTTCAGTTTCCCCAAAAAGCTTGTCCATTTCATGTAACATCCATAACATTCTTATTTGCTTTATTTCTCTAACATAACATTTAGAGGCCTGTTTTTGAGGGATATACAGTACCAGTCAAAAGTTTGTACACACCTACTCTTTCCAGGGTTTCTCTTTATTTTTCACTATTTTCTACATTGCAGAAAAATAGTGAAGACATCAATGAAATAACACATGGAATCATGTAGTAACCAAAAAAGTGCTAAACATATGAGATTCTTCAAATTAGCCACCCTTTGCCTTGATGACAGCTTTGCACACTCTTGGCATTCTCTCAACCAGCCTCACCTGGAATGCATTTCAATTAACAGGTGTGCCTGGTTAAAATGTAATTTGTGTTATTTCTTTCCTCAATGCGTTTGAGCCAATCAGTTGTGTTGTGACAAGGTAGCAGTGGTATACAGAAGATAGCCCTATTTGGTAAAATACCAAGTCTATATTTTGTCAAGAACAGCTCAAATAAGCAAAGAGAAATGACAGTCCATCATTACTTTAAGACATGAAGGTCAATCAATCCGGAACATTTCAAGAACTTTGGAAGTTTCTTCAAGTGCAGTCATAATAAACCATCAAGCTATGATGAAACTGGCTCTCATGAGGACCGCCACAGGAAAGGAAGACCCAGAGTTACCTCTGCAGCAAAAGGATAAGTTTATTAGAGTGACCAGCCTCAGATTGCAGCTCAAATAAATGCTTTATAAATAAATCACAGAGTTCAAGTAACGGACACATCTCAACATCAACTGTTCAGATGAGACTGTGTGAATCAGGCCTTCAAGGTCGAATTGCTGCAAAGAAACCACTACTAAAAGGACACCAATAAGAAGAGACTTGCTTGGGCCAAGAAACACGAGCAATGGACATTAGATCGGTGGAAATCTGTCTTTTTGGTTTGATGAGTCCAAATTTGCGATTTTTGGTTCCAACTGCCGTGTCTTTGTGAGATGCAGAGTAGGTGAATGGATGATCTCGGCATGTGTGGTTCCCACCGTGAAGCATGGAGGAGGTGTGATGGTGCTTTGCTAGTGACACTGTCAGTGATTTATTTAGAATTCAAAACACACTTAACCAGCATGGCTACCACAGCATTCTGCAGCGATACGCCATCCCATCTAGTTTGGGCTTAGTGGGACAATAATTTGTTTTTCAACGGGACAATGACCCAACACACCTCCAGGCTGTGTCAGGGCTATATGACCAAGGAGAGTGATGGAGTGCTGCATCAGGTGGCCTGGCCTCCACAGTCACCTGACAACCCAATTGAGATAATTTGGGATGAGTTGGACTGCAGAGTGAAGGAAAAGTAGCCAGCAAGTGCTCAGCATATGTGGGAACTCCCAAGACTGTTGGAAAAGCATTCCAGGTGAAGCTGGTTGAGAGAATGCCAAGAGTGTGCAAAGCTGTCAAGGCAAGGGGTGACTACTTTGAAGAATCTAAAATATAGTTTGACTTGTTTAACACTTTTTTGGTTACTACATGATTCCATATGTTATTTCATAGTTTGTCTTCACTATTATTCTACAATGTAAAAAAAGAAAAGAAAATTAAAACCTTGAGTAGGTGTGTCAACTTTTGACCGGTACTGTACACAAATATTAATTTAAATTTTGTTTTTACATTGTGAGACATTAAAGTTCTGATTTTGCGTACATATGTAATGTCCATAATGCTGGAATCACCCCAAGTGTTATATCCTATTGAGAAAAGATTTGTCAAATTAATGACACTTTCATGTGAATTGATTTGAATGAAATTCTACTTAATTTTTTTTTAAATATCACTTCAGTTCAATTTAGATTCTGCTTCCTGTGGGGTGTGGCCAATTTAAATGTGGTGTTTAAATTAATTCAGAATTGGCTCCAACGCTAAGGTGCGCACACACACACACACACACACGTGTATTCACACACACTCACACGTGTCTCATTCCCATAGGTTTGAACACATCTACAGACACACTCCTGCCAGCGCCCAGACAGGCATGCAGCAGCCATGAACTTTCACACACTAGTCTGGGCACTGAGCCAACACGGTACAGGGAAACACCCCCACCGTGCTCCGCTCCGCTGCGCTGCATAGCAAACAAGCTCTCCAACTGGGCCAAACCAATGCTCAGCACTCCACTGCACAATGAGCCCTATTCTTCCACAGGATTTTTTATTTTTTTATAATCAATATTAATCTCCTCATTCAGGCCCGGAATTTATTAAAATGTCTGGTGATAGAAAGGAAATTTGTGTGGTCCAGCTGCCACCAGTGTACTTAGTTACCAATAGTCAGTTATCTTGCATGAAGAATTGGACAGGACCTAAGATGCCTATCCTAACATAAGCTGTGAAACCATGGTACATTGATGCCTATATCTGAGATGACAAGAAGTACACCGGCGGGAATGGAAACTTGGCTCCTGCTTGTACAGAGGTCCACGCAGCCATCAATATGCAACAGGAGAGCAGACAGACAGAATTTGATGACCTATCATAATGTCAAACAATTATGAAACTCTGAATTGCATAACCCCGAAATGGAAATATTATTAAAAGGAGGGAGACCTTTCCAATTTTTTTTCTCTCTCCAATTTTGGTCTTTAATGTAGGGCCTACAGACAAGTTCCTTCCACTTGCCTTCTCCATTTTTGCAGTAATGCTGCAATCAGTTGATTGTAATTTTGGATAGAGCAGAGCAGGCATTTCCATATATTTTTGTTATCTCAATGTATGACATTCCACCAGTCCTATTTACAATATCATTAACAAAAATGAAACCTTTTATTTTTTCTATTATTTTTTAATCAATTATATATTGAGTTTAACCATAATATTTGTTGTAATATTTGTTCTGTCATTTCTGGTGGATAACACTGAAATTGCAACCAGCTTTCTATAGATCATTTAAAAAATATAAATATTTTCAAGATGATTTCATTTTCAAATAACGGAAAGTGCGAGGTTGTAAATAAAGCAAGTTTTTTTTTTTATGTTTTTTTTTTTTTTTTTACACGGGCTGAGCCATTCTAAATAATCTGCTGGAGAACCAGTTTGGATTTAAGTATAGCCTTTGAGAGGTTCATTGCTTTAATATTTAATCATTTTAATCCTACAAATTTATATTCATTATATAAATAGGCCCATTTAATTTTGTCGGGCTTGCCGTTCCATTTAAAGTAGAATATGTTTTGCTCATATAATTTTTAAAAAACAAGTGGTTCGGTGTAAGCAAGGCCATAAGTAAATAGGTCAACTGGGATATGACTAAATCATTGATAGACAGGTATTTACAGTTGAAGTCGGAAGTTTACATACTTAGGTTGGAGTCATTAAAACTTGTTTTTCAACCACTCCACACGTTTCTTGTTAACAAACTATACAAACAAACTATAGTTTTGTCAAGTCAGTTAGGACATCTTCTTTGTGCATGACAAGTAATTTTCCAACAATTGTTTACAGACAGATTATTAAACTTATAATTCACTGTACCACAATTCCAGTGGGTCAGAAGTGTACATACACTAAGTTGACTGTGCCTTTAAACAGTTTGGAAAATTTTAGAAAATTATGTCATGGCTTTAGAAGCTTCTGATAGGCTAATTAACATCATTTGAGACAATTGGAGGTGTACCTGTGGATGTTTTTCAAGGTCTACTTTGGGGAAAATCTAAATAAATCAGCCAAGACCTCAGAAAAAAAATGGTAGACCTCCACAAGTCTGGTTCATCCTTGGGAGCAAATTCCAAATGCCTGAAGGTACCACATTCATCTGTGCAAACAATAGTACACAAGTATAAACACCATGGGACCACGCAGCCATCATACCGCTCAGGAAGGAGATGCGTTCTGTCTCCTAGAGATGAACGTACTTTGGTGCGAAAAGTGCAAATCAATCCCAGAACAACAACAAAGGACCTTGTGAAGATGCTGGAGGAAACAGGTACAAAAGTATCTATATCCACAGTAAAACGAGTCCTATATCGACATGACCTGAAAGGCCGCTCAGCAAGGAAGAAGCCACTGCTCCAAAAGCGCCATAGAAAAGACAGACTACGGTTTGCAACTGCACATGGGGACAAAGATCATACTTTTTGGAGAAATGTCCTCTGGTCTGATGAAACAAAAATAGAACTGTTTGGCCATAATGACCATCATTATGTTTAGAGGAAAAAGGGGGAGGCTTGCAAGCCAAAGAACACCATCCCAACCGTGAAGCACCGGGGGTGGCAGCATCATGTTGTGGGGATGCTTTCCTGCAGGAGGGACTGGTACACTCCACAAAATAGATGGCATCATGAGGTAGGAAAATGGTGTGGATATATTGAAGCAACATCTCAAGACATCAGTCAGGAAGTTAAAGCTTGATCGCAAATGTGTCTTCCAAATGGACAATGACCCAAAGCATACTTCCAAAGTTGTGGCAAAATGGCTTAAGGACAACTAAGGTATTGGAGTGGCCATCACAAAGCCCTGACCTCAAACCTATAGAACATTTGTGGGCAGAACTGAAAAGGCGTGTGCGAGCAAGGAGGCCTACAAACCTGACTCAGTTACACCAGCTCTGTCAGGGGGAATGGACCAAACTTCACCTAACTTATTGTGGGAAGCTTGTGGAAGGCTACCCGAAACGCTTGACCCAAGTTAAACAATTTAAAGGCAATGCTACCAAATACTAATTGAGTGTATGTAAACTTCTGACCCACTGGGAATGTGATGAAAGAAATAAAAGCTGAAATAAAGTGGTGATCCTAACTGACCTAAAACAGGGAATTTTTTTACAAGGATTAAATGTCAGGAATTGTGAAAAACTGAGTTTAAATGTATTTGGCTAAGGTATATGTAAACCACCGACTTCAACTGTAGATTTCCATGGTAGCAAGATCTTATCTATTTTTACTAACTTTATATTAACATTTATTGTAGTGAGAATTTATTTACTTCGAGATATGAATACCGAATATGTCTACTTCACCGTCAGAACATTTTATTGGTAAACTACACGGTAATGTAAAAGTTGTATTTTTTGCGATCCAATATGGTACACTTATCATAGTTTGGTGGAATCCAGAGGTTAGAGAAATGATCTAGATCCTCTGAGTCTGTGCAAGGATCCAGATTGCGGATTTAAAAGAAAACATGAGTCGTCTGTGTACAATGATACCTTTGAAAGGCTTTCAAGCCTTAGATTTCTAGCCCCTTGGTATTATTGTTGGAGATGAGACAAGGACATCCCTCTGACATGGCTCCTCTGACTTTAATAGCCAACATTTCGATGGCCATAATACATAGATATGCCGATACAGTACATAACTTTAACCCATTGTATAAGAGATTCTCCAAAATGTAAATATTCAAGGCATTTATATATAAATTGAAGTTGTACTTTATCAAATCAAATTGTATTTGTCACATGCACCAAATACAAGAGGTGTAGACCTTACAGTGAAATGCTTACTTACTTAACACTTTTTTTTCTCTTAAATCATTGGTGGTTAAGTAAAAAATAGAAAGTAAAACTAACAAATAATTCAACAGCAGCAGTAAAATAACAATAACGAGGCTATATACAGAGGGTACCGTTACAGTCAATGTGCGGGGGCACCGGTTAGTCAAGGTAATTGAGGAAATATGTACATGTAGGCAGAGTTAAAGTGACTATGCATAGATAATAAACAAAGAGTAGCAGCAACGTAAAAGAGGGGTCTGGGTAGCCCTTTGATTAGCTGTTCAGGAGTCTTATGGCTTGGGGGTAGAAGCTGTTAAGAAGCCGCTTGCCGTGCGGTAGCAGAGAGAACAGTCCATGACTAGGGTGGCAGGAGTCTTTGACAATGTTTAGGGCCTTCCTCTGACGCCACCTGGTATAGAGGTCCTGGATGACAGGGAGCTTGGCCCCAGTGATGTACTGGGCCGTATGCACTACCCTCTGTACTGCCTAGCGGTCAGAGGGTGAGCAGTTGCCATACCAGGCAGTGATGCAACCAGATGGTGCAGCTGAAGAACCTTTTGAGGATCTGAGGACCCATGCCAAATCTTTTCAGTCTCCTGAGGGGGAATAGGCTTTGTCATGCCCTCTTCACGACTGTCTTGGTGTGTTTGGACCATGATAGTTTGTTGGTGATGTGGACACCAAGGAACGAGACGCTTTCAACCTGCTCCACTGCAGCCCTGTCGATGAGAATGGGGGCGTGCTCAGTCCTCCTTTTCCTGTAGTCCACAATCATTTCCTTTGTCTTGATCACGTTGAGCGAGAGGTTGTTGTCCTTGCACCACACGGCCAGGTCTCTGACCTCCTCCCCATGGGCTGTTCTATTGTTGTTGGTGATCAGGCCTACCACTGTTGTGTCATTGGGAATCTTGATGATGGTGTTGGAGTCGTGGCTGACCATGCAGTCATGAGTGAACAGGGAGTACAGGAGGGGACTGAGCAAGCACCCCTAATGGGCCCCCATATTGAGGATCAGCGCGGCAGTTGTATCAGTGCGGCAGTTACCTAAACTTACCACCTGGGGGAGGCCCGTCAGGAAGTCCAGGATCCAGTTGCAGAGGGAAGTGTTTAGTCCCACGGTCCTTATCTTAGTGATCAGCTTTGAGGGCACTATGGTGTTGCACGCTGAGCTGTAGTCAATGAATAGCATTCTCACATAGGTGTTCCTTTTGTCCAGGTGGGAAAGGGCTGTGTTGAGTGCAATAGAGATCATCATCTGTTGGGGCGGTATGTGAATTGGAGTGGGTCTAGCGTTTCTGGGATAATGGTGTTGATGTGAGCCATGACCAGCCTTTCAAAGCACTTCATGGCTACAGATGTGAGTGCTACGGGTCGGTAGTCATTTAGGCAGATTACCTTAAGAGTTCTTGGCCACATGGATTATGGTAATCTGTTTAAAACATGTTGGCATTACAGACTCAGTCAGCGACAGGTTGAAAATGTCAGAGAAGACACTTGCCAGTTGGTCAGCGCATGCTCGGAGTACACGTCCTGGTAATTTGTCTGGCCCTGCGGCCTTGTGAATGTTGACCTGTTTAAAAGGTCTTACTCACATCGGCTAATGAGAGCATGATCACACAGTTGTCCGGAACAGCTGATGCTCTCATGCATGCTTCAGTGTTACTTGCCTCGAAGCAAGCGCTTCCCTTTGTAGTCTGTAATATTTTGCAAGCCCTGCCACATCCGACGAGTGTCTGAGCTGGTGTAGTACGATTCAATTTTAGTCCTGTATTGACGCTTTGCCTGTTTGATGGTACATCGGATGGTATACTGGAATTTTATATAAGCTTCCGGGTTAGAGTCCCGTGTTGCCTGTAATCCATGGATTCTGATTGGAATATGTACGTACAGTCACCGTGGGGACGACATCATCGATGCACTTATTGATGAAGCCAGTGACTGATGTGGTGTACTCCTCAATGCCATCAGAAGAATCCCGGAACATATTCCAGTCTGTGCTAGCAAAACAGTCCTGTAGCTTAGCATCTGCTTCATCTTACAACTTTCTTATTGACCAAGTCACTGGTGCTTCCTGCTTTAGTTTATGCTTGTAAGCAGGAATCAGTAGGATATAATTATGGTCAGATTTGCCAAATGGAGGGAGAGCTTTGTACGCGTCTCTGTGCGTGGAGTAAAGGTGGTCTTGAGTTTTTTTTCCCTCTGGTTGCACATTTAACATTCTGGTAGAAATTAGGTAAAACAGATTTGGGTTTCCCTGCATTAAAGTCCCCGGCCACTAGGAGCGCCTCCTCTGGATGAGCGTTTTCCTGTTTGCTTATGGCCTTATACAATTCCTTGAGTGCGGTTTGTGGTGGTAAATAGACGGCTACGAAAAATATACAGTTGAAATCGGAAGTTTACATACACCTTAGCCAAATCCATTTAAACTCAATTTTTCACAATTCCTGACATTTAATCCTAGTAAAAAATTCCCTGTTTTGGGTCCGTTAGGATCACCACTTTATTTTAAGAATGTGAAATGTCAGAATAATAGTAGAGAGATTGATTTATTTCAGCTTTTATTTCTTTATTCACATTCCCAGTGGGCCAGAAGTTTACATGCTACCAAATAATAATTGAGAGTATTTCCTTTGTATTGCTTAACTTGGGTCAAACGTTTCGGGTAGCCTTCCACAAGCTTCCCACAATAAGTTACAATCCTTTTATAAGTTTGTTTATTTTTTTATTGTTAACATTTTTTTGTGGAAGCCTGGCTTCCCTTGGAAGCCATTAATACATGACACTTTTTAGGCTGAATGTCATTACATGTATGGTGTTTGTAATAGATGTCCTTTTCCATTCAAATGGCGTGTGCACAGTGCACTGTTCAGATGCTGGACTTATTTTGAAGTGTGCAAGTAACCTACTTTTTGAAGGGATTTGTTTGACAATCAGACGAAATCAAGACTGTTTGTGTTCATGACACATTAAAAGGTAATACAATATTAGTTAAATTACATATTTACTATAAAGCTCAAGCTCTGTCTGTTGTTCCCATTTTGCCTTTAGTTCTACCTCTCGCAGTTGCACATCTATGAGGTGTACTCTACCACCTGTGGGACCCATTTCATTAACTTCCCTCTCCTGAAGGATTTCCTCCTCTACCAAAGTAATACCAATCAACTCTGACTACCGCTGTTGGATTGCCAGATGCCACTTTGATGCCATAATGCTTTGCAATGACGAACAGATTTGCATTTGTACATTTATCTAGCATCTCCAATGTAGGGTTTTCCAACTTAAAGTCCATGGCTTTATTTTAATTTTATTATCTTGTGTTCATGCAACTTTCAAAATTATTCCACCAATCTTATAACCTCTCAAGGTGGAGGTCAGTAACAGAAACTCTACCACAAAAGTGTATTTTGAACACTCAAATATCTGGGCACAGAGCTTCAGAGTCCCGGACGAGCCCCCATTTTGTTACGTTCCACAGCAAGAAAACCAAAAATGTAGCTCAAATAGAAGAAGGAACTAACAGTCACTGACCAACAACCAAAGCAAAACAAATGGGGTTTTAGGAAGGGTTCTGAAAGACACTCATTGGGGTGTCCACTGAAAGCTGACTAGCAATAACAATTGGAACCTAAGACACCAAACATGAGCGGCCACTAAATTTGCCCGAAAAGAAGCAAACTAAAGAAAAACCCACACCACACTTAAAGACAGGAAGCAAACAAAAAAGGTAGAGAAAAACAAAATCAGGGATAGCAGATGGTTTGCTTTTCAAAAAATCTAAACCCTCCACATCTATCAAGACATCTGGTGCATTGGGCCAGCCACTCTTAAATAGCACCTTGGCAAGCACAGGTTAAACACCTTCCCACTAATGAGGTGGCAACCAGCACAGGTGTAACACACACTGACTAACAAGGTGACACCAATCGGTGCGCCCTACTTGCTAACGAGCTATACGTGCTAAAGTCCAACTCCTTAGGCGCTGGGCTCCCTATCAATACTATTTGAAGAAGTAATACTCTACTCATATAAGGAGTGAAGAAGCCCTATGCACCATAAACCTGTCTACTGGAGTAACTTCCTGTCAGAGACTGTGATTAGAAGGTTAGACAGGAGGCCCTGTGCCATTGTTCCGTGTGGGTGTAGTTTGTGCATTGGTCTTTAAGTAAAAATGTCCACCCATCTGGGGCACCAGCCATGCAAAACGAACTTGCCCAGTAAGGGGGGAAGTTACAGACATGAAGATACAACTTGAACCACAGAGTAAGACTGCCTTCAAATCAAAATGCATGTAACGCATGTCCGACACAGCAGTGTGGTTAGGAGAAACACTGCTCTACATTTTCAATGGATATGCCTTTCAACACAACGATAGGGCCTCCCAACACACTCTTCCCATTAAACCATTGAGTTGCTGCGTCTTTTACACATCCATTTGTCTTATTTGAAGGCACCCCTAGTCCTCAATAAACAATGTAATAATTGTTACTTGTTAACTCTCTTGCTTTCAATCATTCTCTGTACTTCTCTCTCTCTCCAGGTGATACAGAGACAGAATATTCCAAAGACCTCCAGAGCCTTCTGACCAACTACCTGCAATCTTTCCAGAGCACAGAGAAGCAGGTTACGCTCGTAATAGTATACTTATGGCACCTTCACTATTGCTGTCTGTGATTTATAGCATATAATCAAGGGTCACTTGTTGGATTTACTGTACTCACTTTAAAACTAATGTACTCTCTTAAAGTCTCCCAGACTTTAATAAAAAACTAACATGAATCTTTCCCCCTGTCCCCAGGTGAGTCTGCTGGGCCATGGAACTCTAGAGCAGCACATCAAAACATGCCACCATGTTGTCAGCAGGTCGTTCCCTGAGGAAGGATACAACGATCAAGGCTTTCAATGGCCGAATTTGGGGGATGACTAAATGCCATGTAGCTGTGTATAAACTATGCATGTTCATTTTTCTATTAAATAGTTAGGTTACAAAATAATAACTTTTTCATAGTAAAAATGTGAAGACCAATAGACTAACTATGGTAATTTAAACAATATGCAGACATTATTAATCAAGACACCTACTGCACCCAATGTCACAGGAAGGCCAAAAAGATCAAGGACATCAACTACCTGAACCACGGCCTGTTCACCCCGCTATCATCCAGAAGGCGAAGTCAGTGCAGGTGCAACAAAGCTGGGACCGAGAGACTGAAAAACATCTTCCATCTTAAGGCCATCAGACTGATAAATAGCCATGACTAGCCAGCTTCCACCCTGTTACGCAACCCTACATCTTAGAGGCTGCTGACTTGGAATCACTAGCCACTTTAATAATGGAACACTAGTCACTTTAATGTTTACATACTTCTTTACTCATCTCATATGTATATACTGTATTCTATACTACTTTATGCCACGCCGACATTGCTCAATCTAATATTTACACATTTCTTAATTCCATTATTTTACTTTTAGATTTGTGTGTATTGTTGTAAATCCTTTTTAGATACTACTGCGCTGTTGGAGCTACTGTAGGAACACAAACATTTCGCTACACCCTCAATAACATCTGCTAAATGTGTATGTGACCAATAACATTTGAAGACAACACTTAGTTAATGATTCAAAAGTTGTAAAGTCTCATGTCCAGGGTGAATACATTTGTATTCATGTATATTAGACACCTCACACAGGTGTATCAACTAAAATATATATCAAAGACTAGATTGAAGAATGGGACAATGGACAAGTGGATATAAGTCAGTTATTGCATTTGTATGAATGATTGGTTAAGATATGTAGACCTTCCAAACACACACCAGACACAGAAGGGTGTTCTACACTATTTATTTAACAATGGCTAAGTCCGAAGTGGACAAGTCCAAAAATATCAAATGCAAAAGTCCTATTTTAATAGCCCTTAGTGTTCTGTGGTCCCACCACGGCAGGGACACTGAGGGATCCAAGCCAGTGTTCCAAGCCTCCTCTCTGGTTCACAGTGTATGCACTGGCATTAACAAGTGCGTAGCACACAAAGCAGTAGAGAACGTCGGCAAGCACTGCTAGCTGGTGAAATGTTGGAAATGGAATATGAAGAGGTACTTAGCTTTGGGCAGGGTGAAGCGTTCACCCACCCAATTTCCCAAAGGCCTCCTCTCCGTTTCTTCTCGCTCACCAGCAGCCGTCAATCTGATCCACAGTTGATTCGTAGTTCCTCCTCCGGTCAGGTCACACTGCAGCTATAGTCTCAATCCACAGGCACACTGGCATTAATGAGTGTGTAGCACGCAACACAGTAGAGAATGTTGGAATACAGCTCTATCTGGCACTAAGTAAAAATTGGATATAAAGAGGTACTTAGCTTTGAGAAGGGTTAGTGTTCACCCTCCCAATTCCCATAAAGGCCTTTTCTCTCCATTTCAACACTGGTCCCGGTCTGCTCCAACAACAGCCCTCGTTCTCGCCTTATCTTCGGCTCTACGGCCTCGCTTCTCCCAGCTCACATCGATGGTGTGCTGCTTCTGGCGTTCACCTTAAATAAAGAACAGCCGTGGGAAGTAGTCCTGATACATCAAAATTAAATATATAATCATTGAACTAGGCCTTTATTACTCCTGTATGAACGGAGAAAAATACTAATTGGCACTAAAGTTTGTGAAAATGCTTTGTTACTCCAGGTAAATACCCCCCTATAGATAATATAAATATTTGTTTTCCCCTCGCATCTAGAGCTGCCTAATATAGCAAGCCAGTTGATATTACAGTAGCTAGGATGACTGAAATGTGTGACATTACTTGCTCTGAGGCATGCATAAAAATCGCTAAGCAGCTATGATGCTGACCACACAGCTTGCGTTGCGTGTAAGCGCCTGCGGAACCAGGTGCTAAAATATAACTTGGTTCTATTTCAACATGCTGCAAGTCCTGCCTCTCCCATCTCCTCATTGGTTTTTAGCAGCATATATGTGCTGTCTCCTCATTGGTTTTTAGGAGCATAAACCCACGTGGCTGATTGAAAGATGAACTGAGGTCCACACTCCAGTCAAGTTGGTTGTGGTAATGCACCTTAAAGATTGTTGCCAACCACCATATAAAGTCCAAAGAAAAAGAAGCCTGAAGGAAGGATTACTAGAAACAAACTCAGTTTACCGTTTTAGCTGTGGATGAATTGTCGTTTTAGAAGATGTTGTGCATTTCAGGTAAAATAACAACCCAATGTTTATATCCCAGGACAAATTAGCTAGCAACAGCAAACTAGCTAGTTCAATTGCCATAAATGTTTAATGCTTTTCGACCTGTCCCCAAATAAATATAATTGGTCTAGAGTTTGTTTTGATATTTCAACCAGCGTGTCCTGATCACGTCTGGTGTGGGTGGACAAAATCAACTTGCGCGTGATGGTGGACGCATGCACGCGTGCGGTCTGGTCAGCATGTAACTTCAAAGCAGTGTACAGATGCGTGTATCACTTTATCAGAAGTACGTCATCAATGTCCGAAGCTTTGTTTGATCAGATGCTTTTTCAAACCGTGTGTTGCAAAATGCGAGACCCCACTGATTTTGGTGCTCTCTTTGATTCCAAGTGGCTTTCAAACACCGACCTCTACTAGACACCATAATTACAAATAGTTAGAATTTTGTACAAAACATTTCACCTGACTGGTATCTTAGCAAGTAGAGTAGGGAACTATGGAAGAAAACTTAACATGTGTAAATATTTGTATGAACATAAGATTCAACAACTGAGACATAAACTGAACAAGTTCCACAGACATGTGACTAACAGAAATTGAATAATGTGTCCCTGAACAAAGGGGGGGGGGGGGGGGGGGGTCAAAAGTAATAGTCAGTCTCTGGTGTGGCCACCAGCTGCATTAAGTACTGCAGTGCATCTCCTCCTCATGGACTGCACCAGATTTGCCAGTTCTTGCTGTGAGATGTTACCCCACTCTTTCACCAAGGCACCTGCAAGTTCCCAGACATTTCTGGGGGGGGAATGGCCCTAGCCCTCCGTTCCAACAGGTCCCAGACGTGCTCAATGAGATTGAAATCCGTGCTCTTCGTTGGTCATGGCAGAACACTGACATTCCTGTCTTGCAGGAAATCCCGCACAGAATGAGCAGTATGGCTGGTGGCATTGTCATGCTGGAGGGTCATGTCAGGATGAGCCTGCAGGAAGGGTACCACATGAGGGAGGATGATGTCTTCCCTGTAACACACAGCGTTGAGATTGCCTGCAATGACAACAAGCTCAGTCCGATGATGCTGTGACACACCGCCCAAGACCATGACGGACCCTCCACCTCCAAATCGATCCCGCTCCAGAGTACAGGCCTCGGTGTAACACTCATTCCTTCAATGATAAACGCGAATCCGACAATCACCCCTGGCGAGACAAACCCGCGACTCGTCAGTGAAGAGCACTTTTTGCCAGTCCTGTCTGGTCCAGCGATGTGGGTTTGTGCCCATAGGCGACGTTGTTGCAGGTGATGTCTGGTGAGGACCTGCCTTTCAACAGGCCTATAAGCCCTCTGTCCAGCCTCTCTCAGCCTATTGCGGACAGTCTGAGCACTGTTGGAGGGATTGTGCGTTCCTGATGTAACTCGGGCAGTTGTTGTTGCCATCCTGTACCTGTCCCGCAGGTGTGATGTTCGGATGTATCGGTCATGTGCAGGTGTAGTTACACGTGGTCTGCCACTGCGAGGACGATCAGCTGTCTGTCCTGTCTCGCTGTAGCGCTGTCTTAGGCGTCTCACAGTACGGACATTGCAATTTATTGCCCTGGCCACATCTGTAGTCCTCGTGCCTCCTCGCAGCATGCCTAAGGCACGTCACGCAGATTAGCAGGGACATCTTTCTTTTGATGTTTTTCAGAATAATAATTATGTAAAATGCGAACCTGATATTCCAAGGCTACTAAAGCCAACACATTACCGCTGCGCTACAGAGTTTTAATGAGAACAGTGGAGAAAAAAAACATGCCAAAAGTCCAAACACTGATGCACCCATCCCGTTAGCAGGATCATTTGTCAACATCCGCTGAATTGCAGAGCGCCAAATTAAATTACTAAAAATATAAAATTTTCATGAAATCACAAGTGCAATATAGCAAAACACAGCTTAGCTTGTTGTTAATCCACCTGGCGTGTCAGATTTCAATAAAGCTTTTCGGCGAAAGTATACCAAGCGTTTATGTAAGGACATCTCTCTCAGTAGACAAAATATTACAAACAGCTAGCAGCCAAGTAGATAGGTCACGAAAGTCAGAAAAGCAATAAAATGAATCGCTTACCTTTGATGATATTCGGATGTTTGCACTTACGAGACTCCCAGTTACACAATAAATGTTCCTTTTGTTCCATAAAGATTATTTTATATTCAAAAAACCTCCATTTGGTTGGCGCGTTATGTTCAGAAATCCACAGGCTCGAGTGGTCACGACATCGCAGACGAAAATTCCAAATAGTATCCATAATGTTCGTAGAAACATGTAAAAGTTTTTTATAATCAATCCTCAGGTTGTTTTTACAATATATAATCGATAATATTTCAACCGGGACTGTAGCTTCGTCAATAGGAGAGAGAGAGAAATGTCTGCTCCGCTCGTTTGGCGCATGCAAAACGCTGCTGGCACCCAGCCATACAATGAAGCGATGTGATCTTTCTCGCTCATTTTTCAAAATAAAAGCCTGGAACTATGTCTAAAGACTGTTCACACCATGGGGAAGCGATAGGAAAAGGAATCTGATTGATATCCCTTTAAATGGAGCGATGGCAGGCTATGGAACAGAGAGCTTTCAGGAAAAACAACACTTCCGGGTTGGATTTTCCTCAGGTTTTCGCCTGCAATATCAGTTCTGTTATACTCACAGATAATATTTTGACCGTTTTGGAAACTTTAGAGTTTTCTATCCTAATCTGACAATTATATGCATATTCTAGATTCTGGGCCTGAGAAATAGGCAGTTTAATTTGGGTACGTTTGTCATCCAAACATCAAAATACTGCCCCCTACACGCAAGAGGTTATTAAGACACACCCTATCCCCTCATACCTCAAATTAAGTGGGCACTTCTGATGACGTATCTTTACGTCTGATGAGTATACACTTGCAGGGCAAGGGGCTAGGGTTGTACTTCTACGGGTACAACACCAAACATGAGAATGATGAGTTGCTTGAGTCTGTAGAGTTGATTGAGTCTGTAGAGAAACATATACTTCATTGGTTATCTACATTTCCCAATGTGTTATTATTTATAGAAGGGGGCTATAACATTACTATAGATAATTAATCTGATAGATGGCCACCAGGTAGAATAACCAGTCAGAATTTGGGTTTAATACTTTTTATGGAAAAGTTTGATCTTACTGATATATGGAGAGAGAGGTTTCCGGCCGACAGATCACTTAGAGTAACAAAACAGGTTCCAGACAGTCCAGAATATATTTTTGGCTAATATCCAAATGTATTGATAGTGAGTGTGTTACTACAGATATTTGTATTCTCCCCTCAGAGACCATAGGGCCATTTACATTGACATCAAAATATCTACCGCCTAATATTTACCTTGGTAGAGCATCCTACTGGAAGCTAAATAGCTCATTATTAAATAATGATACAGTTACGTTTGAGGTTAAAAATCTGCTCTCACACTTTTGGGAAAGGGCTTGTGAAGAAAAATCTTATTGCAAGAACTGGGAGCTCTTTAAATTTGAGTGTCCAAATACCTTAGAAAATATGGTAGTAACATTGCTAAGACCAGAATAGCTGAGGATGAAAAGGTGATCATTAAGATACCTTCCCTTTCTCAGAGGTCCCCAGCCGGCCTCTCGGGGGAGGAGAAGATGGAACTGATTGAGTTACAAAATAAACTGGATAATATATATAAATTAAAAGCAGAAGGAGCCTTTATTAGATCTAGAAAAATGTATTGAGGAGGGAGAACAGAATTCATCCTATTTCTTTAGACTTGAGAAATTTCACTCTACAAATAACACTATCCATAAATTAAACATTGATGGTGTTATTACAGATGACCAAAAATGAATGGCTAAATACTGAAGCAATTTTTACAGGAATTTGTATTGCTCTATGTACTGTCAGGAATACACAGATGTTTTTTTACTCACTGAATAATGTTCACTCTATCAGTGATACAGAATCAAAACAGTGTGATGAACCCATCAAAGTTGAAGAGATTATAGAGTCTATCAAACATCTAAACAACAATAAATCACCAGGTGTTGATGGAATTACATCAGAATTTTAAAAATTATTTTCTGAACAAGTAGCTCCCTTCCTATTTGAAGTCTTTTTAGAGAGTATTAAAAACAGTGTTCCCCCTTCTACAATGAGTCAGGGGTTAATAACACTGATGCCTAAAAACGAAGTGCTGCTCATCGATAACTGGCGTCCAATATGTCTTCTTAATAATGACTATAAGATATTGCCCTTATTACTTGCAAAAATAATTAAAGAAGTCCTGGGTGCAATCATTGATGAAACACAGTATGGCTTTATGGGGAACAGACATATTTCTAACAATATCAGACTAGTATTAGACATACTTGACTACTCAGACCTAATAACCGATTATAGCTTGCTTCATTTTTTTATATAAAGCATTTGACACAGTAGAGCATCAGTTCCTCTTCCACTCCCTTGAGAAATTTGGCTTTGGGGATTTTTTCTGTAAGGCTATTAAGTCTCTAAATACAAATGGTAAAAGCTCTATCAAATTTAAATATGGCACCTCACCTAGATTTGAGTTAAAGAGAGGAATTAGGCAAGGTTGTCCTATCTCTCCGTATCTGTTTTTATGAATCACCCAACTCCTTACAAATTCTTTAAATAATAGTCCTGTACAAGGTATTTCCATAGCTGGTAAAGAAATTATTATAAACCAGCTGGCTGACGATACTACATTTTTTTTGAAAGACGCTAACCAAATTCCCATATTGATCAATGTGATACAATCCTTTTCCAATGCGTCTGGTCTATATCTTAATATTAATAAATGTGAACTCATAGCTGTCAAAGATTGTATGACACCTTCATATTATGGTATTCCAGTTAAAGAAGAACTTACATATTTAGGCATAACCATTACTAAAGGCTTACTAAATTTTAACCCTCTTATTTAAGGAAACCCTGAAGAAGCTAAATCAATGGCGACAGAGGGACTTCTTTAAAAGGAAGAGACCTTCAGCCTTGGTTATTAGGAATCTTTAGGCTTACATATGGTGCTCTCTTTATATCTTGACGGTAAAATAAGCAAGGAGATAGACCAGATGCTTTTCAACTTTCTGTGGACAAACCATACCCATTATATTAGGAAAACTGTTATAATGAACACTTATGAGTGTGGCGGGCTGAATTTTCTGGACTTTACTACCTTAAATAATACTTTTATGATAAATTGGATAATACAATTCCTAAGAAGACCCATTTCTACGTGGAATTTTATTCCTCATCATGTCTTCTGTACTTTTGGTAGCCTTAACTTCATGTTGGTTTTCAATTATAATATTGACAAAGTTCCAGTGAAACTTTCTGCTTTTCATCGGCAGGTTCTTGTCATGGTCCTTAATTTATAAACATAATTTTTCTCCACTGATATTATATGGAGTAATCGAGATATATTGTATAAAAATAATTTTGTTTTTAGAATATTGGTTCCGAAATAATATCCTATTGGTGAGCCAACATGTAAATGCAGAGGGTTTTTGACTTAAGATTTCCTTAAAACTATCACTTTACAAGGTCCCTGTAACACCTAAAGATTTTGCAATTGTTTTAGATGCCATTCCCTCCGGTGTTGCTTTATTATTCATTCGTGTGAAGACCTGATCCTCAGAGCCGACCTTCCATTAACCCTGTTGACTCATCAGTAGGAAATAATTGTTTCTCTTTTGGCCCATTCAACAACAGAGCGATACGAACCTAGTTTCAGCACGATGTTGTAATTGTTCATAAATATTATCCTGCCAACCACTATATGAAGAAGTTTAAGGAAAACAAACTCAAATTGTACCTTTTGTAATGACCACCCAGAAACGGTGTTGCGTCTTTTTTGGCATTGTATTCATGTAAGGTAACTGTGGCAAGACATCAGTAGATTTATAATTGAACACATTTATGAAGATTTTACACTATTGTGGAGAGATGTACTGCTTGGATTCTTTACCTATGATAGAAATAAACTGAAACAATTTTATGTAATTTAATGATTCTTTTGGCCAAATTTCATATTCACAAATGTACATTTACAAACAAAACACCACACTTTCATACCTTACAAAAATAAATTGAACTATATTTTAAGACAAATACTCTACGAACAAAAAAGCTGTTATACATACACAATTCTATCCCTTAAGGTCATTGTGTAATGTGATATTGTACCCCCGAGCTCAATTGTCCTTTGTATATTATTTATATATACTTGTGTTCCCACATGTACTTCCTGTATTGATTTGTTTTTAATTTTAAAATGTTTTTAAATTAAATTAAAAAGGGGCTAGGGAGGAAGGAATGATTTTTAAATGGGCCACCCTTGCCCGGAAATTGGTCACTCGTTCATCCCGCGATGACTGTTTTCAGCCACCGGTAGCTTGTGGGTGCTTTATTTGCGCTACAGTCAATTGAGTGCATGTCTACTTATATGAAATATATAATTATTAATATACCCCTACTGTATGATAGCTAGCAAATGAATTTGCTAACTAACGTTAGCCTGGCTAGCTGGAACTTCTGAAGGAAAATGTTTTATTTATACAATTGCCAAAACAAAAACATATTTACTGTTTACGAGATGTGTTTGTGCATTAGTAGCACAAATTCTAAATTATTTGCATTCGTTTTTACTTACACTTGTATGTTGACTTCTCCATTGATGTTAGGTTTTCTCTGACTTTTCTTAGCGGATGTACAATCGTCGCGAATTGAATTATGGGGAGTTTCAGGTCCCCGGAGTGAACCTAATTTTACACTCGCAAAGTCGACTAAAAGAAATTGAACTGTATTTTAAGACAGCAAAATACCCTACTAACAAAAAAGCTGTTAGAATTCTGTAACTTTCTGTATTGATTTGTTGTAAGTGTATGTATGTCCCTTAAGGTCCTTGTGTAATTGTAATGTGATATTGTACCCCCTAGCTCGATTGTCCATTGTATATAATCTATATATACTTGTGTTCCCTCATGTACTTTCTGTATTGATTTGTTGTTAATAAAAACAATTAATTTAAAAAATAAAAACGAGGGCTGATGGGCTTACGTTGCAAACGTCACTTGCTTGGCTCATCATTTGGACCGCCCACCCAACATGGCGACGGGGATTCCCCCGAGGGTAAGTGGTCGAGGGTGTGTCTTTAAAGTGTTTGGACCGAAACCCGTGTTGCAATGTGGCTACTGGTTAGCTACCTGGGTATCTAAACATCACGTTGGTCCCGCCTGCCATTTAGCTAGTTAATCACTGGCATTGTAACAAAAGCAGTGCTATGATTGGTCAATAAGGCTGGCAAAAATATGAGTCAGAGATCAAATCGTACATGCAAGTATATTGTGAGCAGGTAGATGCTGTGCTCCACACTTAATTTATTGTGCTCAATTCCACTTTCTGGGCTTGCAACATTTTTGTCTGAGCTCTTAACTCTCTCTCAGCTCCTCAACATAATCCTTTGCGCCCTCAATATTTTTTTATCTGAACTCACAACTCTCCACGGACGCTCAACATTATTTTCCATGTTCTCGACATGCCTTTTAATTGTGAGACGGAAATGACGCCATACATCCCATTCAAAATGTTCTGGACAAGCCACTGGTGGACATGCAAATTACCCACAAAAATTGTCTGAAGAAGATTAACCAAATCTGTGCCTGTATTTGGCGCTGTTGCAGTCAATCGTATGTATTTCATTGTTTGCTAATTCTCTGAAAATGGCATCCGAGGAAAGAGGTTGTATGGGTTGAACGATAGAATAGGACCAAACGTCAAAGCAGTTTCCGAGTAGAACCACTATTATTTAATTGCGCAAGGCGCACACATAGCGTTTTGGCAAGCTTCCACGTTTAATGAAAAGCGGGTCAGGATTTTCTCTCGTGCTCACACAGAGGCCAGCACCCAACAGGAAAACCCTTAGTCAGCAAACAATCCATGTAGCCTATTGCAATAAATTCTCAGTAGACCCTTTATGAGCAGATAATTCGCAGTATTAACGAATTCTTGAATTGAGACGCCTATGCCTATAATTGGATCACGCATAGACCTATTGCTCAACATCTACAGGACTGGAAAATGCATTCTAAAGTATCAGTCAATCAATTTATGACGTGGAAAAAGTGAACACTAATTTAACATGGGTTATTCTGGAGTCACTGAAATAAAATATATTAACCCCACTGTGACTGAAACAAAGCATCCCTTATATAATACCCGAATATTATAGGCTAAACAGCACTGAAATGATTTTGCATGTTTGTTTCATATTCATGTGTAGAATTGATTACCCACATCAGATAAATGTCATATAATAGGAGTAGGCTAAGCTACACTCTTTTCAATATGTGATTTGGGGTAACGTATCTTATTCTTATCATATATCAGTTTGCTATTAATTTCCTCCTAATAAAAGCCTAGACTGAGAAATACAGTGCAGGAAAATTGTTTCTCAGCAACCTACACCGGTGTCTGAGAAAAATCGTCCTACATAAAAATTGATTCGGTTATTTACCCTCCACGTGTGCGCTTCTTTGGGTTGGTCTGACTTCTGCCATCTGATTGGACACACCTTCCAAATAGTTCACGCCTACTGCGTCCCAGCCTTGCCACTGGGCGGGGTCGACCCCAGCATTCGCTTTCATTGGCCCACACTGAGAAACCTAATAACTCTAGTCCGGCATGGGTCGAGCGGTATAAATACAGTGTCTTGGTGCAAGATGAGCACCGACACCCGATATACTTTCCTTCGTTCATCTTCCATCGTATGAACATAGCCATAAGGATGCTGCAGCAAGCCCTCAAAGTGTCCGGTCGCAGTGCGTCCCCGCTGATCAAGTGGATGGAGAAGTGGGCTGAGAGCGCAGCTGGCCTGAAGAAGACCGAGGCGGCGCACGGGATGAAAACCCTAAAGGAGATGCCGGGACCCACCGTCGCCAAATTTGCCTGGGACCTCTTCGCCAAACGGGGACTGTCCCGCCTCCACGAGCTGCAGGTAAATTATGTTGTTGACTTGTTGATCTTTTCTTTTTAATCGTGACTTTTTAGCCAGACACTGATGTAAATGTATGAAATGTGTGATTTATAATTTATTATACTTAGTGCTTATGGGTTTGTCTTTTTAACGGCAAAACCATAGTAATTAATGTTTCATTAGGATATGTATATGGTCTTCACATTGTTTCTTGGAATAGATAGGTTATTACATTGATGTTGGGTTTGGCATAGCCTATGCAGAGTCGCCAGAAAACGCTAACATCCGGTTTTCAGGGGTACAGTATTTTCAACCTAACTTCTGTTTCCCCTGAAAAACGGAAGTGGGAACTCAGCTCAGGCATCTTTCTACACCTGCTCCATTAGGTTAGATATGGCATGGTGCTATAGAGAAGGGCAGGCTTGAGGCTTGCCCCCCTCAGTCAGCCAAGGCCATAAACAGTGTCAGACTGGCAGACCCTGTCACTGGCTCTTACATGTACTGTATAACCTAACCATCAGTGTGTAATGTAATTGTCCATCAATTAAAAAGCTATGAAGGGGCCAACAAAAGCTACCTAAATGTACCAGACATGCAGTTGCGAATGTATAGGCTATGTAAGACAAGTGGTTCATTGAGCAGGAAAGTGCCTTGGGCAACTCAGGCACGTTCCTTTGCTTTGGGGGTGTCTGCTGGCTCATAGGGGTAGATGGGAGCATAAGGAGCAAGAAGGCAAGCTTTTTTATCACATATTGACCATAGGGCGGCTGCTAAAACTTTGAACATTGTACAGATTTTGGCCATAAACTTTACATTAAGCAGCTTTAGAACTGTAGCTAGGTCTGCTCACAACATGTTCCATCCATAGAAATATAATAATTCTATAGACGGTTCTATCTCTAACTGAATCATGCCATCCATATGCGTTGTGTGCTAATGTGTTGTCTCTCCCAGCTTGAGGGTGTGAAGCGCTACGGGCCAATGTGGAAGGCCAGCTTCGGTCCCATTCTGACAGTGCACGTGGCCGAACCAGCCCTGATAGAGCAGGTGCTGAGGCAGGAGGGCCAGACCCCCATCCGCTCTGACCTCTCCTCTTGGAAGGACTATAGGAAACAACGAGGCCACGGCTACGGACTGCTCACAGCGTGAGTACCATTCTTCTCCTCTGCTGTTTTCCTCCCGTGCTGTCCCCCTCCCCTCTACTCTGTTGACCTTGCCTCCCCTATCCTATCCCTTTCCCTCCCCTATCGCCATATTCCTTTCTCTCATCACCACACCTCTCCTCTTCCCCCCTCCCCTCTCCTCCTCTCTCTGTCTTTACCACACCCTCAGACAGCCACAGTCATCACCATTGGACACTGTTAAACTTGACACATAGCATCTGTTTTTATGGGTGTCCCATATTTCATAATATCACTATAGCAGCCTAATTATCTTTGTGACAGTGTCTGACTGTGTGATCTTACTCAATGACTTGTCAAGCTGATTTAAGCTGTTCTGACGTCAGGGTGACGTGCTGTTCACAGGAAACAGGAAAGATTAACAGAGACGAAACAAAGACTTTAGACAAAGGAATAGTTGGCTAGTGGCCATACAGACAGTGAGTCATCCCTCGATCTATGATGGGTTATTATTACCTATGGGTTATTACCTAATCACCAGGAATATGAAAATACTATCTCAAATTAATTCAAGCTTTATTTATACAGCACATTTCAGTCATGGAATGCAACACAATGTGCTTTACAGGAAAAAAAACTCAAATAAAACCATGAAAATTAAAGCTGAAATATTTACTACACAACAAACACAAGATAAAAAAAACAAAAGAATGACACAAACTGAACAATTACAGTTCCATAATGTAGCCTACAGTACAGTTGGCCCAGCCTGTATAAAACATGTACATTATTGATGTTTGTTGGTGTGCAAACTCATTTGATGGCATTATTTTCTGTTTACCTTACTTTCTTCAGTGAGGGGGAGGAGTGGCAGGCGGTGCGGAGTCTCCTGGGGAAGCACATGCTACGTCCGAAGGCGGTGGAGGCCTACGATGCGACTCTAAACGGCGTGGTAGATGACCTCATCACTAAGCTCCGCCTCCGCAGGCGCCAGGACCCCCGCGGCCTCGTCCCGGACATCGGCAGCGAGTTCTACCGCTTCGGCCTCGAAGGTAAGGCCTATTTACATTCACTGTGGTTTGCCCCTGAGGCCTGCTTTTACTCAACTCTCTTTGTTGATGTTTTAAGTTACTAGTTTAGTCTATTAACATAACATACTTGTGTATGGTACGATGTGTTACGATATGTTACTCTGACAAGTCTATAATAGTCTTGATTGGATCTGTATTACAGAGTGAAAACGCAAAGCCCTTCTGGAAGCCTTTCAAACCCTTCTCCCCTTACCCTCTGCCTGTCTTTTCTGCAGGGATCTCCTCAATCTTGTTCGATTCCAGGATTGGTTGTCTAGACCCTGTGGTTCCCATGGAGACAGAACGTTTCATTCAGTCCATTAACACCATGTTTGTCATGACGCTCCTCACCATGGCTATGCCTGCCTGGTTACACCAGTTGTTCCCCAAGCCCTGGGACACTTTCTGCCAGTGCTGGGACTACATGTTCCAATTCGGTGAGCTGCCATCTTGGATAGCCTCATACTTGCTCCACCTTGGTTTAATTCCATGGACTTCTTTAATCCATGCTACCTGACTGACCTACTGATTTATTATTAGTTGTCCCCAGTGTTAGTTTTTCCCAACGGATAGATTTCTAGTAACTTATAGTAACTATAAATAGTTCCCATTGAACAGAACCCATAGTGTGTGGTCTCCTTCCATTCATTACCTGTAATCCCTGTAGTAAGCGTTCCCAGAGGTCTATTTTTTCCTCTTCAAGCTGTACGGATCCCTTAAGTCTGACTAGAGCTCCTTCAGACATGGGTTCAAATACTATTTGAAATCATTTCAAATACTAGCTAGAATTGATTGAGCTAGCCTGGTGCTATGGAACCAATATAATTGTCGCAATACTGCACACCTAGCCCATCTGGTACTCCAGGCAGGCTAAAGAAAACGCTGAAAGTATTTGAAAAATTTCAAATAGTATTTGAACCCAGGTCTGACTGAGCTCCTTCATTCTGATCTTGACCCCTGATCTATCTCATTGCAGCTAAAGGTCACATTGACCAGCGTCTGATGGAGGAAGCGGAGAAGGTGGCGCGGGGAGAGGAGGTGGAGGGGCGATATCTGACTTACTTTCTGACCCGCACGGGGCTACCCATGAAGACGGTGTACAGCAACGTCACTGAGCTGCTCCTGGCTGGGGTGGACACGGTGAGGAACATCTCTAATCTCTCCTTCCTCTCTCATCTCTCTCACCTCTGTCGTCATCGCTCTTTGACCTAGTGCTTTAATATTCGTTTTTAACATATCCAATAGCCAAACGTCTCCATTCCCCCTCACTCCTAGTCACAGTGTACTTCCTCTTCTTAATCTCCCTCTCTGTATGTTAAGTCTGATCCCATACAGTCAGGCTTAGTTGTAGAGAGCTCACTATCCTCTCCATCCACTGCTGCGGTGTTCTTATGGTGAATGATTTTACAGTCGTACTGATCTGCTGTGTCCTGTGTGTGTTCAGATTTCCAGCACCATGTCCTGGTCCCTTTACGAGCTGTCTCGGCACACTGAGGTTCAGGCCTCGCTGCGGGAGGAGGTATTGACTGTGATGGGGGGTCGGAGGGTGCCTGGGGCTGCAGACGTGGCTCGCATGCCCCTCATGAAGGCTGTGGTCAAGGAAGTTCTCAGGTAAAAATCAAATCAAATTAATTTATAAAGCCCTTCTTACATCAGCTGATATATCAAAGTGCTGTACAGAAACCCAGCCTAAATCCTCAAACAGCAAGCAATGCAGGTGGCTAGGAAAAACTCCCTAGAAAGGCCAAAACCTAGAGAGGAACCAGGCTATGAGGGGTTGCCAGTCCTCTTCTGGCTGTGTCGGGTGGAGATTATAACAGAACATGGCCAAGATGTTCAAATGCTCATAAATGACCAGCATGGTCAAATAATAGTAATCACAGTGAACAGGTCAGTGTTCCATAGCTGCAGGCAGAACAGTTGAAACTGGAGCAGCAGCACGGCCCAGTGGACTGGGGACAACAAGGAGTCATCATGCCAGGTAGTCCTGAGGCATGGTCCTAGGGCTCAGGTCCTCCGAGAGAGCGAGAGCGAAAGAAAGAAAGAGAGAATTAGAGAGAGCATATTTAAATTCACACAGGGCACCGAATAAAACAGGAGAAATACTCCAGACTGACCCTAGCCCCCCGACACAAACTACTGCAGCATAAATATGATGAATGATCATTTTTGTATTGAACTAGGCAAGTCAGTTAAGAACAAATTCTTATTTACAATGACAGCCTACCGGGGAACAGTGGGTTAACTGCCTTGTTCAGGGGCAGAACGACTGATTTTTACCTTGTCAGCTCAGGGATTCGATCCAGCCCAACGCTCTAACCACTAGGCTACCTGCCGCCCCAAAATAATAATAGTAATGATATAGGTTTGGATTTATACAGCACTATTCCAACCACTCATAGGTCCTCGTTATATAATTTATTAAGGGAAGTTAATTTCATCCACTACCAATTGGGGTGAACTATGTACCCTTGATTCAATCAACTACTACAACCAATCGATCAGTCATTAGACTGATCAGTCACACTGGCATTGTTGTGTTTTGGCTTCTTCAGACTTTATCCTGTTATTCCGGCCAATGCCAGGGTCATCGCAGACAAAGACATCCAGGTCGGAGGCTACCTCCTCCCCAAAAACGTAAGTGTTGACGTGATGTTGAGTGCTTATTTTTATGCACTTTTACAGCAATCTGGTGTAATATGGTGTAATATTCATGTGTAAAGGCAAATGTGTGTAATGGAAAGTAAAAAAACCAAACGGATTCTTAACAGCAGGATTCTATCCTATCCAGACTCTGATCACCCTCTGCCACTTTGCCACATCCCGGAATGCATCATTTTTCCCGAACCCGAATGCCTTCCAGCCCCATCGCTGGCTGAACCGGGACGAAGGCCACCACCCGTATGCCTCGGTGCCCTTTGGTGTGGGCAAACGCAGCTGCATCGGCCGCCGCATCGCAGAACTGGAGGTCTACCTGGCACTTGCACGAGTGAGTTGATTCTTGGTCACTTTTACATCGAGGCTTTGGCAGAAAGTGTCTCATAAAATGACATTCGTTTTCATAGCATTTTGAGTCCCAGTACTTTCAGTCGTGACTGAAATAATTGGCACCCTTGATAAAGATGAGAAACTATAAAATAACACAAATATTGAGCTATTTAGTACACTACATTTTTTGGGAACATTTTATTATTTAATGAGATTTTGTTTAACAAGTAATACATTTTCCCCTCTAGTGTAAGATCCCTCCCAATGTGTTCTCCAATCTCATAACATTTTACAAAAAGGCTCAGTGCTGTTATCTTCGCAAGGGGAGGGTGCCAGAGCATACGATATAGCTCAGTATTTGTATTTTTTATTTTATACAGCCCTTTTCTCATCTTTATCAAGGGTGCCAATCATTTCGGTTGTGACTGTATACTGTGTTTTTATCCTTGTAGTAGACCTCCGCTCTTCTAAGTACTGTTCATGTGAGGGATGCCCTCTAATTTTCTCAACCCCTCTCCTGGTCCCCTCAGATTCTGATGCAGTTTGATATAAAGCCCGATCCAGAAGGCAGTGGTGCAGCAGTCAAACCCATGACCCGGACACTGCTGGTGCCAGAGAGTGATATCAATCTGCAGTTTATTGAAAGATGAGTCGATGACCTGCTGAACACTAGCTATGTGTATTTGACTGTGACTGACAATCCATGTCTCTCAGAGTGAGACAGTTGGGAGCACTGGGAAAAGCATTGCGAAAGAGGGCCCGACTGAATTTGCAGCCCTGCAGGCCTAAACCCATAGACCAGGCCCTCAGCCCCTCAGATCTCAAGCCCAGTTGGTTTGGGCTGGCCTGGGTCTGAGTTGATACAGCAACTGAATGAGGGGCTGATAGAGGTCTTTGTTAATTGAAAACCTTTCTCTCTGTAAATGAACAGTAGTAGTTGCATTTCCAGTGAACTGAAACTCACTTCCCACACATTTTTTGCACAAGGAAGCTTGGAGATGGTGAAGGGAGGGTACGGCAATATTTCAAGTGCATTAGAGCCTATCTTGAAACTTCTCTCCATGCAGAGTGAAATGCATAGAACTTGAAACTTTTGACTGAAACTTGAAAAGTGCATCAGGAGATATTATGTGACATAGTTTCTACTGCTGATTGCAGCTTTATAGTACTATAACAAACTGTGCCCCTCCCCTATTTTGGTAAAAAGCGGATGGGTCTGGAGAAATGTAACCACTTAAAAATTCATAGACAAAGCTATGGATGATAGGACTGACCATCCATGATATCAAAATTATAGTTTTAACCATGTTTTGAGGCCATGTAGTGTTTATTTACATTTACTTTGTTTCCAAACATTGGAGTAAAACAAGCTTGTGTTTTGCGTTCTGATGGGGTACGACAGTTGAACTAAGATCATGAAGCATTTATAAGTTGCATTATTCAAGAATCAATGGGTACATAACATTAATTGATAAGTAAAAAACTGCTGATTTTCCCCTTTAATGACAAGTGATTTTCCTTCTCAATATCAGGTTGATCCCTCTTTTCACCTCTTAAAGATGCATTATAAAGGTTTTGTATAATTTCAGCCAGTAGTTTTGAAAGTAGCACTTAAAGCCACAACGGGCCCTGAAAATTGTCATCCATTTCGTATGAAATGTTACATCCTGCAGTATATATATATTTTTTTTACAAATCTACAATTCGTATGATATATTACGAATTTGTAAGTGCTTAAGATCCAGTTCAATCTCTTTAAACGTTCTGATTTATTCAATAATGCTCATGAATACAATCACTTATACTTACTTGTGATTTAGATTGTAGCAAATTATATTGCCAGTTGCCAATGGTATTATCAAAGGAATCTGATTAACTACATATGTTCCTCTCACCTAACTAGACATCAATTGCTATTTGACTGTAAGAATCCTGACCATAGCATGTAATGCAAAATGAATATGGACTGCGATGTTGTAACTCATTCCTTAGCTAACACAAATGGAAAGTACGGTGGCAGGTAGCCTAGCAGTTAAGAGCGTTGGGCCAGTAACCCAAAGAGTGCTGGTTCGATTCCCGAGACGACTAGGTGAACCATCTGCCAATGTGCCATTGAGTAAGGCACTTAACCCTAATTCCTCCTGTAAGGCGCTCTGGATAAGAGTGTCTGCTATGCTTTCATTTGACATTTTAGTAATTTAGCAATCATAGATTGGCAGATGCTAATTGCATTGACATCTCAGTTGCATGTAATAATGTTAAGGCATTGCTGATGAAGGTTCCTTAAAATGCCTAGAAATGTGTCATGTACTACCTTTTAGAAGAGTGTTGTTGAATAATAATTATTTTGGTCAAAACTATGATGCTCCTATCAGGATGGTGCTTATATGGTGCTCATATGGTGCTCGTTAATATCTTAATAAAAAATGGCAGCTGGTGGGACTAGCATGGTGCACCATATCCTTCCACCTGGGTTACTCTGTTTAAAGACACTGTCTTTTTAAACTATTTTCAACTTTTATGAAGTCCCAAACTATTTAGCTAATGTGTGGTGTCTGTACCTCTTACGTCTAAAAAATTGTTACCAGTTTTTCTACATCTAGAACCTTACGTGACTTGTATGATGTGGTGCTTCTTTCTCTGTTGTGATAACACATTGTGGAAAACTGTTACAACAATATGGAACTATTTTACTTTTCTATTTGTTTTCTAATAAAATAAAAATCACATTCATGGTCTTCTTTTTCTGTTCTAGAAATGTCAATATTATACTACCTTGGGGCATCGTTTGTTTACCTGTAAGGCATTAGTGATGGGGGGGGGGATCAATACAGTTACATATTGCTATATTATTTTTGGGCGATATTATAAAATTTGAAGTATTGAGTTGTATAAGAATATATGCAGTTGTATATAGCTTGTTTTTCAATCACTCCACACATTTCTTGTTAACAAACTATAGTTTTGGCAAGTCGGTTAGGACATCTACTTTGTGCATGACACAAGTAATTTTCCAACAATTGTTTACAGACAGATTATTTCACTGTATCACAATTCCAGTGGGTCAGAAGTTGACATACACTAAATTGACTGTGCCTTTGAACAGCTTGAAAAATTCCAGAAAATTATGTCATGGCTTTAGAAGCTTCTAATAGCCTAATTTACATAATTTGAGTCAATTGGAGGTGTACCTGTGGATGTATTTCAAGGCCTACCTTCAAACTCAGTGCTTCTTTGCTTGACATCATGGGAAAATCTAAAGAAATCAACCAAGACCAAGTCTGGTTCATCCTTGGGAGCAATTTCCAAACGCCTGAAGGTACCACGTTCATCTGTACAAACAATAGTACGCAAGTATAAACACCATGGGACCACGCAGCCGTCATACCGCTCAGGAAGGTGATGTGTTCTGTCTCCTAGAGATGAACGTACTTTGGTGTGAAAAGTGCAAATCAATCCCAGAACAACAGCAAAGGACCCTGTGAAGATGCTGGAGGAAACAGGTACAAAAGTATCTAAATCCACAGTAAAATGAGTCCATAATGACCATCGTTATGTTGGGAGAAAAAAGGGGGAGGCTTGCAAGCTGAAGAACACCACCCCAACCGTGAAGTACTGGGATGGCAGCATCATGTTGTGGGGGTGCTTTGCTGCAGGAGGGACTGGTGCACTCCACAAAATAGATGGCATCATAAGGAAGGTCAATTATGTGGATATATTGAAGCAACATCTCAAGACATCAGTCAGAAAGTGTAACGGTTTTCTTCTTCCTCTGACGAGGAGCATGAAATATTGGACCAATGCGCAGCGTGATAAGTGTCCATAATATATTGAATAAACTGAACACAAAATACAAAAGAACAAGAGAATAAATGAAAACCGAAACAGTCCCGTATGGTGCAAACACTGAAACGGAAAATAATCACCCACAACTCAAAATGGGAAAACAGGCTACCTAAGTATGGCTCTCAATCAGAGACAACAATAGACAGCTGCCTCTGATTGAGAGCCATACCAGGCCAAACATATAGAAAAATAAAACCTAGACCTACAACATAGAATACCCACCCACATCACACCCTGACCAACCTAAAAATAGAAACATACAAAGCAATCTACGGTCAGGGCGTGACAGTACCCCCCCCCAAAAGGTGCGGACTCCGGCCGCAAAACCTAAACCCATAGGGGAGGGTCTGGGTGGGCATCTGTGCGGGGTGGCGGCTATGGCGCAGGACGTGGACCCCACTCCACCATAGTCTTGACCCACTTAAGTGGCGCCTTTGGAGCGGCGACCCTCGCCGCCGACCTCAGACTGGGGACCCTTGCAGCGGGCCCGAATAGACGGGAGACTCCGGCAGCGCCGGACAGGCGGGAGGCTTTGGAAGCGCTGGACAGGAGGGAGGCTCTGGAAGCGCTGGACAGGCGGGAGCACCTGGAGGGAGGAGACGGAGAGACAGCCTGGGGCGTGGGGATGCCACAGGAGGCCTGGTGCGTGGAGGAGGACACCGGATGGACCGGACCGTGGAGGCGCACTGGAGGTCTCGCGCACCGAACCTGCACAACCTGTCCTGGCTGCCCTGTAGCCCGGCAAGTGCGGCGGGGTGAACAGACCATGCTGTGCTGGCGAACCAGGGACACCGTGCGTAGGGCTGGTGCCATATAACCCGGGCCGAGGAGACGCACTGGAGACCAGATGCGCTGAGCCGGTTTCATTCCTCCTGGCTCGATGCCCCTGTAGCCCGGCAAGTGCGGCGGGGTGAACAGACCGTGCTGTGCTGGCGAACCAGGGACACCGTGCGTAGGGCTGGTGCCATATAACCCGGGCCGAGGAGACGCACTGGAGACCAGATGCGCTGAGCCGGCTCAATTCCTCCTGGCTCGATGCCCACTCTAGCCCAGCCGAAGCAAGGAGCTGCGATGTAGCGCACTGGGCTATGCGTGCGCACTGGGGACACTGTACGCCTCACCGCATAACACGGTGCCTGCCCGATCAACCTCTAGCCCCGGTAAGCACGGGGAGTTGGCTCAGGTCTCCTACCTGACTTAGCCACACTCCCCGTGTGTCTCCCCCAATACACTTTTGGGGCTGCCTCTCAGGCTTCCTTGCCATCGTGTTAACTCCTCATGGTGTCTCCGCTCAGCCTTAGCTGCCTCTAATTCCTCCTGCGGACGGCGATACTCCCCAGCCTGTGCCCAGGGTCCCTTGCCGTCCAATATCTCCTCCCATGTCCATTTCTCCAGATATCGCAGCCTCTCTATACCACGCTGCTTGGTCCTTGGTTGGTGGGTGATTCTGTAATGATTTTCATTGGTTGAAGAAGGAGTAGACCAAAGCGCAGCGTGGTATATGTTCATGATGCCTTTAATAAACTGAACAAAATAATAAAGGAAAACCGATGGTGAAAACACTGAAACGGAAAATAACTACCCACATAGTGGGAAAACAGGCTGCCTAAGTATGGTTCTCAATCAGAGACAACGATCGACAGCTGCCTCTGATTGGGAACCATACCAGGCCAAACACAGAAACACGAAACATAGAAATACAAAACATAGAATGTCCACCCCAACTCACGCCCTGACCAAACTAAAACAGAGACATAAACAAGGAACTAAGGTCAGGACGTGACAGGAAGTTAAAGTTTGGTCGCAAATTGGTCTTCCAAATGGACAATTACCCCAAGCATACTTCCAAAGTTTTGACAATATGGCTTAACGACAACAAAGTCAAGGCATTGGAGTGGCCATCAAATCCTATAGAACATTTGTGGGCAGAACTGAAAAAGTGTGTGTGAGCAAGGAGGCCTACAAATCTGACTCAGTTGCATCAGCTCTGTTAGGAGGAATGGGCCAAACTTCACCCAACTTATTGTGGGAAGCTTGTGGAAGGCTACCTGAAACGTTTGACCCAAGTTAAACAATTTAAAGGCAATGCTACCAAATACTAATTGAGTGCATGTAAACTTCTGACCCACTGGGAATGTGTTAAAACAAATAAAAGCTGAAATAAATAATTCTCTCTGCTATTGTTTTGACATTTCACATTCTTAAAATAAAGTGGTGATCCTAACTGACCTAAGACAGGGAATTTTTACTAGGATTAAATGTCAGGAATTGTGAAAAACTGAGTTTAAATGTATTTGGCTAAGGTGTATGTAAACCTCCGACTTCAACTGTATAATATACAATATATTGAACAAAAATATAAAGTGTTGTTTTCATGAGCTGAAATAAAAGATCCCAGAAATGTTTCAGGCTTCTCACAAATTTTGTGCACAATTTTTTTTACATCCCTGATAGTGAGTCTTTCTCCTTTGCTAAAATAACCTGTCCACTTGACAGATTTGGCATATCTATAATCTGATTAAACAGCATGATCATTACACAGGTGCATCTTGTGCTGGGGACAATAAAAAGTCACTCTAAAATGTGCAGTTTTATCACACAACACAATGCCACAGATGTCTCAAGTTTTGGGGGAGCCTGCAATTGGCATGCTGCCACTGCAGGAATGTCAACCAGAACTGTTGCCAGATAATTTAATGATAATTTTTTCTACATCATAAACCCCCTCCAATGTCATTTTAGAGAATTTGGCAGTTTGTCCAACCGGCTTCACAACCGCAGACCACGTGTAACCATGCCAGGCCAGGACCTCCACATCCTGCTTCTTCACCTGCGGGATCGGCTGAGACCAGCTACATGGACAGTTTATGAAACTGCGGGTTTGCACAACCGAAGATTATCTGTACAAACTGTCAGAAACCGTTTCAGGGAAGGTCATCTGCGTGCTCGTTATCCTCACCAGGGTCTTGACCTGAATGCAGTTTGGCGTCGTAACTGACTTCAGTGTGCAAATGCTCACCTTCGATGGCCACTGGCATGCTGGAGAAGTGTGCTCTTCACGGATGAATCTCAGTGTCAACTGTACAAGGCAAATGGCAAACGTGTGGGCGAGCGGTTTGCTGATGTCAACGTTGTGAACAGAGTGCCCCGTGGTGGTGTTGTTATGGTATTTGCAAGCATAAGCCATTTAAATGCACAGAGATACCATGATGAGATCCTTAGGACCATTGTCGTGCCATTCATCCACCGCCATCACATCCTGATTCAGTATGATAATACACAGCCCCATGTCGCATGACGAACCATCAAACAGGCAAAGCGTCAATACAGGACTAAGATTGAATCCTACTACACCGGCTCTGATGCTCGTTGGATGCGGCAGGGCTTGGAAACTATTACGGACTACAAAGGGAAACCCAGCCGTGAGCTGCCTAGTGACGTCAGCCTACCAGACGAGCTACAGTAAATGCCTTTTATGCATGCTTCGAGGCAAGCAACGCTGAAGCATGCATAAGAGCACCAGCTGTTCCAGACAACTATGTGATCACGCTCTTTGTAGCCGATGTGAGCAAGACCTTTAAACAGGTCAACATTCAGAAGGCCGCGGGCCAGATGGATTACCAGGACGTGTACTTAGAGCATGCGCGGATCAACTGTCAAGTGTCTTCACTGACATTTTCAATCTCTACCTGACTGAGTCTGTAATACCTACATGTTTCAAGCAGACGACCATAGTCCTTGTGCCCAAGGAAACAAAGGTAACCTGCCTAAATGACTACCGCCCCATAGCACGGCGTTAGCCATGAAGTGCTTTGAAAGGCTGGTCATGACTCACATCAACACCATCATCCCGGAAACCCTAGACCCACTCCAAATTCGCATACCGCCCCAACAGATCCACAGATGACGTAATCTCAATCGCACTCCACACCGCCCTTTCCCACCTGGACATAAGGAACACCTATGTGAGAATGCTGTTCATTGACTACAGCTCAGTGTTCAACACCATAGTGCCCTCAAAGCTCATCACTAAGCTAAGGACAACAACCTCAATGTGAGCAAAACAAAGGAGCTGATCATGGACTACAGGAGGGCCGAACATTAACATCGACAGGGCTGTAGTGGAGCGGGTCGAGAGTTTCAAGATCCTTGGTGTCCACATCACTAACAAACTTGCATGGTCCAAACACACCAAGACACTCATGAAGAGGGCACAATAACACATTTTTCCCCTCAGGAGACTGAAAAGATTTGGCATAGGTCCCCAGATCCTCAAAAAGTTCTACAGCTGCTCCATTGAGAGCATCCTGACCGGTTGCATCACTGTCTGGTATGGCAACTGCTAGGCATCCGACCGTAAGGTGCTACAGAGGGTAGTGCATACAGCCCAGTACATCACTGAGGCCAACCTTCCTGTCATCCAGGACCTATATACTCGGCGATGTCAGAGGAAGGCCCAAAAAATGGTCAAAGATTCAAGTCATCCAAGTCATAGACTGTTCTCACTGCTACCGCACGGCAAGCGATACCGGAGCGCCAAGTCCAGGTCCAAAAGGCTCCTTAACAGCTTCTACCCCCAAGCCATAAGACCGCTGAACAATTAATAAAATGGACTATTTACTTTGACATCGCCCCCTTTGTTTTTACACTGCTGCTACTCGCTGTTTATTGTCTATGCATAGTCACTGTCTCCCTACCTACATGTACAAATTACCTCAACTAACCTATACATTGACTCGGTACCGGTACCCTCTGTATATAGTCTCATTATTGTTATGTTGATTGTGTTACTTTTTTTTGTTTTACTTGAGTTTATTTAGTAAAGTTTATTTTCTTGAACTGCATTGTTGGTTTAGTGCTTATAAGTAAGCTTTTCACAGTAAGGTCTACTACACCTGTTGTATTCGGCTCATGTGACAAATACAATTTGATGTTATTTGAAGGGTCTGAAGTCCTGGAAGCTGGAAATGTCCCAGTTCTTTAATGACCTGCATACTCACCAGACATGTCACCTATTGAGCATGTTTGGGATGCTCTGGATCAACGTGTACGGCAGCGTGTTCCAGTTCCCGCTAATATCCAGAAACTTCACACAGCCATTGAAGAGGAGTGGGACAACGTTTTACAGGCCACAATCAACAGCCTGATCAACTCTATGCAAAGGAGATGTGTCGTGCTGCATGAGGCAAATGGTGGTCACAAGATACTGACTGGTTTTCTGATCCACGCCCCTACCTTTTTTGTAAGGTATCTGTGACCGTCAGATCCCTATCTGTATTCCCAGTCATGTGAAATCCATAGATTAGGGCCTAATTTATTTATTTCAAATGACCGATGTCCTTATATGAACAGTAACTCACTAACTCATCTTTGAAACTATTGCATGTTGCATTTATATTTTTGTTCAGTGTATATATTATTTTTTGCTGCTGTAGGAAGCGCTATCTATCGTTAGTCGGCAGTACCTGCATTAACATTCCGCTAATTTTCATCCTATAGCTTGTTCTCCATCTCCTTTTTAAATAGTTAACCTACGTGTTTTCAGCATTTTTGTTTCCTTGACTGGTCAAGGAAGTTTTCTCATGCTCTCTCTTGACTCTCTGCAGAAGACATATAGTGAGCAGTATGTTTGGAACATCAAATCTCAATAAAATCGCAGTATCGTATCACAATACATATACAGTGCCTTGCGAAAGTATTCGGCCCCCTTGAACTTTGCGACCTTTTGCCACATTTCAGGCTTCAAACATAAAGATATAAAACTGTATTTTTTTGTGAAGAATCAACAACAAGTGGGACACAATCATGAAGTGGAACGACATTTATTGGATATTTCAAACTTTTTTAACAAATCAAAAACTGAAAAATTGGGCGTGCAAAATTATTCAGCCCCCTTAAGTTAATACTTTGTAGAGCCACCTTTTGCTGCGATTACAGCTGTAAGTCGCTTGGGGTATGTCTCTATCAGTTTTGCACATCGAGAGACTGACATTTTTTTCCCATTCCTCCTTGCAAAACAGCTCGAGCTCAGTGAGGTTGGATGGAGAGCATTTGTGAACAGCAGTTTTCAGTTCTTTCCACAGATTCTCGATTGGATTCAGGTCTGGACTTTGACTTGGCCATTCTAACACCTGGATATGTTTATTTTTGAACCATTCCATTGTAGATTTTGCTTTATGTTTTGGATCATTGTCTTGTTGGAAGACAAATCTCCGTCCCAGTCTCAGGTCTTTTGCAGACTCCATCAGGTTTTCTTCCAGAATGGTCCTGTATTTGGCTCCATCCATCTTCCCATCAATTTTAACCATCTTCCCTGTCCCTGCTGAAGAAAAGCAGGCCCAAACCATGATGCTGCCACCACCATGTTTGACAGTGGGGATGGTGTGTTCAGTTGTGTTGCTTTTACGCCAAACATAACGTTTTGCATTGTTGCCAAAAAGTTCAATTTTGGTTTCATCTGACCAGAGCACCTTCTTCCACATGTTTGGTGTGTCTCCCAGGTGGCTTGTGGCAAACTTTAAACGACACGTTTTATGGATATCTTTAAGAAATGGCTTTCTTCTTGCCACTCTTCCATAAAGGCCAGATTTGTGCAATATATGACTGATTGTTGTCCTATGGACAGAGTCTCCCACCTCAGCTGTAGATCTCTGCAGTTCATCCAGAGTGATCATGGGCCTCTTGGCTGCATCTCTGATCAGTCTTCTCCTTGTATGAGCTGAAAGTTTAGAGGGACGGCCAGGTCTTGGTAGATTTGCAGTGGTCTGATACTCCTTCCATTTCAATATTATCGCTTGCACAGTGCTCCTTGGGATGTTTAAAGCTTGGGAAATCTTTTTGTATCCAAATCCGGCTTTAAACTTCTTCACAACAGTATCTCGGACCTGCCTGGTGTGTTCCTTGTTCTTCATGATGCTCTCTGCGCTTTTAACGGACCTCTGAGACTATCACAGTGCAGGTGCATTTATACGGAGACTTGATTACACACAGATTGGATTGTATTTATCATCATTAGTCATTTAGGTCAACATTGGATCATTCAGAGATCCTCACTGAACTTCTGGAGAGAGTTTGCTGCACTGAAAGTAAAGGGGCTGAATAATTTTGCACGCCCAATTTTTCAGTTTTTGATTTGTTAAAAAAGTTTGAAATATCCAATAAATGTCGTTCCACTTCATGATTGTGTCCCACTTGTTGTTGATTCTTCACAAAAAATACAGTTTTATATCTTTATGTTTGAAGCCTGATATGTGGCAAAAGGTCGCAAAGTTCAAGGGGGCCGAATACTTTCGCAAGGCACTGTAGAATCGTGAGAATCGCAATACATATCGTATCGGAACATAATTATCGCGAGAATATTGTATTGTGAGGTCCCTGGCAATTCCCAAACGTCAAGACATTGTAACCTAGTTTCTGGTTCGAGCTTGTCTGTGGCTCAAACCAATGGACTAATATTTAGACATGAAGGCAGGTGGTTCTGAGAATGCCGCTGCTGGGTATCGCTGTTCCTGTGGGATGTGTCTGTGGGGACATTGTGCTACCGTACATTGGTGCTAAGTTTGCAGGTCAACAGTTTGCATAACATAACTACTCCACCCCCAATTACATTCTGAATGAGAGAGTGAGGGTTTTGCACATAACCCTGACTGTCCAAAATGCCCAAATCACACTGGAACAAAGGTTGAGACAGACAGGAAGCAACCCGCTAGATTATAAATTATGTAAAAGAGTACACTGCAGTGGTAGGCCTACTCATTAGTAGGATGTTATTTTGATGGTTATGCCTCTCTTTCTGAGTAAAATACCAACCACACTTCCTTCAATTAATCATGCTTCACTCTCCAAAATGTTCTGACCATGAACAGAACAATGCATTTCCAACACAGCTGTAATCATATGTTGCATTTTATAGTATTATACATGCATAGGCCTACAATAAATGAAGCCCGCCTAAGTGGTGGACTGAAATACTGGAGGAAAAACATCCATAGCCAGTCAGAGCTGAATTTTTTCCAAAAAGGTTAATAATTCATAGACTCCTTTTCTCTTATTTCACCCTCTGCCTGACAGAGGCAGCAACAGAGGTAGGGGCCTTAGGTGGGCTGAGAACAGGCCAGGTCAATTGCTGGACTTTAGCAGGTGACTGTAAGCAGTGGGTCTGTGCCTTTCAGTGCCTATACGGACTCAGTCTAGTCTGCCTAATTTCTGTTGTCTGGTAAACAGACAACACGTAACAGGGTGTGTTGAAGGGGATGTGGAGTTAGGGGACATTAGGAGGGTATGTTATGTGATTGTATAGGTGAAAAGTGAATTGCGAAAGTTGAAATAGATAACACAAATTATAGATTATAATGATTGATTTTGCTTTTTCAGAATTGCTCAATCCATTAGTGTGATTGTACTTCCTAATTTCGAAAAGAATGTAGTCTATTATAGTCTTGTGAATTCAAACCATAGAGATGTATAGAGGACTCTAGCACCCAAAATCCTGTTTTAACATAGGCACTGGCATTAAGGACTTTCACCATCTTGAAATAGTCAACTGGGTGGGACTTCCTATGGGTTAAGGAAGGATCACATAATTCCATCCAGGTCATCAGAAGGATCAACCCAATGAATTATACTTGTGAGCAAACATTCCATAACTGCAAGTGGCAGTAAATCACCAACCTTGGCTTTACCTGTTCAAATAACACAGTATGTATCATTTCAGTTTGTTTAGTCATAGAAGTAGCTAGTAGAAGAATGAAATTGACTACTTAAAAATGGAGATGACACTGCCCGTACTCTCACAGACACCTTAATGTGACAGATACAACGTTGCGATCTCTATACATCTATATCAGCGTTTCCCAAACTCGGTCCTCGGGACCCCAAGTGGTACATATTTTGTTTTTTTGCCCTGACACTACACAGCTGATTCAAATGATCAAAGCTTGAGGATTAGTTGATTATTTGAATCAGCTGTGTCGTGCAAGGGTAACCCTGATCTAGATGATTCAAACAAAACGCTGTCTTGTGCAATGACTGTAAAAAAGAGAGGTGTCTTGCAGCACCATCTGTTGGTAAAATATTTGACTAAACCAGGTCATCATTAATTGCACATGTCCTAAGAGTTCACATGCTGGAACTACACAGCCATTATTTGCATTTTGGGGTAATGGCTACATGTCAATAAGCATTCCATACTCCAGCCCTGTTATGGAGCGAAATGGTGGAGGATGGTTTGAGGAGCGCGCTTGTTTGAAATGGAAAAGCTTTTCGGTAGCTTTTTGATAAAGGAGAATATCAAGAGGAAGCAGCTGCTTTATAAGTGGGATGCACTGTTGAGCGCTACTGTAACAGTATAACTTTAGACCGTCCCCTCGCCCATACCCGGGCGCGAACCAGGGACCCTCTGCACACATGAACAACAGTCACCCACGAAGCATCGTTACCCATCGCTCCACAAAAGCTGCGGCCCTTGCTGAGCAAGGGGAACAACTACTTCAAGGTCTCAGAGCAAGTGACGTCACCGATTGAAACTCTATTTAGCCCGCACCACCGCTAACTAAGCTAGCCGTTTCACATCCATTACACTACATCCCGAAGTGTTTGTGCTGATTGTACAGAGATTGTGACAGCTGGTTAAATGGCGTCCCTTGAAAAGGCAAGAATAAGATGTATGTCAGGAGAAGTGCAGTATTATCATAAGGAGACGAATACTTGGAATACTGAGGAAGAATGGAGGAAAAAAGAGAGTCAGAGGAGGTCTGAGAGGAAGATGGTGGGAAAAGGGAGATGGTTTGTTAAAGAAGAATGGTAGAAAGTGTAAGCAGAGTGAGCTGAAGACAGGAGGAGAAATGGAAGTTAATGAGGTTGAAGTATCGGAGTTGTTACGTGTGATGAAGTTCTCAGGCCCAAGGCTTGCACTGAGGGTCAGGATAAAGATGAGTCTGTGAAAGTAGGAGTGACATTTTTGGGAAAAGTGGACCCTTGCCTTTTAGCAGATCCATTTGTGGTTTCAGGGTGGGTGAAAACAGAGTTGGGGGCTGTGGAATCGGGGAGGGTAACCAGAAGTGGTCTTGTGATGATTGTTTGTGTTTCTGCTGGTCAGAGGGAAAAGGCGCTCCGCGTTAAACGAATGGGGGCAAGAAATGTGAATTGTTTTGCTCTCAAGAAAAGAGTGCCATTGAAATGAGTGATTACTGGGGTAGCAGAAAATGTAAAAGTTGTCCAACTGAAGGCGAAGATTCCCGTTGTTTGTGATGCTTGTCATTTGGTGCGACACAGACAGAGTGGTGTGAGTGGTGAAGCAGAAGAGTCTTTGCCCGACAAATTTATGTTAGGATATATACATTTGAAGTCGGAAGTTTACAAATGCTTAGGTTGGAGTCATTAAAACTCGTTTTTCAACCACTCCACATATTTCTTGTTAAAAAACTATAGTTTTGGCAAGTCGGTTAGGACATCGACTTTGTTCATGACACAAGTAATTTTTCCAACAATTGTTTACAGACAGATTATTTCACTTACAATTCACTGTATCACAATTCCAGTGGGTCAGAAGTTTACATACACCAAGATGACTGTGCCATTAAAACAGCTTGGAAAATTCCAGAAAATGATGTCATGGCTTTAGAAGCTTCTGATAGGCTAATTGACATCATTTGAGTCAATTGGAGGTGTACCTTGTGGATGTATTTCAAGGCCTACCTTCAAACTCAGTGCCTCATTGCTTGACATCATGGGAAAATCTAAAGAAATCAGCCAAGACCTCATAAAAATAATTGTAGACCTCCACAAGTCTGGTTCATCCTTGGGAGCAATTTCCAAACACCTGAAGGTACAACATTCATCTGTACAAACAATAGTACGCAAGTGGGACAACGCAGCCGTCATACCGCTCAGGAAGGAGACGCATTCTGTCTCCTAGAGATGAACGTACTTTGGTGCGAAAAGTGCAAATCAATCCCAGAACAACAGCAAAGGACCTTGTGAAGATGCTGGAGGAAACAGGTACAAAAGTATATATATCCACAGTAAAACAAGTCCTATATCGACATAACCTGGAACGCTGCTCAGCAAGGAAGAAGCCACTGCTCCAAAACCGCATAAAAAAAAGCCAGACTAAGGTTTGCAACTGCACAAGGGGACAAAGATCGTACTTTTTGAAGAAATGTCCTCTGGTCTAATGAAACAAAAATAGATCTGTTTGGTCATAATGACCATTGTTATGTTTAGAGGAAAAAGGGGGAGGCTTGCAAGCCGAAGAACACCATCCCAACCGTGAAGCACTGGGATGGCAGCATCATGTTGTGGGGGTGCTTTTCTGCAGGAGGGACTGGTGCACTCCACAAAATAGATGGCTTCATAAGGAGGGGAAGTTATGTGGATATATTGAAGCAACATCTCAAGACATCAGTCAGGAAGTTAAAGCTTGGTCGCAAACTTCTGACCCACTGGGAATGTGATGAAAGAAATAAAAGATTAAATAAATCATTATCTCTACTATTATTCTGACATTTCACATTCTTAAAATAAATTGGTGATCCTAACTGACCTAAGACATGGATTTTTACTAGGATTAAATGTAAGGAATTGTGAAAAACTGAGTTTAAATGTATTTGGCTAAGGTGAATGTAAACTTCCAACTTCAACTGTAAGTTATCCTGTACAAGCTTTTGTGCCGAATACATTACGTTACAGGTGTCAAGCGTATGGGCATGTGGCAGCAGTGTGTAGGAGGGAGGTTCCTAGGTGTGACAAGTGTGCAGAAGGGCATGAGACAAAGGAATGTGTTGCATTGGGGAAAGTAGTGGTATGTGATAATTGTAGTGGTGCCCTTGTGGCTGGGGATCAGAATTGTCCTGTGCGAGAGAAGCAGGTTGAGGTTTCCAGGGTTAGAGTTGTGCAGAAGTTGTCGTGTTCTGAGGTTGTGAAGAAAGTAGAGGAAGATGGGTCAAGGGGGAGGGATCCTGAGAGGTGGTGTGAGTAGTAGATCTATACCAGAAGGATAGGCCAACAAGTGAAATATGTTTCAGTAAGATTGGATTTTTAGCATTTATAGCAATGGTTATCAACTGTACTGTTGGAAAATAGGAAACCACTAGAATCGTTTTTGGTCAGAGACAGGGTTTTGGATCAATGCTACTTTCATCTAAAATTACATTCCCAAATCTAACTGTCTGGAGAACTGAAGCAAGGATATGCATATTCTTGATACCATTTGAAATGAAACACTTTGAAGTTTGTGGAAATGTGAAATTAATGTAGGAGAATATAATCCATTAAATCTGTTAAAAGATAAGATAATAAGATAATATTTTGAAATGCAAGAAAAAGGCCACAATACAGTGCCTTGCGAAAGTATTCGGCCCCCTTGAACTTTGCGACCTTTTGCCACATTTCAGGCTTCAAACATAAAGATATAAAACTGTATTTTTTTGTGAAGAATCAACAACAAGTGGGACACAATCATGAAGTGGAACAACATTTATTGGATATTTCAAACTTTTTTAACAAATCAAAAACTGAAAAATTAAGTTAATACTTTGTAGAGCCACCTTTTGCTGCGATTACAGCTGTAAGTCGCTTGGGGTATGTCTCTATCAGTTTTGCACATCGAGAGACTGAAAATTTTTCCCATTCCTCCTTGCAAAACAGCTCGAGCTCAGTGAGGTTGGATGGAGAGCATTTGTGAACAGCAGTTTTCAGTTCTTTCCACAGATTCTCGATTGGATTCAGGTCTGGACTTTGACTTGGCCATTCTAACACCTGGATATGTTTATTTTTGAACCATTCCATTGTAGATTTTGCTTTATGTTTTGGATCATTGTCTTGTTGGAAGACAAATCTCCGTCCCAGTCTCAGGTCTTTTGCAGACTCCATCAGGTTTTCTTCCAGAATGGTCCTGTATTTGGCTCCATCCATCTTCCCATCAATTTTAACCATCTTCCCTGTCCCTGCTGAAGGAAAGCAGGCCCAAACCATGATGCTGCCACCACCATGTTTGACAGTGGGGATGGTGTGTTCAGGGTGATGAGCTGTGTTGCTTTTACGCCAAACATAACGTTTTGCATTGTTGCCAAAAAGTTCAATTTTGGTTTCATCTGACAGAGTCTCCCACCTCAGCTGTAGATCTCTGCAGTTCATCCAGAGTGATCATGGGCCTCTTGGCTGCATCTCTGATCAGTCTTCTCAACTGTCCAACTTGGGGTATCTGCCTTTTTTTCTTAGGGGGCTGTAGACCCAGACCAGCTCCCCAGCCACAAAGTGCCTTCCCCGGGTGTGCACGTCGTAGTTCCTTTTCTGCCTCACACCTGCATTCACCAGCTGCTCTCTGGCGAAAGTGTGGGCTGTCTCCAGGCGGTCCTGGAGTCTCTGGGCATACTCCGGCCCCGGGGGAACATGAGGGCTATCCAGGGGCCGACCAAACACCTCCACAGGGGTGTGGATCTCTTTCCCCAGCATGAGGAGGGCAGGCGTGCAGGAGGTGGAGTCTTGGACAGCGGAGCGGCATGCCATGAGGACCATAGGCAGGTGCTTGTCCCAGTCATGCTGGTGTTTGGCAGAGACGATGGCCAGCTGCTGTCCAAGCATTTTGTTGAAGCGCTCCACAAGGCCATCACTTTGAGGATGGAGAGGAATAGTGTGGATCTTTTGCATACCCAGCCTCACACATGGTGGCGAACACACGGGATGGACTCTGCAGCTCCAAACCTGCTGAACATCCCTGCTGTCAGGGTGTTGACAATGGTCTCTGCCTCCTGGTCAGGCGATCCACTTCTGACACCAATGGAATGAAACAGCAGGGAGCAGGTCTCGAACCCTCGACCTTCTAGCCCGGGGTCCGGCGCGCTATCGATTGTGCCGCAAAAGTATGCTCGTGCGGCAGAATCGATTTCCGCGCTTTGATTGAAAAGTGTGATGTTTTATTTATTTATGTTTAATTTAGTTCACGTGTTTAATTTTGTATGCTCTCGATTTCCCCCTTTCCCGGAACGTTTTTTTAGTTTCTTATTGTTGGTAAACTAGGGGTATAGCTTTAAAACATTTAAGTGCATTGTGGGTAACATAGTAAGTTATCTTTCATTTGTTTACGCAATTGTTGTGCGGAGGAGATGTAGGGGAACTGTTAGTAACGCCTGTTATTTCATCATTCTGACTACATCACATGGTGTACAAGTTTAATAAATGTAAACTACTTAAGTGGAATTCCAGACTAACTCGTCATTAGCAGTGGATAAGATCCCCAAATGTGGGAATTACCCCAGAGCATTCGTAAATTAGTCGGGACGACTACGGTCTGGAGGCGAGGAAGGAAAGATAACATTATTCAATACCCCGTCCAGTTATTGGCAGTAATGCACCATTAACATTGGATGCCAACCGCTGTTAAACCCGATCGAAGAAGAATATAAAATAACATATTCGTATAGCAATTGTGTTATTCGAAGTTCAATATGCTTGGCTAGACTCTAGTTGGTTGATAAACGAGGTAAGTAGAGAATGAGCGAAGAGGCTGTTTCGTTACTGTTATAACCAACGTTTGCTAGCTAACTTTAGCTAGCGAGTGATGTGAATTGTTCCTAGCTTCATCCATCTACATTAGATCGCTGGCTTTTGGGACACCTATCAATATTGTTCACATCAAGCTAGTTAATAGCTGCATAGTAGAGCTTATATTTATCACATTGAGCTAGCTGGCTATCCGCACATGCTTCCCATTTACCGCCCAACTGATACCTTACTCTCTCTCTCGTCTCAAGATTGCCACCTGATATACGTTGTCTGAGTGACACCTGCCGAATGTAGCAACGTTACTATTCGAAAGCCCAGGACTGACCAAGATCATGGACAAGGTATACACATCTCTTTGTTGTCTGTCAGCCTCTTGTTGTAAGTTGTTGCCATATATGTTGTCATCATAATCCATAGGCTCTAGTGTCTAACATCGAAGTCTGTCTCCGTTTGGGGACAGATATACAGGCAGGCGCTGCAGTTGTATCTGTGATTGGTGCACAGATTGGAGCAGCTGGGACACAGAGCCTGTCAGAGGATGAGGAGTTGACTGGGATAAAAGACATCAAAAGAACAGCAACACAGGCTTTCGTTGGGGGTGGCGGTGTTGTGCCCAAACGCAGGAGCTCTTCAAGGTTGGACTGCTACTCACTTGTGTCAAATCAAATGTTATTTGTTACATTTGCCTAATACAACAGGTGTAGGTAGACCTTACAGTGAAATGCTTACTTACAAGCCCTTAACCAACAATGCAGTTTTAAGAAAATACCCCCCAAAATTAAGAAATCAAAGTAACAAATAATTACAGAGCAGCAGAGGCTATATACAGGGTATACCGGTACAGAGTCAATGTGCAGGGGCACCGGTTAGTTGCAGTAATTGAGGTAATATGTACATGTAGGTAGAGTTATTGAAGTGGCTATATGCATAGATAATAACAGAGTAGCAGCAGTGTAGAAGGGAGGGGGGGGGGGCAGCAATGCAAATAGTCTGGGTAGCCATTTGAGTAGATGTTCAGGAGTCTTATGGCTTGGGGGTAGAAGCTGTTTGGACCTAGACTTGGTGCTCCAGGAAACCGCTTGCTGTGCGGTAGCAGAGAGAACAGTCCAGTTTAATGTTATAGCTTACTCTGAAAGCACCTTTTCCAGCTTCAATCTTTCCACTAGTTTTAAACTGAAAGATGAACATGACACCTTGTACAGTTCAGTGACTCAAAGGAGCTGCCTACACTTCTGACCACTGGACTGCATTTGTTCTGCATCACCTACCTACTGAATTTGAAGTAGGCCTGGCGAAAAGATGCAATGCCTTGCGTAAGTATTCACCCCTTTGGTGTTTCTCCTATTTTGTTGCATTACAACCTGTAATTTAAATGGATTTTTATTTGGATTTCTTGTAATGGACATGCACAAAGTAGTCCAAATTGGTGAAGTGAAATACAATTTTTACTTGTTTTCTTAAAAGAAAAAGAAAAGAAAAGTGGTGTGTACATTCACTCCCTTTGCTATGAAGCCCCTAAATAAGATCTGGTGCAACCAGTTACCTTCAGAAGTCACGTTAGATTACTTAGATTAGATTAGTTAGATTGCACACAGGTGAACTTTATTTAAGTGTCACATGAACTCAGTATGTATATATATATATATATATACATACATACATACATACATACATACATACATACATACATACATACAGTGGGGCAAAAAAGTATTTAGTCAGCCACCAATTGTGCAAGTTCTCCCACTTAAAAAGATGAGGCCTGTAATTTTCATCATAGGTACACTTCAACTATGACAGACAAAATGAGAGAAAAAAATCCAGAAAATCACATTGTAGGATTTTTAATGAATTTATTTGCAAATTATGGTGGAAAATAAGTATTTGGTCACCTACAAACAAGTACGATTTCTGGCTCTCACAGACCTGTAACTTCTTCTTTAAGAGGCTCCTCTGTCCTCCACTCGTTACCTGTATTAATGGCACCTCTTTGAACTTGTTATCAGTATAAAAGACACCTGTCCACAACCTCAGTCACACTCCAATCTCCACTATGGCCAAGACCAAAGAGCTGTCAAAGGACACCAGAAACAAAATTGTAGACCTGCACCAGGCTGGGAAGACTGAATCTGCAATACGTAAGCAGCTTGGTTTGAAGACATCAACTGTGGGAGCAATTATTAGGAAATGGAAGACATACAAGACCACTGATAATCTCCCTCTGGGGCTCCACACAAGATCTCACCCCGTGGGGTCAAAATGATCACAAGAACGGTGAGCAAAAATCCCAGAACCACACGGGGGGACCTAGTGAATGACCTGCAGAGAGCTGGGACCAAAGTAACAAAGCCTACCAGCAGTAACACACTACGCCGCCAGGGACTCAAATCCTGCAGTGCCAGACGTGTCCCCCTGCTTAAGCCGGTACATGTCCAGGCCCGTCTGAAGTTTGCTAGAGAGCAATTGGATGATCCAGAAGAAGATTGGGAGAACGTCATATGGTCAGATGAAACCAAAATATAACTTTTTGGTAAAAACTCAACTCGTCGTGTTTGGAGGACAAATAATGCTGAGTTGCATCCAAAGAACACCATACCTACTGTGAAGCATGGGGGTGGAAACATCATGCTTTGGGGCTGTTTTTCTGCAAAGGGACCAGGACGACTGATCCGTGTAAGGGAAAGAATGAATGAGGCCATGTATCTTGAGATTTTGAGTGAAAACCTCCTTCCATCAGCAAGGGCATTGAAGATGAAACGTGGCTGGGTCTTTCAATATGACAATGATCCCAAACACACCCCCCGGGCAACGGAAGGAGTGGCTTCATAAGAAGCATTTCAAGGTCCTGGAGTGGCCTAGCCAGTCTCCAGATCTCAACCCCATAGAAAATCTTTGGAGGGAGTTGAAAGTCCGTGTTGCCCAGCAACAGCCCCAAAACATCACTGCTCTAGAGGAAATCTGCATGGCGGAATGGGCCAAAATACCAGCAACAGTGTGTGAAAACCTTGTGAAGACTTATAGAAAACGTTTGACCTTTGTCAAAGGGTATATAACAAAGTATTGGGATAAACTTTTGTTATTGACCAAATACTTATTTTCCACCATCATTTGCAAATAAATTAATTAAAAATCCTACAATGTGATTTTCTGGATTTTTCCCCATCATTTTGTCTGTCATAGTTGAAGTGTACCTATGATGAAAATTACAGGCCTCTCTCATCTTTTTAAGTGGGAGAACTTGCACAATTGGTGGCTGACTAAATACTTTTTTGCCCCACTGTAGTTGTTGGTAGTGTGCTCTTAGTACGTTTATATTTTTGTTCTGTGTAGCGCTGTATTTTTCATGGCGTCATTTACCTACGTTATGTAGCTATGCACGTCAGCTTCGCCATCGGTTTTGCACATCGGCGTTAAACTAGACATCGGGCTGACGCCGATGTTGGCATTTTTAGCAAATGTCGGCCAATTCCGATATGCTCACCAATATATCGTGCATCCATAATAATTATACTCTTAGCAAAAATTTTGCAATATGTAGAATCTATGAGAATAGAGGTTCAGAACTTTTGTGAAACAGCACAGTTGAGAGGTAGATGGGAGGGGTTGAGTGGAGCTGAAGGATGGGACTAAAAACAAACAAGAGTCCGTAAAATGTATATAGTATGTATAAGCTGGAAGTAGAAGCCTAAGTGTTGCTGTCCATTAGTTTACTCCACTTAGGGGAGGGATGGAAGGGTTAGGGGAAAATAATAAAGTAATTTTGCTTTGTCATTATGGAGTATTGTGTGTATGTTGCTGAGGAAAATGTTTTATTTAATCCATTTTAGAATAAGGCTGTAACATAACAAAATGTGGAAAAGGTCAAGGGGTCTGAATACTTTCCCGAATATGCAATATTAAAGCTGATCTGTATGAAAATACACTTTAATAAAAAATGACTTTCTATACAAAATGCTGGAGTATAGAGCCACATGTAACATTTCAGCTTCATTGTCCAAATACATATGGTGTGGACTTCATATACACGTGCATATAGTCATTTATATGCACTTGTGTATGTATATGGTTCGGTCATTAACTAAGTTTAATGAGGCTGGAAAAATAATTGTGGTGAAATATGTATTTCGCTGCATATGTTTACGTGTGTGTGATTGATAGCACTGTATTTGTGTCCGTTTGAAGAAGTGAGTGTGCATTTATTTAAATACGTGTTTTTTTCTTCTTCTTCTGATGAGCAGAGCAGTCAGCCCAAGCTGGAGGTGTTCCAGGAGATGCTGAGTAAGCACCCCAGTGTGTTCTATCCCTCCCGCACTCCCAAGAGCTTGTTGGTGCACTGGCAGCTACTCAAACAGTACTATCTGCTGGAGGACCAGAGTGGTGAGAGAAACTCAACTAAGGCTTATCTGTTCATTACACAGTTTACATCCCAAATGGCACCCTATTCCCTTTTAGTTGGTCAAAAGTAGTGGTGCCATTTGGGACACTGTTAGCCCATCACTTGACATCCATGGAGTGTAGTTACTATATTTATTTAAAAAAAAGTTAACTATACACAAATGTTTGACTGTTAAACTAAAACTAAGTGAGTTGAGCCTTATTGTATGGTTTGATTCTCTTTTGCAGTTCAACCTCTCCCAAAAGGAAACCAAGTTCTCAACTTCTCTGATGCTGAGCAGCTGGTGGATGATGCTAAGCTAAAGTAAGAGAAACGTTCTGACCACAATTAATTAAAGTTCCCCTGAGGTTAAATTCAGAGCTCCTCCCGTGTCGGTCATTTTAATCAGTGTCTCTGTCTCATTACCCAGGGAGAGCAGAGATGAGGTGCTGGAGCATGGTGGGTTACTCAACCATAGAACCTTGTATATAAATTACACATTACTAACACATAAAAAGGAGTCTAAGAAGGTGCTTCAATGACCAAATTCAGAGCAACTGAATGCATGTTAATGGTTTATTGGAGTAGAAATTCTTTGCGTCATCTCTCCTGCCCTTCCTCATTCTCTCCTCACTCTCAGAGCTGATGATCTCTGACCGCCATCAGAAGAAGGAGATAAGACAGCTGGAACAGGAGCTACCACGCTGGCAGGTCCTGGTGGACAGCATCACAGGTGAGCAATACAGTGCATTTGGAAAGTATTCAGACCCCTTAACTTTTTCCACATTTTGTTACGTTACAGCCTTATTCTAAAATTGATTAAATTGTTGGTTATGACGCTACAAGCTCGGCACAGCTGTATTTGGGGAGTTTCTCCCATTATCTGCAGATCCTCTCAAGTGCTGTCAGGTTGGATGGGGAGTCGCTGCCCAGCTATTTTCAGGTATCCATAGAGATGTTAGATCGGGTTCATTCTGGGCTCTGGATGGGCCACTCAAGCACATTCAGAGACTTGTCCCGAAGCCACTCCTCCAGACAGACAGACAGCGTCTAACACGCTAAAGCTCAGTGGGGGAACTGACCGTACCACAGGCGCTGTGTGTATGGTGCCCTGAAACTAAAGTACCCCTCTGTTGTCTTGTTGCACCCCAGCTAATTCTGTTCAGTGGAGATGTAAAAAATAAAATAGGCATTCATCTGTGTGTAGCTTAAAGAACATTGTGGCCAGTTGGGTTAAAAAGTTTACACGTAACAATGTTTCAGTCATTATTTTCAGAGATAGCTAAACGGCCCCACCCATTGCAAGTCAAAATGTGATTGGTTCATTTCACTGTCATTCCAAAATTCGGCTCTAATACAGTTGTATGGCTGAGGCCTTCTTCTGAAGGCCTAGTCAATGGCTGACTGAGATAGCTACCCAGAGACCACCAAAGAAAATCCTGATTTGATATTTTTTTCTCTTCAGCATTAATCTCTGTCTTTCCAACACAAACACAACATTTTTATTTAATTGGAAACCCATTTTGACAGTGTAGCCCACAGACCTGTTGGCTCTGTAGGCGAACTGCAGGGGGTCAAGGAGGGCATCTGTGATGGTTTTGAGGTGGGATAGGATAAGGATCTCGAATAGGATAGGGGGGATTTATAGCCTAGTATCAGTCTAATTGAGGTGTAGACAATAGAACTTGTTAACGCGGCTGCATTAACTTCTAATATGGCTGCATGGGATTTGTCAGACTATAAAGTCGGGTGGTTTCGTTGCGTCCAATAGCTTTTCAGACACTGCCAACGCAAGGAGCCGCTTGTGGATTTGACCGTTATAACGCAGTTCCGACACATCAAAACAACCGCTATGCGGGTGTCAGCTAGTGCGGATCTGATAGAATCTAGCCCTTTATGTTGTTTTGTTCTCAGGGATGAACTCTCCAGACTTTGACAACCAGACACTGGCAGCGCTGAGAGGCCGGATGGTTCGCTGACCTTATGAGGTCACGAGAGGTGAGCAGCTAATTTCAGATTTGACAGTTAACTGAATTTACATTAGACCGTCCAAGACCAAATTATATTAGCACCATGGTAAGATGACTGTGGAGCAGGTTAATTATACAGAAATGTATGCTTACAAAATATGAAAATATATACACACATGACTAACTTGCTTTGGTCTGCTAAATGTCCTGTATTTTATGAAGCTGATCTGACTGTTCCTCTAGATCACCCTGGGCAGAGCCACCAAGGACAAGCAGATCGATGTAGATCTGTCTCTGGAAGGACCTGCATGGAAGATCTCCAGGAAACAAGGTGACTCACTACATCACGTGCAGCACCATGACATTGGTCCTCATTTAACACTGGTTGTGTCTGAAATGGCACCCTATGGGGTGGCGCTATAGGCCCTGGTCAAAAATGGTGCACTATGTAAAGAATAAGATGCCATTTCAGACACACCACCTATCTGCATTATCTGGGTCTGAAGCTGAACAACCAGTATTATCTGGACTCTACAGGGCAGTGCTTGTCTTGTCCTCACGGCTTTACACGGCTTAGTGAAATTATACCCTGTTAAAATGTGACTGTTTTCTGCTAAATGTCTATCATGGGGTAATATTATCAGGACTTTACCTAGTTTGTCATTGTGTGTTTATAACTGGTTTATAATTATATGTCCATAATGTACAGGGATCATTAAACTAAAGAACAACGGAGACTTCTTCATAGCCAACGAAGGCCGCAGGCCCATCTACATAGACAGCAGACCAGTCTTGTCTGGCTACAAGTGGAAACTCAACAATAACTCTGTGGTGGTGGTGTGTGGATGGTTCTGGACAACTTCAATGGCAGGGAATATGATTGAGAAATCTGTTAAAAGTGGCAAAGGGTATATTTCATAAACAACAACAGCCACCTCTTATAATACATGAACCTCACAGGTAATTTATCTCTCCATATTGCCGGTCTTCGTTTTGTATTCCTGATCAACCAGCAGCTGATCTCACTCATCAAGGCAGAAGCAGCTAAGATGAACCAGCAGTGAGAGAGAGAGAGAGAGAGCTGTGCTGCCTCAGTGGAGCAGAGGCCAAGGCACATGCCTTTGTCTACTGCCCAGCCAGCTCCTACATACAGAGCAATGAGGTCCACATGAAGGAGCACAGACTTGAATGAAAGGAACCCAGAACCCCTTTGGTCATGGTTATACAGTGGAGTAAGAGCAGGACACCCACACACTGAGAATGGTTGTGATATTTGGTAACCTTTCCACTGCTGGGTATTTTAAGGTGAATCTTATCTCAAAGACCCTCAATTATACTTTCAAAACTACAGGACCATAACACCAGTTTAGTCTTGTTTAAATTGGCATTCATATCATGAGGTTCCACAGTGCATATAAGACAATGAATTGGTTTTAATTCTGTTTTTCCCCCATACAGATTGGTTTAGGTTGAGCTGGTACATGCAAAAATGCATTTAGGACCAGGATAGGGAATCACTTGAAAAGGGATATTGTGTATGTATGTATGTACAGTTGAAGTCAGAAGTTTACATACACTTTAGCCAAATACATTTAATCCTAGTAAAAATTCCCTGTCTTAGGTCAGTTAGGATCACCACTTTTATTTTAAGAATGTGAAATGTCAGAATAATAGAGGAAATTATTTATTTATTTCATCGCATTCCCAGTGGGTCAGAAGTTTACATGCACTCAATTAGTAGCATTGGTAGCATTGCCTTTAAATAGTTTAACTTGGGTCAAGTGTTTCGGGTAGCCTTCCACAAGCTTCCCACAATAAGTTGAGTGAATTTTGGCCCATTCCTCCTGCCAGAGCTTGTGTAACTGAGTCAGGCTTGTAGGCCTCCTTGCTCGCACACGCTTTTTCAGTTCTGCCCACAAATGTTTCTATGGGATTGAGGTCAGGGCTTTGTGATGGCCACTCCAATACCTTGACTTTGTTGTCCTTAAGCCATTTTGCCACAACTTTGGAAGTATGCTTGGGGTCATTGTCCATTTGGAAGACCCATTTGCGACCAAGCTTTAACTTCCTGCCTGACTGATGTCTTGAGATGTTGCTTCAATATATCCACATAATTTTCCTACCTCATGATGCTATCTATTTTGTGAAGTGCACCAGTCCCTCCTGCAGCAAAGCACCCCCACAACATGATGCTGCCACCCCCGTGCTTCACGGTTGGGATGGTGTTCTTCGGCTTGCAAGCCTCCCCCTTTTTCCTCCCAACATAACAATGGTCAATATGGCCAAACAGTTCTATTTTTGTTTCATCAGGCCAGAGGACATTTCTCCAAAAAGTACGATCTTTGTCCCCATGTGCAGTTGCAAACTGTAGTCTGGCTTTTTTATGGTGATTTTGGAGCAGTGGCTTCTTCCTTGCTGAGCGGCCTTTCAGGTTATGTTGATATAGGACTCATTTTACTGTGGATTTAGATACTTTTGTACCTGTTTTCTCCAGCATCTTCACAAGGTCCTTTTGCTGTTGTTCTGGGATTGATTTGCACTTTTCACACCAAAGTGCGTTCATCTCTAGGAGACAGAACGCGTCTTCTTCCTAAGCAGTATGACGGCTGCATGGTCCCATGGTGTTTATACTTGCATACTATTGTTTGTACAGATGAACATGGTACCTTCAGGAGTTTGTAAATTGCTCCCAAAGATGAACCAGACTTGTGGAGGTCTTTTTTTCCTGAGGTCTTGGCTGATATATTTTGATTTTCCCATGATGTCAAGCAAAGAGGCACTGAGTTTGAAGGTAGGCCTTGAAATACATCCACAGGTACACCTTCAATTGACTCAAATGATGTCAATTAGCCTATCAGAAGCTTCTAAAGCCATGACATCTTTTTCTGGAATTTTCCAAGCTGTTTTAATGGCACAGTCAATTTAGTGTATGTAAACTTCTGACCCACTGGAATTGTGATACAGTGAATTATAAGTGAAATAATCTTTCTGTAAACAATTGTTGGAAAAATTACTTATCATGCACAAAGTATATGTCCTCACCAACTTGCCAAAACTATAGTTTGTTCACAAGAACTTTGTGGAGTGGTTGAAAGGCGAGTTTTAATGACTCCAACCTAAGTGTATGTAAACTTCTGACTTCAACTGTATGTATCTATATTAGTGCTACTTAAGCCAAAGCCATGTAAATGTGACCGTTTCTTAGATTTTTGTATGAAAGTTTGGATTAAACTTTGTCATTAGTTGTATGTCCTTCCTTTGGGGAGCCATTTCTTAAGTGTCATCATAATAGCATGTAAATGTAGGGGGTTTGTTCTACCACAAGGTAACGCTGTTGGATAATTAAATCGGTTCAAAACGGCAGATTGTTTTTGTTTTTTACTCTTCAGTCTTGATACTGAAGCACACATTATTACAGAGTGTATTTCATGTTATTCATATCTGAGAGTTGAGCGGTCAATGAAAAATATAAATTCTACTCCATAATTTGCCTGATAGGTGTAGACAGAACCTCAGAGTCCCATGAGCAGGTGTAGTGCTTGTCTGACTACAGTATAGTACTATTTTCTTTGCAACATAGTAGAAAGTTGCTAGTTCATTTCCAAAATCGGAGACACCACAGTCTCCGTTTTAATATGCTGCAATATTAAAGAATATCACATCAGTGGATATGCAGATTTTCTAGAAGTGAAAGAAGTCTATTGAAAAATATGATTTTAATCTGTTAACGCTCACTTGTAGTAGCAGTTAATACATTAATAAATAGTGGTATGATTTACATAAACCCTATGCTCTTATGCTATCTCCTCATTGTGGAATTTTCTGTTAAATTTAAATCAAACACTCTGTGTTATCCTGGGTGCCAATTTATAGTGATGGGCATTCTGAGTCTTTTCGGTGAGCTGGATCATTTTTGCTACGTTCACCTAAAAGACATTTGTCTAAATACAGATCTTCGTTTAGAAATCTTTCCCCACTATTTGTTGTTCATACAGTGAGGATTTACCATCTTCAGATAATGTAAAACAAAGTGGTATCTGATCAAATGTGGATGTTGGATATTTAAATTGATCAGCAGCATCAGGAATTGGAATAACAAAATAGGTTTACTCACGGCTTGCTTTATGTTTTACCATTTTATTTGGGGATGTAGACAATTTCTGAAGTAACTAGTTAACCCTATTTGGCCAATTTCTGCCAGCGAGTATTCCACAATGAGCGAGTTCGTTTAACATTGCCAGTTGCCCTGGATGGGCGGATGTTGCATATTTTAGACCATTCCATTGGTCGTTAGGCAACATCTCCACCGAGCCGGTGCACCGGGGCATGCAAGACGAACTTGCCCACTGACAATCAAACTACGTACCCAACCGGCTAGTGGAGGAGAGCTCGATCCTCGAGGACTTGTCAGCAGTGCATCTGGAATATACAAAAATAGACAATATTAAACTTTAGGTGAGTAACAGTTAATGTCACTTTCTTTTGAAGATGCTAATTTATCGTTTCTATTCAATAATTGGAATGCAAGAACACTAGCCACACCTAGAAATACTATTGAGTGGCTTGTTTATGACATGGTCCTGACATGGCTAGCTGGCAAATCCACATGCTAGCTAATGCTAACGTAATGTAGCTAGTTTGCGGCTGGTAGCAGCTATGATACAAGCCATGACATTTTATCAGGTCTTTGCCATCCATCCGATTTTCAGATTATGCAGGCACATCAAAGGTAACGTTAGGTAATTAATTTAATGAAATCATGAGTATTTCTTAATCAATTGAACCAATGATGCCATTCGAAATAAGGGTATGTGGAATTAGTGCTGTAGCAAATATGGTTTTGATTACTTAAGAAAAAACACATATCTAGCGAACGGTGCACCAGAAATCGAACCCGGGTCGCTGGTGTGAAAGGAAACGCATAACGTCAATAGTGACGTCACTTGGTATGAATTAGAACACTGCTGACGCAACACTGCCCCTTACAAACGGGAAGCACGTTCCGGTGCTTCGTATGCTTAGCCCCCCTTACAAGTCCGGGTCGTGCGTTCCGATGGCCTCACAGCAGTCATCCCACTTTTAACACGAACGGCAAGGCATCGAACCCGGGTCGCTGGCATGAAAGCCAGACACCCGAGTTGCGTCAATACTCAGTAGGGTAAACTCCCTGGAAATTGTAGAATGGCTCAATAAGCAGCATCGCAATAATACAATTGCAGTGTCCAGGATTTGTTACTCTGTGTTTATATTGTATGTATGTATCAAGCCAGGATGCTGTGTTTAAAGTATATTTGACTTGTTTAAAATACATTTGATTTTTGATTAAAAGCCTACTAAAAGGGTGTTTACCACGAGTGCCTCAATTTGCAAGAAAATAAGTAAATGCACTCTTTCAGTGTCCAGGACGTTTTCTTCTAGGCAGGAAGCGCCGGATTGCTGTGTTTAACGTGTTATCACAATCGGTCTTATGTAGATTTATGATGGACAATAAACCACTTAACAGTTGATTAATCACCGACTTTTCACTCTTCTGATAGTGTAGTCAGGTGATTCTCATGAAACCTGTTTTAACCCTGGCAGTAGTTGAATTACACTGAACTAAAATATAAACGCAATATGCAACAATTTCAAAGAGTTTTATGAGTTTAAAATGTGTTTATTTTTTATTTAACCTTTTTAACTAGCCAAGTCAGAACAAATTCTTATTTACAATGACGGCCTACCGTTCATATAAGGAAATAAGTCAACTAAAATAAATTAATTTTAGGCCCTAATCTATGGATTTCATGTGACTGGGAATACAGATGTGTTGGTCACAGATACCTTTTAAAAAAGGTAGGGGCGTGGATCAGAAAACCAGTCAGTATCTGGTGTGACCACCATTTGCCTTATGCAGCGTGGCACGTCTCCTTCACATAGAGTTGATCAGGTTGTTTATTGTGACCTGTGGAATGTTGTCCCACTCCTCTTCAATGGCTGTGCGAAGTTGCTGGATATTGGCGGAAACTGGAACATGCTATCGTACACGTCAATCCAGAGCATCCCAAACATGCTCAACAGGTGACATGTCTGGTGGGTATGTAGGCCATGAAAGAAGTGGGACATTTTTCATCTTCTAGGAATAGTGTAGAGATCCTTACGACATAGGGCCTTGCGTTATCATGCTGAAACATGAGGCGATGGTGGTGAATGAGTGCCATGACAATTGCCCTCAGGATCTCGTCACGTTATCTCTGTTTATTCAAATTGCCATCGAAAAATGCAATTGGGTTTGTTGGCTGTAGCTTATGCCTGCCCATACCATAACCCCACTGACACCATGGGGAACTTTGTTCACAACGTTGACATCAGCAAACCACTCGCTCACACAATGCCATACATGCTGTCTGCCATCTGCCCGGTACAGTTGAAACTGGGATTCATCCGTGAAGAGCACACTTCTCCACCGTGCTAATGAACACCGAAGGTGAGCATTTGCCCACTGAAGTCGGTTTTGATGCCGAACTGCAGTCAGGTCAAGACCCTCTTGAGGGTTACAAGCATGCAAATTAGCTTCCCTGAGATGGTTTCAGACAATTTTTGCAAAAACTCTTAGGTTGTGCAAACCCACAGTTCCATCATCCGACTGGGTGGCTGGTCTCAGAAGATCCCGCAGGTAAAGAAGACGGATGTGGAGATCCTGGGCTGGTGTAGTTACACGTGGTCTGCGGTTGTGAGGCCGGTTGGACGTACTGCCAAATTCTCTAAAACGACGTTGGTGGCAGCTTATGGTAGAGAAATGAACATTCAATTCTCTGGCAACAGCTCTGGTGGACATTCCTGCAGTCAGCATGCCAATCCCTCAAAATGTGAGACATCTGTGGCATTTTGTGTGGCAAAATTGCACATTTTAGAGTGGCTTTTTATTTTCCCCAGCACAAGGTTTGATTGTGCTGTTTATAATCAGCTTCTTGATATGCCACACCTGTCAGGTGGATGGTTTATCTTGGCAAAGGTCAAATGTTCACTAACGGGTATAAACAAATTTGTGCACACAATTTAAGAGAAATAAGCTTTTTGTGCATATGGAACATTTCTGGGATCTTTTATTTCAGTTCAGGAAACATGGGACCAACAGTTTACAGTTTACATGTTGCATTTATATTTATTCAGTGTAGAAAACCATGATGCATCTTCAACAATCAACTATCATTCTGAAGGCTAAGATGTCTAGTGTCTGATTTAAAATACATTTTCACACTTCATTTTTTACATTTTAACCCCAAATTCTCATTACCCGAAATGCATCCAGATGAAATTGTCAGGTCATTTTTATATACCTGCGTTGGTGGTTGTGGAAGTTGTGGTAAAATGCATAATATCTGATCAAGTGCCAGTTTCGTGAGGGTCACCCACAGCTCTGACTGGTGTTAGGCGGTACTGTCAGCAACTGATATGATATGAGATGATACTGATATAAGTAAATGATGCAGGTAGCTGCTAAAGTCATAAACAGGAATTTAAACAAGACTTAAATAAGTGTTGATACAACATGTATAGCTTATTAATACTACAAGGGCCCAGAGTTTTCCCCAGTTAGCCTACTTCTTCTTTCCCTACTGAATCTACTTTTGTAACAGTTCTGAATGGGCGGAGAAAATAACTGACTCTGACAAGCTAGCCCTCCCCTTGGTTCACGCCCCTTGGCTAGTTTGGCTTGGTAGCCCTTGATTGGTCGAGGAGGAGGCGTTGAAGGAGATTGAAAGACCTATTGGTTGCTGGAGCAGAACTGGTATAGGGTGAAGTTGCCCCTAGATGCTGATCTGGGGTCAGTTTTGCATTTCCCCCACTATTGGTTAAGGTTAGTATCGAGGAAGGGAAGCTTATCCTAGATCTGTATCTAGGGCAGGGATGGGTAACTTCAGCCCTCGGGGCCGGAGTGGTGTCACACTTTTTCTCCATCCCTTAGCACGCACAGCTGATTAAACTAATTACTCTCTGAACTGAAGTTGATTATTGGAGTCAGGTTTGTTAGCTGGGGCTGGGGCAAAAGTACAACACCAATCAGGCTCCCGATCTAGGGGAAACTTCACTCCGGAGCAGCAGGAACATGTTGGCAGTGAAACAGAGAGCAGTTAATATCGAGTTATAGTGAGTCATGCTAAGTTAACTGGAACTGGATATCTCATATGACAAATGCCCCTTAAATTGTTAAGGCTAACCTTTCTATTTGAAAACATACATTCTCAACACAGAGTCATTTAGGACACAGAGTTCCATATACATTGAATAGTTTTGCCCTATTCCTGCCATGTGAGATTTTCCCCTCTGTAGATATAACTAGGGACTATACTGTACACACAATAAAGTGAACAGGTTACTTCATGGGGAATGACATGTCTACTTTGAACAATTATTTTGAACTTTGGTGCATGCCCTGGTTGTATTGTTGGGTGCATGCCCGACTCATGCTGGGGTCACCCAGGCACTGTGAAATCTGATAGCACCGACTCTCTTTTTAGGTCACACACACAATCTGGGCTCTATTTTAACAAACCTAGGCCTAACGCAATGGTAAATCTTAGTGCTTGCGGTAGCGTTATAGGTTTGGGGGTGTGGCAGAAATATTTCAGCTATTTTCACAATCGGAATTATGGGTGCGGTAGTGCGAAAGGACTGAGTTTTAATTCATAAATTAGCTGTAGGTGTGTGTAGGCTTGACCCCCTCACTGGCCAATCACAACATGCTCCAGGGCTAAATAAGTGGTTGCTTCAAGTTGTGTATTTACAGTCTTTTATGTATTGCATTGTCATCAACTCCAATAAGAATGTTAGTCCGTTACAGCATAGTTTGTTAAATAGCCTAGATAAACTAAATGTATGTAGGCCTATGTCATCTTTCCTAAATATGTTGAACATGTTTGCGGTCTACATTGTAGGAAGCCTAATTACGTGGCTTTAATAAATGGGTTTGGTTGTTTAGCAACAAAACCGAAGTGTGTGTGTGTGCGCAACTATGGGGCAAAGCAGATGGGGTTGGCTTAGAATGTAAATTATATTTAGTCTCCAATGTTTATTGAAAACAAATACATTTGCAGAATGATCACTTGTTGTCTCTCAAATACATTGTTACAGTTGTTAGCTAGCTTTTGAATTTTAGCATTAGCATTGCCATGAAATCGGTCAAAAGACCTCAAAACAAGACATGCTATCAAGAACAAGATGAAACTAGCTGAAATGAACCACGTACAATTCCCCGATGGCAGTTTCTTGTCAATGTTGGTAGCCATCTGGCCATCCAGAATCACAACAGCTCTGACTTCTGCCCCATTGAAGCGTGTGCATTGTTTTCGTGACATTTTCAGCTAGCTCATATGGATATATACTGAACAAAAATATAAACTCATCATGTAAAGTGTTGGTCCCAAGTTTCATGAGCTGAAATAAAAGATCCCAGAAATGTTTCACGCGCATGAAAAGCTTATTTCTCTCATTGTGTGCCCACATTTGTTTACATCCCAGTTAGAGAATTTCTTCTTTGCCATGATAATCCATCCACCTGACAGGTGTGGCATATCAAGAAGATGATCAAACAGCATTATCATTACACAATAAAAGGCCACTCTAAAATGTGCAGTTTTGTCATGCAATGCTACAGATACATAACGTTTGGAGAGTGTGTGCAATTGGCATGCTGACTGCAGGAGTGTCCACCAGAGCTGTTTCCAGATAATTGAATGTTCATTTCTCTACCATAAGCCACCTCCAACGTTGTTTTAGAGAATTTGGCAGTACGTCCAACCGGCCTCACAACTGCAGACCACGTGTAACCATGCCAGCCCAGGACCTCCACATCCGGCTTCTTCACGTGCGGGATCGTTTGAGACCAGCCATCCAAACAGCTGATGAAACTCAATAGTTTTTCTGAATGTAATAAAGCCCTTTTGTGGGGAAAAACTAATTCTGATTGGCTGGGCCTAGCACCCAATGGGTGGGCCTATGCCCTCCCAGGCCCATCCATGGCTACGCCCCTGCCCAGTCTTGTGAAATCCATAGATTAGGGCCTAATTTATTTATTTCAATTGACTGATTTCCTTATATTAACTGTAACTGTAAATTGTTGTTTTAATATTTTTGTTCAGTATATATTGTTAAACATAGCATTCACACTGATATAGGGGCTAGACCCACTGTAAATTGCATTATGTCTGCCATGTACATGTCAAACGTTGTCAATAAGCAAGATTAAATTCACTATTGATAAGGCTTAGAAGAGTGAATAATTCTAATCAAAACTAAACAACTTGTTTTAAATAGGCTATGTCGAAATACAGTTACAGGCACCATAATTGCTCCCCGTGGGCATATAATATTAAAGGAAAAAATCAACCCAAAACCACTATTCCTATAGTTTCCAATGTTAAATAACACTAATCAAAACTTTACTGGCCCGGACATGGCGTAGCCTAGTTAAAATGCATTAGGATCATGCAGGGCCAATAGGTTGACGTGCTTTCTATGTTCAGCTGTATTAGGCAAAAGTTGGTTATTATGGTATGTATTAAAAAGCTGTGTAATATAATCTAGCAGTGTAAGTCATTACTTTATTACTCTCATTTTGAGAAGATTTTTTAAACATTTAACATCGGGATGCTGCCCCTTTAAGACAACAGCCTTTAAAAAGAGATATTGATCCGGCTACAGTAGATTAATGCTATGTGCCTTTTTGTAGTTTTCTTTGTGCAGACTATCAGCAGTAGCTAGCATATTACTAGGATGTTCACAATTGAACGTTTACTTGTAAATCAATTTCCCTAAATTCAGCAAGTGGATTGATGAGAGCTTATTTTTACTCTCGACAGCTCATGTGTGCTGTGTGAACGCATCAATTTAGCTTTGTACTTCTCGAGAAGTTGTAATTCGCGAGGAGCGTTGTTGAATGAACCTCCAATCATGTTGCTCAAATGCAAATAGCATGACTTTTTTGCGTGAAGTCTTTTTTTTTTCTTCTGTTTTTCCCATAGTTGCGCACACGTCGGTTTTGTTGCTCAACGTATTTAAATAATTTTTTGGGCTGGATCAGAGGATTGACAATCGTTCGTGTACAGGATTGGCGAAAGTACGCAACCTTGCGGGGCTCCCATATTCACCGTTTTAGATGTGGAGATAGCGGAGTTAAATTTAACTTGTTGAGTACGGTTCACAAGGAAACATTTAATCTAGTTGATCAGTACAGAGTTGACACCCATATTCACCAGTTTATCCTGGATGTTATTGAACGCGCTACTGAAGTCAATGAATACCACTTTAACTTGGCTATTTGCCTGTTCTAAGTGTTTGTAAATGTTGTTCAGCATGACCAGTAACACATCATCAACACCCCTTGTTTGGATTTAGTTTTATTTATTTATTTATCCGTTATTTTACCAGGTAAGTTGACTGAGAACACATTGTCATTTGCAGCAACGACCTGGGGAATAGTTACAGGGGAGAGGGGGATTAATGAGCCAATTATAAACTGGGGATTATTAGGTGACCGTGATGGTTTGAGGGCCAGATTGGGAATTTAGCCAGGACACCGGGGTTAACACCCCACCCCAAGTTGAGACACCAGAGAGAAGATGTTTTTTATAATTATTTTTTCAAAACATTTCATAGGTACAGATTACAGGGCATAAGTCATTATTTTATTTTGGCCTGTTTTTTTAGGTACTGGGACAATCAGCTGTTTTTTCCATGAATCTGGAATTATCCCGCTTTCCAGTGACTCCACTTTCTGCTGCATTGTAAAATCACACATCAAACCTGTAATAGAAACTGTTCAAATAATTTGCAAAGACAAAGTCATTATCAACGGTCATGCAATGTCTCTGTCCATCAGGGCCGCCCAGTCAGTGGGCTTGAAACAGTCTTGGAGGGGGTCAGTAACTTCAGGAGTCCCACTTTTAATCTCCACCTATTTAGCCTTCTTTCGCTGCAGTCGCGGTTTGTAGACTGGGATGAGCCGGACCATGTTATGAGCTGAATCTCCGAGATTGGGTAGTGTCTTGGAGGAATACGCACCTGGGATGTTACCATAACAGAGGTCCAGACAGGCTTCATTTCGGGTAGGACATGTAAAATATTGCTGGTATGATGGTAAATGTTCAGATTGACTGCACATGTTAAAGTCTCCCATGATCGGCTTTACTGCGTCAGGTGACTGTTTCAGCCTGGGAAACAAGGTCATGGATCACGTCGGCAGTTGTGGGCTGTGTAAACAAACAGTCGGGCTTGATTTATTTCCTGTGGCAGGTAGTATAGCTGTAGGTTAAGAGCAAGGAGTTCAATATCTTTAGTACAGACCTGGTGCTTCGTTGTGATATGGGCTGAATTACAGTATTTCTCGTTGATGAACTCAAACTCCTCTGCCTTTCCTCTTACTGGAGTTGATGCTTCGGTCCATTCTAATGATTGTGTAGCCGTCCAGCTCCACTGCAGAGTCGGGTTCCTATTCCATAAGCCAGGTCTCAGACAGATCAGGCAGGATTGTCGGTACTCAGACAGGTATTGCCTGTAGCTCGTCAGTAGGCTTGGGCGGTATACAGTATACTGGGGTATTTGGAAATAGCCATGGGATGGTTTTCAATACTGTTTAAATTATTATTTTTTTCAACCAATTTAAATTTTTGTAGCTACTTTGTAAGCAAATACCTGTAGTTAACTTGTGCAATACGTTAGGAGATAAAGCAGACCGCGTTCTTCATTTCACCTGTCACGTTACTTTACATTATGAAACGTATTGTAGTTCCCCAGTTGAGCCAGTCACATGTTTGTTTGTTTGTAAATAGCACAATGTGAGAAAGCGGGAGCAGGTGAGTCCACTGTGTATTGACAGTATTCACATTTTATATTGAAAGTCCATTCTAGTGTAAACTTGCAGCCAAGGGTCGGAGAATAAGCAGGATATCTTGTGTATGATATCCGCGGTTGCGGCTCTCTATATCCATTGATATGGATGTATTGGTCGACAGCATGATTGGTGCATTTCACTTAAAACATTTTTTTAAAACTAACAGCAAAAGTACTGCTGTTTGCCTCATTATTAGCTATCTAATTTCATACCACTAAAAACTGGTTGATTGAGGTGGATCGCAGGTGGATCGCAACTTTAAAACACATTAAATAAACAAGCACGAAAAACGACAAGCACAAATGACCGTGTCTCTGCAAGAGCAGCCCCCATACATAATACGTTTTATAAACATTGTGGAAGGATCATACAGATTGCATTCACTCACTGTTTTGCTGCTCCTAAACTTGATCTTTTAATAAAGCTTTGGTGATTTAATATTTATTTAAAGCAGTCTCATGAACCAAATCCTTTGTTGATAGGCTGCTGAAATGAAAAACCAAGCATTCTTTATTATTGTTATATTATTGTTGTTATATATTGTGTATTATTGCATTATTGTTAAGACCTGCTTTTGGTTGGGCTCAACTTTCGTGCTGCATGCAATTGTCACTTTTGTGCTTGCTTTTACGACATACCTCAAATATTACCACCCCTCCCACCTCAGTACAAGTGGGTTGATGTGAGACAGGTAAATTGCCGAACCTGGCATAAGGGATGGAAAATGCCAGTGCGCCAGTTTTTACATGACAAAATTGCAAACAAAAAACTATGATTACAGATCTCAGGTACAGATCTACCATGTTATAATATAACAGAACAGTAGGGTCAGCATTTCCCATGAGGCAGTTGACTGTGTAAAAAAGAATGACATCCATGTTTTGTACGGGTCCATGCTATGGGTATGTTTAAATGAGGTTTTCATGTTAGGGGAACGTGTATATTTGTGCTTCTTGTTTATTAATTGTACTTCTTTCCCCTCAGACTATCAACACCAATGCAATGCTGCTCCTCAGACACTGTCGAGGCCTAACCAGAGTAGGCCTTCTCAAGACTCAAAGGTAGTCATAAAATAAGCTGCATTTGTTACCTTTCAGCTTAAAAGTAATATCAAAGTTATAAAAAATATATCACTAACTGCATGGCCATTCTGGCAGACTTGGCATCTGCCTTTTCTCCTTATTGCTATAGTCCACTTTAATTACCTGTTTATGTCTTGCCTAGTCAAAGGTCTGAGTCGGAACAGCCACTAAAAATATCTTACATGTCTTTAAAAAAAAAAACACACCATCCACCCAGGGCTGTCAGCCAGGAAAGTGCAAGGCAGGGCCAGTATGACTTTAAAGGAATCATTTTCACTACGGCTAACTGCGTCCCAAATGTCATCCTATTCCTTAGCATTCGGAAAGTATTCAGATGCCTTGACTTTTTAAAATCAAATCAAATTTATTTATATAGCCCTTCGTACATCAGCTGATATCTCAAAGTGCTGTACAGAAACCCAGCCTAAAACCCCAAACAGCAAGCAATGCAGGTGTAGAAGCACGGTGGCTGGGAAAAACTCCCTAGAAAGGCTAAAACCTAGGAAGAAACCTAGAGAGGAACCAGGCTATGTGGGGTGGCCAGTCCTCTTCTGGCTGTGCCGGGTGGAGATTATAACAGAACATGGCCAAGATGTTCAAATGTTCATAAATGACCAGCATGGTCAAATAATAATAAGGCAGAACTGTTGAAACTGGAGCAGCAGCACGGCCAGGTGGACTGGGGACAGCAAGGAGTCATCATGTCAGGTAGTCCTGAGGCATGGTCCTAGTGCTCAGGTCCTCCGAGAGAGAGAAAGAGAATTAGAGAGAGCACACTTAAATTCACACAGGACGCCGAATAGGACAGGAGAAGTACTCCAGATATAACAAACTGACCCTAGCCCCCCGACACATAAACTACTGCAGCATAAATGCTAGAGGCTGAGACAGGAGGGGTCAGGAGACACTGGCCCCATCCGAGGACAACCCCGGACAGGGCCAAACAGGAAGGATATAACCCCACCCACTTTGCCAAAGCACAGCCCCCACACCACTAGAGGGATATCTTCAACCACCAACTTACCATCCTGAGACAAGGCCAGGATGGCCCACAAAGATAGCCCACAAAGATCTCTGCCACAGCACAACCCAAGGGGGGCCGCCAACCCAGACAGGTCTTAAAATTTTTTGTTAAGTTACAGCCTTATTCTAAAATGGATTAAATAGTTTTTTACCCCATAATGAAAAAGCAAAAACCGTTGTTTAGAAATTTTAGCACATTTCAATTTTTATTTTATTTTTTAAAATATAACATTTACATAAGTATTCAGACCGTTTACTCAGTACTTTGTTGAAGCACCTTTGGCAGTGATTACAGCCTCGTGCCCTCTTGGGTATGACGCTTTAAGCTTGGCACACCTGTATTTAGGGAGTTTCTCCCATTCTTCTCTGCAGATCCTCTCAAGCTCTGTCAGGTTGGATGGGGAGCGTCGCTGCACAGGTATTTTTATGTCTCTCCGGAGATGTTCTATCGGGTTCAAGTTCGGGCTCTGGCTGGGCCACTCAAGGACATTCAGAGACTTGTCCTGAAGCCACTTCTGCTTTGTTTTGGCTGTGTGCTTAGGGTTGTTGTCCTGTTGGAAGGTGAACCTTCTCCCCAGTCTGAAGTCCTGAGCGCTGGGGAGCAGGTTCTCATCAAGGATCTCTCTGTACTTTGCTCCGTTCATCTTTCTCTCGATCTTGACTAGTCTCCCAGTCCCATCCCCACAGCATGATTCTGCCACCCCCATGCTTCACCGTAGGGATGGTGCCACGTTTCCTCCTGACGTGACGCTTGGCATTCAGCCCAAAGAATTCAATCTTGGTTTCATCAGACCAGAGAATCTGGTTTCTCAAGGTCTGAGAGTCCTTTAGGTGCCTTTTGGCAAACACCAAAATTGGCTGTCATGTGCCTTTTACTGAGGAGTGGCTTCCGTCTGGCCACTCTACCATAAAGGCCTGATTAGTGGAGTGCTACAGAGATGGTTGTCCTTCTGGAAGGTTCTCCCATCTCCACAGAGGAACTCTGGAGCGCTGTCTGAGTGATCTCTATCTATAAAATGTCAAGGGGTCAAAATACTTTCCAAATGTACTGTACGTAGTGCACTACTTTTGACCAGGACCCAAAGTAAAAAGTGATCAACGGTAGTGCACTAAATAGGAATGTGGCCCTAGTGTCAGAAGCTGGGTTAATGATTTCCAAGCAGGAGCAGAGATAATCAATTACCTCCTTATCAAACGAGCTTCTGAAATACAGATTTGTCTCCCCCTTTATTTGTTTAGTTAGTCTTATTGCTTATTGATATGAACTGTAAGCAGTTTGCCTGACCTTTAACATCTAAGGAGTGGAGTCTCCTAGGAGAGGCCTCTGTCTGGGTTATCAGGTGAAATCTGGACCATAGAAACTATTTTAACATGTCAGTTAAGTCTAATGGGCCCAAACTTTTTTAGATTAGGCCTCTGGTCCATGAATAGAAAAAGCTTTTGTCAGTTGCATAGTTACGCCTTATCTTACAGCAGGATCTACTCAAGTATATTTGCACTGCCTACCATAACTTGTCCTTTGTATGGACATGGGTGTAACTATCTGTAACATGAATGCAATCAGTACATGAGTAAACTGCTAGGTGTGTCTCAAATGACTCCCTATATAGTGCACTGCTTTTGGCCAGAGCCATTTGGGACCCACCCCTACTGTTTGTCTGATTGTGACACTGGTCTGTGTGTCTCCCACAGGGTGCAGTTGTTGCAGGGTGCGGCCCTTCCTGTGGCAGTGTGTGCGGGCAGCCTCTGTGCACGCTGGGGCAGCAGTCATGGGGGGCATAAGTCAGGGCAGTACCAACGCAGCCATGGCCCCAACTGGAGACACGCCCTAGCAGGGCTGCTGGCTGGGACAGGGGCTGTACTGGCCTATGGCCTCCACCACAGCCAGGTGAGAGGGACAGTCTGCGTACTAATAGCTGGTGTGATGGAAGTTGTGGTGCATTTATGCTATTATACTGTTGGAGAAATCTAACCTACAATATGGGCATTTAACAGCATTTATAGTTTTTCAAGGCTGTATATTGTTCAGTACAATTCATTTTGTTACCTGTTTTGTAGCATAAATTATGTCAAAAATTACTTTTCGGTATGTTTCTGCTCTTTTTTTCTTCTTTTTGTTTCTTCTGTAGCTGATATTTGACTGTTTGTCTTCTCTCCAGACTGAGCAGGCAGCCACCACTATAGTCCAGCCCATAGCCCCAGCCTCCTCTCTACCCATCTACACCCAGGACGAGGTCACCAAACACCGCTCTGTTGAGGAGGGCGTCTGGGTCACCTACAAGGGCAGTGTCTATGACATCACAGAGTTTGTGTCCATGCACCCTGGTGGTGATAAGATCCTGCTAGCAGCAGGTGGGGCTCTGGAGCCCTTCTGGGCACTGTATGCCGTTCACAGTCAAGACCACGTGCTGGAGATCCTGTCTGAGTATAAGGTGGGCGAGCTGTGTATGGTCTTGTTATCTGGTCTGCGCAAGTGTGAATAATTCTACTGTTGCTACGACAGCATATCTTCCCACAACCAATTCTTATTATGAAACCTTTGTTACAATTTACTCTCTTTTTTTATCTAAATAACATAACAATAAAATATATACAGTGCCTGCAGAAAGTATTCAGACCCCTTGACTTTTTCCACATTTTGTTACATTACAGCCTTATTCTAAAATGGATTAACAACAACAACAAAAACTCAGCAATCTACACACAATACCCCATAATGACGATGCAAAAAGTTTTTATTTTATTTTTGCAAATGTATTCCATATTAAAAACACATACCTAAGTATTCAGGCCCTTTGCTATGAAACTCGAAATTGAGCTCAGGTGCATCCCGTTTCCATTGATCACCCTTGAGATGCTTCTGCAACATGGAGTCCACCTGTGATAAATTCAATTGATTGGACTTAACTTGGAAAGGCACATACCTGTCTATATAATGTCCCACAGTTGACAGTGCATGTCAGAGCAAAAATCAAGCTGTGAGGTTGAAGGGATTGTCCGTAGAGCTCCGAGACAGGATTGTGTCGAGGCACAGATCTGGGGAAGTGTACCAAAACATTTCTGCAGCATTGAAGGTCCCCAAGAATACAGTGGCCTCCATCATTCTTAAATGGAAGAAGTTTGGAACCACCAAGACTCTTCCTAGAGCTGGCCACGTGGCCAAACTGAACAATCGGGGGAGAAGGACCCTGGTCAGGGAGGTGACCAAGAACCTGATGGTCACTCTGACAGAGCTCCAGAGTTCCTCTTGGAATTTCCCAAAAGGCACCTAAAGACTCAGACCATGGGAAACAAGATTCTCTGGTCTGATGAAACCAAGATTGAACTCTTTGGCCTGAATGCCAAGCGTCACGTCTGGAGGAAACCTGGCAACGTCCCTGCGGTGAAGCATGGTGGTGGTAGCATCATGCTGTGGGGATGTTTTTCTGCGGCAGAGACTGGGAGATTAGTCAGGATTGAGTGAAAGATGAACGGAGCAAAGTACAGAGAGATCCTTGATGAAAACCTGCTGCAGAGTTCTCAGGACCTCAGACTGGGGCATAGGTTCACTTTCCAACAGGACAACGACCCTAAGCACACAGCCAAGACAATGCAGGAGTGGCTTCGGGACAAGTCTCGATGTCCTTGAGTGGCCCAGCCAGAGCCCGGACCTGAACTCAATCGAACATCTCTGGAGAGATGTGCAGCAACTCTCCACATCCAACCTGACAGCTTGAGAGCATCTGTATAGAAGACTGGGAGAAAATCCCCAAATACAAATGTGCCAAGCTTGTAGTGTCATACCTAAGAAGACTCTAGGCTGTAATCGCTGCCAAAGGTGCTTCAAGAAAGTACTGAGTAAAGGGTCTGAATACTTATGTGAATGTGATATTTCAGTTTTTTATATTTAATAAATTAGCAAACATTTCTAAAATCCTGTTTTTGCTTAGTCATTGTGGGGTATTGTGTGTAGATTTGGTCAAATTCTTTCCTCAATTTTAGAATAAGGCTGTAACCTAAAAACATTTGGAAAAAGTCAAGGGGTCTGGATACTTTTTTGAAGGCACTGTGTATGTGTGTAATATATACAGTGCCTTGCGAAAGTATTCGGCCCCCTTGAACTTTGCGACCTTTTGCCACATTTCAGGCTTCAAACATAAAGATATAAAACTGTATTTTTTTGTGAAGAATCAACAACAAGTGGGACACAATCATGAAGTGGAACGACATTTATTGGATATTTAAAACTTTTTTAACAAATCAAAAACTGAAAAATTGGGCGTGCAAAATTATTCAGCCCCCTTAAGTTAATACTTTGTACCGCCACCTTTTGATGCGATTACAGCTGTAAGTCGCTTGGGGTATGTCTCTATCAGTTTTGCACATCGAGAGACTGAATTTTTTTCCCATTCCTCCTTGCAAAACAGCTCGAACTCAGTGAGGTTGGATGGAGAGCATTTGTGAACAGCAGTTTTCAGTTCTTTCCACAGATTCTCGATTGGATTCAGGTCTGGACTTTGACTTGGCCATTCTAACACCTGGATATGTTTATTTTTGAACCATTCCATTGTAGATTTTGCTTTATGTTTTGGATCATTGTCTTGTTGGAAGACAAATCTCTGTCCCAGTCTCAGGTCTTTTGCAGACTCCATCAGGTTTTCTTCCAGAATGGTCCTGTATTTGGCTCCATCCATCTTCCCATCAATTTTAACCATCTTCCCTGTCCCTGCTGAAGAAAAACAGGCCCAAACCATGATGCTGCCACCACCATGTTTGACAGTGGGGATGGTGTGTTCAGCTGTGTTGCTTTTACGCCAAACATAACGTTTTGCATTGTTGACAAAAGTTCAATTTTGGTTTCATCTGACCAGAGCACCTTCTTCCACATGTTTGGTGTGTCTCCCAGGTGGCTTGTGGCAAACTTTAAACGACACTTTTTATGGATATCTTTAAGAAATGGCTTTCTTCTTGCCACTCTTCCATAAAGGCCAGATTTGTGCAATATACGACTGATTGTTGTCCTATGGACAGAGTCTCCCACCTCAGCTGTAGATCTCTGCAGTTCATCCAGAGTGATCATGGGCCTCTTGGCTGCATCTCTGATCAGTCTTCTCCTTGTATGAGCTGAAAGTTTAGAGGGACGGCCAGGTCTTGGTAGATTTGCAGTGGTCTGATACTCCTTCCATTTCAATATTATCGCTTGCACAGTGCTCCTTGGGATGTTTAAAGCTTGGGAAATCTTTTTGTATCAAAATCCGGCTTTAAACTTCTTCACAACAGTATCTCGGACCTGCCTGGTGTGTTCCTTGTTCTTCATGATGCTCTCTGCGCTTTTAACGGACCTCTGAGACTATCACAGTGCAGGTGCATTTATACGGAGACTTGATTACACACAGGTGGATTGTATTTATCATCATTAGTCATTTAGGTCAACATTGGATCATTCAGAGATCCTCACTGAACTTCTGGAGAGTTTGCTGCACTGAAAGTAAAGGGGCTGAATAATTTTGCACGCCCAATTTTTCAGTTTTTGATTTGTTAAAAAAGTTTGAAATATCCAATAAATGTCGTTCCACTTCATGATTGTGTCCCACTTGTTGTTGATTCTTCACAAAAAAATACAGTTTTATATCTTTATGTTTGAAGCCTGAAATGTGGCAAAAGGTCTCAAAGTTCAAGAGGGCCAAATATTTTTGCAAGGCACTGTATATATATATATATATATATATATATATTTGTATACTTTAAAAAAAAAAAAAAGGTGGGTGAGCTGAGTGCGGAGGATCGGCTGAAGCAACAAAGCGTGAAATCCACGGACCCCTACTCCACCGACCCGGAGCGGCACCCTGCCCTGCGCATCAACAGCCTCAAGCCCTTCAATGCCGAGCCCCCACCCGAAATCCTCTCCGACAACTACATCACCCCTTCAGCCATCTTCTTTAAGAGGAACCACCTGCCTGTGCCACAAGTGGACCCGAAATCCTACCGGTTGCAGGTGGAGGGTGTGCCTGGTGGAGTATCTCTGAGCCTCTCTCTGGAGGAGCTGAAGACACACTTCCCCAAACACACAGTCACGGCCACGCTGCAGTGTGCTGGCAACCGCCGCTCGGAGATGAATAAAGTCAAGCAGGTGAAGGGGCTCAATTGGGGCATCGCTGCGATAAGTAATGCTACGTGGAGCGGCGCCAGGCTGAAGGATGTGCTGCTGGCAGCTGGCTACAGGTCAGAGGTGGCCCAGCAGACATCCCACGTTCAATTTGAAGGCCTTGACAGTGACGTGACCGGCACCACCTACGGAGCATCTATCCCGCTCAACAAGGCGGTAAGTGAAGAGGGTGACGTGCTGCTGGCTTACCAGATGAATGGAGAAGACCTACCTGCTGACCACGGCTATCCCGTACGGGTGGTGGTGCCGGGAACGGTGGGCGCCCGCAATGTCAAGTGGCTGGGAAAGATCATAGTGAGTGAGGAGGAGAGCAGCAGCCACTGGCAGCAGAATGACTACAAGGGCTTCTCCCCCGCCACTGACTGGGACACGGTGGACTTCAAGTCGGCCCCAGCCATCCAGGAGCTGCCCATCCAGTCGGCCATCACCCAGCCAGTGGAAGGAGCTGTGGTGGAACGCAGCGCAGAGGAGGTGACGGTGAAGGGCTACGCTTGGAGCGGGGGCGGCCGGGAGGTGGTGCGTGTCGATGTGTCTCTGGATGGGGGGCGGACCTGGCAAGTGGCGCAGTTACAGAGCAGTGAGAAGGGGCAGGTCCCGGCCCCCTCGCCCCCACCCGGCAGAGCCTGGGCCTGGAAGCTGTGGGAGCTGACAGCCCCACTGCCCCCCGTGGTCCAGGAACTGGAGATTGTGTGCAAGGCGGTGGACAACAGCTACAACATGCAGCCAGACTCAGTGGCACCTATCTGGAACCTGAGGGGAGTTTTGAGTAACGCCTGGCACAGAGTGAAAGTCACAGTCAAGGAGGATGAGGAAAAGCAGAAACTGTTGTGATCTAGGGGGTTGTGTTCAAGTCTTAAAGAGTGTAGAGGTAAACAGATGATGTTTTAACCTGCCCCTCTCCAGACAGACAGTGTGTAACACGCTAAAGCTCTGGGGGAACTGAAACTAAAAACCCCTCTGTTGACTTGTAGTGCCGCAAAACAGCTAATTCTGTTCAGTGGAAAAAATCGGCATTCATCTGTGTGTAGCTAATGTTGAGCGCTTAAAGAACATTGTGGCCAGTTGGGTTAAAAATAATCCCAAACGCACCACAAAACAAGATAACAGAAGCAAATCTGTTGGTGTCAACAGTTGCTCAAGGACAAGCAAAAACACCTTGCCAGTGCTGTCCTTTTCATATCCTAAAATCTATTCACTAACTTCTTTGGCTTTAATGATAAGCTTGCTTCCATTTCATGATTTTATAAGGGTGTCATTTGCTGGATCCAGAGAATATTCTAATTCTTTGAGTTGCATTGTCTTAACCCATATTGATTATAGCAATTGATAAATTGTCTATCGTATAACTAATTCTTCATTGTGTAAGATCAAAAGCACTTTGATCTTGTAAGTTTCAGCTAGTGTTATCTGCTGCATTAAGCAAGGTACCGTATTGTTTTGATTTTCACCAAAGTTCTCAGTTATATTTTTGAGAGATTGTTTTGCACACAATGTATGCATTTAAATGAATCAGCGATACTGCTTTTGTCAATTGTGATAAAACATATTTTCTCCACCTATCTGGTTACATGATTGATTAGGAGCTTTAAATAAATATGTAATAAATAACACTTAAAAAAACGTATTTAGAAATAACACAATGTTAAATATTAAACTTACACTACATGACCAAAAGTATGTGGACACCTGCTTGTCAAACATCTCATTCCAAAACAATGGGCATTAATATGGAGTTGGTCCCCCCCTTTGCTGTAACAGCCTCCACTCTTCTGGGAAGGCTTTCCACTAGATGTTGGAACATTGCTGCAGGGATTTGCTTCCATTCAGCCACAAGAGCATTAGTGAGGTTGGGCATTGATGTTGGGCGATTAGGCCTGGCTCGCAGTCGACGTTCCAATTCATCCCAAAGGTGTTCGATGGGGTTGAGGTCAGGGCTCGTGCAGGCCATTTAAGTTCTTCCACAAAGACACTCTAATGTACTTGTCCTTTTGCTCAGTTGTGTACCAGGGCCTCCCACTCTTCTTTCTATTCTGGTTAGAGACTGTTTGTGCTGTTCTATGAAGGGAGTAGTACACAGCATTGTACGTGATCTTCAGTTTCTTGGCAATTTCTCGCATGGATTAGCCTTCATTTCTCAGAACAAGAAAAGACTGACGAGTTTCACAAGAAAGTTATTTGTTTCTGGCCATTTTGAGCCTGTAATCGAACCTACAAATGCTGATGCTCCAGATACTCAACTAGTTTAAAGAAGACCAGTTTTATTATTCTTTAATCACAACAACAGTTGTCAGCTGTGCTAACATAACTGCAGTATGGTTTTCTAATGATCAATTAGCCTTTAAAATTATAAACTTGGATTAGCTAACACAATGTGCCATTGGAACACAGGTGTGATGGCTGCTGATAATGGGACTCTGTACAACTATGTAGATATTCCATACAAAATCTGCCGTTTCAAGCTACAATAGTCATTTACAACATTAACAATGTCTACACTGTATTTCTGATAAATGCGATATTATTTTAATGCACAAAAAATGTGCTTTTCTTTCAAAAACATTGACATTTCTAAGTGACCCCAAACTTTTGAACGGTAGTGTACATATTACATATTGACCGATGCCCCCGCACATTGACTGTCCTGGCACCCCCTGTATATGGCCTCGCTAATGTTATTTTACTGCTGCTCTTTTAAAAAAGTGTATATATATATATATTTTTTACTTATCTATTTTTCTTAACTGCATTGTTGGTTAAAGGCTTGTAAAAGTAAGCTTTTCACTGTAAGGTCTACCTGTTGTATTCGGCGCATGTGACAAATAACATTTGATTTGATTTGACTACACAAAAATTGTGCTGGCAGATCAATATCATTATTATGTTTATCAGATACAGAACACTTGACCAGAAATCTGCATGTTTTTGCACATGCTATTTATTTTTATAGCAGGATGAATAAATAAAGGAATTAAGCAAATCAATAAATGTTTTTGCATGGGGGCATCTGGTTGTGAACCCATTCCTCTAACTCACGGATGGTCAACTGATGGCCCGCGGCCCCTCCTTTGAAGGCCGATGGATCAATTTCCAAAATGTGTTTGTGCATCAGCAGTTCTTCTCTTGTTATGTCAGTCACTGACATTCACTCAATTAGTGAATGTCTGCAAAACAACAGCCCCCAAAAGGCTAGGGTCGGCTCTGACTGCGTGGATGTGGGTATGCAGACCCACTCATGATAAGGACAGATTTTTTGTAGCCCCCACTCCCATCAAAGTTGCCCATCCCTTCTCTAACTTCTTCACTTTAATGGCTGTTGCAAACTATTCTCCAGACAAAACATGCACCATCACACACATTTACCAGAATCTAACCTCGTGCCCAGGCAAGAGAGAGTCGGCTGGTGGGCAAAATGACTCAATCTTAATTGAAAGGAGTAGCTTTTCTGCTTGCATGACCTCAAGTACTCACATCACCACAAACACTCCCCGTGAAGACTGGACCATGCCAAAACCACACAAAGCCTCCTCTCCACCCCAGTGTCTCCACTGTTTGCAGCTTGTAAAGCTTATGACAGTGATTTGGAAGAGGTACAGTATATGTTAGAGTGGACCTTAATTATGGCTGACAACTTCTCCATCCCAGTCGGCCCCATTATACATGTGCCACCACATAACTCCACTGGCACCAGCATAACTATTCCAGCATGGCACACGACAATAAAATAGACTAGCATGCCTCTTTCCATCCCCACACACACTGTTTTCACACCTCTGTCTTGTTAGGCTATTGTACAACTAAGCGATGTGTGCTTCAGTAAATAGACATGGGAGCCAGCTACACTCTTAGAAAAAAGGGTTATTCGGCTTTTCCCATAGGAGAACCCTTTTTGGTTACAGGAGAACCCTTAATGGTTCCATGTAGAACCATCTGTGGAAAGGGTCCTTCATGGAACCCAAAAGGGTTATACCTGGAACCAAAAAGGGTTCTTCAAAGGGTCCTCCTAAGGGAATAGCCGAAGAGCCCTTTCAGGTTCTAGATATCACCCGTTTTTCTGTTTTTTTTTCTTTCAATTTTACCACTAGTCAAACTATCCTACGGTGCTAGTGGTTAGGCTCAGAGATTGTAAGTATGGACTCAGTGTGTGCCGGCTCTAACATTCCCGCTACATTTAGATGTTAGAGCTGGCACACACTGGGTCCATACTTACAATCTCCAGTCTGATACTACAACAGCTGTTCTTTATCCTTTCAACTGTACTTTCACAGGCCAGGGCAGGAAGAGGGTGTGAAAGACAAAGAGCAGCCATTTTCTGGCTGGTGCAACTGATGTTTGCAGCAGGTTCTCTGAGCCTAACCACTAGCTACTACCGTAGGATAGTTTGACTAGCGGTAAAATTGAAAGAAAAAAAACTGAAAAACGGGGGATATCTAGAACCTGAAAGGGCTCTTCGGCTGTTCCCTTAGGAGGACCCTTTGAAGAACCCTTTTTGGTTCCAGGTATAACCCCTTTTGGGTTCCATGAAGGACCCTTTGCTAAATTGTAATTATTCGCCTACCTCCTCATGCCTTTTGCACACAATGTATATAGACTCTTTATTTTTTTTCTACTGTGTTATTGACTTGTTTATTGTTTACTCCATATTGTTTACTCTGTTGTCTGTTCACACTGCTATGCTTTATCTTGGCCAGGTCGCAGTTGTAAATGAGAACTTGTTCTCAACTTGCCTACCTGGTTAAATAAAGGTATAATAAAAAAATAAATAAACACATACTCAAGGGAAAGAGAAGCAAGGATATACATTTCAAGTACCAAGACTAGATACATGCTTGTTTGAAGTTTGGTGTTGTTTTAACCACTGTGGGGTTGAAGGAAAATTAATTAAAATATTTTTATTTGGTAGCTGAGAAAGCAAACCCGATTCAATGTTTGTTCAATGTTGTTAATCATTGATGGGCATTCACACAGAACCCCCATAGGCATCAAACGGATACATGAGATAAATGTCCTTACAAACAGCTGTAGAATGCAATCATGATTGAGTTGATGACATTGTACTTAGGTTCACCCTGCATACTCAATAAGTATGACTCTTTCTCTTGGAAGCCTACAGGCTGACCAAACAGATACATTGTGAATAGATATCTTTGTTAACCCTATCAGTCCCGAGACCCAAGCAGAAATCGTCTTTTCATTTATCTGACTTGTTGTCCAGCCCTTATATTTAGCCTCACAATGAAGTGTTTTACAATTTTCTTTTCAGGACAACCAGGGCTACAAGTTGAACACAAAACAATTTGACATCAACAGTTTAATCCATGAGTTTATTGACACATGTACATTTTTAAAGAAGGTCAGCCAAAGCAAGAACCTGATAAAAATGAATTTATATGAATGCTATAAGTACATAAATTGTTTGCTCATGGGGAAATTAATGTCCAACTAGTCAGTGACAACTGTGTAGAGTTTGTTAATGCCACAATGTTTACTTATTACAGTTTTAAAGTCACTATGTCAAGGGATTTTCTATGCACTTCTATGTAGAAGAACTCCTTACCTTGTAAGGACTCTTGTGTAGCTAGTGAGCATCATAGAGAAAAACATGAGGCTCAGTGTTTCATAGATAGCTTTATGTAGTTTGTAGCTCAAACCATTCGGATTCTACAGAGGTTTTTGTAAAAAGACCCAGCCCCATGCCCCTTTGGGATCTGTCCTTGTCTCACAAACACCGCTCTAGTTCAGCCCCTGTTAATCACACAGATGAATGGTTGGTATCTATAGATGCAGAAGAATAGACTAATCTAATGGTACAACAGAAGTCTGTAGTTCAAACATACAATGTTTAAATGGTAACTCTCACGACCCCAATTCCAGCCTTTGCCCAGCAAATGTTCAAAACATGTATTCAGGTGAGAAGTTGTGTATGGGGGGAATTGCTCATAAATATTCATTTTGGAGGTGGGTAAACATAGTTGTACCTGATCCCAACATTGCTCACTAAAGCATATTTACCAGAAGTCTATTGGTACGGTCTGATAATACGTGTATGTGTGTATGTGTGTATTGCATCTATTGCCACTTGTGTTGTATATTCAAATCCCCCATGGGACACAAAAAAAAATTATGAAATGTTTTATTGTTTTGGAAAGAAAAGTCTAATCATCACCTTGAAAATGAAGATAAAGGGCAAAGTTCAATCCAACCCCCATTGCAGTAACAATTTTTCCAATGGTCAAATTAACTCACAGATTGGTTTTCAGGGGGATCACTCACAGGTATGCTTTCACTTTTCAGAATGAGATGGGTGTGGGCATGGGATGAATATTGTAAATAAAGGATTTGGAGAGAGAAAAATTATATCTGCCCCATGTGAGATGAGAACTCACATTGATCTATGAAGCAACTGTATGGAATCAAATCTGGTTCAAAAATCGAACTTGCATTAGATGGCGCACGCGAGCAAGGTGAAACAGCACTGCACGATCAAACACTAGGCAGGTTTCCATTGACCCAGATTTATTCAGGTTTCCATTGACCCAGATTTATTCAGGTTTCCATTGACCAAGCTTTATTCAGGTTTCCAATTACCCAGATTTATTCAGGTTTCCATTGACCCAGATTTATTTGACAAAAGCAATGCCGCCCCCCAAAATATTATTGTGACATATGTAATGGAAACGGCAGATATATGAGATATTTTATAAAGATAAAAAAACAATCGTTTGACTGGTGGATTTTTATTTTGTAGAACTTTCATTAATGCGACAAATTATGACGGAAATTTAGTTTTCACAATAAAAGATGATTTCCGAATGTGATCACGTAACTGTAAACGCCACTCCACAATTTATTCTAAATGCCTAGCCTACTGCCTGCAAAATCTATTTTGTCCTGACTTTCCTAGCCTAGATTCTTGGCGATATGTTAGGCATATGAGTTTTGAGAATATGACAAATATTAGTCAATTATTACATTCTATCCATGCTGGCTTTCACGGGCTACCTGAGACATGAAACAGATCGGTGGGAGGCCATACTGCTGTTGCCAATTTATTACGCAATTTGCCTAAATGGGTAACGGAAACATCAACCCATCAACATCAAAGAAATGTAGACACATTGTAGGTTTTTGGGAAAAGGTGTGACGTCATTATGTCCAACTGTTTTTATCGACACAAGATAGTTAAATGGCAACGCACCCTAGCAGGCAATCTATTTTCTATGCAACCTTTCGAAATGTGCATGTAATTGCACTCAAAACACTGTCTCCTTTCATCTATGTGGTCAAAAATCCGCTTTGGAGCAGTCAATCCGCGATTGGTCCAAAAACCTGAACAATTACATTTCAGTAGTCGTAAAAAAATAATGTTAAATGCAATTTATTATGTGACTTGTTAAGCACATTTTACTCCTGAACGTATTTAGGCTTGCCATAACAAATGGATTGAATTCATATTGACTCAACATATTTCACCTTTTTATTTTGTTTTTCAATTGCAATTTTTGATAAAAACATAATTCCACGTTGAAATTATGGGGTATTGTGTGTAAGCCAGTGACCAAGACATGTCAGCTGAATCCATTTAAATTTCAGACTGTAACACAACAACATTTTGAAAAAGTCAAGGGGTGTGAATACTTTCTGAAGACACTGTAGATGTGTATAAAACGGTAAGCAAAAACTTAGAATTTGGTCATACGTGGAAATGTGCCTTACTGCCTTTTTCATTTTGTGTAACGTCTAGTCAAGGAAGCATCATGCAAAATATATTGGAAAACTACACTTAACAAGACCATTGCCAAATAAGGCGCGCTATCACCTGGTTTACGTTCAGTAAGTTTTTACTTTCTGGAACGTTCAATTAAACAAAAACGGTTCTGTACTGAACGACCATTTGAGAAACGGGGAGGGGTTGGGTTGTGGGTTGAGGAGCAGTGTCAGCAGGGCCACACCCCTTTAAATTCATCACTCTTTGCTTGAATTCATACCTCGCCAGTCGCCAACAGTGGTCGCTGGACCCACCAAACTGCAGCAAATGTACAGTACCTTATAATCTGTTCAAGAACGTATAAGAACGTTTTCAAAGTATTTAAGACAAGAGCATCCTGCAAAGTCTGTTACGAATCTCATATTTGCTTGGCTTTCCTAACATTTACAGCTGTTTTACCTGTGTAGAACTTTGGCAAAATGGGTGACCTTCAGCAGATGACAGTGCTCATGGCTATTGTGCAGTGTGTAATGACAGGAGTGATGGACAGGAGGATGGAGGTCACTGAAGCAACGGTAGGAATTTACCAGCTTCTTTCAAATGTATTATAATATACACTATATATACAAAAGTATGTGGACACCCCTTCAAATTAGTGGATTCGGCTATTTTAGCCATTCACAAATCGAGCACACAGCCATGCAATTTCCATAGACAAACATTGGCAGTAGAATGGCCTTATTGAAGAACTCAGTGACTTTCAACATGGCACCAGAATAGGAAGCCACCTTTCTAACAAGCCAGTCCGTCAAATTTCTGCCCTGGTAGAGCTGTCCCAGTCAACTGTAAGTGCTGACATTGTGAAGTGGAAACGTCTAGGAGCAACAATGGCTCAGTCGCAAAGTCGTAGGTCAAAAAAGCTCACAAAACGGGACCACTGAGTGCTGAAGTGCGTAGCATGTAAAAACCGTCTGTCCTCAGTTGCAACACTCACTACTGAGTTCCAAACTGCCTCTGGAAGCAACTTCAGCACAAGAACTGTTCGCCTGGAGCTTCATGAAATCGGTTTACATAGCTGAGCAGCCACACACAAGCCTAAGATAACCATACGCAATGCCAAGCGTTTGCTGGAGTGGTGTAAAACTCGCCACCATTAGACTCTGGAGCAGTGGAAAGTGTGATTCATCATCCGGCAGTCCAACGGACCAGGAGAACGATACCTGCCCCAATGCATAGTCCGGGGCTGTTTTTTATGGTTCGGGCTAGGACCCTTAGTTCCAGTGGAGGGAAATCTTAACGCTATAGCATACAATGCCATTCTAGACGATTCTGTGCTTCCAACTTTGTGGAAACAGTTTGGGGAAGGCCCTTTCCTGTTTCAGCATGACAATGCCCCCGTGCGTGCACAAGGCGAGGCCCATACAGAAATGATTTGTTGAGATCGGTGTGGAAGAACTCGACTGGCCTGCACAGAGCCCTGACCTCAACCCCATCGAACACCTTTGGGATGAATTGGAATACTGACTGTGAGACACACCTAATGGCCCAATATCAGTGCCCAACATCACTAATGCACTTGTGGCTGAATGGAAGCAAGTCCCCACAGTAATGTTCCCACATCTAATGGAAAGCCTACCCAGAAGAGTGGAGGCTTTTATAGCAGTGTATCTTTCTCCATTATTTGAATTGCAGTGCAACTTCTGAATACTGTGCATTATTGTCATAATACAAACTTTATCTGAACTGGACCATGTATAAACCCATTGTATGATGCAAAGTGCCATATGTACAACCTGTGGCTTTTACAGTCTTTCTGGTAGACTGCAACTGAATCAGCATTGGTTTCTCTTGTGGCTGTTGTCATTCATAATGATAGAGGTGAATAATATCACTTTGAAACTTCTAAAGTTAACCCTTGTATCCCACTGTGATTATTGTGTTACCAGGCATACCTGATGAAGTATGGCACACTTCACTGGATCCTCAGAACCAGGGCTTCCAGAAAGAAGATGTAATTGAGGTACTCAGGTAAAGTAGATCCACAGCAACACAAACTACATTCTATGAACACAACAACAACTTACATGTGTAATTCTTCATGGCAATGTGTGATTCCTCTTCCCCAACACAACAAATCTGAACACACTTACTCTAAATGCACCCTTTATGAATACAGATCCAAACACAGCTCTATTGTATAGCTTTTTGCAAGTCACATTGATACATGTACTACAATCAATGCAATTCTTTAGCATAACATTTCCCATTGGAAGGAAATGTTTCCTTGCCTTACATTTACACACACGCTGTATCTGCTATTGGAGCTTTCAGTCCTTCCTTTCCCTAGGGTGTTCCAGAGGGTAACAGACCTTCCTGTCACTGGAGTGATTGACAAGGCCACCCTAGAGATGATGAGACAGTCTCGCTGTGGCATAGAGGACCCCTTCAATCAGAAAACCCTCAAGTACAGAGTGCTGGGTGAGTGAAAACATGTGGACAGGATATTATATGTGGGGGTGGGATGGACCACTGTTTCCCAGATGGTTGGTCAGGACTTAAAACTTAGGGAGACACTATGCACATTAAATGATAATAATAATCCTCATCTAATAAAAATAATCTTCATTTACACACTTGTAGTTTCTCGTCTAGACGTGTTTGTAGTAAAATGCATGTTTTTTTGTCTCTACTGTAGGCTACTGGCGCAAGAGAAGCCTGACCTGGTGCATCTACAACTACACTCCAGACGTGCCGAAGAGTGAGACAAAGAGGGCCATCCGCTCTGCATTTAAGTATTGGAACGATGTGGATCCCCTGAGCTTCCGAGAGGTTGAGTATGGACGAGCTGACATCAGGATCTCATTCCACACGAAAGATGCCACTTGTGCCGTGCCTTTTGACGGGAGGGGTGCGTCTGCCTATGGGCCGGATACAATTGGGTTGGAGTAACAATAGCCTAACACACACACAGTAGGAGTAACCCTAATTGCCATTGGAATATAAAATAATATAACATATTTTAAATCTGTAGATCACGTGCTGGCCCATGCTGAACACCCACACCCATTGTTCATTTTGACTAGGATTAGTTTTGGACCGAGGGCATGTTCTACGGCATTAACCTACGTATCATCGCTGCCCATGAGATAGGCCACGCCCTGGGTTTAGACCACTCGCAATACAGAAGTGCTCTGATAGCCCCTCTTTACACTGGTTACCATAGCAACTTCAGTCTGCATCCCGACGACGTAAAAGGCATCCAAGCTATGTATGGTAAGTGGAGCCTGAGTTTGACCTGAGGATTTTCTGACCTGCTGGCTTTCCATACACACTTTCCGTATTCCTTATCAGAATACTTTATTATTACAATAGGGCTCAAATGTCACATATAATGCTTTTATCCTCTAAGTCTAATCCCTTCCACCAATTATGTCTGTTTTAGGTAAACGTGGTACAAGTGTTCCAGTTGAGCCAACAGTGACACTCCCCACAGACAGCCTCCCTGATGCTGAGGGAGACATCCCAGACCCCTTCACCGCCAGGCTAGATGCCATCATGTTGGGTAAACTGTCTGCGCACAATACTGGCCAGCGATATACATTCAAGAGCAGTCTCCTTTGGAAGTGCTTATTTTTGTCTCACCAAGTTTTGCCTTCCACTAGTCAAGAAAGATTGAAGCAATATTTCTTACTCTGATAAAGCCAACTAACCTTATTTTACTCTCTTCATTGGAACTGAAGATGGGATATGACAGGTTGACATCACACTCTGATTGGACCTTCAGTGTTCTATTTCATGCCCCTCTTTCTCATCAGGTCCATGGGGGAAGACATTTGCCTTCAGTGGTGATTATGTGTGGACGGTCTCTGACATGGGGCACAATGCACCCATGAAGATCGACCGGCTGTGGATGGGACTGCCTGGGAACCTGAAAACAGCTGTTTACTCTCAGAGAACCAACAAAACATACTTTTTTAAAGGTACAATATTTTCTCGATTTTAAAAAGTATAATGTTTTTGATTAACAAATGAGGTAAAGTGAGATGATTTTTAAAGAAAGACTGATAGTATGAACTGTGTAATACTTGTGTTAAGTTACTTGACAGTGATTGACTGACAGTGATCCGGCCCAGAATGTGTTACTGTTAATCTCACTTCATTTCAGCCTACTCACCAAAACTGATTCTGACCACAGATGATATAGTGTGGAGATAGTCCAGGAGAAAACTGGTGTACGGGTATCCCAAAGAGCTCAAACGCCTCCCACCTAATATTGATGCCGCTGGTGTTTTTCAAGGTACAGTGCCTTGCGAAAGTATTCGGCCCCCTTGAACTTTGCGACCTTTTGCCACATTTCAGGCTTCAAACATAAAGATATAAAACTGTATTTTTTGGTGAAGAATCAACAACAAGTGGGACACAATCATGAAGTGGAACGACATTTATTGGATATTTCAAACTTTTTTAACAAATCAAAAACTGAAAAATTGGGCGTGCAAAATTATTCAGCCCCCTTAAGTTAATACTTTGTAGCGCCACCTTTTGCTGCGATTACAGCTGTAAGTCGCTTGGGGTATGTCTCTATCAGTTTTGCACATCGAGAGACTGACATTTTTTTCCCATTCCTCCTTGCAAAACAGCTCAAGCTCAGTGAGGTTGGATGGAGAGCATTTGTGAACAGCAGTTTTCAGTTCTTTCCACAGATTCTCGATTGGATTCAGGTCTGGACTTTGACTTGGCCATTCTAAAACCTGGATATGTTTATTATTGAACCATTCCATTGTAGATTTTGCTTTATGTTTTGGATCATTGTCTTGTTGGAAGACAAATCTCCGTCCCAGTCTCAGGTCTTTTGCAGACTCCATCAGGTTTTCTTCCAGAATGGTCCTGTATTTGGCTCCATCCATCTTCCCATCAATTTGAACCATCTTCCCTGTCCCTGCTGAAGAAAAGCAGGCCCAAACCATGATGCTGCCATCACCATGTTTGACAGTGGGGATGGTGTGTTCAGGGTGATGAGCTGTGTTGCTTTTACGCCAAACATAACGTTTTGCATTGATGCCAAAAAGTTCAATTTTGGTTTCATCTGACCAGAGCACCTTCTTCCACATGTTTGGTGTGTCTCCCAGGTGGCTTGTGGCAAACTTTAAACGACACTTTTTATGGATATCTTTAAGAAATGGCTTTCTTCTTGCCACTCTTCCATAAAGGCCAGATTTGTGCAATATATGACTGATTGTTGTCCTATGGACAGAGTCTCCCACCTCAGCTGTAGATCTCTGCAGTTCATCCAGAGTGATCATGGGCCTCTTGGCTGCATCTCTGATCAGTCTTCTCCTTGTATGAGCTGAAAGTTTAGAGGGACGGCCAGGTCTTGGTAGATTTGCAGTGGTCTGATACTCCTTCCATTTCAATATTATCGCTTGCACAGTGCTCCTTGGGATGTTTAAAGCTTGGGAAATCTTTTTGTATCCAAATCCGGCTTTAAACTTCTTCACAACAGTATCTCGGACCTGCCTGGTGTGTTCCTTGTTCTTCATGATGCTCTCTGAACTTTTAACAGACCTCTGAGACTATCACTGTGCAGGTGTATTTATACGGAGACTTGATTACACACAGGTGGATTGTATTTATCATCATTAGTCATTTAGGTCAACATTGGATCATTCAGAGATCCTCACTGAACTTCTGGAGAGAGTTTGCTGCGCTGAAAGTAAAGGGGCTGAATAATTTTGCACACCCAATTTTTCAGTTTTTGATTTGTTAAAAAAGTTTGAAATATCCAATAAATGTCGTTCCACTTCATGATTGTGTCCCACTTGTTGTTGATTCTTCACAAAAAAATACAGTTTTATATCTTTATGTTTGAAGCCTGAAATGTGGCAAAAGGTCGCAAAGTTCAAGGGGGCCGAATACTTTCGCAAGGCACTGTAGTTGAACACAACACAGCACAATTCTGTCTATACTTTTTAACCAGTAAAATCAACATTGTTACAAATGACAACTGAGCTTTATGGTTTCAGTAAGTTGTGATAATAGATTAATGATAACAACTGAAGCCTTAGTATTTTTACCCGCTTGAATGTGATGAATATGCCAAATAACCACCTTAAAAAAAATGTTTGTACTAATCACCTTTGTCCTCTGTTGTCCGTCTCCTCAGGGTACAGGGTATTGGCAGTGGGATAAGCTGCGCTCCAGTAACCTCAACGTGTACCCCAAACCCTTGTCTAACCTCTTCAATGGGGTGCCCTCCAGCCCTGATTCTGCCTTTACCTGGACCAATGGAAAAATCTACTTCTTCAAGAGAGACAAGTACTGGCGTGTGAACAGTCTACTGAGCGTAGACAAAGGCTATCCACTCAGAAAGAGTGAACGCTGGATGCACTGTTAGGAGCAAGACACTAGGGGGAAGCAGACACCATAAGCCTTGATAGGGTGCTTTTGTGATGTGTGCTCAGTTCAGGAAACCACAACAGCAACCACAACCACACTGTGATAACATTGTGTTCACACTGTGAGGTGTCTGGAAACCATATATACATATCGCCATGAGATGATTTTTAAAGAAAGACTGATAGTATGAACTGTGTAATACTTGTGTTAAATTACTTGACAGTGATTGACTGACAGTGGTACGTACTGGTACATGATTTCAAGTGAGGATTGAGTTAGGTACAGTCAAAGTACATAAAACTGAAATGTTATATCAAATTAATTATTCTTGAAACACAATAACTTTTATCAGGTTGCGTATTGAGTGTCGTCCCACATAAGTAAAATGCATTTCTAGTTCTGGAGCAGTAACCTGCTGGGTTTGTTCATATCCTCTCTGTTTCCATCAAACACAAGCAGGACCTCCAGCTGTATTCATCTGCTCTTTTCTTTTCTTCCAACAGCCCAAACATGTTAGGCTTTTGTGTGTGTGTGTGTGTGTGTGTGTGTGTGTGTGTGTGTGTGTGTGTGTGTGTGTGTGTGTGTGTGTGTGTGTGTGTGTGTGTGTGTGTGTGTGTGTGTGTGTGTGTGTGTGTGTGGAGGCTATTTGTTATGATCTTAGGGGGCATTCCAGGGGGGCCATTTTCTCCCTCACCACAGATGTGGATTGGATTATTCAGTTGTGGTGTGTCCTCTTTTCAGTACTGATTTCAACGGTGTTCCAGTTAGAGACTTCTCGTTTTCTTTTGACGTTTCACTTGCAGATACTGTGGACGGTTCTGAAAAAGTATTTGTGAGTTTATTGTCATCATGTTATGCATTTCTAGGACTATGGTGTGTATATTTTATCACTGCCCACAAAGAGAAGCATGATATCATTGGTGTTCAGACACCAGCTTTCACAGGTCTACATTTTACAACTGGTTTATAATTGTGTACTAATGTCGCTGTTGAACCTCATCCTGCATATTGATGTGGCTCATACAAGCTCAAGGGAATTCACATTTCAGTGTATAGGCTTACCATTTCAAAATAATTGTTGTACACTGAACAAAAATATAAACGCAAAATGCAACAATTTCAACGTTTTACTGAGTTACAGTTCATATAAGGAAATCAGCCAATTGAAATAAATTCATTAGGCCCTAATCTATGGATTACACATGACCCAGACTCTGATAGGTAGGTTTTGCAGTCGGAGTCCACACCTTTGGGGGGGGGGGGGGGGGGGGGTACTGTCACGCCCTGACCTTAGAGAGTATTTTTATGTCTCTATTTGGTTTGGTCAGGGTGTGATTTGGGTGGGCCTTCTATGTTCTGTTTTCTATGTTTTTGTATTTCTATGTTTTGGTCAGGTATGGTTCTCAATCAGGGACAGCTGTCTATCGTCCACGAAGAGCACACTTCTCCAGTGTGCCAGTGGCCATCGAAGGTGAGCATTTGCCCACTGCAGTCGATTACGATGGCAAACTGCAGTCAGGTCAAGACCCTGGTGAGGACAACGAGCGTGCAGATGAGCTTCCCTGAGATGGTTTCCGACAGTTTGTGCAGACATTGTTTTGGTTGTGCAAACCCACAGTTTCATCAGCTGTCCGAATGGCTGGTCTCAGACGATCCCGCAGGAGAAGAAGCCGGATGTGGAGGTCCTGGGCTGACATTGTTACAGGTGGTCTGCGGTTGTGAGGCCGGTTGGAAGCACTGCCAAATTCTCTAAAACGACACTGGTAGAGGAATTAACATGACATTTTCTGACAACAGCTCTGGTGGACATTCCGGCAGTCAGCATGCCAATTGCACGCTCCCTCAAAACTTGAGACGTCTGTTGCATTGTGTTGTGTGACAAAACTGCACATTTTAGAGTGGCCTTTAATTGTCCCCAGCACAAGGGGAATCTGTGTAATGATCATGCTGTTTAATCAACTTCTTGATATGCCACACCTGTCAGGTGGAGGGATTATATTGGCAAATGAGAAATGCTCAGTAACAGGGATGTAAACAAATTTGTGGACAACATTTGAGAGAAAAAAGCGTTTTGTGAGTATGGCAAATGTCTGGGATCTCGAGTGGTGCATAAGGCACTGCATCTCAGTGCTAGAAGCGTCACTACAAACACCCTGGTTCAAATCCACAACCGGCCGTGATTGGGAGTCGTGATTGGGAGTCCCATAGAGCGGCTCACAATTGGCCCAGCGTTGTCCAGGTTTGGCCGGTGTAGGCTGTCAATGTAAATAAGAATGTGTTCTTAACTGACTTAACTTCAAACATGGGACCAGCACTTAAAAAAATAGTTTTTTGTTCAGAATATATGTATGGAATTACTTTTTTCATCTAAGACATCGTTGTGCAAATTAGTCATGACAGTCAACAAAAAAACAGGCCTGGTTTCCTTTATGATGTAAACCTACTCTGATCTCATTGCAATGGCTTATGAACAACAGAGACACCAAGTTTAGCGAAATACTTGAGGTCAGAAGAGCCTATGACGAGAGCCATGTGCTTTCATGCATAATACTTGTGGGCTGCTAAAGTTCGGAGCTGCCACAGCAACACCACTGCTTAAACCAATCAGGGAGCAGGAAATCACCCCCATTTGTTGCCTTCAAGACCCTCTGTGTTTCTGATTCCAAGGCAGAATTTGGCAGCTGATGTTGCTAGGTGACCAGTGAGGGAATATAGAGCCATTTAGCCTCAGACAAATAACTCAGACAGCTTTTGTTTTTAAACTAATTTAATGGTTTATCTTTCAATTTCCTATTGACAATTCTGTACAGATTCAGAATCGTTGAGAGTACTGAGTGAAAGTAGGCCTACTGTCCCTCTAAAATTCTAAAACAAAACTAAATTACAATTTTAAAAACACTGATAATTCCTTAGTAACCTACAGTACAGCAAATGTATGCTCAATTTTTTTTCCATAGCACATTCCTTCAATGTTATTGTTCATATACATTACTGAATACAGGTACTACACAGGTAAAACTGCCTTGAAATTGTAATGAAAACAAGCTACTGCTCAAAAATAACTGGCATAACCAAGTATGGTTTGAAACAATATTGTATAGTATTGCTACCACTAAAAAAGGCACTGCAGTTCCAATGAAAACAAACATAAATGTCACTTGAAACAGTTGCCCATGTAATCTCCATTGTATTTAGGCACAAAATGGTTGCCGTGTATCTCTCTGGACCTGAACCTTCTGCACTCAACTATACAGGCAGTTACTTTGAAAAAGGGACAAGTAAACAGCAATACACACACCTTAACATTACAAACGCACACACACTCACACAGACAGAAAACACTGGTCAGAGAAATGTATCTCGAAATGTCCTCTTCTTTGTCCCGTCACAGTGCCTTGTCAACATCAGCTGGTGTCCTGTTCTGGGGCGGTTGACCCGAGTTTACACACCACTGGTTCATTTCAAGTCATTAAAGCACAGTTAACTCCAATTATAAAAGTTGAAATCACTCGGAGGTAGCTCTCGTTTAATTCATGGCCATTTCCATTCCCAGTATTGCTTTCTGAACAGCAAAAACAAGTCTGTTTTCATCAGTCAAGTGATTTCTCCCACATGTAATCAAACAATCACATAATGGCACCAGAGAAAGTATACAACCTCAGAAGTCAAATGAGATAATTTCTGCTCCTTCTTCTGACTGTGTACTCTGCTCTGTCCTAACCCCAGACTTTTCACATGGACATGCCACCGCTCAGAGCAGACAACACAGGGAGAGGCCACACAGGCCCAGTCTATTGAAAGAGTGATTACAGCACACATCAAACGGGGGGCCAAACACCAACCACTCTCAGGGAACAGCTCACAGATCGAGGACCCATTCCATCACCTTCCAGTCTGCCATTCCAAACGAGGTACAGTACACTGGAGGTGTGCTTTGATCTTCACTTGGACAGCATTCAAGGCCCTTTTCCAAGTCAATGTAAGGAACGTCCATTGTTCAATAGACTCACATTGTCTGTAGGGTCAACAGTACACTACATAGGGAGGAGGACTGTGGAGGGGGGGACAAGAAACAAGTGAGTCATCCCCCGTCTGTCCCTCGGTGCGTCAGACCCTGTTGACAGGTGTGGTGATGGTGAGGGGTACGGTGGAGCTTGTCTCATAGTCAAAGTCGATTATTGTGTGGTTGGTAGTGCCCAGGCTGCTGAGGGAGTTGCCTGTGCCCATCTGTCTGTCCTTAAGACTCTGCAGGTAGCTCTGAGAGAAGGAATAAAGGAGAGAGGGGAAGAAGAGGAGAGAGGGGAAGAAGAGGAGAGAGGGAATATAATCAGAATCAACCTTGGAATCTGTTCTACATGTTGGAATTCAAATAGAATAGAGTGTGTGTGTGTCAGTGGAGGCTGGTGGGAGGAGCTATAGGAGGACGGGCTCATTGTAATGTCTGGAATGGAATTCATGGAACTGTATCAAACACATAAAAACAACATTTTTTACTCCGTTGCATTTATTCCATTCCAGCCATTACAATGAGCCCATCCTCCTATAGCTCCTCCCACCAGCCTTCTCAGTTGTGAGTGAGTGAGTGAGTGAGTGAGTGAGTGAGTGAGAGAGTGAGAGAGTGAGAGAGAGAGAGAGAGAGAGACTGACCGGTGCCAGCAGGTCTCCGGCATAGCGTTTGACAGGGGTGGGCTTGCGACGGTATGTGCCCTCCTGCCCACTGTTCTGCTGGCGCTTCTTGACATCTTTCTGTCTGATCTGCATCAACTGGGCCTGCTTCTGCCTCCTGCTGATGATGACTTAGACGAGAGAGATGAGAGAGAGATATGAGCGAGAGGAGAGCCAGAGGAGAGCCAGAGGAGAGAGGTGTGTTTACTCAGTGAGTCATTTCTTAGTAATTCTACAGAGCACATGAGAACTTTAGGGGACAATTTGACATTCTTAAATCATCAGAAATGTAATATGAACAGCTGACTTGGAGACAATCTGTCTTGTTTCAATACCAGAACAATGTTCTCCAATACCATACAACCATTGTAGCAGTGAAGAGAACATAATATAGCCCATAGTCCATATTGAGATATACAGATGCATCATACTCTACAAACAGCTTCCTCTACCTCCCATGCTTACCACAGAGATCCTATACATTACGTGTATATGGAATTCTATGATGCTTACCCTCAGTGTGTGAGAACCCCACGGCTGTCAGCTTCCACTGCACCAGCACCCCCATGAAGCTGAGTGCCGGCCAGATACCCATGATCACCCAGCTGTACCAGCAGAGCGACGGCGCCGGTGACAGCCTCAAGCACTGATACGCGTGTCTGGCCAGCGCCAGCATCTCCACAAAGTAGTCAACGCACACCATCATGATGGCCGCCCCGAACACAGACGTAGACAACATGGTGAAGATCTTCTGCCACTGTAGGGTGAGCACAGCAAACAGCATGCCAGTGCCCAGCAGCACCCCTAGGGGCACCCAGACGGTGGTGGGTGTGTAGAACTGGTGGGTGACCAGCAGGGTGGCGAGGGCAAGTAGCAGGCCCAGTAACAGACCCGTCATGAAGAGACCCACGGAGCGCACCAGCATGGTGACCAGGCCACACAGCAGGCCGATGCCCAGGCCGATACCCGCCGAGGCCTCCACACTCAGCTGGGTGTCCAGCACCCGCTCCTTGTGGCACAACAGGAAGATTATGACAGAGCCGAACATCAGGCCCGACAGGAACATGACCGCCTTGAAGCAGCGATATCCTGGGAGAGAAGAGAGGTGAAGAGGGAAATGTGATGGAGAGAGGAGTAGAGAGCGGGAATGGTGAGGGAGAGGGGTAGAGAGGGAGAGAGGAGTAGAGAGAGGGAATGGTGACAGAGAGAGGAGAGAGGGAGAGAGGGAGAGAGGAGTATAGAGAGGGAATGGTGACAGAGAGAGGAGAGAGGGAGAGAGGAGAGAGGAGTAGAGAGAGGGAATGGTGACAGAGAGAGGAGAGAGGGAGAGAGGGAGAGAGGAGAGGAGTATAGAGAGGGAATGGTGAGGGAGAGGGGTAGAGAGGGAGAGAGGAGTAGAGAGAGGGAATGGTGACAGAGAGAGGAGAGAGGGAGAGAGGAGTATAGAGAGGGAATGGTAAGGGAGAGAGGAGGGGTAGAGAGGGAGAGAGGAGAGGAGTAGAGAGAGGGAATGGTGACGGAGAGAGGAGAGGGGTAGAGATGGAATGGTGAGGGAGAGTAGAGAGGGAGAGAGGAGGGGTAGAGAGGGAATGGTGAAGGAGAGAGGAGGGGTAGAGAGGGAGAGAGGAGAGGAGTAGAGAGAGGGAATGGTGACGGAGAGAGGAGAGGGGTAGAGATGGAATGGTGAGGGAGAGTAGAGAGGGAGAGAGGAGGGGTAGAGAGGGAATGGTGAAGGAGAGAGGAGAGGGGTAGAGAGAGAGGGGGGTGAAAAGAAAACAATACTTATTTAAAGTTGTACTTTACTTCAATGGGGGGAGATTCAATAGCCTGAGGAATCTAACAGTAAAAAAATATGCAGGTGATAAGTTAGGGCTTAAAGAGAAAGTTAAATTGCAGAGGCTAGGGCATCAGCAACTCTATAAATATTACAGAATATCGACTGTAAGCAATGTAATGCCGTATAAATTACCCTACAGTTAAAACTAAAAAGAGAGGCGGTGTGGAGGAGAAAGAAGCAATTGTGGTTATTAAGTTGGATTTGGTGAGAAAAATATCAAAATATAAAGTGTGTTTTTACTCTATTTGTTATCATCTAAGGCCATGCACCACACCCTAATACAGTGCCTTGCGAAAGTATTCGGCCCCCTTGAACTTTGCGACCTTTTGCCACATTTCAGGCTTCAAACATAAAGATATAAAACTGTATTTTTTTGTGAAGAATCAACAACAAGTGGGACACAATCATGAAGTGGAACGACATTTATTGGATATTTCAAACTTTTTTAACAAATCAAAAACTGAAAAATTGGGCGTGCAAAATTATTCAGCCCCCTTAAAAGTTAATACTTTGTAGCGCCACCTTTTGCTGCGATTACAGCTGTAAGTCGCTTGGGGTATGTCTCTATCAGTTTTGCACATCGAGAGACTGAAATTTTTTCCCATTCCTCCTTGCAAAACAGCTCGAGCTCAGTGAGGTTGGATGGAGAGCATTTGTGAACAGCAGTTTTCAGTTCTTTCCACAGATTCTCGATTGGATTCAGGTCTGGACTTTGACTTGGCCATTCTAACACCTGGATATGTTTATTATTGAACCATTCCATTGTAGATTTTGCTTTATGTTTTGGATCATTGTCTTGTTGGAAGACAAATCTCCGTCCCAGTCTCAGGTATTTTGCAGACTCCATCAGGTTTTCTTCCAGAATGGTCCTATATTTGGCTCCATCCATCTTCCCATCAATTTTAACCATCTTCCCTGTCCCTGCTGAAGAAAAGCAGGCCCAAACCATGATGCTGCCACCACCATGTTTGACAGTGGGGATGGTGTGTTCAACTGTGTTGCTTTTACGCCAAACATAACGTTTTGCATTGTTGCCAAAAAGTTCAATTTTGGTTTCATCTGACCAGAGCACCTTCTTCCACATGTTTGGTGTGTCTCCCAGGTGGCTTGTGGCAAACTTTAAACGACACTTTTTATGGATATCTTTAAGAAATGGCTTTCTTCTTGCCACTCTTCCATAAAGGCCAGATTTGTGCAATATACGACTGATTGTTGTCCTATGGACAGAGTCTCCCACCTCAGCTGTAGATCTCTGCAGTTCATCCCGAGTGATCATGGGCCTCTTGGCTGCATCTCTGATCAGTCTTCTCCTTGTATGAGCTGAAAGTTTAGAGGGACGGCCAGGTCTTGGTAGATTTGCAGTGGTCTGATACTCCTTCCATTTCAATATTATCGCTTGCACAGTGCTCCTTGGGATGTTTAACGCTTGGGAAATCTTTTTGCATCCAAATCCGGCTTTAAACTTCTTCACAACAGTATCTCGGACCTGCCTGGTGTGTTCCTTGTTCTTCATGATGCTCTCTGCGCTTTTAACGGACCTCTGAGACTATCACAGTGCAGGTGTATTTATACGGAGACTTGATTACACACAGGTGGATTGTATTTATCATCATTAGTCATTTAGGTCAACATTGGATCATTCAGAGATCCTCACTGAACTTCTGGAGAGAGTTTGCTGCACTGAAAGTAAAGGGGCTGAATAATTTTGCACGCCCAATTTTTCAGTTTTTGATTTGTTAAAAAAGTTTGAAATATCCAATAAATGTCGTTCCACTTCATGATTGTGTCCCACTTGTTGTTGATTCTTCACAAAAAAATAAAGTTTTATATCTTTATGTTTGAAGCCTGAAATGTGGCAAAAGGTCGCAAAGTTCAAGGGGGCCGAATACTTTCGCAAGGCACTGTATGATGATTATTGTTCTGCTGTAGATTGCAGGAAACGTCAGTTACAGGTGTTAAAAAATCATCAGCAGCACCTTGTTAAAATATCCTGGGGAGAACCCTGCTGTATAACACATTAGCAGACATATGATACGTCTGAATACACATTCCTTATCCCCTGCTCTATTACATTGTTTGCGTCCCAAATGGCACCCTATTCCCCACATATGGCTCTGTTCAAAAGTTGTGCACCATGGGCCTTGGTCAAAAGTAGTGCACTATATAAGGATTGGGGTTCCATTTGGGACGCAGCCCTTGTTATTGAAGATTTTGTTTACTCGTTGACATGACGTGGTTGGGTTACGACTTGTGGTCTTGACCCCGTGGTGACCTTACCAATGAAGCAGTAGATGATGCCGAACAGGCAGCACATGGAGCAGATGACGGCAGGGATGACTTCATACTTCCTCTCGATCTCCAGGCTGCAGGCGTTCACCTCGGCCAGGCCCTCCCCTTCAGCCCCGTCAGGGTCTGTCATCCTGGGGCTCCCTCCGACCGACCAGACCACTGGGGAGACAAGGAGGTGGTGGTGGTTGAAGGTTGGGACTGAAGGATAAGGAGTGGTGCTGTTATCGGAAGTTCATCAGAACAGCTTGAGTGCCTGTAACATGAAAGATAAATATCGGAGTAGGTCATAGATCATCACAGGCCATCACAATGCGTTAACTCACAATGCAATAAAGTGGTTTACAGTATTTATTTGTCTCTGTTAAGACTTTAGGGCACAGTACTGGCAAAGAGGACTGAGAACTTTAAAATCTAGGGCTAGGTTAACAAACACTGTCTTACCCACAAAATAGAGAACACAAAGTGGTGAGTTGCGAGACTCCATTGATGCTAAATATCACAAGTTTAACATGGTGTATGTAGGACACTCTAGAACCCCCCCTCCTCCTCACCCCTCCACCCCTGATTCAGACCTCTAACCCCTCACCCCCGCCAGTGTTCCCCGGGGCTTCAGGAGAAGTGTGAAATCTGCCGCCCATCTGTGACTTCTCCCTGGTGACTCTGCATTTAGGCCTGCCAGACACTCCATATGCTGCTAGCCTAGCCCCCCATGATAACCCACAGTCCTGTATACCACACATACACCCCGTTGCCATGACTACAGTATCATGGGAGTACATAAACATGGACAACCACATACTACAGAGACATCTGTAGTACATTAATGAAAAATAACTGTACCAAAAAGGCCTATAGACACCAGTACCAAGTACCGGAACGTCTTATATAATATTGAATTATTGCAGTGTCTGTCTACTCTACTGTATTTTTGTAATTATGTCCATTCTAATCAACATAGCAGCAGATGTCCAGTGTCCACTCAAGTCCACTCAAACAACATCATTTTCAGTGTGCATATTCAACACTGATTTCATATCAGCAGCAAACACCCACTCAAGTTTACTGGGGTCCACGTTTAAAAAAAAATATTTTGTACAACTCTCCTAAATTGAACTTGAGGTGTCTATGTCAGGCATTTAAAATAGGCTATGTAGTAAAAATGTCTGGGTGAAAGTAAATTACTATACTAAAAGTAGGGCTACTACGGACATCGAGTGGTGCTAGTGAACAGTTAATCAGGCAGCCCCAACTCCCCTCCCAGTTTGCCTGTTGGGGAGGATGTGTAGGGCTTATTGCTCAGGGTGGGCTGCTCTCTCTGGGGCTGCTGGCCAGCCTTCTTTATGATCTCACCCCAGTTCTGATCCGATTACAGCAAACTCACGTTTCCAGGCTCAGGAGAAAAACTGTAACAGAGCTGTGTGCCTGCTCTCCTGATCTGCTCTTTCACTTCTCAGTCCCCCTCTCCCTCCATTCTCCCAAACTTCTGCTTTTAAACTCCTCTCCCCCCCTCTCCGTCTGAGATACATTATGACCTGGCCATGACTTGACATGGAAAGAATGAGGGCCCGTTGGATAGTAGCTCTCTGCTTCCCTCTCTTTTTCCAGAGCTAGAGGAAGAGTTCTCGCTTCATTCACTCAGTCCTTCACGTGTCTGCCTCTCTGTCTCAGCCAGATAGAACAGAGGGGACTGTCTCACTTGTTTTCAAAAGGCCAAGGACAACTCAAGACAAATGATCTAGCCATCTGAGCGCTCCACAGTCCCACTGGTCTGCTGTGTCTGTGGCACGACTTTCCAAGTAGGTCTGAGAGGATGAAGCCAGGACAATGAATGCTTTAGAATGAGACTGAAATCTGATATACAGAAGTCATACAGTATTTAGGCTAATAATGTGTGGTGCAGTAACATCCTTATTGAAAGCATGAGAGCATTTCACCTTGAGGTTATAGTATGGACTTCTCTTTCATCATATTCAGTTATGATGACATGGATGGATTTGTGGCATTACCTCCAACCTGCCCAAGTCAAAGTTAACACACTAACAGGAACTTTTATTGAAGTTCATGCCAAAAAAACACCTTCTGATTGTGCAAGACAGAACTTTTGCAAACTATCAAATATATCTGTTTACAGTGAAAATTCTAGTCAAACTTCACCATTCAACTGGACCAAAAACAGGAATAGGAGAAAGTTTGAAGAGCAAGGGAAAGCTAAGATAACGGCTCACCTCTGAAGACATTCAAAAGTGACTGCAAGGGTGTTGCGGGTAATCCATCAAGTTGCACAACTTGTTCATCCGACCGCACACACACACACCAACTCTCTCCCACGTCCATGTGTCTGTCCCCACATTGTCCCTGTGAGAGTCACAATGGTGGCCAGTGTGTGTGTGAGGCCTGGAGTCCGTGCCGCTCAGGGAGAATGGTGCCATTATGGGGCGGCACAAAGGCTATAAGGCCCTAGCATTGACCTCTACTGCCATATGCTGGGAGATAGGGCATATCACAGAGAGATGGAGGGACCCAGGGAAAGGAGGCTGTGTCTGAGTGTGTATGTGTGTGTGCCATGGCATTGAGCATGTGGGTGGATGAAGGATCCCACTGGGCACACACTGGTTGAATCAATGTTGTTCCACTTAATTTCAATTAAATTAAGTTGAACCAACGTCGAATAGACGTTGAATTCACGTCTGTGCCCAGTGGGATAAAGGGGTCTAGATGATGGGGGTCTAGCTGGTAGCTGTCCAGAAGGCTGATATTGTCACCCATTCTCACCAGATAAGGAGGAAGTGACGTGGCTCCATGTTTTGTCTCGGAGCTCAAGGCACAGAAGTAGAAATTGTCTCTTTCGATACATTTTGATGAAGTACATCTTGAATGACCTCCAATATGACATTTCTGTGTGTGTTGTCATGACAACGGGTAAAATAAGGTTGCTGCTAGTGCTGTATATGTGAATATAGTCACACTTACAGATGACTGAGTATGTTGGTATGAAATGACCTTGGAACAAATTGCTTTAGAATGTTGCCTAACACACTTGCTTGACAAACACCATGGATGGATGGAGGGAGGGGTGGGGTGGGGTGGAGGGGCTCAAGCCTCAACAGCTGAGAGACAGGCAGAGCCATGCCCAGGTTCCCCACATAGCTAGTTTGGGTGAGTTTCATTAACCACTGATGGAGTTGTGGGGGTGTGAGAGAGGTCAGGGATTCCAAGGGTGCTCTGGCTTTAAGGCAGAGGGCAGCTGAGAACTAAACGTTACAGTCCAGCTGTATGGTGGCACAGCTTGGCACAGGGGGGTATGTGAGACTGTACCATTTGCCATGGTCTCCCCCTGACTGGGCATGATGCCTGTTGATCTACAGCTCCACCCCCCACCCTTATAGCTACAGCTATAAACCTAATTCTCCATGATTCCAAATGCCAAACACCCTGCCCAATGTGTCCTGCCCATTGGGCATGGTGGAGACTAGAGAATAGTATGGACATGATAGGACCAACCTACTCCATGGTGTCCACTTTGTGCCAACTGTGGTTGCCTATTAACCATAAGAGAATCACTCTCTCTCATTGGCAGGAAGCTGTGGCCAAGAGGAGGAAGTGGAGATCAGTGGCGGTGCTGGAGGTGACTTTTCCCTCAGGGCAGGAAGCTGTGGCCAAGAGGAGGAAGTGGAGATCAGTGGCGGTGCTGGAGGTGACTTTTCCCTCAGGGCAGGAAGCAGAGCAGGAAAGTTAGAGTTGGATTTGGAGGCTGGAGCGTCAACACCAACACTCTTATTTTCTGGTTTAATTTAAGACTAAAAAAAACTTGGTGATATAGGTTTGAATGCCTTGGCTATTAGAACATGATGATGACAATGGGTTATGCTACAACTGTGGGTTATGATCTCTAAACAAGTCAAATAAAACACTCCACTCTCAGTCCACATGTTCAAAATGATCTCAGAACTGGATTGTGTTTATATGGGCCTTTCATCATGGATTCACATGCACTCACTCATGCTCTAATATGTGAGACACTATGATATCAACATTCACAGCTGAGAGAGAATGCTCTCTGGCTGGCAACTTGAACACAACTTGTGTACAGATAAAGCCAATTTTTTATGTGGTCAAATAGGTGAAACACCCTTTCTGGATAGATTTGCCAATCCTCCTGAACTTGAATAACCCCTCTCACTGACCTGTCCAATCCAATACCAACCAAACCTGGTCCTTAAATATTTGTAATTAAATCAAATAGACATCAAATACATGTTGATATATGGTGCAATGAGACATCTTCCATTTTGTTTCTTATGAAGTAAAATTGCTGCACTTAATACACCTTGTCGTTACTGAATACACCTTGTCGTTACTGAATACACCTTGTCGTTACTGAATACACCTTGTCGTTACTGAATACACCTTGTCGTTACTGAATACACCTTGTCGTTACTGAATACACCTTGTCGTTACTGAATACACCTTGTCGTTAGTTATTGAGGAATGCTAATCAGATTAAAGATAGTCCTGAAGAGTGTTATGTAAATGGATGTTTTGAGCAGAGAGGGAAATACTGAAAAACCTGCTGCATTTGGGAGCTCATTTGACTGGGAAACGAAGGGACAAGACTCGTTTGTCATCTCAGCTCATCTCAAAAACAGGGAGCAAATGAGATGCACTCCACATGATATGTGACAGTGTTTGAAAGTGGTCTACTGAGAGACAGCCACAGACACCCTCCCTTTTATCTCTTAAATGGCAAAGAATTGACACTATGTTCTATTGAGGAGGAACATAAATACCATGGTTACAAGTCATTAAGTGCATTTCAACAGATTTATTATCATGATTAGACCACTATGGTAAAATCACAGATCTATGATAACCTTTACTCATCCATGCTGACTAAAGAAGGAAATTATGAATCTGAAGATGAAACGAGGATAGAATGACCTACCAGTCATAAAGACATCCTTAAATAATTTTAGCATTTTTATTTAACTAGGCAAGTCAGTTAAGAACACATTCTTATTTACAATGACGGCCTACACCGGCCAAACTCGGACGACGCTGGGCAAATTGTGCGCCACCCTATTGGACTCCCAATCACGGCCGGTTGTGATACATTTTTATTAAGTTGGTGATAAAGTCACAGCTCACCACCATTCTTTCTTTCTGCCTGTCTCTATCATTTCTCCTCTAAATCTCTGATCAGTGCCTCTCAAACAACACTTTGTTCCTCAAGAGTGAATGAGGCAGAGGGGGGGACCTGCAATGAATTTGGCACTGCCGCACCGTCTCCTACTCCCCTCCCTCCATGCCTCCAGTCTTTCTGTAGCCAGGCTTGGACCGAGAGCAGAGAGCTCTCGGTCCAAGTTCTGGACCAGGCTCTGAACCCTACAGTGCTCTTCAAAGAGAGAGAGGGAGGGAGAGAACGAGAGAGAATGCAGTCTGTAACCCCTTCAGAGAGCAGTAATTACAGAGTGAGAATATATAGAAAGTGATTTTAGGGGCAGTAAGTTTACAACAAAGCCTAACACTGACATGAACTCTAAGACCAAAAACACTGACCTTTCTAACGTGTGCAGACGTGCCAAAATAACAAACCTCTAATGTCATCATAAAAGATAATACATCACTATCAAACACCCCAAACCATCTACCTCCCAATCACCATGGAGGAAAAGTTATGGTCACGTTTCTCCTTTCAACTCCAATGTAGTCTATAGGCCTACATTTCTTCACTTACAGACACGCAAACAACTGTCTCTGATGGCAAGCACACATCTTTTATATTATGACTGAATAAGTATCCAGAAAACCAACTGTTTAACACATGGTTTAACATACTGTATATCCTTTTAAATATTGTAATAGTTTTATCAGTCTCAGAAAGAGATCCTATTCCCCTCAAGCCCTTCCACTCCATGCCTGCCTTTGTGAAAGGCCCAAACAATGGAGGCCTTTCAACTCTGATTGTAAAGAGTTCCTTACAAAAAAAAGGAGAAAAACCAGTAAGTAGAAGAACAGAGAAACAATGAGAGGCCTTTTCGAGAGGCAGTCACGTGTATGATACACATGTAGACACACACCCCTATTTCCATGCACTCACACAACAGACCCACAAACGTCACGCACACACACTCATGCAAATATAACAACTCCAATCCACATATTATAATCATCCCCACCATGCACATTGACAAGTCTGTGTTTGTACAAATGGGGATGCCTTTTTCTAGAGACTGACAATGTCAATGTAGTTCAGAGAGCCAGAAATGCCACCGACCTCCTTAAGAATTGCATTAAGTTGTTAAATAGCCTACAACAAAATAAATGTTTTGAGCAGAAAGGGAAATACTGAAAAACCTACAAAAAGTTGTCAAAAATATAAAAAGTAAAGTAAAGTACAGATACCCCAAAAAACAACTTATGTAGTACTTTGAAGTAATTTTACTTAAGTACTTTACACCACTGAATGTAGTGTACTTATCATTACACAGAGTTAAAGAGTGATGGTGATGGGGGTCTTTATGAGAGCAAACATTGAATGCAATAATTATGTCTACACGTCACACGGTTTAGAACTAGCAGACTATAAGAAACCAATTGGACATGCAGTGTCATTGCAAAGCCAGACTAGGCTATACAGGGAGTGGAGTGTGATGGAGTCACTATGAACACAAAAACAAAGGAGTGGATGCCTAGCCTCACCTACAGTGCCTTCAGAAAGTATTCACACCCCTTGTTTTCTTCCACATTTTGTTGTGTTACAGCCTGAATTTCAAATAGATTAAATTCAAAATGTGTGCCACTGATCTACACACAATAAATACCCCACGATGACAGAATAGTATTTTGTTCTAAATTTTTACAAATGAATACAAAATTAAACGCTGAAATGTCTTGACTTTGAATGATTACCCCATCTCTGTACCCCACACATACAATTATCTGCAAGGTCTCTCAGTCGAGTAGTGAATTTCAAGCACACCAGGGAGGTTTTCCAATGCCTCGCTAAGAAGGGCACCTATTGGTATATAGGTAAAATGTAAAAAAAAAAAAGCAGACACTGAATATCCCGTTGAGCATGGTGAAGTAATTAATTACGCTTTGGATGGTGTATCAATACAATACAAAGATACAGGCGTCCTTCCTAACTCAGTTGCAGGGGGGGTTAGGAAACCACTCAGGGATTTCACCATGAGCCCAATGGTGATTTTAAAACAGTTAGAGTTTAATGGCCATGGTTGGAGAAAATTGAGGATGGATTAACAACATTGTAGTTACTCCACAATACTAACCTAAATTACAGAGTGAAAAGGAAGCCTGTACAGAATAAAACTATTCCAAAACATGCACCCTATCTATAACAACGCACTAACGTAAAACTACAAAAACTGTGGGAAAATTTTTTTTTACTTTATTTCCTGTATATAAAGCATTATATTTGGGGAAAATCCAACACAGTTCCACTCTTCATATTTTCAAGCATGGTGGCTGCATCATCTTGGGACTAGGGAGTTTTTTGATAAAAAGAAACAATAGATCTAAGCACAGACAAAATCCTAGAGGAAAACCTGGTTCAGTCTTCTTTCCATCAGACACTGGGAGATGAATTCACCTTTCAGCAGGACAATAACCTATAACACAAGGCCAAATATACACTGGAGTTGCTTACCAAGAAGACAGTGAATATTCCTGAGTGGCCAAGTTACAGTTTTGACTTGAAAATCTATGGCAAGACTTGAAAATGGCTGTCTAACAGTGATCAACAACCAACTTGACAGAGCTTGAAGCGTTTGTGCCACTTCAAGGTCAGCTCTGTCATTTACAGCAGCGCAGAGCAGTTATTCCATTCCACCCAACATCTGTCTGGTACCAGGGTATAATTGTACCTCCTTATGGTCTCTCCCATCCTCAAATACCTCCTTCGTGTACACTTCTAGGGTTCTCTGGCAGCACCTAAGCCAGGGGAAAACTACATCACCCAATACTTTTGAGTCTCTCTATGAATGGATGTTTGTGGATCTCCAAGACCCCAAAAACCCCTACTATTCCTTTTGGATGCTCAGTTCGGTCAATGAGACAGCAGAACTATTCCACACCCAAATACTTTGACTGCCCTTACTAGACTAATGCTACAGGAGAAGACTCTCTCCATCTCCCGGCCTAACCCACAACAAGCATCTCCTCTTGTCAACAGGGTTCAACATAGACTATTTCCAGGCTCTTTTAACTGAGGGGGCTCATTTGTGGGAGATCCTAGTGTGTTCAGTGTATAGATACACTCTGCCAGTGCAGGACCAACACAGCACAGTATATTAGAGTACAGGCTACTACAAGGCAGTAGTATGCCTAAATCAGTCCTTGGCTTGTAGAGCAATGCCTGACAACCATGGGATATGATGGAAATCAGGATAGTAACTCATTCAATCCATTTTGAATTCAGGCTGTAACACAACAACATGTGGAATAAGTCAAGGGGTATGAATACTTTCTGAAGGCACTGTATGTATGCCTGTGCTTTTAAACAAAGCTAGCCTTGTTCTTCTGAGCTCATGTCCTATGAACTAGCTACTTGAAGGTCTGTGACACAAAGAAACTAGACAGTGAGACAGATTGAGTAGACCATGTTGGGATTATTGAGACACAGTTCAGAATGTAACTTGGCATTATAATCAATTACATGCATCTGGTAATAAACACTCCATGACAAATATTGTTATCGTGATAGACTTCCCTTTTCTGTATAGACAAGGAAGTCTGCTCTGTGCATTCAGTTTTACTGGAAGGAATTTAACATTGCAGACATAGATACAGCAATAACATTACAGGGGTCAAAAAAACTGGGATATCCAGACCCAGAACAGGTCTATGAAGAGAGGTCCCTGGAAAGGATAATAAACAAAAAGTTAGAGCATCTATCAATCACAGGACTTCTCCTGAAATAGCCTGATGCAGAGAACACATGAGAAAGGCTTGTCAGATCATGGAAAGTTAAACGTCAACAAACTTCCCGTTCTAAATTATCTCAAAACTTTCAGCTCAGAAAAAAAGGGCCCAGATTTCAAACTGCATTACAGATCAACAGGACAGGGAGCATGCCTCAGGGGCTGCACTCTCCACCCTCCTCATTGATGGTATATACAGCTGCCCAAGCTTTGCAACAGCAGTCTTATTTACACACGACCCATCGTTGCCCCCTCGCTCCTCCTACAGATAAAGAGACGCTAAGCTAAAGTTGAGGCCTTTCAACTCTGACAGGTCATGTTTTTGGCTGGATCATACGAGCCTTGGCAGGGTTGACCTCTGCTACCACAGCTGAAGGTCTCTTTTTTTATTTCACCTTTATTTAACCAGGTAGTCCAGTTGAGAACAAGTTCTCATTTACAACTGCGACCTGGCCAAGATAAAGCAAAGCAGTGCAACACAAACAACACAAAGTTACACATGGAATAAACAAAGGTACAGTCAATAACACAATAAAGAAAATCTATATAAGGTGTGTACAAATGGATTAAGGAGGTAAGGCAATAAATAGGCCATAGTAGCGAAGTAATTACAATTTAGCAAATTAACACTGGAGTGATAGATGTGCAGATGATGATGTGCAAGTAGAAATACTAATAAAAAAAGTCAATCAAAACAATATGGGGATGAGGTAGGTAGATTGGATGGGCTATTTACAGATGGACTGTGTACAGCTGCAGCGATCGGTAAGCTGCTCAGATAGCTGACGCTTAAAGTTAGTGAGGGAGAGAAAGTCTCCAACTTCAGCGATTTTTGCAATTTGTTCCAGTCATTGGCTGCAGAGAACTGGAAGGAAAGGTGGCCAAAGGAGGTGTTGGCTTTGGGGACGACGAGTGAGATATACCTGCTGGAGCACATGCTACGAGTGGGTGTTGTTATGGTGAACAGTGAGCTGAGATAAGGCGGAGCTTAACTTAGCAAAGACTTATAGATGATCTGGAGCCAGTGGGTCTGGCGACAAATATGTAGCAAGGGCCAGCTGACGAGAGCATACAGGTTGCAGTGGTGGGTAGTGTATGGGGCTTTGGTGACAAAACGGATGGCACTGTGATAGACTGCATCCAGTTTGCTGCGTAGTGTTGGAGGCTATTTTGTAAATGACATCGCCGAAGTTGAGGATCGGTAGGATGGTCAGTTTTGCGAGGGTGTGTTTGGCAGCGTGAGTGAAGGATGCTTTGTTGCGCAATAGGAAGCCGATTCTAGATTTAATTTTGGATTGGAGATGTTTAATATGAGTCTGGAAGGAGAGTTTACAGTCTAACCAGACACCTAGGTATTTGTAGTTGTCCACATATTCCGGGCGGGCGGGTGCGGGCAGCGATCGGTTGAAAAGCATACATTTAGTTTTACTAGCATTTAAGAGCAGTTGGAGGCCACGGAAGGAGAGTTGTATGGCATTGAAGCTCGTTTGGAGGTTTGTTAACACAGTGTCCAAAGAAGGGCCTATTGTATACAGAATGGTGTCATCTGCGTAGAAGTGGATCAGGGAATCTCCAGCAGCAAGAGTGACATTGTTGATGTATCCAGAGAAAAGAGTCGGCTCGAGAATTTAACCCTGTGGCACCACCATATAGACTGCCAGAAGTCCGGACAACAGGCCCTCCGATTTGACACACTGAACTCTATCTGGGAAGTAGTTGGTGAACCAGGCGAGGCAGTCATTTGAGAAACCAAGGCTGTTGAGTCTGCCGATAAGAATACGGTTCGAAATGGTCAGTGATTTATTTGTTAACTTTGCTTTCGAAGACTTTAGAAAGGCAGGGCAGGATGAATATAGGTCTGTAACAGTTTGGGTCTAGAGTGTCACCCCCTTTGAAGAGGGGGATGACCGCGGCAGCATTCCAATCTTTAGAGATCTCGGACGATACGAAAGAGAGGTTGAACAGACTGGTAATAGGGGTTGCAACAATGGCGGCGGATAATTTCAGAAAGAGAGGGTCCAGATTGTCTAGCCCAGCTGATTTGTACGGGTCCAGGTTTTGCAGCTCTTTCAGAACATCTGCTATCTAGTTTGGGTGAAGGAGAAGCTGGGGAGGCTTGGGCGAGTAGCTGCGAGGGTCGCGGAGCTGTTGGCCGGGGTTGGGGTAGCCAGGAGGAAAGCATGGCCAGCCGTAGAGAAATGCTTATTGTAATTCTCGATTATTGTGGATTTATCGGTGGTGACAGTGTTACCTTGCCTCAGTGCAGTGGGCAGCTGGGAGGAGGTACTTTTATTTTCCATGGACTTTAGTGTCCCAAAACCTTTTGGAGTTAGAGCTACAGGATGCAAATTTCTGTTTGAAAAAACGAGCCTTTGCTTTCCTAACTGACAGCGTGTATTGGTTCCTGACTTCCCTGAAAAGTTGCATTTCGTGGGGACTATTCGATGCTAGTGCGGTCCGCCACAGGATGTTTTGTGCTGGTCGAGGGCAGTGGAGTGAACAAAGGGCTGTATCTGTTCTTAGTTCTACATCTTTTGAAAGGGGCATGCTTATTTAAGATGGTGAGGAGATTACTTTTAAAGAACGACCAGGCATCCTCTACTGATGAGATGAGGTCAATATCCTTCCAGGATACCCAGGCCAGGTCAATTAGAAAGGCCCCTCTAATTGGGGTGTAGAGTGTACAGTCAGTAAAGACAGTAGAGTAGAAGACTATTCAACTCACTATGACACCACCAGTAGAAGTGTTTCCACAATAAGACCTGACGCCCATGACTATTATGGATAATATACACTCTGTCATCACGGGTCAGGGCTACATTAAGTAGGGTGTCTCACCTCTCCTTTCCACCCTGACCCTATTTCAACCCTGGTCCTTAGCAGGGTTGACAGTTCACACCATTCGGGTTGAAAATCTCATCAACCAGTTTGTCTTTGAGTCACCCTGAGTTGAAAATGCCAGTGTGAAAATGGCTATTGGTGAACACCCTGTGATGGAGTTCCAATTTAACTCTCAGATCTACAGGTGGTGAGTGAAAGTAGACAATGAAAGGAAAGTAGTTCAGAATGATTAGTTTTCTAACCAGACAGAACTAGGCAGTTACAATACACCTGGAGACTGAGGGTTATACGTGCCACCGAGGCTGCCTCGTAAGGTCAAGACCAAGGCTCCTGATTGGAGGGACGATGAGTGCTTCAGTACTAATTGAAAAACAGAATAACACAGTACACTACAGAACCTCAAGGACTAGGAGTTAAGTAACACACCCCAGCATTGACCGCCTGCCCTTTCCCCCTCATATGCCTCTCTCTCTCCGGAGCAGGGAAGGGCTCCATCACTGCATTTTCCCAGAGTGGTTTAGGCAAAGCCATCTGGCCCTAGCTAGCCGACTGGCTTTGGGGGGGCTTGCAAGGAGGGTGTAGGAGGGGGAAGAGCATTGAGGGGGTGTAACTAGAGATGACTCCTTTGCCACAGAGGGACACAAGCTATCATTACTACACCCCCCCCCCCCCCCCCCCCCCCCCCCCCAAAAAAAACAAGGCGCACCCCCACCAGTAAACACACGGGGCCACAAGGCCAAGGTTCTTTCATGTCCTGTCTGAGGCTATGGTGGAGGAAATATGGACGAAAACAAATAGAAAAAAAGAAATATGTGAAAATAACTAAACATGTAAACAATTGGCGTTGTTTGTATGTAATTGTATAACTGTCAAGGACAAAACACATAACAATGCTTATCTGGTCAATAGGATCAAGGAGTGTACATGTCTGACTACGATAACAATCGTTAAAAGATAACAATCAATCCATTTCAGGCTTTTCTCCATAAAATGGCTAATTTCCCAAGTTGTTTACATTGTTATCTTCTGTATAATAACCCAACAGGTTCTACATTAATTGACTGGAGAGTGACATCAAAATGATATGATAAATTACTGAATGAATAAAACTAAAAAAGTTTAGCCTATACTTACTCTTGGAATTCATTATTAAAATCGTGTTTTTAACTTCAAAACGGTGTACTAGTCACTAACACAAGTTTATGAGCATCCCACCCGCAGACTTTTTCAAACAGCAGCTCTTCTACAGGAATTAACGTTACATTGATTGTTCAATTTCACGGGGTGATTCAGTTTCATTGTATCTTTCTCTTGTTTGAAGGAGCTTAAAGATCATAAATAGTATTGTCTGCGGTGCGAATATAATCCATCATAGCCAATGATATGGCTGTAATTTACATCCTGTAAAAGGTTCATCATTTATTTACACACTGTACAGAAGAACACTTACCGACTTCGTTCGGCTACGTGGATCTGTTTTCCGTGAAAACTGTCAGGCATGAACACAACGGAAAACAACAGAAAATCGAAGCAGCAGTGGAAAAACCGGTTCCAATGCACATAGGCTATAGTCACAGTGAGAAAAACTAAAGTTTTCCCTTCAATGTTTTAAGGACAAGAATAGGTTATTCAAAATGAATCAACCCGCGTTCTCGTCATCTTCAAAAACTGTGTCTAAAATTTTAAATCGTTCTTTGCAGTCTAAACGGAGGAACTTAAGTGAGTTATTTCGGTTGATAACATGTATTTATTTATACGTTCCACGGCATTGTATTAAAAATCAGTTTGTCAGTTGGCTAGTTAGTCACGTCTGACAGAAGCTAGTTACAGCGAGCCAAATTGTTTTTCCTCCAACCCTTTTCTTTTACACACCTCCTCTTTCTGGCGTAGACTGTTGTTGATACCCAAGGGGTTTTCTCTCGAGTTCTAAACTCATAAAAAAAAGAGTTGGCCTATTATTTTTCTCCGTGAGAGTCCAACCGTTCTCTCTCTTCCTCCCTCCCTCCCTCCATCCCGCTCTCCCTCCCTCTCTCCCGCTCTCTCTCCTCCCTTCCTCCCTCTCTCCTCCATTCCTTCCTCTCTCCTCCATTCCTTCCTCCCTCCCTCCCTCTCTCTCTCTCTCTCTCTCTCTCTCTCTCTCTCTCTCTCTCTCTCTCTCTCTCTCACCCTCTCTCTCCCTCCTCTCTCTCTCCCTCTCGCTCTCTCCCTCCCTCTCTCTCCCTCCCTGTCTCTCCAACTTTCAGCCAACAGCTGAAAACGCTTGACATCATAGCCATCTGTTATTGCTGCCTGGTTGAATTCAAATTTGGGACTGAAAGGGCAAGGTAGGGGAACGAGGCTTGGATGGGACTGAGTTGGTCTTCTGTAATAATAATAATATATTAAGTGTAATTACATAGTTAGGTCTACTGCACTGTGTGTGTGTATGAAATGTTACATTTCGTATGGTATATATTCATTTTAGATGTCCAGCACCCATTCCGTATGATATGCTACGAATTACAATTCGTATTATATGTTGCGAATTTTCTAAACGTACTTTACACATTTTAAAAACATACAATATGTTAAGAATTTGCTAAAATATTTTACAAATTCTAGCTAGATGGCTTATGTTAGCTAGCTCGCTAACTTTAGCTAGGCTAGTGGTTAGGGTTTTTTTTTTTTTTTTTTACCTTTATTTAACCAGGCAAGTCAGTTAAGAACAAATTCTTATTTTCAATGACGGCCTGGGAACAGTGGGTTAACTGCCTGTTCAGGGGCAGAACGACAGATTTGTACCTTGTCAGCTCGGGGGTTTGAACTCGCAACCTTCCGGTTACTAGTCCAACGCTCTAACCACTAGGCTACCCTGCCGCCCCGGTTAAGTCTAGGAGATAGGTTAAAGGGTTAAGGTTAGGGGAAGGGTTAGGAGAGGGTTAGCCAACACGCTAAGTAGTTTCAAAGTAGCTAAAAAGTAGTTGAAAAGTTGCAAATCAGCAATAATAATGAAGTTGTCTGTGATGAGAGTCAAACACCCACCCATCCACCCAACTTTTGTTTTTGCCTTAAGTTACCATCTGTCTTATGTAACCATAGCAAATGTAACATATCATACTAAATGGAGTGTCACGGATTTACACACAGAATAATATAATATGACCAAGTTCCAAGCCTGAAAAGACATTAGGAACAGGCAGGGGACCTGGTGCACCCGAATGGTGTCACCCGATTAGCCATCAGGTGCACCTGATGACACTTAGTATTCTTCTCTCTCAGCTCTGTACAGTCCTGGAGTTCCTGTGGATTTGTAACTATCTGCCATGACAGACAGGCAACATGGCCAAACGTAGTCTATAGTGGGCTGATGGTGTCGGAACAGTTGGTTAGTGTTCTGTAGACGATACACATGGCACACATATGGGTACACAAGAAGAAGGGGGATTTGATGTGTTCATGTTTACAAGGCAATCTGTTTGACTGGAGGTGCAAAGGCTTTGAACTGCCTATATAACTACAGTTTTTCTGTACTGCAGCACAGGGAGGTGGGAGGTTCAGTCAGTCAAATCTGGTTTCAGAGCTGGTCATGGGTGCAACTCAGCCACGCTCAAGGTCCTAAACAATATCTTAACCGCCATCGATAAGAAACAATACTGTGCAGCCGTATTCATTGACGTGGCAAAGGCTTTCGACTCTGTCAATCACCACATCCTCATCGGCAGACTCGATAGCCTTGGTTTCTCAAATGATTGCCTCGCCTGGTTCACCAACTACTTCTCTGATAGAGTTCAGTGTGTCAAATCGGAGGGCCTGTTGTCCGGGCCTCTGGAAGTCTCTATGGGGGTGCCACAGGGTTCAATTCTTGGACCGACTCTCTTCTCTGTATACATCAATGATGTCGCTCTTGCTGCTGGTGAGTCTCTGATCCACCTCTACGCAGATGACAGCATTCTGTATACAACTGGCCCTTCTTTGGACACTGTGTTAACAAACCTCCAGACGAGCTTCAATACCATACAACTCTACTTCCGTGGCCTCCAATTGCTCTTAAATACAAGTACAACTAAATGCATGCTCTTCAACCGATCGCTGCCTGCACCTGCCCGCCTGTCCAACATCACTACTCTGGACGGTTCTGACTTAGAATATGTGGACAACTACAAATACCTAGGTGTCTGGTTAGACTGTAAACTATCCTTCCAGACTCACATAAAACATCTCCAATCCAAAGTTAAATCTAGAATTGGCTTCCTATTTCGCAACAAAGCATCCTTCACTCATGCTGCCGAACATACCCTTGTAAAACTGACCATCCTACCGATCCTCGACTTCGGCGATGTCATTTACAAAATAGCCTCAAATACCCTACTCAATAAATTGGATGCAGTCTATCACAGTGCCATCCGTTTTGTCACCAAAGCCCAAAGGTGAAATAAATAAATAAATAGTTAGAGTAAATCAGTCCATGAGGGAACAGAAGAACATTTATAGAAAGAGATTCAGAGAACACAGCTAGACAATATGCCCACTTCTTGAAAATAGCCTTCACAAAATGTCCTCTTGTATATCTCTACACAGTCTTATAGACACATCTTTTGATATTACAACTTGAAATATGTTTGTTTAATCACACACTCTCTCCCGTAAAGCGTAACACTTTAAAACAAAGAGTTAATTCTACCATCTAGTATGCTACTCTACAGTTTCTTTATATCCCTCATTTCAAAACAAAAACCTGGAAATCATAACTCTTTGAGCTGTCAGTCAATATTTCATATCTGGGTCACTATTTTTGTAACAGGACACACACACACTTGTCGTGTTTGTACAGGCCCAGACCACTGCTGTGCTTCTCCCTCTCCCATCCCGGCTCTGGGTCTGTGGGATAGGGGTCTGACTGGATGCTAGCGACAGGAAGTGGCTAACACGCTCCAGATGTGGGGACCAGGGGGATCACCCCCGCCGAACAGGGAAAAGTGGGAGACCACAGGCCCTGATTGTAAACATACTGGGATTCCTGTGAAGCCACCTACTTTCTCCCTTATCTCGTCCTTACAGAAACAGGGTCTGGTCCTTACAGAAACAGGTCTGGTCCTTACAGAAACAGGTCTGGTCCTTACAGAAACAGGTCTGGTCCTTACAGAAACAGTGTCTGGTCCTTACAGAAACAGGGTCTGGTCCTTACAGAAACAGGGTCTGGTCCTTACAGAAACAGGGTCTCGTCCTTACAGAAACAGGTCTGGTCCTTACAGAAACAGGTCTGGTCCTTACAGAAACAGGTCTGGTCCTTACAGAAACAGGGTCTGGGGAAATAGAGATAGGTAAGTTGACAGGTGAACCCTGAAGAAGACAGAAATTAAGTCTACCGTACAGCAGAGTTATTTTCCTCATTTGAGATAATAGTAGGGGGGATAGTAATGTGTGAGGGATACATTTTATTTGTCACATGCTTCATAAACAACAGGCGTAGACTAACAATGAAATGCTTATTTACGGGCCCTTCCCAACAATAAAGAGAGAAAGAAAAGATAAATAATAGAAAACTGAAACATAATAAAACAAGTAATAATAAATACACAATGAGTTATGATAACTTAGCTATATACAGTTGAATTCGGAAGATTACATACACTTAGGTTGGAGTCATTAAAACTTGTTTTTCAACCACTCCACAAATTTCTTGTTAACAAACTATAGTTTTGGCAAGTCGGTTAGGATATCTACTTTGTGCATTACACAAGTAATTTTTCCAACAATTGTTTACAGGCAGATTATTTCACTTATAATTCACTGTATCACAATTCCAGTGGGCCAGAAGTTTACATATACTAAGTTGACTGTGCCTTTAAACACCTTGGAAAATTCCAAAAAATGATGTCATGGCTTTAGAAGCTTCTGATAGGCTAATCATTTGAGTCAATTGGAGGTGTACCTGTGGATTAAAGGTCGACCGATTAATCGGCATGGCCGATTAATTAGGGCCGATTTCAAGTTTTCATAACAATCGGTAATCGGCATTTTTGGACACCGATTATGGCCAATTACATTGCATTCCACGAGGAAACTGCGTGGCAGGCCGACCACCTGTTACGAGAGTGCAGCAATGAGCAAAGGTAAGTTGCTAGCTAGTATTAAACTTATCTTATAAAAAACAATCAATCTTCACATAATCACTAGTTAACTACACATGGTTGATGATATTACTAGTTTAACTAGCTTGTCCTGAGTTGCATATAATCAATGCGGTGCCTGTTAATTTATCATCGAATCACAGCCTACTTCGCCAAACGGGGGATGATTTAACAAATGCGCATTCGCAAAAAAAGCACAATCGTTGCACGAATGTACCTAACCATAAACATCAATGCCTTTCTTAAAATCAATACACAGAAGTATATATTTTTAAACCTGCATATTTAGTTAAAATAAATTAATGTTAGCAGGCAATATTAAATAGGGAAATTGTGTCACTTCTCTTGCGTTCATTGCACGCAGAGTCAGGGTATATGCAACAGTTTGGGCCGCCTGGCTCTTAGCAAACTAATTTGCCAGAATTGTACATAATTATTACATAACATTGAAGGTTTTGCAATGTAACAGCAATATTTAGATTTAGGGTTGCCACCCGTTAGATAAAATACGGAACAGTTCCATATTTCCCTGAAAGAATAAACGTTTTGTTTTCTAAATTATAGTTTCCGGATATTACCATATTAATGACCAAAGGCACGTATTTCTGTGTTTATTATATTATAATTAAGTCTATGATTTGATATTTGATAGAGCAGTCTGACTGAGCGGTGGTAGGCGGCAGCAGGCTCGTAAGCATTCATTCAAACTTTACTACGTTTGCCAGCAGCTCTTAGCAATGCTTGATTCACAGCGCTGTTTATGACTTCAAGCCTATCAACTCCTGAGATTAGGCTTGCAATACTAAAGTGCCTATTAGAACATCAAATAGTCAAAGGTTTATGAAATACAAATGGTATAGAGAGAAATAGTCAGATCTTCATAATTCCTATAATAACTAGAACCTAAAACTTCTTAACTGGGAATATTGAAGAACTGGGAATATTGAACCACCAGCTTTCATATGTTCTCATGTTCTGAGCAAGGAACTTAAACGTTTGCTTTTTTACATGGCACATATTGCACTTTTACTTTCTTCTCCAGCACTGTTTTTCCATTATTTAAACCAAATTGAGCATGTTTCATTATTTATTTGAGACTAAATAGATTTTATTTCTGTATTATATTAAGTTAAAATAAAAGTGCTTATTCAGTATTATTCTAATTGTCATTATTACAAAAATATATAAAAATCGTCCGATTAATCGGTATCTGCTTTTTTTGGTCCTCCAATAATCGGTATCTGCATTGAAAAATCATAATCGGTCGACCTCTACTGTGGATGTTTCAAGGCCTACCTTCAAACTCAATGCCTCTTTGCTTGACATCATGGGAAAATCAAAAGAAATTAGCCAAGACCTCAGAAAAAAATTGTAGACATCCACAAGTCTTGTTCATCTTTGGGAGCAATTTCCAAATGCCTGAAGGTACCACGTTCAACTGTGCAAACAATAGTACGCAACTATAAACACCATGGGACCATGCACCGTCATACCGCTCAGGAAGGAGTCGCGTTCTGTCTCCTAGAAATTAACGTCCTTTGGTGCGAAAAGTGAAAATCAATTCCAGAACAACAGCAAAGGACCTTGTGAAGATGCTGGAGGAAACAGGTACAAAAGTATCGATATCCACAGTAAAACGAGTCCTATATCAACATAACCTGAAAGGCCGCTCAGCAAGGAAGAAGCCACTGATCCAAAAAAGCCAGACTACGGTTTGCAACTGCACATGGGGACAAAGATCATACTTTTTGGAGAAATGTCCTCTGGTCTGATGAAACAAAAATAGAACTGTTTGGCCATAATGACCATCGTTATGTTTGGAGGAAAAAAGGGGATGCTTGCAAGCCGAAGAACACCATCCCAACCGTGAAGCACGGGGGTGGCAGCATCATGTTGTGGGGGTGCTTTGCTGCAGAAGGGACTGGTGCACTTCACAAAATAGATGGCATCATGAGGAAAGGAAAATTATGTGGATATATTGAAGCAACATCTCAAGGCCTCAGTCAGGAAGTTAAAGCTTGGTCCCAAATGTGTCTTCCAAATGGACAATGACCCCAAGCAATCTTCCAAAGTTGTGACACAATGGCTAAAGGCCAACAAAGTCATGGTATTGGAGTGGCCATCACAAAGCCCTGACCTCAATCCCATAGAAAATTTGTGGGCAGAACTGAAAAAGCGTGTGTGAGCAAGGAGGCCTACAAACCTGACTCAGTTAAACCAGCTCTGTCAAGAGGAATGGGCCAAAATTCACCCAACTTATTGTGGGAAGCTTGTGGAAGGCTACCCGAAACATTTTAAAGTTAAACAATTTAAAGGCAATGCTACCAACTACTAATTGAGTGTATGTAAACTTCTGACCCACCGGGAATGTGATGAAAGAAATAAAAGATGGAATAAATAATTCTCTCTACTATTATTCTGGCATTTCACATTCTTAAAATAAAGTGGTGATCCTAAATGACCTAAGACAGTGAATTTTTATTAGGATTAAATGTCAGGAATTGTAAAAAACTGAGTTTAAATGTATTTGGCTCACGTGTATGTAGACTTCAACTGTACACAGGTTAATTGAGGTAGATACATGTACAGTGCATTAGAAAAGTATTCAGACCCCTTTCCTTTTCCCTCATTTTGTTACATTACAGTCTTATTCTAAAATTGGTTAAATTGCTTCCTCATCAAGCTGCATACAAAAAAAAACAGATATACCTCATTTACATAAGTATTCAGACCCTTTGCTATGAGACTTTAAATTGAGCTCAGGTGTATCCTGTTTCCAATCATCCATGAGATGTTTCTACAACTTGGAGTCCACCAAGGCACACACCTGTCTATAGAAGGCCCCACAGTTGCAAAGCATGTCAGAGCAAAAAACAAGCCATGAGGCTGAAGGAATTGTCCGTAGAGCACCGACACACAATGGAAGAAGTTTGGAATCACCAAAATCTTGCTACAGCTGGCCTTCCAGCCAAACTGAGCAATCAGGGTAGAAGAGCCTTGGTCAGGGAGGTGACCAAGAACCCAATGGTTACTCTGACAGAGCTCCTCTGTGGAGATGGGAGAACCTTCCAGAAGGACAACCATCTTTGCAGCACTCCACCAATCAGGCCTTTATGGTAGAGTTATTTGTTATTTTACCAGGTAAGTTGACTGAGAACACGTTCTCATTTGCAGCAACAGCCTGGGGAATAGTTACAGGGGAAAGGAATGAATGAGCCAATTGTAAACTGGGGATTATTAGGTGACCGTGATGGTTTGAGGGCCAGATTGGGAATTTAGCCAGGACACCAGGGTTAACACCCCTTCCCTTACAATAAGTGCCATGGGATCTTTAAATGACTTCAGAAAGTCAGGACACCCATTTAACATCCCGTCCGAAAGACGGCACCCTACACAGGGCAGTGTCCCAGTCACTGCCCTGGGGTATTGGGATATTTTTTTCAGACCAGAGGAAAGAGTGCCTCCTACTGGCCCTTCAACACCACTTCCAGCAGCATCTGGTCTCCCATCCAGGGACTGACCAGGACCAACCTTGCTTAGCTTCAGAAGCAAGCCAGCAGTGGTATGCAGGGTGGTATGCTGCTGGCAAGACAGAAGCCACTCCTTAGAAAAAGGCACATGGCAGCCCGCTTGGAGTTTGACAAAAGGCTGTCCTGAATGCCACGTCTGGAGGAAACCTGGCACCATCCTAATGTGAATCATGGTGGTGGAAGCATCATGCTGTGGGGACTGGGAGCAGGGGCGGAGCCAGAGGGGTGTCCAGGGTGGCACTGGAATCTGATTGGCCACCCTGGGTGCCACCCCAAAATGTATTTTGCTACTGGCAGTTTGATTTATTGACATCTCATTTCACCTCTTGTTGAAAGAAGCATTTATTTTGACGTTTTCAAATCGAGGACGAGAGAATTTTAATGTTGGTTGCGAGATACAGAAGAATAAGAATATGAAGAACATACAGAAGAAGAAGAGAGAATATTTCCACAGAAATAAAAACCTGACTCTAAAGGGGAGGGTCCGGGTGGGCCTTCTTACGGCGGTGGCTCGGGTGCGGGACGTGGACCCCGCTCCACCTCAGTCTTGGCCCACTTAGGTGGCCCACTTAGGTGGCGCCTCTGTAGCGAGGACCCTCTGGAGTGGGCCCCGGACTGAAGACCCTCGTAGAGGGCGCCACTGGACTGAGGGGCACCTCTGGACTGAGGGGCAGCTCCGGACAGGAGGGCGGCCCTGGCAGCTCCGGACAGGCGGGAGGCCCTGGCAGCTCCGGACAGGAGGGCGGCCCTGGCAGCTCCGGACAGGAGGGCGGCCCTGGCAGCTCCGGACAGGCGGGCGGCCCTGGCAGCTCCGGACAGGCGGGTGGCCCTGGCAGCTCCGGACAGGCGGGCGGCCCTGGCAGCTCCGGACAGGCGGGAGACTCTGGCAGCTCCGGACAGGCGGGAGACTCTGGCAGCTCCGGACAGGCGGGAGACTCTGGCAGCTCCGGACAGGCGGGAGATTCTGGCAGCTCCGGACAGGCGGGAGCACCTGGAGGAAGGAGACGGAGAGACAGCCTGGTGCATGGGGCTGCCACCGGAGGCCTGGTGCATAGTGGAGGCACCGGATACACAGGGCCGTGGAGGCACACTGGTGGTCTCGAGTGCAGAGCTGGCCCCACCCGTTCTGGCTGGATGTCAGCTTCCCCCCGGCAAATGTGGGACGCTGGCACCGAGCATACCGGCATGTGAATACTCCGCATCGGCACCATGCACGTCACCCCATAGCACGGGGCCTGACCAGTCCCATGCTTGCCACGGTAAGCATGGGGAGTTGGCTCAGGTCTGCTGCCTGACTTTGCCACACTCCCCGTGTGCCCCCCCGCAAAAAAAAATTGTCCGCTGCCTCTCGGGCTTCCTTGCCAGCCGTGTTCCCACATACCGCTGGTTCCTCTCTCCGGCTGCCTCTGCTCTCCTAGCTGCCTCCACCTGTTCCCATGGAAGGCGATCCCTTCCCGCCAAGATCTCCTCCCATGTGTAGACTCCCTTGCCATCCAGAACGTCCTCCCATGTCCAGGAGTCCACCTTACCAAGCTGCTTGGTCCGTTGGTGGTGGGAAGTTCTGTCACGGCTGGCTGAAGGACTGGACCAAGGTGCAGCATGGTAAGCGTACATTTTCTTTATAAATGACGCCGACAAAACAAAGAACAAAACCAAACCGTGAAGCTTTGGGCAATGTGCCCTGAACAAAGTCAAAGTTAACTTCCCACAAAACAGGTGGGGGAAAAGGGTACCTAAGTATGGTTCTCAATCAGAGACAGACAGCTGTCCCTGATTGAGAAACATACCAGGCCAAGACATAGAAATACAAAACATAGAAAAAAGGACATAGAATGCCCACCCTAGTCACACCCTGGCCTAACCAAAATAGAGAATAAAAAGCCTCTCTATGGCCAGGGCGTGACACTTTGGCTCCAATAACAGACAGTTAATCAGATAAGAGAGATCGGTTCCCAATTTAGCCTAACATTATGTTTACATCTGTGCTAGTAATACACGCATATACAGTGCAGTGTCGTAAGTTGCAGTATACAAATGTTTAGCTAATGTGGAGTAACTAGTAGGCTACATCTGTTAGTGTTCAGCAATTTGAAATCCATTAACTCAGTTAGATTTTCGTACTTGAACTCAAAACGAACAATTGTTATTATCAATCTGTTAAAGTTACTCAAAAGATGACCACAATTTACAGATAGCCTGTTTCTATCGTAAAGGTGTAAGAAATTATAGCTAGCTCAGTTACTTACTGCAGAGTAGGGTTAGCCATGATCTAACTAGTCATTTAGGCTGGTAGTTCATTTTAAGGTACAGTTATGATAATGGGGATTTGTAATTAAGATTGGATTTAAATGTGGGTAATTGGATGCTTAGATTAACCATAGAAAATATTAACCATATTAAACATGAAAAGAAAGAGAGACAGACTTATTTTTAAAGAAGCACAAACAGGCAGATCAGGGGAAAACAGACCCCAGACCTTGCATCACCACCGGACCCCAGAAATCTTGCTTGTTTGTAGGTGACCAAATACTTATTTTCCACCATAATTTGCAAATAAATTCATTAAAAATCCTACAATGTGATTTTCTGGATTTTTTTTCTCATTTTGTCTGTCATAGTTGAAGTGTACCTATGATGAAAATTACAGGCCTCTCATCTTTTTAAGTGGGAGAACTTGCACAATTGGTGGCTGACTAAATACTTTTTTGCCCCACTGTAAGTGTATGTAAACTTCCGACTTCAACTGTAGATATAACATACTGGGTCAGGGAGAGGTTTAAAATATCAGTGAAGACACTTGCCAGCACATGCTCTGAGTACGTGTCCTGGTTATCCATCTGGCCCTGCAGCTTTGTGAATATTACTCATATCGGCTACGGAGAGTGTGATCACACAGTCATCCAGAACAGCTGGTAATCTCTTGCAGGGTTCAGTGTTGCTTGCCGCGAATCAAGCATAGAAGGCATTTAGCTCGGGTCACTGGGCAGCTCGCTGCTGAGTTTCCGTTTATAATCCGTGATAGTTTGCAAGCCCTGCCACAGCCGAGTGTCAGAGCCGGTGTAGTAGGATTCGATATTAGTCCTGTATTGATGCCTTTTCGGTTTGATGTTTCTGCAGAGGGCGTAGCGGGTTTTCTTATAAGCGTCCGGATTAGTGTCCCGCTACTTGAAAGCGACTGCTGTAGCCTTTAGCTTTGTGCGGATGTTACCCGTAATCCATGGTTTATGGTTGGGATATGTACATACGGTCACTGTGGGGACGAAGTCATTGATGCACTTGTTAATGAAGCCATGACTGATGGGGTAAACTCAATGCCATGAACCCCAGAACGTATTCCAAACTGCGCTAAAGAACCAGTCCTGTAGTTTAGCATCGGCAACATTGGACCACTTCAGTACTGAGCAAGTCACTGGTGCTTTTGTTTGTAAGCAGGAATCAGAAAGATAGAATTATGTTCAGATTTGCCAAATGGAGAGCGTAGAGCTTTGTATGCGTTTCAGTGTGTGGAGTAAAGGTGGTCTTGAGTTTTTTTGCCTCTAGTTGCACACGTGACATGCTGGAGTAATTAGGAAAAACAGATAGTATGTTATAAAGTTTAAGGATTAAGAAATTGCACAAATTCTAATCTCTTCAATCATAGAGGAATAGATTTAACATGGGTTCTGTCATGTGCTTGAACATTTTCTGCTAGGCTCCTGAACAAATCCACCAGGAAATTGAGTTTGTGGTTGACAGATGATCTTCTCTACATTGTCACGTGCCCCCTCGTGGTGAAAAGGGTGTGCTGGTGTACTCCAGAAGCAAAACTTGTAATGTTTTATTCATCAACATGCGCAGGTTTTACTTTGAACTGTATATGCAACATGAGAAACATTCTGAAAACAGCTTTTTAAAAACAGCAGATATTTTATTTCCCCAAAAGTGATAAATGTTAACCAGTAATCTGCTTATTACAATATTGAGTTTATATGGACAGCCTCGAAATGCCACTTTCCACCGTATGGACCCTGATCCAAAGTAGTGCACTATAAAGGGAACAGGGTGCCATTTGGGACAAATCCATGGAAAGAAACATCTCTTTTTTTTATTCTAAAACCTGGGCATTGAGAGTACAATCCCTGTATTGGCTAGACCTTTGAAAGACATACAGAACACTGAATCCTGAAGAGAAAGACTGAAGAATATAATGACAAGCCCATCAAATGCATCATGTTTCCAATAAACCTGGAGCTATCTCGCTCTCTGGATTGTCTCTAAGACTTGTTTACTGCCTTCTCAGAAATATTTGGTATGTGAAGGTCCAGGTTTCCCCATCCTCAGGCCCCATACAGCCCTGTAGAGGCATTGTGTAAGAAGATGCTTCAATCATATTGGGTCCAACTGGATTCCTCAGATTGGTGGAGGAGTTTGAGTTTCCCCCTTTCTATGTAAAACACTGAGCACCTAAGTGGAAAAGCTGTGTATAAATAAAATGAATCAAACTGAAGACTTCTCTAATCATCATCTTGCTCATCGTCAATCAAGACCCTCTGTCGTCTGCCCTTGGCAGGGGCGGAGTGACTGAGTCACTGCGTCCCTGTCAGCCCCGAGTTCCAGAGTGAGGGAGTCCACTGTCAGGAGAGGAGACAGCAATGTTAGCAAAACATGTCGTACTAATCATTTTGTAGCCTGGATGCCAGTCCGTTTCTTCTTTAACAAACACCAGTCATTGTCATTCTTGCCAAAGGCAAATGAGTTTGTGGGTAAAACTAACAGGACTAGATTATGATTAGGTTAAAGCACAGTATCTCCATCCTCGTCGCTGTCCAACAACAGCACTCTGCTTCTCTTGCTGGAGGTCTTCTTATTCTCTGAAGATCTGTGATGGTCAAGGAGAGGAGAAAACAGTCAGAAAATACAGTGCCTTGCGAAAGTATTCGGCCCCCTTGAACTTTGCGACCTTTTGCCACATTTCAGGCTTCAAACATAAAGATATAAAACTGTATTTTTTTGTGAAGAATCAACAACAAGTGGGACACAATCATGAAGTGGAACGACATTTATTGGATATTTCAAACTTTTTTAACAAATCAAAAACTGAAAAATTGGGCGTGCAAAATTATTCAGCCCCCTTAAGCCCCACTGAAAGTAAAGGGGCTGAATAATTTTGCACACCCAATTTTTCAGTTTTTGATTTGTTAAAAAAGTTTGAAATATCCAATAAATGTCGTTCCACTTCATGATTGTGTCCCACTTGTTGTTGATTCTTCACAAAAAAATACAGTTGTATATCTTTATGTTTGAAGTCTGAAATGTGGCAAAAGGTCGCAAAGTTCAAGGGGGCCGAATACTTTCGCAAGGCACCACTGTAAACAGGCAGCGCTATGATATTGCATAAGAAATACACTGTGTACAGAATGGAGAACTCTCACCTCTGAGGTGCACTGTCTGAATCTATATCCTCAACAGGTGTGAAATCTGAAGAGAAAGAATTGGCTTGTCAGATATAAGTGGATGTTTGCGTATATACAGTAGTTAATCATTCAGATTTTTGGTAACAAAACAGCATCAGTAAAAAACCTTACATTTGTGAAGAGTTTGATGGACTTATTACATCCCCTAATAAAGTTATGGTTAACTAAGCAACAACCTTGGATCAATTCTATGAGATCTCCACAATTCAGAGTTATCTATGGAGTATGAGATAATGGCTATTCATTAGTGCACTACTTTTGAACACAGCCTATAGGGTTCTGGTCAAAGGTAGTGCACTATATAGTGAATTGGGTGCCATTTCAGACACATCCAATGTCTTTAATCTGCTGACCTTAGCCATCTGCCTCAGCAGAACACACTTGTCTCTTGTGGGCCAGCAGCAGGCCTCAGAGGGCCTGGGCTCTCTGCTCATGGGAGTCTGCCGCCACCTGCGTCTGCTCCTGGAAGAGGCTCAATGGGGATGGCCGCTCCGTCCTCTCTCCCCCTGTTGTTGGGGATCCCCTTAACTGGGAAGGGTTCATCTTGGCTGGGATCCTCCAGAACGACTCCTAATCGATCATTAGACACACATTACCTATACAGTAGTCTATGGGAAAGCCTGCCAAAGTTTTGAAAAATCACTTCAACGCCTTCAATGCAACATTTTCAAAGTTGAGTGCCTCATATAAGCTGTATCTTGCCTTAAAGTTGGAATCCTTAATTGTGAAACTGCCACGTCCGTTTGTGATAATACAACAACAAAGTGACTGCAAGGAATGCTGTTTGTTCTCTCGGACATCAATGAACGCACGCGGAATAGAACAGCAGAATATGTACTGCAATTTTTGGGTGTGCATTGCGACACTCAGCTCCGCTCAACAACAAAAAAATTATAATGGCCATGGAGCCGACAGTGTCAGTTTCCCCTATTGCGGATTCCATCTTTTAACTAAGTAAATACTTTTGGGACTTAGTCCTGCAATTTAATGTGGGTAAGACAAAAATATATATATATATATATATTTTTTTTTATATAGCCAGTTGCCGCCTAAATCCCACCTGCTCATCGGCTGGTACTCAAACCCCTATTTGTGCTTGGACCCCTATTTTCCGTAGTAACCTCTGGAAGCTCCTTTTCTCCATTGCGTCCTCATTCTCCTCTGTCAGAGGGACAGGTGGTACAGGCTGAGACAAGCCTGATGATGAAAATAAAACATTAACTGCCACAATAAATCACAAATGTCCTCAACCACACTTCAAAGATGCAGCAATTCACAATGATAAAGGAATACATACTAAGTGTCCCCCTCCCCCAGTACTTTTTGTCATTTTTTACGTGAATTTCCACTCACCTTCTTCCTTGCGGACATCTGCTGTTCTGTTCAGGCAGTTCTGTAGCCACAACAGGGGTCCTGACATACCTGTAACAAAATATTACAGCTTTAGGGACCATGTTTTGTAGCCTTCATGCCAATGGGAATTCTTCTTTGATGTTGTGTAATGTTAAAATGAAAAGAACATACTGATACCTAGATGGGGTAGTCTGTAAAAATATGAACATGAATGCCCTGCTCTTACCTTCCTGCCCTAGAGTGTACACCATGGTCCCCAAGCTGGCATTCTCCTCAACCGTGCTCTCCCGCTCTGCTACCCTGCTTTTCCTCCGTCTGGCTGCCTGAGCATGCCTCTCCTGCTCCTCCCCCTTGCTCTCCCGGAATGCATCATCATTATCTCAGCCCATGGATGGGCTCTTCTGTTAGACTGCCATGAGGTCAGCCAGGAACTGTTCTTCAGTTGAACAGATTACACACAAATACTTTGACTTTCATCAGTCATAATAGTAGTGCTACTTTTATGACATTTCTAGACTGCCAACCTATTCTATACTGGACACCCAATACAATAAGAGTCAACAAATGCTAAATAAATTCCCCTCACCATTCCAATCCTAGAGCTCTTCTCCGGAGCGTTAGGGTTGCAGCATCTTCTTCTTGTGGAGTTCCCATCGGTCGTGGACTAGGCCCATGCTGAGCAGCTTTTCCACCAGTTGTCCTTTCAATACTCTAACTAGTACTGACATGTAAACAGTATGTTACATCCACAGACATTAATATACAATCTCAAATGGTTAAAGCTAGCAGGTTACAGGATGTAGCCTAGACATGATGGCCACCAGAGACACTGACTGACCTCAGTTTCTTCAGGTCTTTGACACCATTCACCAGCCCCATCGCCACCAACTGGGCCACCACTTGCTGACGCTGATGGGTGGTGTTGCTAAGCAGCGGCAGCAGAGTCTCCACAATGTGTGGCACTGTGAAAGTCAAAAGTTCAAGGACAGATTATGGGACAAGCATATTGAATGGAATGGTTACCATAAAACACCAGTTAAATTAAATGATTGGTGATAAAAGGTCAGGAAATTAAAAATGAGTGGTGCCGTTTGTTTACCTTCAGAGTCACGGTGCTCCATGTAGTGTTCACAGCGCCTCCATTTTGCTTTCTTCTTGGACCCCTTTCTGAAACAAACATGAGAACAATAAATTACTTTTAAAAATGGAAACCTTGAAAAGCGCATAGTAAATGCGACACACTTATTTCATTGACACCCAGGAACATACACACACCCTCCTCCAGGCTTGCTGTAGCCTTCTGTCATCTCACGTACAGCTCCCACACGCTTCCAGAAGAGCAGCTCTACGTAGGCCTTGTTTTTGGCCACCAGGGCAAGGAATCGGTTCAGCACAAATGTTACGAATCCCTTTTGGCCCGACAGTCTAGGGGGGATGGTAATGAGACCCGTAACATAACTCATGTAAATTATAATTGTGACAAAGTAAAAGTGTGAACGTAATAACCACGACAACCAAAATAATACCGTCAAACTCAGGGTTTATTTATAAACACACGGTAATGGTGGGAGCAGGAAAAGGGGCTGAGCTGGACCCAAGGAAAGAAACAATAAGTATTCAAAACACCCCTAAGCTAGACTAGCCTACTTTAACAACAGCTAACTAACTAACCAAAAATACAGTGGGTGGTCCGCCCAGTTCTAACTAGTGTGTTTAACAAAGTTTACCTACGGGTAGTGTATGCCCATGGGCGACTTGTCTTGTTTTCCCCTTTTCCCACCAGCAACAAACAAACACCATAACCAAAACAATACTCACAGGTGATGACAAAGTGCTATGGAGGTGCTCAAACAAAAGAGAGGTTAATTAATACACAGAGAGCGAGCGACGAACAGAGATCTACAAACATGGCATTTACAAAGAGATTGAGCTACTGAGCAAACAAATGATGGGGTTTTTAAACCATGGGGAAGGAACTGTGATAGGGTAGGAAACAAGAGGAGGTGTGTCTTCTGATTGATGGGTTGATTGTTGACTGATTGGGGAGTGATGATTTTCACCTGTGAGGGGAGAAGGAGATAAAAGAAACACACACACACACAGGATACACACACAGGATAACTGTATCCGTAACAACAAACTTGGCAAAGGGTACCAGCTCCTGTAGGAGGAAGAGGAAAAAATGAACTTGTAATTGTATAATAGTCCTTGTTCCTTGTATAATAGTCCTTGTATAATAGTCCTTAACCCCCTAGAGTCGATGTCCCCATGTAAATTTAATTAGCATAATAAAAACAATCTTTCTGTTTAAGCTAGAGATCTTTTTTGCATGGGCTCAATCCACTGCATCCGCCAATGGTAGCCTTCCGCATCTGCGGTGGAAGGTGGACGAGCTACTAGTGTCACGTCTGCTCCTGCCATGCCCTCTAGTGCTCATCCTGTGTCTCCTTGACCAGCCGCCACTCCCCCAGTGCTCTCTCCCTCTCTGTGTGTGTGTGTGTGTGTGATTGTGTAGGGGGAGACAGGTGTGCTGGAGTCAGATCAGATCCCCACCAGCTGCAACCTGTTCCATAATCAAGACCTCTACAAATACTCAGTCCTGCCACTTCACACTGCCAGATCATAATCTCTGCTCAGTTAGTCCATGTTTCTAGCCATTTGTTCCCGTTTTCCCTTGCCTGACGAGTTTTTCATCTCCACTACAGTTGAGCCCGCTCTGACTCTGGTCCATGTCTCCAATCTGACTTCTCGTATGCTACTCTGTCCTGGTTTCCCCTCCGGACCTGCTTACCCTGTCCCCAAACCTCACGCTCCAGCCTCAGCCTCTACACCTGGTTTCCGGCAACCCGCCCGAGCTTCCCCTGGCTTGCACTCAATCTTCCCCCCGTGTTTCAATAAATACCTTGGTTACCTCATCCCAGTCTCCTCGTCAGAGTCTGCTCTTGGGTTCACCTGTTCCGCTCCGCGTGACAACAAGCAGTGTTTGTCAGACCTCGAGACAAAAACTTCTGTAGCGCCTGAACAGTTTTGGCTACACACTGATATGACTCTCACAAACACGTACGTGTCGGTTGTTTTGTTCTAGGACGCTCACAAGCATCATCTGAAGGTAACCCGGGAGCCAGTTATAAAAAAGTATATGGAAGCATACTCAGTGTACTAAACATTAGGAACACCTTCCTAATATTGAGTTGTATCCCCTTTTGCCCTCGTCAGGGCATGGACTCTACAAGGTGTCGAAAGCGTTCCACTTAACATCAACGGGGCTGTAGTGGAGCGGGTCGAGAGTTAAGTTCCTTGGTGTCCACATGACCAACGAACTATCATGGCCCAAACATACCAAGACAGTCGTGAAGAGGGCACAATAAAACCTTTTCCCCCTCAGGAGACTGAATAGATTTGGCATGGGCCCCCAGATCCTCAAAAGGATCTACAGCTGCACCATCGAGAGCATCCTGAGCAGTTGCATCACCGCCTGGTATTATCTGACCATAAGGAGCTACAGAGGGTAGTGCCAATGGCCCAGTACATCACTGGGGCCAAGCTTCCTGCCAACCAGGACCTATATAATAGGCAGTGTCAGAGGAAAGCCCAAAAAATTGTCAGAGACTCCAGTCACCCAAGTTATAGACTGTTTTCTCTGCTACCACATGGCAAGCGGTACCGGAGCACCAAATCTAGGACCAAAAGGCTCTACTCGCTGTTTGTTTGTTACCTATGCATAGTCACTTCGCCCCCACCTACGTGTACAGATTACCTCAACTAGCCTGTACCCCTGCACACTGACTCTGTACGGGTGCCCCCTGTATATAGCCTCGTTATTGTTATTCTTATTGTGTTACTTTTTATTTTAGCCTACTTGGTAAATATTTTCTTCTTCTTCTTGAACTGCACTGTTCGTTAAGGGTTTGTAAGTAAGCATTTCACAGTAAAGTCTACACTTGTTGTATTCAGAGCATGTGGCAAATAAGGTTTGATTTGATTTGAGTCTGCAATGTGGCTGCTGTGGCTAAACCAGGCCTCAAACCACAACTGAATTTCTGGGATAAAGTTTTTAAAAATCCAAACATGCCTTCTAGCTGTGCAGGAGGAATGTTGCCTTTGCCAGGAAACCCAGTTAATCTATTTGGATTGAACTGGAACCACAGTGTTGTATTGTTCCTTGTTCTTTTCAATCTTTCAAAATTAGAGTCAGTGTGTGAGTCCCAACAAGCTTTACTTTCTGCCTGAGGTGTGCACTTGTCACTTCCCTTAAATCAAAAAAAAGAACTCCCTCTAGCCCATTCCAACATTAATACAATGATTTTAAATTTGTGAGTAATGAACGAGTAGCACACTTCAGGAAGATGGAGAGATTATTGGGACGCACCCTGTCTTGGGCATCATGAGGCATCATCCAGTGTGATAGGCTTTTTTGGGCCATCACACAAGGTGTTGTGACCCATTCTCCTCACCTTGACCAGGTACATGAGGCGGTTGTAGCAGTTCTCCAGAAAGTCCACACAGAACTCGCGCAGGAAGAGGCGCACGTTTAGGGCTGAGCGGCATATGCCCTCCGTGTCCCTAGTGTGCAGCTTTTGGTTGGGCACACGTCTCAAGGCCTTGCCTTCATCGTGGGTGTAGTTCTTGAACTAGTAAAAAACCCACCTAAGACATATATCAAGGCATTGGTAGGATAACAAGTAACGACAGATTCAACTGCTTGACATTTTAGCATGTTTTTTTCCCATTCCTTAAAATAGCTTTTACCTTTATTGTTTATTTCTGCTTTAAATGCTCCGTGGTAATAAGACTTTGGGGCATGTCTCCAGAATTTGAAACTCATGTGGTGGAGGCCTCGGTGGTAGATCACGTCTTTCCCCCCGAATGACTTGAGTCCCTGAACCACATAGGAGCCTCCAAAGCGAGAGTGTCTAAGGAGAGGAAAAGGCAATACGAAAGCATGCAAATCACAGGGGTTTTAACCTGGCTTCTCTCTAGAACACATATTGTTCTCTCTAACTGCTCTGAGGTCAGCTTGTTTATTAAATCTACCTCTAAAGAGCATGTCTCGCTGACAATAACTGCTCTGAGATCAGTGTAGTTACCTTGTTCCTCTCTGGAGGGCGTCTCTCTGTTTCTCCTGAGCTGAACGAGCCTGACCCACACTCACCAGGAGCTCAGGCCTCTGCAGGGATGTAGAACATAGAATTAGAATCAATAAAAAAAATGTTAAAAAGTTATTCTGTGGGCTGTGTATGGGCAGCCATATTGGGTGAAGCAGAAGCTGGAATGTTTGATTAATTCATTCTCAGGCTTTTTGAACATAATGCATACGATTACATGGACAGGTACCTAGTCCTAGATCAGCTATCCTACTCAGACATGTTATGAATATGGGCCCAGGTGTGTCTCTCTCTGGTCTCACATGGTCTCTGAAACTTGAGGGAGGTGACCAACACACCTGTGCTTCACTGCTGTTCGCTCTGCGCAGAGGCCAGGAACTTGATCAGGTCATTCAGCCCACAGCAGCTTGTCATGCACACTGGCATCATCGTCCACGTTCTACAGCCATACCAGAGGAGAAAGGAGGGAGGAGGCAGAAAAGGATAGAAGATGGGGAGATAGGGAGAGGAAAAGAGGAGAAGCAAGAGAAAGACAGAAGGGAGAGAGGAGTAGGAAAGCATAGTAAAACAATGAGAAAGAGAGAGACAATACAGTGAGTGATTGAGATGATTCAACATGCCAGACATTATTGAGTGTTGTTCTGATGAGCGAGCCATGGTGATGGACCAAGGTTAAAATCCTCAGCATGAACTGCTGCTTGGGAATTTACTGAATGGGGTCACAGCACGACCTAACACAATGAACTCTGACCTTCTCCTCGTAGAGGTCAGCGGGGACAGGCAGTACATTCCTGACCAGCAGCAGAATCCTCTCTTTCAGCAGGTTGTCCTCCTCCTGCCTCTGCTCCCAGTCCTGAGATACGAGAGCGAGAAGAAGCAGATAGAGGGAGAGAGGGAATTTTTTAACACATGGCCAATGCTTCTCACTCTCTTTTTTGGAAAATATTATTTGTGGAGGACGCCATTCTGTGGTGTTGGTCTGAAAGTGCAACACTCACTAGTTGCAGCAGATTGTACAGGGTTTAACTCAGAACTCCAAACACCTTCTCATTGGCAAAGGTCTGAGGATGGAGAGATGGGGAGAACAGTCAATCATACTGCTCACACCATAGTCCTCCATTCTTCCCCACTAGGGTGGGCTCAAATAGTGGCACCCCTCCTACCTCCTTGTAAACCTGTAAATAGGACACCACTTGCAGGAAGTGATGTCTGACAGTCGGGTCATCTGGGACTTTAGCAGAGCAGGTTGGGTAAGGTTGACCATGAGCCTGTGGGGGAAACAGAGATGGCATTAGAACCACACTCCAACCAAAACAACTCCACAGGATCCAATATCCATCCAGGTTTCTTACAACTTGTTTGGGGATTAACGACATCTAAACAAGTTAAACCCTCCATTTTCTAGCCATTTAACACTTACAGATCTTTTAGATATAGCAGTGTTAACAGCAACTATGGTTAGTCCATGGCAGGTCCTCTCATGCTAGACCAGTGTCCCTGCAGGCCTGTACTGAGGCTGTGTAATGTACCTGATGCAAGCATCAAACAGGGCCTTGTCCTGGCTGTGCTGGGTGATGATGGGCAGCAGGTCATTCTGGAAGATCTAGCCCGCCCCCAGCTGCTGACTGGTGTCCCGCGTGTCATCCTCATGCTGCAGGTACCGGATCAGGTCCTTCACACACTCTACAGGGGACACGCACACAGGGTCAGAGGTTACCCATGCAGTGTGCATAAAAGCCCTATACAGGATTTACATTATTTATTTAGAGCAGTTAGGCCTAGCTCAGATTAATACAAGTAATTTAAGTTGATTTGACAGTAAATATACTGTAAATCTTCCCTAAAAACAGTACTTCGATTCAAGTCAGGGTCCTAGTACACATTACTACCTTCAGCACTGTGTTTATAGCCCAGCAAGTGTTGTTAGCCAGTGTGTGTAGCAGCTCACCTAGACAGTCGGGTTCTTTGTGGTCCCTCCAGCTACCCCAGGCCACTGCACGTTGCCAAAAGCTCACAGTTCATCATGTCCAAGTCCATATATCACTGGCCTGCCAAGGGGAGAGGCGATGCTCAATCTGACAGACAGCAACCAGGAAATGGAGAAAGAGACACTTATAATGAGGTGGGGAAGAAGTCTTAACATAGTTCTGTAAAGATTAGAAGTCCAACACTAATATAAATAAACTATAGGTGAATATAGTATACAAAATAAAACAATACTGAATGCGAGAAATTATAGGCTTACTGGTTAATAATTACCTGGAATTCAACAGCAGGGCTGAGGTCTTCAGACACCAGCTCATAGGCCGTTCAAACCTGTGGGAGACAAAGAGAGTGAGACGTTGTTACATGGCCTTTACCAGTCTATGCACTAGCAACAATTTACTTTAAACATTGTTACAAAGTCACAGCCACAAGGAATAATCATGATTTTAGAACTTTTTATTGGGAATTACCACCCATCTATTTTTTGGTTGTATCATTTTTTATTTAACTAGGCAAGTCAGTTAAGAACAAATTCTTATTTACAAGAATGGCCTAGGAACAGTGGGTTAGCTGCCTTGTTCAGGAGCAGAATGACAGATTTTACCTTGTCAGCTCAGGGCTTCGATCAAGCAACCTTTTGGATACTGGCCCAACACTCTAACCACTAGGCTACCTGCAACCAAAAATTAGCCAATAATTGAGCAACAAGTCTGGAATGCAATCTGTAATTTTTTCAGAGCTAAATATTATGCTGCATTGTCACATACACACAGTAAAATGTGTTGTTTTACAGGGTCAGCCATAGAAGTACAGCGCCCCTGGAGAAAATTAGGGTTAAGTTCCTAGCACAGACTTCTCCACATGTCAGCTCGGGTATTCGAACCCGCAACATTTCACTTACTGGCCCAACGCTCTAGCCGCTAGGATACTTGCCACCCTAGTAGCAGATTGCAGCACAGTGAGCATGCTGCTTGGCTGTATGTCTGTATCGCTTCCTCTCAAAACACACACACCTTTACTATGACAAGATCCAAGTAGACAGTTGAAAGGCCTACTATCAAATCAAACACAGACGGACAATTTCAGCTAAATGATCTGGTCCAGAATTAGCCCAGACTACAGGACCTAGTGACATTAACCATCTGACCTCATCTAATCAGGCCAGCGGGTCACTGAGTTCAGGTAAACAGGACAGTAACACCATTAGGACAACATGAGCAAATAGTTTGGATGAGAAGCAGCCTTCTGTTTTGTACACAGAACCGCATGTATCCCTGCTCTCCTATGAATTGTGAGAGAGGCACTATGGCCATTTTACAGAGTGATTTTATTTCAGCCTCTGTGTAACCTGGGCATGTAGGCCAACTATTAATGGTCATAATTGTTGAAAAAAAATATGAAAGAGGACAAATTCTTCACAGTTTCACCCTTTTAACACTATACGAGCATGCAAAGGGGTACCCTACTTGAAATGTGATTCCCATCAGCTCCTCTAGGTGTATTCACACACCCAGACCTGCTTCAGTTTACAGGCTCTAGTACAAAGACATTAATGCCAATTAACCCTTTCTTACCTGAGACACACTGCCAGTTAGGGCTGGGAATTGCCAGGGAACTCACAATACGATATTATCATGATTTTCCCGATTCTATAAGCATTTATATAAGCATCTATAAGCGATTCGATACTCAGATTTTATTGCGATTTGATGTTCCAAACATATGCCTGCTGCAGAGGAACAAGAGAAAGCCATGATCATTTTTTTTGATCAGTCATGGAAATAAGTGCTGAAAACAAATTGGTTCCCTATTTAAAAAGATGGAGAACAAGCTACGAAGGAAAAATACTTTAAATAGGTTGGTTTAATAATACTTCCCTGTGGATATTCTCTCAAATTTTTTGAACGATAAAAGAACCAACTGCACAGGCAACAGTTAGAGTAAGTTCAAATTAAGTTTATTAATCTTTCTGGCTTGTAAAGGTAACTTTCCACATGTTTGCAGTGTTTTGTTTCAGACTGTGTAACCAAGGTATGACAGACTGATTTATTAGGCAACATCTCCAAGAAGCAGTCAATGTTTACTTCACGTAACCTAAATGTTCTCAGGTATGGGTGAACCTAGAAACTCACACCTCCAGTTCTTCTAGCAAACCAAGTTCCTTCTGGCATACATTGAGTACCAATGCCCAATCCATGTTTCCATTAGCCTACAACCTCAATATGTGTAAAGTAAATTGGGTGGACTTAGTCTTAATTGTTTAGGTGAAAATGAACCGAATAAAACTGCAATAACCTAGTCCAAGAATATTTAACTCAAGAGTTTAAAAACGAGATTACACAAATGTATACTACTAACAAAATGTCAACTCTCCTATGTTGCACACATTGCATGCATTACTTTTTCCAGAAGTTGCATAAAGGCTCTCAACCACAAATTAGACACCAACACAGTCAGCTACTGGGGAAAAAAACATCACAAATACACAGTATCATGAGGACTAAAATGCAGTCTTAATAACTGCAAACAGAACATGAACTGATACATCTCATTCTCTCATGTCATAATACAGGTGTTGTGCCAAAAATCTCCCCCTGACAGAATTCTCCCCCCCTTCGCGTTCTTCATTGCTGCGACATGCTTGCTAGTTGAGATTTCTGCTCTTCACTCCGTTGTCAGTTTAGCCTACATTTCACTGATCTTAGTAGCAGAAAGCATTTTTGTCTGTAGTTTTTGGTTTGGCTATTTGTTTCAAGTGTATGTGGCGGTTCTAGCTTGTATAGCGCCCTGGGCGAACCCCCACTCCAGCGCCCGCCCTCGCCAGCACCCGGGGGGCCCCGTGCAGCCCCCGTCAAGATGCCGCCCTAGGCGGCTGCCCATGTCGCCCATAGCTAAATCCGCTACTGATTTTGTATTAGTGTAAAAATAAGTCTCTTTGCCAAAATTCGTCATCTCTCCCATGTCTTATTCAACGAGTATTTTTGAAAGTATAAGGATAATAATTCATCCATAGTTGTTCTGAAATGTTCATTGCTTGCCAACATTTTACTCATCTATGTTTAATATAACACACATACATACATTAATTATTAATTTAGGTTGCCCAAACGTGAGTTTGTTCTATAGAAAGTATTTGACTCTGATGTGCGTCACAGAAACTATTTGACTCGAGCCACAAAATTAAGGAAATTAGAAGGGGGAATTCTGGCAGGGGAAGATTTTCGGCACAACACCGGCACTGCAGCAGCCCTCCACAAAGAACAGAAAGAACACACTCTTCCTTCCTTCTCATTGTGCCACAAGACCTCTAAGCAGCCTGTGATACTTACCAATAATGCCCTGAGATTTTAACCTACTTTCATCCGCATAGGAGATGAGAGCAGGGGGGAGTGAAGGAGTCGAGTAATGTTATATTTAAACTCCGTGCAGGCGAGCAGGCTCCCCAGACTGCAGCTCAGAATAAATATCAGCCCATTCAGAGAAGCACGCGACTCAACTTTCTAGTGTTTTCCCTTTTAGTTAACACTATCAACATTTCACTCTACTCTGGGAATTGTGATCGAATCAACGCAATATTAGCCACTTCCAAAGTAACGTACCGAAACAAAACAAACTATGCAAAACTAACTGTGTAAGAGATTCTTTGTAGCAGAATGCATTGGAGTAGGATTCTATTGCACTGATAGGCATGACTCAGGCCAGTACTCTACACAGACCGGTGAGCTATAACCAATCAGAGCTACAGTAGTCCTATATGCAAATAGCCATTGCCATATATGGATCTGTGCCATTCAACTGGACTGTTTGCAGCATGAGGTCACTTGCGCTTGTTTTGAGATCAAATCGAGGGCTGCGCATGTTACCACCTGTGCACATTTGTTCATATTATTTGCTAGCGAGTGAGTTATAGAGTGTGAGTTATAGCCCAGTTATTGCAAATTTCTAGTCAACGATGGGGGGAGTGGTTGCTTCCTACAAGAGCACAAAATGTGTGCATTACCAGCCATCATTGAAAAGTGAGTCAGGTTAAAGAGCTTGCTGTAATTTGAGACGTCTTGAATAAGTAATGTAGCCAATAGGCATGTATAATGTATCTTATTCTCTGTAATAATGGTGAATTTTATTTTGGAAACTGCATCAAAAAACATTTTCAGTCACCTTGTCTGAAGGAAAATGTGATTTTTATTTATTCCTTTATTTAACTAGGCAAGTCAGTTAGGAACAAATTCTTATTTTCATTGGTGGCCCTGAACTGCCTGTTCAGGGGCAGAACGACAGATTTGTACCTTATCAGCTCAGGGGTTTGAACTTGCAACCTTCTGGTTACTAGTCCAACGCTCTAACCACTAGGCTACCCTGCAGCCCTGCATGCTATTCTTCAAAAGTAGGCTATATTGGCACCACATATTGGCTGCTATTGTAGCCATGTTATGGGATGCATTTTCTCCATTGTTTTTGATGGTAGGCCACTCTGGTAGGCCTACATTGTGATCAAATAGCCACAGTAGCCTACTTGGCCACTGTTAAAACTAACTTAAAGCGGGTACAGCCTCAGCTTTCACAGTAAACGTGTGCCGAAAGTTGCATAGAATTTTTACAACATTCAAGTTTGTGCTCAGCAGACCTGAAATTTACTCAGTGCCGTAGAAAAATGTAAGGGAACATTGGAGACAAGGCTTAACCCATTCAATGTCAATGCTTTGCCGTTTTATAGCTAATTCCCCTAAATGTGATGCTCCAGAGCTTTTGTATAATTTCAGCTAGTAGTTTTGAAAGTAGTGCTCACGAGTAGAGCTGGCACAATTGTGTAACCAACCATTATGGACAACCCTGATGTAAAAAATAATCGTCTTAATGCATTCATTTTAGGAGAAGTGGGGATTCAACTTCATACTCAAGTAGATACACTGCTCAAAAAAATAAAGGGAACACTAAAATAACACATCCTAGATCTGAATGAATGAAATATTCTTATTAAATACTTTTTTCTTTACATAGTTGAATGTGCTGACAACAAATTATCAATGGAAATCAAATTTATCAACCCATGGAGGTTTGGATTTGGAGTCACACTCAAAATTAAAGTGGAAAACCACACTACAGGCTAATCCAACGTTGATGTAATGTCCTTAAAACAAGTCAAAATTAGGCTCAGTAGTGTGTGTGGCCTCCACGTGCCTGTATGACCTTCCTACAATGCCTGGGCATGCTCCTGATGAGGTGGCGGATGGTCTCCTGAGGGATCTCTTCCCAGACCTGGACTAAAGCATCCAACTCCTGGACAGTCTGTGGTGGAACGTGGCGTTGGTGGATGGAGCGAGACATGATGTCCCAGATGTGCTCAATTGGATTCAGGTCTGGGGAACGGGTGGGCCAGTCCATAGCATCAATGCCTTCCTCTTGCAGGAACTGCTGACACACTCCAGCCACATGAGGTCTAGCATTGTCTTGCATTAGGAGGAACCCAGGGCCAACTGCACCAGCATATGGTCTCACAAGGGGTCTGAGCATCTCGGTACCTAATGGCAGTCAGACTACCTCTGGCGAGCACATGGAGGCCTGTGCGGCCTCCCAAAGAAATGCCATCCCAAGACTGACCCATCGCCAAACCGGTCATGCTGGAGGATGTTGCAGGCAGCAGAACGTTCTCTACGGCGTCTCCAGACTCTGTCACGTCTGTCATATGTGCTCAGTGTGAACCTGCTTTCATCTGTGAAGAACACAGGGCGCCAGTGTGGACGTCAGTCCCTCATACCACCCTCATGGAGTCTGTTTCTGACCGTTTGAGCAGACACATGCACATTTGTGGCCTGCTGGAGGTCATTTTGCGGGGCTCTGGCAGTGCTCCTCCTGCTCCTCCTTGCACAAAGGCAGAGGTAGCGGTCCTGCTGCTGGGTTGTTGCCCTCCTACGGCCTCCTCCACGTCTCCTGATGTACTAGCCTGTCTCCTGGTAGCGCCTCCATGCTCTGGACACTACGCCGACAGACACAGCAAACCTTCTTGCCACAGCTCGCATTGATGTGCCATTCTGGATGAGCTGCACTTCCTGAGCCACTTGTGTGGGTTGTAGACTCTGTCTCATGCTACTACTAGAGTGAAAGCACCGCCAGCATTCAGAAGTGATCAAAACATCAGCCAGGAAGCATAGGAACTGAGAAGTGGTCTGTGGTCACCACCTGCAGAACCACTCCTTTATTGGGGGTGTCTTGCTAATTGCCTATAATTTCCACCTGTTGTCTATTCCATTTGCACAACAGCATGTGAAATTTATTGTCAATCAGTGTTGCTTCCTAAGTGGACAGTTTGATTTCACAGAAGTGTGATTGACTTGGAGTTACATTGTGTTGTTTAAGTGTTCCCTTTATTTTTTTGAGCAGTGTATAAATTATCCCAATAGCATTTCTTTTTTTTTACATAAAGTGGGGAAAGTTGGTAATATTTTCACGAGCACCACGGCAAGGGTGGAAGGAGAACTTTAACTTCCAAAAGTGGTCAAAACTATTTGTTTTTGAGGGGTGTCACCAAAGCTGTGTTCTATTCATTAGGTATGTCGTAGCTCATTTTCAAAGATGCCTTACAAGCTAAAAAAACAACAATTATACAAAAATGACAAGACAATAACCATGGGCATTTGCATGACAATTAATTGTTACCCAAAATTCCGTAATCGTCACAGCCCTACTCACAAACCAAAACTGGTCCCCAAAAAACTTGAACAGTTGTGTACTACATCATCCATTTCGTATGATATGATTTTTGCAATCTGCATGATATGTTACAAATCTGTTAAATGCTTATTAAGGTCCCAGACAGCATCTTTAATCAGACAATCATGAAGGTAAGTAGGTAACCATCACCGCTGACCTGGGTCATATAGGACCTTCAAATTGACAGCTGGATTAACTCTACTGAGAAGTGGTAAGTGAAGCTTTACAGAATAGACAAAGCAGAGGAGGAAGAAATAGAATGAGACCCCGGTCATATAACTGACTAGAAACAAATGCTGTGTTAGTGGCATTTGTGCCGTTTACGAAACAGAACTCTGGCCACTTCAATCTGCCCTTCTCGCACTGGACACTTCTGATCCCCAGCAACATGGGCACCCCTACAGTTAACACACACAATTTTATCCACCGAAACTACACAATAATCTGTCTCATGCCCTCCTGCACACTTCCCACATCTTTGAATCTCCACTGCTGCGACATGACAATAAAATGTTGCACCTGAAACACCACAGTGGATTCGGCACAAAAGCTCTAACTGGATAACTGATTTATCCTAACATTACTTTGTCTGGTAGAGACAATGATTCAAAAGGACTGACAGTGACTCCTCTGTTTTACCACGCTCCCCACCGGGTCTGCGATGCACCAAACGGCAGTGTCACTAACACCAGGAATCTTTACCTTCAATTGCGCCATCTCCACACTCCACACAACGCTACCCCAGAAATCACTCCTTTCAATGATGCCCTGTTCCTAAGTGCAAAGCAAGAAACAGATCTTGACCCAAGTTGCGTGACACAGAGCGCCTGCTCCCTCTGATCAGAAAAGACACAAACAAGGATCCACTTTCTCTAAAAATGTCACTCCTACTGGTATCCTTATTGGTTAGTTCTTAACCTGTTTGGGATAGGGGGCAGCATTTTCAAGTTTGGATGAAAAGCGTGCCCAGAGTAAACTCCTGCTACTCAGGCCCAGAAGCTAATATATGCATATTATTAGTAGTATTGGACAGAAAACACTCTGACGTTTCTAAAACTGTTTGAATGATGTGTGTGAGTATAACAGAACTCATATGGCAGGCGAAAACCTGAGAAAAATCCAACCAGGAAGTGGGAAATCTGAGGTTTGTAGTTTTTCAACTCATTGCCTATCGAATATACAGTGTCTATGGGGTCACTTCCTAAGGTTTCCACTAGATGTCAACCGTCTTTAGAACCTTGTTTGAGGCTTCTACTGTGAAGGAGGGGGGAATGAGAGCTGATTGAGTCAGGGGTCTGGCAGAGTGGCATGAGCTGATCACGCGCGCCAACGTGAGAGCGACCTGCGTTCCATTGCAATTCTAAAGACAAAGGAATTCTCCGGTTGGAACATTATTGAAGATTTATGTTAAAAACATCCTAAAGATTGATTCTTTACATTGTTTGACATGTTTCTACGAACTGTAATATAACTTTTTGAACTTTTCGTCTGAACTTTTCATCTGGACTTGCTCGCACCTCGTGAGTTTTACCAAACGCGCTAACAAAAGGAGGTATTTGGACATAAATTATGGACTTTATCAAACAAAACAAACATTTATTGTGGAACTGGGATTGCTGGGAGTGCATTCTGATGAAGATCATCAAAGGTAAGTGAATATTTATAACGCTATTTCTGACTTTTACTGACTCCACAACATGGCGGATATCTGCATGGCTTGTTTTTGTGTCTGAGCGCCGTACTCAGATTATTGCATGGTTTGCTTTTCCGTAAAGCTTTTTTGAAATCTGACACAGCGGTTGCATTAAGGAGAAGTATATCTAACTATACTGTGCATAATAGTTGTGTCTTTTATCAAAGTTTATTATGAGTATTTCTGTAAATTGATGCGGCTCTCTGAAAATTCGCAGGATGTTTTCGGGGCACATCATTACTGACCATAAAGCGCCAATATAAACTGAGATTTTTGGATATAAATGTGAACTTTATCAAACAAAACATACATGTATTGTGTAACATGAAGTCCTATGAGTGCCATCTGATGAAGATCATCAAAGGTTAGTGATTCATTTTATCTCTATTTCTGCTTTTTGTGACTCCTCTCTTTGGCTGGAAAATGGCTGTGTGTGTTTTTGTGACTAGGCTCTCACCTAACATAATCATATGGTGTGCTTTCGCTGTAAAGCCTTTTTGAAATCGGACACTATGGGTAGATTAACAAGAAGTTTATCTTTAATTTGGTGTATTGCACTTGTGAATGTATGAAAGTTACATATTTCTAAAAAAATACTTTTGAATTTCGCGCTCTGCCTTTTCAGCGGAATGTTGTCGAGGGGTTCCAAGGAGCCAACACACCGGTAGAGGCGTTGGAAAACAAGGATACTGTTTTCTCACTGATGGAAATCAAATGTAATTTGAACACAACAATTTAGCTTAATTATTTTTTATTTAACTAGGCAAGTCAGTTAAGAACAAATTCTTATTTACAGTGACGCGGACGATGCTGGGCCTATTGTGTGCTGCCCTGTGGGACTCCCAATCATGGCTGGATGTGATACAGCCTGGATTCAAACCAGGGATTGTAGTGACGCCTCTTGCATTGAGATGCAGAGCCTTAGACCCCTGCGCCACTCCGGAGCCAGAATGCTGCTGGGTTTGTGTTGTAGAACTTAGCCTAGCCCCTTTGTGAATCCAATTCCAGTGTATGAAATCACAACTGATTATGAAATTACACGTTATCAAAATTATTTATCAGCATTATGTTCGTATAAATACACTAATTGTACACTTTATATCAAATAGGCTATATCCAGTCTACCATTCTTTAACAGCAAAACACAGCCAAAATCACTTCATTCCTTATTTTTTATCTCTACCATACACACACTGTGTCGATTTTTTAAAATTTTAAATCTGTTTTTATTAATGCAATTACAGACCAAGTCTATATACATAAAAATCCTATTTTAGGTTATATCTTGTTGACTTATGAAAGGCAGCAAACAAGTACACAGTAAATTATCCAGTGTTATATCAACACTGATTGTGTTAAATTTAACACTGTTCCAGTGTCTATTCGGGTCCACACTTTTCAGTGTTAAATTAACACACTGTTTAATGACAGCCTTATTTGCATATTTCCCTGGGTGCCTTGCCTTTTGAGTGAATTGTAGAGTTACTCCCCTTGACTGTATTTGTTAGTGACAGAGACATGGTTGTTGCATTTATTCCTTTTCAGTCCTGTCGCCTTCACCAAGTCAGATCCTAAGTAAATATTTTATTGTTAAAATGCTAATATTTAAGATGATAAGATACATTTTCAGAAGGCCTTATTTTGAGGTCCTAGTTTTACATTGGCTGGAAACTCATGGTTTACAGACCACATCAGGCATGCAGGTCACATTATGCGGGCTTGCAAAGTCATGTGTAATTTCTACTGAGTGGAGATATCCAACATTTGGATATCTTATTCACCCTCAACCTGCTTAGCTACCTCAATTACCTCGCTCCCCTGCACATCGACTCGGTACTGGTATTCCTTGTACAGTGCCTTCAGAAAGTACTCACAACACTTGACTTATTCCACATTTTGTTATATTACAGCCTGAATCTACACACAATACCCAATAATGACAAAGTGAAAACGTGTTTGTAGAAATGTTCACAAATTTATTGAAAATGAAATACAGAAATGTCTCATTTACATAATTATTCACACCCCTGATTCAATACATGTTGCAATCACTTTTGGCAGCGATTACAGCTGTGAGTCTTTCTAGGTAAGTCTCTAAGAGCTTTGTACACCTGGATTGTACAATACTTGCACGTTATTCTTTAAAAAATCTTGCCATAGATTTTCAAGCCAATTTAAGTCAAAACTGTAACTAAACCACTCAGGAACATTGTGTCATCTTGGTAAGCAACTCCAGTCTATATTTGGCCTTATGTTTTAGGTTATTGTCCTGCTGAAAGGTGAATTTGTCTCCCAGTGTCTGTTGGAAAACACACTGAACCAGGTTTTCCTCTAGGATGCCTGTGGTTAGCTCCATTCTGTTTTTTTTATCCTAAAAAAACTCCCTGGTCCTTGCCTATGACAAGCATACTCATAACATGATGTAGCCACCACTATGCTTGAAAATATGAAGTGGTACTCAGTAATGTGTTGTGTTGGTATTTGTGGGGTACAGAGATGAGGTAGTCATTCAAAAATCAAATATCATGTCAAACTATTATTGCACACAGTCCATTATTGCACACAGACTTGTTAAGCAAATGTTTACTCCTGAACTTATTTAGGCGTGCTATAACAAAGGGGTTGAATACTTATTGACTCAAGACATTTCAGCTTTTCATTTTTTATTCATTTGTAAAAATGTCTAAAAACATAATTCCACTTTGACATTATGGGGTATTGTGTGTAGGCCAGTGACACAATCTCAATTTAATGCATTTTATAAATTCAGGCTGTAACACAACAACATTTGGAAAAAGTCAACGAATGTGAATACCTTCTGAAGGCTCTGTATATAGTCATGTTATTCTTATTCGTTATTCACTGAGTATTTATTTTTCATGTCACTATTTTAAAAAACGATTTATCTTTAACTCTGCATTGTTGGAAAATAACCGGTAAATAAGCATTTCACTGTTCTACAACTGTTGTTTACAAAGCATGTGACAAATAGGTTTCTGGAGGAAACCTGGCACCATCCCTACGGGGAAGCATGATGGTGGCAGTATCATACTGTGGAGATGTTTTTCAGCGGCAGGGACTGGGAGACTAGTCAGGATCGAGTGAAAGATGAAACGAGCAAAGTACAGAGAGATCCTTGAGGAAAACATGCTCCAGAGCACTCAGGACCTCAGACTGGGGTGAAGGTTCACCTTCCAACAGCACAACGATCCTAAGCACACAGCCAAGACAACGCAGGAGTGGCTTCGTTACAAGTCTTTGAATGTCCTTGAGTGGCCCAGCCAGAGCCCACGATTGAACATCTCTGGAGAGACCTGAAATTAGCTGTGCAAATCAAATCAAAGTTTATTTGTCACGTGCGCCGAATACAACAGGTGTAGGTAGTCCTTGGAGTCAAATGCTTACTTACAGGCTCTAACCAATAGTGTGAAAAAAGTTGTGTGTGTGTGTGTGGGTAAGTAAAGAAATAAAACAACAGTAAAAAGACATTTGAAAATAACAGTAGCAAGGCTATATACAGACACCGGTTAGTCAGGCTTATTGAGGTAGTATGTACATGTTGGTATGGTTAAAGTGACTATGCAGATATGATGAACAGAGAGTAGCAGTAGTGTAAAAGAGTGGGCAAATAGTACAAATAGTCCGGGTAACCATTTGGTTACCTGTTCAGGAGTCTTATGGCTTGGGGGTAAAAACTGTTAAAAAGCCTTTTTTGTCAGGACCCGGTTACGAACCCGGGTCTCTGGAGTGAGAAACAGTCACTTAACCTACTGAGCCACGAATAGTCGGCAGAACCCAGAAGATGAGGCAGACACAGCAGTACTTGAGACGGTGTATTTAATGAGATAAAAAGTCCTTCAGGAAAACATGTAACTTCACAACCTCAAAAGGAATTCCACAAGAACAAAGGTAATCCTCCAAGACAAAAAGGTAAATCCACAAGGTGGTAGGAATAGCATAAAAAGCCTCAAAAGATACTCAAAAATAAATAAACAAGAACAAAAACAGAATTCCACAAGAGAGTCCACCGGGATCAACAAGAGTTCACAGAATACTAGGGCTGGGTGCTAACATACAAACACAGAGCAAAGAACTGAGGAAAACTAAGGGTTTAAATACAATCAGGGGAAACGAGGCACAGGTGCAAATAATAATTTGAGTCCTTGGAAGGCCGTCTCAGCTTCTCTTCCCCACAAAAACCTTGCATTGCCACCCTTGGTTAAAGCTGAGAGAGGGGCTGCCACCAAGCTGAAGTTCTTGATGAACTTGCGGTAAAAGTTTGTGAAGCCCAGGAAACGCTGAACTTCCTTAACGGATTTGGGGGTGGGCCAATCCGCTACCGCCCCTACCTTCCTGGGGTCCATTTGGACTCGACCGGGTTCCACTACAAATCCCAGGAATTGTACTCGGGATGAATGGAATTCACATTTTTCCGGCTTAACGTACAGATGGCTGTCTAGGAGGCGTTTGAGTACTTGTCTGACATGCTTTGTGTGTTCTTGAAGAGAGCTCGAAAAGATGAGGATGTCATCCAAGTAAACGAACACAAATATGTTAAGCATATCCCTAAGCACATCGTTTATGAGCGCTTGGAACACCGCTGGGGCGTTGGTCAGGCCGAAGGGCATCACCAAGTATTCATAGTGACCAGTAGGCGTGTTGAAAGCGGTCTTCCACTTGTCACCAGGTCTGATCCGCACAAGATGGTATGCGTTCCGCAGGTCAAGCTTAGTGAAAACAACTGCTTCCTGGAGCAGCTCGAAGGCTGTGGCCATAAGGGGTAGCGGGTAACGGTTACAGACGGTTATGGCATTGAGTCCCCGGTAGTCGATGCAAGGACGTAATCCACCGTCTTTCTTGGCCACAAAGAAAAACCCTGCTCCCGCCGGGGAGGTGGATGGACGCATGAGGCCTGCTTCCAGAGCGTCCTTGATGTAGGTATCCATAGCAGCTCGTTCGGGTGGAGATAGGGAAAAGATCCGACCCCTGGGGGGGCAAGTGCCCGGAAACAGTTCGATGGGGCAATCATAAGGTCTATGGGGTGGTAGCATGGTGGCCCTCTGTTTGCTAAATACCAGTTTGAGGTCATGGTAACACTCGGGAACTCGGGTCAGGTCGATGGATTCTAAAGACTCGGGAGTAGAACTCGGGGAATTCGAGAAAATACAAGTAGCTTGGCACGTAGGACCCCACTGCTTGATAGTGCCCACAGACCAGTCGATGTGAGGGTTATGGCTGTGAAGCCAGGGGTATCCAAGGACGAGAGGGAACTCGGAACAGGAGATCAAATGAAAGTTCGTCAATTCCTGGTGTTGTGAAACTGAAAGTCGCAAGGAGGTAGTGACATGAGTGACAAGTCCAGATCCCAAAGGGCTTCCATCCAATGTAGTAACCCTCATGGGGTCACTTAGAGGTTCAGAGGGAACGCCATTCTCCTTCGCCCAGACACCATCCATGAAGCTACCTGCGGCTCCAGAGTCTACCAAGGCTTGAAGGTGAAGCTTGTGGTTGTCCCAGGAAAGGGTGACTGGAATGAGCAGACGGGAGTTGGACGGATGGGAGGAGGTTATGTTTCCCGTTACAGTTCCCCCCGGTCTGTACGGGACAGAGCGTTTCCCTGGAGCCCGGGACACGTGGAACGGAAATGGCCCGGTTTGCCGCAATATAGACAGCGTCGCTCCCTCATCCGGCGGTCTCTCTCAGCCTGGGAGATACGTCCAATCTGCATGGGTTCCGGTGAAGCCAGCGAGGATAAAGGTGGGGACTCGGAGCTGGGACTGATAGGAGCTAGAGGTCTACGGTTGAGTTCTCTCTCTCTCAGACGCTGGTCAATGCGTGAGGCCAACTTGATCAGGGACTCGAGATTGTCCGGTGGTTCCCGAGTGGCCAGTTCATCTTGGATAGTGTCGGAAAGGCCTTTCAGAAAGCACACCGTGAGCGCCTCGTTGTTCCAGCCACTCGCTGCTGCTACCGTGCGGAACTGGATGGCATAGTCCGTCACGCTGCGCCGACCTTGGTGGAGAGTCAGGAGCTGTTTGGCTGAGTCAGGACCACTGCTTGGGCCTTGAAACACTTGTTTGAATTCCTCAGCAAAGGCAGAGTAGCTGGCACAGCAGGAATTATGGGCATCCCACACAGCAGTAGCCCAGGCCAGGGCTTTTTCCGACAGCAGGGTGATGATATATGCGATCTTAGACCGGTCGGTGGGGAACGACGAGGGTTGCAGCTCGAAGGAGAGAGAACATTGGGTGAGAAACCCTTTACAAGCACTTGGATCACCTGAGAACCGTTGGGGAGGTGGAAGACGAGGTTCAGCCAGGGGGTTAACTGCCATGGGTACGTGAATCTGAGGTACTGGGACAGGAACTGTTGCCGGGGTAAGTCGATCAGATATCTGCTTTATGGAAGTCAGCATCTCCGACAGAAGATGAGAATGTCTAGCCATTAAGGCCTCTTGCTGAACCAGGGCGGCTTCGTGGCGTTGGACAGTCTCCTGGTGGTGGGACAGCATGGCAACAAGGTCCTGGGAACTGGCTGCCTCTGGGTTCATCTTTGGCTCTGTGTTTCTGTCAGGACCCGGTTACGAACCCGGGTCTCCGGAGTGAGAAACAGTCACTTAACCTACTGAGCCACGAATAGTCAGCAGAACCCAGAAGATGAGGCAGACACAGCAGTACTTGAGACGGTGTATTTAATTAGATAAAAAGTCCTTCAGGAAAACATGTAACTTCACAACCTCAAAAGGAATTCCACAAGAACAAAGGTAATCCTCCAAGACAAAAAGGTAAATCCACAAGGTGGTAGGAATAGCATAAAAAGCCTCAAAAGATACTCAAAAATAAATAAACAAGAACAAAAACAGAATTCCACAAGAGAGTCCACCGGGATCAACAAGAGTTCACAGAATACTAGGGCTGGGTGCTAACATACAAACACAGAGCAAAGAACTGAGGAAAACTAAGGGTTTAAATACAATCAGGGGAAACGAGGCACAGGTGCAAATAATAATGGGGATCAAGGGAAAACAAAAGGTCAAAAAGCACAATGGGGGCATCTAGTGACCAAAACCGGAACAACCCTGGCCAAATCCTGACATTTTTGTCCCAGACTTGACACTCCGGTACCGCTTGCTATGCGGTAGTAGAGAGAACAGTCTGTGGCTGGGGTCTTTGACAATTTTTAGGGCCTTCCTCTGACACCGCCTGGTGTAAGAGTCCTGGATGGCAGGCAGCTTTGCCCCAGTGATGTACTGGGCCGTACACACTACCCTCTGAAGTGCATTGCGGTCGGAGGCCGAGCAATTGCCGTACCAGGCAGTGATGCAACCGGTCAGGATGCTCTCGATGTTGCAGCTGTAGAACCTTTTGAGGATCTCAGGACCCATGCCAAATCTTTTTAGTTTCCTGATGGGGAAGAGGCTTTGTCGTGCCCTCTTCACGACTGTCTTGGTGTGTTTGGACCATTGTTGTTGATGTGGACACCAAGGAACTTGAAGCTCTCAACCTGCTCCACTACAGCCCCGTCGATGAGAATGGGGGTGTGCTCGGTGCTCCTTTTCCTGTAGTCCACAATCATCTCCTTAGTCTTGGTTACGTTGAGGGATAGGTTGTTATTCTGGCCCCACCCGGCCAGGTCTCTGACCTCCTCCCTATAGGCTGTCTCGTCGTTGTCGGTGATCAGGCCTACCACTGTTGTGTCGTCTGCAAACTTAATGATGGTGTTGGAGTCGTGCCTGGCCATGCAGTCATGGGGGAACAGGGAGTACAGGAGGGGACTGAGCACGCACCCGTGGGGAGCTCCAGTGTTGAGGATCAGCATGGCAGATATTTTGCTACTGTGAGGTTCTGTGTTATACACTATAGCCCTTACCATATCATATGTGATGGAATATTATTTGCGGTTGTCTTGTGTGGGTATATGTGTTATGCAACATAGCTGACTTGAGACATTGTTAACAGTTTCAGGCCCATGGGCCTTTCTCCTGATGGAAAAATACAGAATAACATGAAGACAGGAACTGTGCAATGAGTTGTGAGGGCACATTCAGAACGTAGTGTTGCGGGAACAAATGGTATTTTGTTAGATAACAGGAGCCAGGTGTGTGATAACTGTATTGAGTGTGTGAGCGCATAGATATTCTACACAACTACAACGACTGACCGCTCAAGCGCTTAGGGGGCTGGGACCAGCCTGTGCGCCAACAATCAACGATAGGCTGAGTGAGTTTAAACCACGCCCAGTCTCTACTCTGACAGGCCGGCTCGGAAGCAGGAACTACTTCTGTCAAGAGTATATTATAATACTGTATCTTTGTCAGGAACAAGTCAGTTCTCTGTTTTGCCCTGCGAGGTGTGACAGAGAGCACGTATATACGGATATTGCATTTACCACTTATTGCTTAGCTAATAAAAAATACATAGCATACAATCGATGACTCAATGTCATATTTATCTTGATACCAGATTAGAATTGACGCAACCCTAACACTACCTACCCTCACCACCTGGGGGCGGCCCATCAGGAAGTCCAGGATCCAGTTGCAGAGGGAGGTGTTTAGTCCCAGGTTCCTTAGCTTAGTGATGAACTTTGAGGGTACTATGGTGTTGAATGCTGAGTTATAGTCAATGAACAACATTCTCAAATAGGTGTTCCATTTGTCCAGGTGGGAAAGGGCAGTGTGGAGTGCAATAGAGATTGCGTCATCTGTGGATCTGTTGGGGCGGTATGCGTATTGGAGTGGGTCCAGAGTGTCTGGGATGATGGTGTTGATGTGAGCCATGACCAGCATTTCAAAGCATTTCATGGCTACAGACGCGAGTGCTACGGGGCGATAGTCAATTTGACAGGTTACCTTGGCGTTCTTGGGCACAGGGACTATGGTGGTCTGCTTGAAATATGTAGGTATTACAGACTGGGTCAGGGAGAGGTTGAAAATGTCAGTGAAGACGTGTGGATGTACTAATAAAATCTTTCTTGGAGGGGCCTATTCTAGAGGGGGCTTCAGCATTGTCTCGCCCCTCCTTGGAGCTGCCCATGGGTAGTAGTATGAGAGGAATACACATGAATAACAAGACAAACTCCATAGCTCTGTTCCAGTTGACTTTAATTGCATTTGTATTTTTTTAAATTGTCTATAGCTGTCAGAAACACACATTCTCATATGTTTGCATAGCACATTTCCCTGTCAGCTTTTTGTATTTTGAGCAGAGCGCAATGTGCAGAGTATGTGGTGCAGCAAGGACAGTATTCACCCATCAATCCCATTGGTGGTCCCTCTCTGGCCTGATATTTGACATTGAGAGTTCCATGGCGCTATACAGAGACATTTTCCCTTTCAAACTGTTCCTTATTGATGTCCACTGTCTCTCAAAGCTACATCTGATTGTGTCCTTCTACTGGAGAGAATATGTCAGAGAGGGATCACTAAAACCCTGTTGCTTTGTTACGCCACTTTCTATTTCCCCTTGGTGAATGATAAGTTCAGCTACAAAACATGTTATGTAAGGGATTTCAATGTAAATTAAGGCCTCAAGTGATGTATCAATAAAAAAAAAATATTTGCAGCAGGAGCCACTCAAGTTTGCGTTCATTCCCTGCTTGATAGCACTATCGTGTCTGTGTATGCTCATGTAAGGCTGTCTTTGTCTTTTTTCTTCAATGAGGAATGATCGGTTATTAAAAGTAACCCCACGGTCACATCCTGTGACTAAGTTTGCTATCTAAGAGATTTCTTCAAGTTTTAACATTGCACAAATATCTACTACAGGCTCTCTGCTCAACAGAAAATATCTGTTAAAGGATGAAAGGTGAGAAGCAATTAAGGAGCTTTAAACTATTTATTTTACTTCTTGCTTTTCTTGTTTCCATCTTTTGTGTTGTATTGTTACATCTAAATCTGGAACAGGCGATTGGTACCTAACTATTCTAGTCATCCCTGCCATTCCTATCATGGTCCCTTTCATTCCTGCCATGGCTGCCATCCATCTCGCTCCTCTCCTTCTCCGTCTTTGACTCCTTCACCACCTGGAGGAAGAGAAGAAGCGAAACAGACCTCAGTCAAATTACATCACTTCCAGCAAATGCTGTATAGTGAAATTACACTGTATAGTGAATATCATCATGGGGACATGGAAAGTATGGAACACATTTTCTTGATACCAGAAAATGTTTAGAATGTTTACCTCTCCATCACGAGTCTCCACTGTCTTAATCACCACAGGCTTCCTTTTAGGGGTGTCTGGGGTGTGGTCATAGGCTATGAGGGGATAAGTCTGATTTAGTAACATTGATACTGTGCATGATCATTTATATCAATTTAATCAATTATGGATATGTTAAATCTAAAGATGATACTGACAAGTATCTGTGTATTTGCTTGGAGAAGGAAATAAAGTAATAGTAGAAGAGAGAGAAAAAAATACTAGTATTATTGGCAATATGATGTATCTCACCCCTATCACCACTACGGCCATACTGGGAGGGATGCATGGGAACAATAATCCTAAAGAGAAATTAAGCAATAGGATGTTAGCTCAGGAACATATTCATAATCAAACACAAGTAAGGATGTCCTAACCCTTATCCTCCTCACCTGCTCTCCTCTCCCTCCAGCAGCTTGCGGTAAGTGGCGATCTCTATGTCCAGGGCCATCTTGACATTGAGCAGGTCCTGGTACTCCCTCAAGTGGCGGGCCATCTCGTCCTTCAGGTGGTGCATCTCCTCCTCCAGGCGACCCACGTTGTCCTGGTAGTTATTGGCCTCCACGCCAAACTGGCCTTCCATCTCACGCATCTGCCTCAGCAGAGCCTCGTTCTGAAGAATACATACATACTGTACATATGAGGACAATTGTTGGGGGAAGATTCTGTGGGAGATTTTGGGGGGAGGGATTTTGCTCACTCGCATCATCCTCTACTTACATGCATGACCCACTTGGGTGATTCATGGCTGGCAGCCATTTTGGGCTAAGCCTGAGATCAATGTACTCTAGTTCCTCACTCAGCCAGTGTAAACTGGGGGTGATTACAAATAAATAGGAAGGTTCTGTGAGGCCTCACCGTGCTCTTCAGTGCATCAATCTCACAGTTGAGGGACTGCATCTGCCTCCTATGCTCATTTTGCTCCTGCTTGGCCTGCCTCAGAGCATCAGTGTTACGCTTGGCAGAGTCCGTCAGGTCAACAAACTCCGGGAGCACAGAAAAAACACAAAATAAGGATAGGTGTTACTCTGTGTGTGTGCATGCATGAGTGTGTGTGTGTGTCTGTGTATTGTTCCCCCCTCACCTTGGACTTGTACCACTCCTCAGACTCATGCATGTTCTTGGAGGCAATGTTCTCGTACTGGGCCCTGATGTCCTTGAGGGCAGCGGCCAGGTCAGGCCTGGCAGTCTGTTCCACCTCCATCTTCATCTGCTGGGTCTGGACACTCACCTGCACGTCCTGGATCTCCTGAAAAGACCGCAGAGCAAGTGAGAAGTTTAGTGGGAAAAAAGTCCTCTAAATGGCAGGTACAATCCAGAAAGGTATGATGCAAATAAACTTTAGTGAACTATTCACAAAAATATGTACAAAACTAAATGCAAGTAGGAGCAGATCAGCATACCAAATGACAGGTAATACACCAGGACCTTAACATGACCATCAGGACCACAGTTTGATTGTTATTCATAAGGATCATAGTGGATTATAATGGGCCATCACAAAGATCATGATTTGTGCTCGACCGTCTCAGCAGCGGCATCTACCTCTTCATGCAGCTTTTTGAGGAACTCAATCTCATCCATCAGAGACTCGATCTTCCTCTCCAGCTCCAGGCGAGACAGAGTGGCATCATCCACGTCCTGGTTTTAGATCAAAGTACTATTAGTAAGCAATTCATCAACCCCCAAACAGGTAAACAAATGTTATTGTCTTGGTTAGATAACACTCAACAGTGGGTAGGTTGCATATGGTAATATATCAACAATGCAGTGCTATCAATATTGTCTTTTGTCATTGCTATGACCCACTGGGCACAGACGTCAATTCAACGTCTATTCCACGTTGGTTCAACGTAATTTCATTGAAATGACATGGAAACGATGTTGATTCAACCAGTGTGTGCACAGTGGGAAGTATCCTGGGTTGTATTCATTCGTGCAAACCATAGAATAATGTTTTGCATTGAAAACAAGCATTTCTTATAGGAGAAGTTCAGATTAGTTCCTCACCGTTTCAGCCTGTTTGTTTCTGTTTGGTTCTTAGTGAATATACCCCTGATTTCCGGGTTCTCAGAGCTGCCAAGTTATCATAATAATCAGCTCTATCTCAGCGAACCAGAAGATGTCACTGTTATGCAGGGCTATGAGGAAAAATATGCTTTGGGTTGGGCCCTGACATCATAACTGGTGTGTGATTCAATCAGACTTTTACAGTCAACTATCGACTCGCTGCCCAAAATATTGATTTGGTATACAGTGTGATGGTTTGAGTCTAGGGTGTGTTTACTTTGCGGAAGACAATCAGGTTACTCTCAGCCTCAGCCCTCTTCTGATTCTCCTCATCCAGCCTGTATGAAGAGGGTGGGGGGTTAGGGTGTGGTCACACATACAAGGAGAACATATATATTACAATCATGCATAGGCCTACTGTTGTAAATTCATGTTGTAATTTCATGTTATCTATTTAGGGGACTCCTTAGAATAAATAAATACATTACATGAAATATATAAGACAATATATTTTGTAGTTAATAAACACATATCCTCTGTATCTCTTTAACTTTTTTATATCGTTTACAATGCTTGGGCTTTAGTCTAGGTTAAGTCCTGCTCTGGACAAAGGAAGCTGAAGCATTGGGACAGGGCTGAACACAGTGCTAATTGCATAAGTGCTATCCAAGGTGTCATCCCAAATGGCACACTATTCCCTATATAGTGCATCCCCTATATGGCTCTGATCAAGAGTAGTGCATTATATAGGGAATAGGGTGTCATTTGGGACACAGACCAAATATGTCTGACTGGGTATCATACGCCTCCTCTGGAAGAAGCATCAGCTGGCAAAAGAAGCCTCTGGGTCAATTTGGTAATTCACAAGTCCGGTAAAAGGGTTAGGGTTAGCGTATACAATGGGGTCAGCAGCTGCTACTCCAAACAAATGTTGGCAAATCACTTGTTAGAGGTCATGTGGACTGCACACACCCTGTTTTAAACCTGACAGCTCTGGGCATTCTGCCGCCAAAGACATAACTATGTAAGCCTATAGTATACTGACTGGTCTGACTAAGCCTTCCCTTTCCCAAACGTGAAATATACTTTATGCTGCCTCATCTCATCTTTCATTTATGCCGTGTTTAAGGGGTCCTTTTTTCCTAATGGGGTCCCTGGCACTGTCCCATCAGCACAAGGAGGCACTGAACACCCACCCCCTAATGGAGCCACTTTCATTGAGTCACATAGATTTTTCCCCGCCTACACCCCATTTCCCGACCCCTCCTCTTCCTTCTCTTCCGCCTCCCCCCTCTCTCATCACTCTTCCTACTTCTTTCCTGGCTCCACCTTGTGCACAGTCTATCCATCCTCTTCTGTCATCTCTCTCTCTCTCTCTCGTTCTGGGTCAGGGATGTGTATGTGTATTTACATGTAGCTAGTGTGTGTCTACAGAAATTGTAACTCAAGTGGGGAAAAATACTGTTTCCCATAACTGGTTGTCTGATTCTTCTAAATGTTAACTTTCAAAGCTAAATATTGTGATTTGGTTTGAAAGGGCTGGTGAAACTGTAGCGTAATTTCGAATTCCATGTGTTATTGTGTCTATATTTAAATTACATGTGTTATTGTGTCTATATTTAAATTACATGTGTTATTGTGTCTATATTTAAATTACATGCATGCAGGGACTTTCATCTTCCTTTTAATTAAATGTGTTTCATTTAATGAAACTGCATGTACTGTATGTGGGGGTTTGCTGCCTCATCTCATCTTTAATTCATGCCGTGTCACAGGGTTCCTTTTTTCCCAATGGTGTCCCTGGCACCGCCCCATCAACACAAGGAGACACTAAACCCCCACCCCCTAATGGAGCCACTCTTATTCAATCACATTGATTTAACCAGATGCTATTTTTCTCTGCGTCTACACAACCTCTCTCCACCTCTCCTCCTCTTCTTCCTCCTCTTCCTCCTCTTATGCCCCCTCCCTCTCTTATCCCCCTCCCTACTTTTTTCCTGGCGCCACCCAGAGCTCAGTCTATCCATCCTCCTCTTCTGTCATCTCTCTCTCTCTTTAGGGCTGGGAATAGACATGGGGAGTGTTTGTGTATTAATATGTAACTAGTATGTCTACAGAAATTGTTCCGATAATCTAACTCAAATGGGGAAAAATACTGTTTCACATAACAAGTTGTTTGAATTTTCTCAAATGTAAGTTTCAAAGCAAAGTATTGTGGTTTGGTATGAAAGGGCTGACAGAGCTGCAACATCATTTCAAATCAAATGTACTGTGTCCATACTTACATCCAATGCATGCAGGAAGTTTCATCTTCCTGTTAATAACATTTCTTGATTTAATAAAACAGATTTAGTAAAATAATCTGCAGATGCTCAACAAATGCTGAGATGTTCAGGGAAAGTTTGTAAATACTAGACATGTTCTGCTAATGTATCCAATGCCTTATTTTCCTTGGTGTTCCATTCATTGCTTGGTTATGATATGCTGAAGCACTTCATCTTGTTTTTTTGTTGGATCTTGTCCATTGCCATGACATTCAGCATGCACACACACACACACATACACACACTGCAGTAAACCACAGTGTGGTAGTATGCTGCGGTGCTTTTGTTTCCGACCTTCCAAAGTGCCACGCCCCAGATAGACAACCACTGCTGAGGGGAGAGTGGTGGTGATGTGGTGAAAGTCACAGACTGTCCACAGTCACACGCCCTGCCCATGTCCCCTCCCCGACAGGCTCTGCCCAGAATGTGCCAATCAACATCAGAACCCAAAAAACAGCCAGTCCCCTGCCACCGCTGCCAACTTTCTAAAATACACTTCCAATTGTTACACCCCCCTTTCCAAACACCACTACCACCCAAAATGTATCTGCGTCACTCATGCACATCCCCAACTATAACCCCCCACCTTCTTTACCCTAACCCTCACTTCCCAAATCTACCCAAAAATCCTCCATACCCCACCCCATCCTAACCTCTCTCTCCCTCCTCTGTGTCACCCACCTCTGTTTGAGGAGGTTCATGTCTTCGGCCAGGTTGTCCCTCTCAACCTGGTACTGGTCCCTCTCCTTGCCCACGTGGTCCAGCTGGCGCCTCAGCTCCCTCAACTCCTCCTGGAAGAGCTCGGTGGCCCGGTTGGGCTTTCCCTCCTGCAGCTGGCCCTTGAACTGGCTCAGCTCTTGCTGCAGCCCGCTGTTCTGCTGCTCCAGGTAGTGCACCTTGTCAATGAAGCTGGCGAAGCGGTCGTTGAGGTCCTGCAGCTCCACCTTCTCATTGCTGCGGGTGGCCAGGAACTCGGCGTTGACCGCATCGGCCAGCTGGAAGTCCACCTTTTCGTAGGTGAGACGGGGCAGCTGGGTGCTGGAGCGCTGCCGCTGCTGGTGGTGGTAGTTGGAGGAGCGAGAGGACACCACGGGCGATATGGAGTGCATGTAGCGCCCGCTGGACATTGGCTTGCGGGAGTTGACAGACGAGTAGGAAGGAGAGTAGGAGGAAATGGAGATGGGGTTGGGGACCCCGAACGTGCGGCGATAAGAAGTGGAGGCGCGGCCTGAATGGTGGATCATTGAAGGGTGGCTCATGGTTGAGGTTTGGTGGTCTCTAATTCTTACTATCTATCTGTCTAGCTCTCCTTCTTGCTGTCTCTGTTTGTTGGAGCCAAAGGTGCCTCGGAGCAGGGAGTAAAGCAACAGGACGTCCGACTGAGGAGTGCCGGAGCTTTTATACCCACGACATCCCATCCTCCTCACCCCCACCCCCACACCCCGCTGCCTCTCTGCAAACAGCTCCTCACCCCCACCCTCCCTCCCTCTTTTCTAGTCTCCAGATCCCCTGCCTCCTTCCTCTATCCATCACTCCTCAACATACATGCAGTCTTAGGCCACACCCCAGCCTACAGTAGCAGGCCCTCCTCCCCTGCATCCCTGTATTCTCTCTCGCTCTCTCTCTCTCTCTCTCTCTCTCTCTCGCTCTCTCTCTCTCGCTCTCTCGCTCTCTCGCTCTCTCTCTCTCGCTCTCTCTCTCTCTCTCTCTCTGTCTCATTTTCCATCTGCACCTCCCTTTATCCGTAGCACATGGCAGGAGGCCAAACTGTCTCCCACGTTAATGCCTCTATCTCTAAAGATGTCTCCATCGCCAAGCCCTCCTCCCTCTCCTCACCTTGACAGCTGAGACGGTGTATCCTCTGTAGGATGCTGTGTCCGCTCCCTGCAATTATTTTCTCCACTTTTCCTCTCTTGATTTATCAGTACATCTCCTCCTGTTGCTCTGTCCCACTCCTTATCACCATCCTCTTCTCTTTCACTGTTAATGTTCTTAATTTACTGTTACTGTAATGGTAGAAATACATAAGTGATATCATCAATGTGATTATGTAAGACATTTTAAAGTTGTTCAACAAAGTAGTTTGTCCAAATAAATCCCAAAGCAAAAAATGTCTTTATTATTCAGTTTCTTATATGACAAAGCTCATTTGGTTATCACTGCAGAGCTGAATGTATTCCCTCGCTCTGTCTCTTCCCTTTATTTCCACTGTAATGGAATATTATATTGATATTCTGGGAGGCGAGGGCAGAGCAACTACGGTGCAATTCTATCCCGCATGGCTAGTGTGCTGGTATCGAGTGATCTGTGTTTGAATCCTATTTTGGAAATGAGGTTTGGCGAGATCTCCTCAGCAGCTGAACAGATTTCAGAGGAACACTTTGTTTTGTGTGGATCCAGTCATGTCCTCTGAGCCCAGACACAATGACAACATCAACATTTCATATTTTCATTTTTTTGTGGGTACTTTGGGTAAATCATATTTTTATTGAAACAAAAATAATAAAATACATCATGCTTAACCTACAGTACATGGATGGACTCTGGATTGATTAAGGGACAGATCGAAATGTACTGGGGGAGGGGTAGTCCAAACATTTTTTGTTGCTTTGTGAAGAGTTGTGTGTTTTTTTATAATGTCACAGGGGAGGGTAGTGCGTTTCTTACCTGGTTTACATTCGCTTTTCTGCTTGTATTTTCCCTATAAACAATGGCTTGACTTACTTTTGATACTACCCTAATAAAGTTTAGAAACATTTGTGAAGGTTTGGTATGAGGTGGCTATAATTAAGCTTTAGCTATAGCAGGCCTATGATATGAAGGCAGTGCGCCCCGGTGCTCCAACTGACTCTGACAGTTGAACTTGAGGAGAATACGTCTGCTTCAGGCCTACCAGAGTTACTCCTAATTTTTTATTTATTTTTATTTTTTTTTATTTAACCTTAATTTAACTAGGCAAGTCAGTTAAGAACAAATTCCTATTTACAATGACAGCCTACCCGGAAGGCCAAACCCGGACAACGCTGGGCCAATTGTGCGCCGCCCTATGGGACTCCCAATCACAGCCAGATGTGATTCAGCCTGGATTCGAACCAGGGACTGTATAATCTAACAATATAATCGAAAATGAACAAATTAGCCTCCTACTGTATGTCTATATCTGTATAGCAGACGCAGTAGCCATCTGACATAAATAAATGCATGTCAGCGTCAGCGTATCTCTATCGCTCTCTCTGGGGTTAGGCCTAAGCTTCTCTACACACACATATATATATATATATATATATATATATATATATATATATATATATATATAGTACCAGTCAAAAGTTTGAACACACCTACTCATTCCAGTTTGTTTTTATCGTTCATATTTTCTACATTGTAGAATAATAGTGAAGAGATCAAAACCACGAAATAACACATATGGAATCATGTAGTAACCAAAAAGTGATTAAACAAATCAAAATATATTTTATATTTGAGATTCTTCAAAGAAGCCACTCTTTGTCTTGACGACAGCTTTGCACACTCTTGGCATTCTCTCAAGCAGCTTCACCTGGAATGCTTTTCCAACAGTCTTGAAGGAGTTCCCACATATGCTGAGCACTTGTTGGCTGCTTTTCCTTCATTCTGCAGTCCAAACTCATCCCAAACCATCTCAATAGGGTTGATGTGATTGTGGAGGCCAGCACTCCATCACTCTCCTTCTTGGTCAAATAGCCCTTACACAGCCTGGAGGTGTATTAGGTCATTGTTCTGTTGAAAAAGAAATTATAGTCCCACTAAGCGCAAATCAGATGGGATGGAGTATCGCTGCAGAATGCTATGGTGGCCATGCTGGTTAAGCTTGCCTTGAATTCTAAATAAATCACAGACAGTGTCACCAGCAATGCAACCCCACACCATCACACCTCCTCCTCCATGCTTCACGGTGGGAACCACACATGCGGAGATCATCCGTTCACCTACTCTGCATCTCACAAAGACACGTTGGTGGGAACCAAAAATCTCAAATTTGGACTACTCAGACCAAAGGACAGATTTCCACTGTCTAATGTCCATTGCTTGTGTTTCTTGGCCCAAGCAAGTCTCTTCTTATTGGTGTCCTTTAGTAATGGTTTATTTGCAGCAATTCAACCATGAAGGCCTGATTCACACAGTCTCATCTGAACAGTTGATGTTCAGATGTGTCTGTTACGTGAACTCCGCAAAGCATTTATTTGGGCAGCAATTTCTGAGACTGGTAACTCTAATGAACTTATTCTCTACAGCAGAGGTAACTCTGGGTCTTCCTTTTATGTGGCGGTCCTCATGAGAGCCAGTTTCATCATAGTGCTTGATGGTTTTTGCAACTTCACTTGAAGAAACATTCAAAGTTCTTGAAATGTTCCGCATTGACTGACCTTCATGTCTTAAAGTAATGATGGACTGTCGTTTCTCTTTGCTTATTTGAGCTTTTCTCGCCATAATATGGACTTGGTATTTTACCAAATAGGGCTATCTTCTGTATACCACCCCTACCTTGTCACAACACAACTGATTGTCTCAAACGCATTAAGAAGGAAAGAAATTCCACAAATTAACTTTTAACAAGGCACACCTGTTAATTGAAATGCATTCCATGAAGCTGGTTGAGAGAATGCGCGCCTTCCAAAAAAAAAAAAAAAAAAAAAAAAGAAATAACAAAACAAACAACAAACCTTAACTAAGAGGTGTAACATACACTAACTCAAAACAATATCCCATAAAACACAGGTGGAAAAAATGCTACTTAAATATGATCCCCAATTAGAGGCAACGATAGCCAGCTGCCTCTAATTGGGAATCATACCAAACACCAACATAGAAAATCTAAACTAGAACCCCACATAGAAAATAATAACCCGCTCATCCCGCAGATCCGCCAACATCGAGCGCGGCTCTGGTGCGGGACGAGGAACCCGCTCAGCTCACGGATCCACCATCTTTGGTGGCGGCTCTGGTGCGGGACGAAGAACCCGCTCATCCCGTGGATCCAGCCATGGACCCGGGCTGAACACTGAACACTGGACTGGACCTCGGTATCAAGGAAGGCTAGTGCCATGGAACGGGACTTGACCACAGATCTGGATTGGACATTAGTGCAGAGGAAGGCTCCTGCCATGGAGCAGGACCGAACGCCGTATCTGGACTGAGCACCAGCGCAGGAGAAGGCTCCGGCCATGGAGCTGTACCGGACGCCGTGCCTGGACTGGGTACCTGCGCAGGGGAAAGCTCCCCCCATGGAGCAGGACTGGACTGGGCACCAACACAGAAGAAGACTCTGGCCTTGAAGCTGGACTGAACGCCGTACTTAGACTGGGCATCAGCGCAGGGGAAGGCTCCGGCCATGGAGCTGGAGGTTCCGGACCGTTGACCGTCGCAGGAGGTTCTGGACCGTTGACCGTCTCAGGAGATTCCGGACTGTGGAACGTCTCAGGAGGTTCCGGACTGTGGATCGTCTCAGGAGGTTCCGGACTGTGGACCGTCTCAGGAGGTTCCGGACTGTGGACCGTCTCAGGAGGTTCCGGACTGTGGACCGTCTCAGGAGGTTCCGGACTGTGGACCGTCTCAGGAGGTTTTGGACTGTGGACCGTCGTTGGAGGTTCCGGACTGTGAAACGTTGCCGGAAGCTCTGGACTGTGAACCGTTGCCGGAAGCTCTGGACTATTGCTCGTCGCCGCAAGCTCTGGACAGTGAACCGTCGCTCAAAGCTCTGGACTGGGGACCATCGCCGGAAGCTCTGGACTGGGTACTGTCACCGGAAGCTCTAGACTGGGGACCATCGCAGGATCCTCTGGACTGGGGACCGTCGCAGGAAGCTCTGGACTGGGGAGGCGCACTGGAGGCCTGATGCGTGTGGCCGGCACAGGTGGCACCGGACTGGTGACACGCACCTCAGGGAGAGTGCAAGGAGCAGGCACAGGACGTACCTGACTGGGGACACGCACTTCAGGGAGAGAGCGAGGAGCAGGCACAGGACGTACCGGACTGGGGACATGCACTTCAGGGAGAGAGCGAGGATCAGGCACAGGACGTACCGGACTGGGGACACGCACTTCAGGGAGAGAGCGAGGATCAGGCACAGGACGTACCGGACTGGGGACACGCACTTCAGGGAGAGTGCGAGGAGCAGGCACAGGACGTACCTGACTGGGGACACGCACTTCAGGGAGAGAGCGAGGAGCAGGCACAGGACGTACCGGACTGGGGACACGCACTTCAGGGAGAGTGCGAGGAGCAGGCACAGGACGTACCGGACTGGGGACACGCACTTCAGGGAGAGTGCGAGGAGACACATGACGTACCGGACTGGAGAGGTGCACTTGAGGCCAGAAGCATGGAACCGGCACAGGTTGCACCAGACTACTAACCGGATCCTCTGGTCGCATGTTGAACACACGCAAGCAGAACACACTTACACAACATCTCTCTCATCTCACTCTCTCCCAAATTCGCCATTGCCTCCCTGACAGTCACTGGCTCTTCCCTCTGCTCAGCCGCCAGCTCCATGTGCTCCCCCCCCAAAAAAACTTGGGGTTATCCTTGGGCTTTATGTAGCCGCGAACCCTGTCGTCGTCGCTGTCCTCCATAATCTCCTTTATGTCTGTCGCCATGGAAGGGTTTCGCATCTCCCCATCACTTCTTCCCATGTCTAGAAATTCTTCACTCTTTGGGCACGCTGCTTGGTCCTAGTTTGATGGGATATTCTGTCATGTTCGCTGGAATAATTATCGGACCAAGCTGCAGCGCGATATGGTTTCCACATATTATTTATTAGAAATCCACAAAACAACAAAGAAAGAACAAAACAAACAACTAACCTTAACTAAGAGGTGTAACATACACTAACTCAAAACAATATCCCATAAAACACAGGTGGAAAAAATGCTACTTAAATATGATCCCCAATTAGAGACGACGATAGCCAGCTGCCTCTAATTGGGAATCATACCAAACACCAACATAGAAAATAATAACTAGAACACCACATAGAAAATAATAACTAGAAAACCTCCCAGTCACACCCTGACCTACTCTACCATAGAAAATAAGGGCTCTCTATGGTCAGGACGTGACAATAAGTATTTTACAGAAGTTGAAATCAGGTGCATTTTTGGTTCATGAATGTAAGGTGAAAATATATAGTGTTCCGGAAGTTGAAAATCATTAATTGATTCTCAAGCCAAATTTCAACTGCATATACAGTGCATTCGGAAAGTATTCAGGCCCCTTGATTTTTTCACATTTTGTAACATTACAGATTTATGTATCCCATAATGACAAAGCAAAAACAGGCATAGAATATATATATTTTTGTAACAAAAATATTACATTTACATAAGTATTCAGGCCCTTTACTCAGTACTTTCTTGAAGCACCTTTGGCAGCGATTACAGCCTTGAGTCTTCTTGGGTATGACGCTACATGCTTGGCACACCTGTATTTGGAGAATCTCTCCCATTATTCTCCGCAGATCCTCTCAAGCTCTGTCAGATTGGATGGGGAGAGCTGCTGCACAGCTATTTGCAGGCCTCTCCAGAGTTGTTTGATCGGGTACAGGACCTGGCTGGGCCACTCAAGGACATTCATAGACTTGTCCTGAAGCCACTCCTGCATTGTCTTGGCTGTGTGCATAGGGTCGTTGTCATGTTGGAAGGTGAACCTTCGCATCAGTCTGAAGTTCTGAGCACTCTGGAGCAGGTTTTCATCGAGGATCTCTTTGTACTTTGCTCAATTCATCATTCCCTCTATCCTGACTAGTCTCCCAGTACCTGCTGCTGAAAAACGTCCCCACAGCATGATGCTGCCGGCACCATGCTTCACCGTAGAGAAGGTGCCAGGTTTCCTCCAGATGTGATGCTTGGCATTCAGGTCAAAGAGTTCAATCTTGTTTTCATCAGACCAGAGAATCTTGTTTGTCATGGTATACAAATAATTTTGCTGCCTTTTGGCAAACTCCAACTTCCGTCTGGCCACTCTACCATAAAGGCCTGATAGTTGGAGTGCTGCAGAAATGGTGTCCTTCTGGAAGATTCTCCCATCTCCACAGAGGAACTCTGGAGCTCTGTCAGAGTGACCATCGGTTTCTTGGTCACCTCCCTGACCAAGGCCCTTCTCCCCAGATTGCTCAGTTTCGCTGGCCTGCCAACTCTAGGAGTGGTTCCAAACTTCTTCCATTTAAGAATGATAGAGGCTACTGTGTTCTTGGGGACCTTCAATGCTGCAGAAATTTTTTTCTACCCTTCCCCGAATCTGTTCTTCGACACAGTCTTATCTTGAAGTTCTACGGACAAATCCTTTGACCTCATGGCTTGGTATTTGCTCTGACATGCACTGTCAACTGTAGGACTGTAATGGAGCGCATAACTGGCTGCAGGGAAGTCAGGCGCAATAGAGCAGAAATGGGTAGCAAACGGAGCCCTTTATTGAGGTGAACAAAACACAGCGCTGGTTTTCTTGCGCAGCACGGACCGCAGGAGGTAAACATGGACGGCGTCCCATGTCTCCTCTGCCCGCCTGAACTAGTCGTCCACCACAGGAGCCTCGGTCTGACTCTGATGCCAAGGCGCCAGAACAACCCCAGTACGCACTGGAAGGGGGAGAGGTTAGTGGAGGAGTGGCGGAACGAGTTCTGAGCCATCTCGGCCCAGGGCACGAACGCCGCCCACTCCCCCGGCCAGTCCTGTCAATAAGACCGCAGAAACCTGCCCACATCCTGGTTCACTCTCTCCACCTGCCCATTACTCTCGAGGTAAGGCTGATCGAGACCCCCAGACCCTCGAAGTGAACTGGGGACCTCGATCAGATCAGCACCCCGTAGTGCCAGAAGACGTGCGTAAACAAGGCCTCTGCAGTCTTTAGGGCCGTAGGGAGACCGGGCAGAGGGAGGAGACGGCAGGACTTAGAGAAACGGTCCACAACGACCAGGATCATGGTGTTACCCTGTGAGGGGGGAGATCGGTAAGAAAATCAATCGACAGGTGCGACCAAGGCCGTTGTGGAACGGGTAAGGGGTGTAGCTTACCTCTGGACCTAGGAGCCTTACACTGAACGCACACCGAGCAGGAGGAAACATAAACCTTCACGTCCTTAGCCAAGGTGGACCACCAGAACTTCCCACTCAAACAGCGCATTGTCCGACCGATCCCTGGATGACCAGAGGAGGGTGACGTGTGAGCCCAATAGATCAGCCGGTCTCGGACTGCAGACGGAATGTACAGACGCCCAGCGGGATACTGGAAGGGAGCAGGCTCTGCACGTAACGCCTGCTCAATGTCCGAGTCCAGCTCCCATCCTACCGGCGCCACCAGGCAGGAGGCCGGGAGTATGGAGGTAGGATCCATGGGCCTCTGTGACTCTTCGACACAGTCTTATCTTGAAGTTCTACGGACAAATCCTTTGACCTCATGGCTTGGTATTTGCTCTGACATGCACTGTGACTCATGACTCTGTGTCATACAGCCGGGACAGTGCATCTGCCTTCACATTCTGGGATCCTGGTCTGTAAGAAAGGGTGAAAACAAAACGGGTGAAAACATGGCCTACCTTGCCTGGCGAGGGTTCAGTCTCCTCGCTGCCCGGATGTGCTCCAGGTTGCGGTGTTCAGTCCAGATGAGAAAAGGGTGTTTAGCCCCCTCAAGCCAATGTCTCCAAGTGTTCAACGCCTTGACGACAGCCAACAGCTCCTAAATCCCCCCACATCATAGTTTCGCTCCGCCGGGCTGAGCTTCTTCGAGAAGAAGGCACAGGGGCGGAGCTTCGGTGGCGTGCCCGAACGCTGATAGAGCACAGCTCCTATCCCACCTCCACCGTGAACCCCAAAGAGGGATCCGGATTGGCTAGCACGGGCGCCGAGGTAAACAGAGCCCTTAGGTGACCAAAAGCCCTATCCGCCTCAGGTGACCACTGCAACCGAACCGGACCCCCCTTTAGCAGTGAGGTAATGGGAGCCGCTACCTGACCAAAACCCCGGATAAACCTCCGGTAGTAATTGGTAAACCCTAGAAACCGCTGCCAATTACGCACAGCTGAAATGCGGTCACTCTCCATCTCCACCCCTGAGGTGGAAATGCGGTCTCCTGGACTGCTGGAAGAACAGGCATTTCTCAACCTTGACATACAGGTCATGCTCCAACAGTCAACCAAACACCTTGCGCGCCAAGGACACATACTCGGAGCGTGCAGAGGAGTATATCAGAATGTCATCGACATACACCACTAAACCTTGCCCGTGCAGGTCCCAAAAAATCTTGTCCACAAAGGCTTGGAAGACTGATGGAGCATTCATCAACCCGTACGGCATGACGAGGTACTCATAATGCCATGAGGTGGTACTGAACGCTGTCTTCCACTCGTCTCCCTCCTGGATACGCACCAGGTTGTAAGCGCTCCTGAGATCTAGTTTTGTGAAGAACCGCGCCCCGTGCATTGACTCAATCGCTGTGGCTATGAGAGGTAGCGGGTAACTGTACTTCACAGTGATCTGGTTTAGGGCTCAATAGTCAATACACGGGGCACAGACCTCCCTCCTTCTTCTTCACATAAAATAAACTCGAGGAGGCGGGTGAAGTGGAGGACCGAATGTACCCCTGACGCAGAGATTCAGAGACATATGTCTCCAGAGCCGCCGTCTCCACCTGTGACAGGGGATACACGTGACTCCTAGGAAGTGCGGCGTCTATCTGGAGGTTTATCGCACAATCCCCCCGACGATTGGGTGGTAATTGAGTCACCTTCCTCTTGGAGAAGGCGAGAGCCAAATCGGAATATTCGAGGGAAATGCACACGGTGGAGACCTGGTCTGGACTTTCCACCGTAGTAGCATCAACGGAAACCCCTAAACACCTCCCCGAGCACTCTCGCGACCACCCCATGAGAGCCATCTGTTGCCATGAAAGTGGGGTCATGACAAGCTAACCAGGGTAGGCCTAGCACCATGGGAAACGCAGGAGAGTTAATGTGGAAGAGACTGATTCTCTCCTTGTGACCCCCCTGCGTCACCATGCCCAGGAGAGTGGTGGCCTCCCTAATTAACCCTGACTCTATTGGCCGACTGTCTAAGGCGTGAACTGGGAAGGGCATAGCCACTGGAACAATTGGGATCCCTAAACTATGGGCGAATTATCTGTCTATGAAATTCTCAGCCGATGCCTGAATTGACGAGTGCCTTATGCTGGGAATGCGGGGAAAACTCAGGAAAAGTAACATGCAAAAACAGGTGTGCAAACAGAGTGCTCTGGGTGAGAATGGTGCCGGCTCACCTGGGGTGACGCCAGAGTGCCCTGCCTGCTGCCTCGACGCCCAGAGGAACCACCCCGACACCGACCAGCAGTGTGACCTCTGCAGCCACAGATGGTGTACGTGAAGGAACCTCCACTTGGAACCGGGTGCAGAGGGAGTGAGTAGTGGAGACCCCTGTTGTGCTGGTGGGGGAGCTGGAGGGACTCTCTGTCTCTCCCAGCGGTCCATCGTTTGAACGACGCGATCCATGGCGGCGCCGAGATGGTGAAGCATCGCTGTGTGCTCCTGGAAGTGCTCCTCGACTCTGCTACCAGGGGTACCTGCTCCTGCTGACTCCATAATTCAGGTGTGGAATTCTGTAAAGGAGTGTGTAACTGGCTGCAGGGAAGTCAGGCGCAGGAGTGAATGAATGCACTGACTGTAAGTCGCTCCGGATAAGAGCGTCTGCTGAGTGACCAAAATGTAAATGTAAAATTATTATTATTATTTTTTAATAGGCCAATATAGTTAAGAACTAATTCTTATTTACAATGACAACATAATCCAGCCAAACCCAGACGACGCTGGGGCAATTGTGTGCCGCCCTAGGGGACTCCCAATCACGGCCGGATGTGATACAACCTGGATTCGAACCAGGTACTGTATTGACGCCTCTTGCACTGAGATGCAGTCCCTTAGACACTTGCAAAGCATGCTGGGTATTATTTGAAAGTCAACATTTGGTCGGTGCAGACCATAGACAAATCTGAAATGATCATAGATGTCTACGCGATGTTTCACAAGTTTGAACAGCACAGTAGAGCACAGTACAGTAAAGTACAGTACGGTATGGTATGGCATGATACGGTGCAGGATAGTAGAGTTTTATTCAGAATAGTTTAGTACAGTAGAGTACAGTACAATGCAGTGCAGTTTAGTATAGTTCAGTAGAGTAAAGTATATTAGAGTAAAGTAGAGTACAATACATCACACAATACTTTACTTTTATTTATTTTGCTGTATTCTACTGTGCTCTACTGTATTGCAGTCCCCTGTACTGTATCGTACTGTACTATACTCTACTTTTCTTTAAGGTACTGTGTACAGGATTATGTAATGTACTGTACTCTACCGTACTTAGGGCTGGGTGGTATACCGTATTTTACTATACACCGCTATTGATGCACGGACAGGTTTGGGTTTTTACTTTAACTTCTATAACAGTATTTGAATGTTAAATGTGATATGCCATGTGTAATGTCAATATTTATAGTTTAGACAGCTACTTGAGTCATCCCTCTCCGCTCTCTCTCTCTCTCTCCATGCCGCTTTCCACACAGACCTAGCCCTGCCCCCTGTCACTGAAGGAGCGCATTTGTTGTTGCTTGACCACAAGACACTTGCCTTCAGTCTGCATGGTCAATGCAGCATATGCAAAACGTCAGTACAGAGACAGTGGAGTCGCAATTCAACGGCTCAGACACGAGACGTATGTGGCAGGGTCTACAGACAATCACGGATTACAAAGGGAAAACGAGCCACGTCGCGGACACCGACATCTTGCTCACAGACAAGCTAAACACCTTCGTAAGACATTTTAGCGTGTTAACCCTCGCAAGACGGCATCCCTAGCCGCGTCCTCAGAGCATGCGTAGACAAGCTGGCTGGAGTGTTTACGAACATATTCAATCTCTCCCCATCCCAGTCTGCTGTCCCCACTTGCTTCAAGATGTACACCATTGTTCCTGTACCCAAGAAAGCAAAGAATAACTGAGCTAAATGACTATCGCCCCGTAGCACTCACTTCTGCCATCATGAAGTGCTTTGAAAGTCTAGTTATTAAGGATCATATCACCTTCACCTTTCCTGACACCCTAGACCCACTTCAATTTGCTTTCCACCCCAATAGATCCACAGACGATGCAATTGCCATCGCACTGCACACTGCCCTATCCCATCTGGACAAGAAGAATACCTATGTCAGAATGCTGTTCATTGACTATAGCTCAGCCTTCAACACCATAGTACCCTCCAAGCTCATCATTAAGCTTGGGGCCCTGGGTCTGAACCCTGCCCTGCGCAACTTGGTCCTGGACTTCCTGACGGGCCGCCCCCAGGTGGTGAGGGTAGGAAACAACACCTCCACTTCGCTGATACTCAACACAGGGGCCCCACAAGTGTGTGTGTTTAGCCCCCTCCTGTACTCCCTGTTCACCATGACTGTGTGGCCATGCACACCTCCAACTCAATCATCAGGTTTGCAGACGGCACAACAGTAGGCCTGATTACCAACAATGATGAGAAAGCCTACAGGGAGGAGGTGAGGGCCCTCTTTGTGTGGTGCCAGGCAAATAACCTCTCCCTCAATGTCAACAAAACAAAGGAGCTGATCGTGGACTTCAGGAAACAGCAGAAGGTGCACACCCGTATCCACATCAACGGGACCTCAGTGGAGGTGGAAAGCTTCAAGTTCCTTGGCGTACACATCACTGACAATCTGAAATGGTCCACCCACACAGACAGTGTGGTGAAGAAGGCGCAATTCGGCTTGGCCCCTAAGACCATCAGAATTTTTTTAGATGCACAATTGAGAGCATCCTGTCGGGCTGTATCATTGCCTGGTACGGCAACTGCATCGCCCGCAACGGCTTGGCACACCAGGGGCACACTACCTGCCCTCCAGGACACCTACAGCACTCTATGTCACAGGAAGGCTAAAAAGATTGTCAATGACAACCATGGCCTGTTCACCCGCTATCATCCAAAAGGCGAGGTCAGTACAGGTGCATCAAAGCTGGGACCGAGGGACTGAAAAACAGCTTCTATCTCAAGGCCATCAAACTGTTAAATAGCCATCACCAGCCGGCTACCACCCGGTTCCTCAACCCTGCACCTTAGAGGCTGTTGCCCTATATACATAGACATGGAATCACTGGCCACTTTAATAATGGAACACTAGTCACTTTTGTAATGTTTACTTACTGCTTTACTCATTCCATATGTACAGTATATACTTTATTCTATTCTACTGTATTTTTGTCAATACCACTCCGACATTGCTCGTCCTAATATTTATATATTTCTTAATTTCATTATTTTACTTTTAGATTTTTGTATTGTTGTGAATTGTTACATACTACTGCACTGTTGGAGCTAGGAACACAAGCATTTCGCTACACCCGCAATAACATTTGCTAATATGTGTGTGTGACCAATACGTTTGTTTTGACATGCAACAATGTTGGTTGAAGTTGAATTGAACAGCATAAAACAATTAGAATAGAGAAAGACCCATTGAAATCACTTAGAATGTACAGTATGTGTTGCCACTGTAAAATCACGCACTACTCATAAAGCACATTTTGAACTTTTTTTATTCAAAAACATAAAATACCGTCAAATACCTTCATACCGTAAAAATGTTTTAAAAATACTGTGATATGATATTTTGGACATTTCGCCCAGCCATAACCGTACTGTGCTGTCCAAACGTGAAACATGGATGTCTATGATTGGTCCAAATCTGAACCAAACATAGTCCTTGCCATGTCTGACATTCTCTGTAATTAATTTCCTGTTGTTGGGCTTTGCACCACAATCGAATCAACCTGCCTTATAATAAATGAGATTGCTGTTTTGCTTCCTCTCTCCATGCCTCTGTCTTTCCTTAATGGAAGACTACACACTGCAGCAATTAATGTCACGTAATGACCAATATTCACATATGACCACTGATGAGGTTTCCTGTGTCCTGAGTCTCTATCTGCATCGCCTCCCTTCACACACACACAAGCACGCACACACAAGCACACACTTGTACAGACACACACCAAAGCTATCTTATCTGATGCAAAATCTAGGACACAGTCACCATCTAATGTACAGACCTCATATTTCCTGTATTAGTACCTCCTCCCAGCAGACGTGTACAAAGCAGCGGCCATTTCAAAGACGTGTGTCTAGCAACTCACCTAAAGCTGCAGCACTGGCTACACAGGTCAGACCAGGTAGGTAATGACAGCGTGAAATGTGGCAGGAAACACATGGTGGCATTAGAGGCAACATGCGCTCAGTAGGTTGACATTCTCCCCCTGCATATCTAACCTCAACAGTCAAGCTTAAAGTTCATGAAAGTCTGAAAGTTAGAACAAAAAAATCTGAAATCATTCATAAAGTATTCATGCGTTACAACAGCATCGTAAGCCATTGGTAAGAAAATTCCATGCTTGTAGGGAGACCCCATTGTTATTTTATACACAGATGACTCCATATTTGTACATGATCACACAACTGCTGTCTGGAATATTAAAATGTGGTCTCAGACTTTCAATGGCTAATCACAAGAGTAGAGCCCCAAGTTGAATAATTTCCAACCACCACAGGGACTTCAGACCCTCTGAGCAAAAAATATTCTCTCCATAAGGCCTTAGAGTTGACACAATACCAATGACCCTGGTCCCTGCTACAGCTGTCCAATTCCATGCTCTGCTTGGGGAGAAGACAGGCCTGAACTCAGTTAATTTGAAGTTGTGTCTATGCTGTTTGAATTTAAGGTTGAGCAAATATGGTTAATGAAATTGTATTTTAAAACCATAATGTCAATATGTTTATGAAAGTTATCACAAAAATGTCACTTCTGTGATTATTTTGGCAGACGAGCAGAGTAGTTATTCTAACTGATATGCCTAATGACCAAGTTATGACCTCTTGGCCTTGTAGTGTACACCTTCTCAGACAGCTGTGAACAGCTTGGTTTGGGCTTTAGTCCCTTTACAGTCATTGAACTACTATTGTGTCTCTTTGTGGGGCATCTCACATTGCTATTACAGCCGAGCCAAACAAAGGCCAGTAAGATTATTATTATTTTTTAATCAGCCCATACCTCTAGTCATTGCATGATATGAGGGTTAGCAACAACTCCACAAAAGGCAATTCAAACACTCACAAAATCACCTGTGTTTTCCAAAAGTATACAGTAGACAAATGCAACTGTTACGCTGCACTAAATATTGTTTTCAAAGTTCAGGCCTACTCCCCCATTCTGTCACCTCAGCTGCCTACTGCCTGTAAAGAGGATAGGAAATGCGGTTTTAGCGTTGTTTTAAACATGTTCACATCACACAAAGGGCATCAATGACACCGGCATGAATGTAATATGCTGCACTTTTCTTTAAGGGCTACGTCATCCTGCGCACACTATGATCAATGACATATACTAACATCCTCTAAATATAACCAGTGCTTCAAATGTCAATTCAATCAAGAACAGTCATTTTATTGAAGGGGATCAAGACTCATTGTGTTGTCCCACATTTCTATACACTGGTACTCTGTTCTATATTTGCATAATTTATGAGATAAGAAACAGTCACCAACGTTCAGCCTCATTCAGGGCAAGCTGTGATATCCAACACAGCAGAGCAGTCAGAGCAAGTGCTGCATTTTGTATTATGAGACATTACTTAATATACACAGGTCAATAAACACAAACACATTTCCAAACATTTAAAATGGACTTTTATTGCTTAAAGGAGAGAGCAACATTTAAAAGTCAAGGTTACAAAGGGACAGCAAAAAATGGTTTTAGAAGGAATGTTGAGGAAAAAGGTTGAATGTGTTGACAGGCTGAAAATTCCTGATCCTAATTTAGTTTAGTATTCTTCTCCCTCCTCCTCCCCCTCCACACTATCTGCTCCCACCTCTTCATAATCTTTCTCCAGGGCAGCCATGTCCTCCCTGGCCTCAGAGAACTCTCCCTCCTCCATACCCTCACCTACGTACCAGTGCACAAAAGCACGCTTGGCGTACATCAGGTCAAACTTGTGGTCAAGACGGGCCCAGGCCTCTGCCACTGCAGTGGTGTTGCTAAGCATGCACACTGCCCTCTGGACCTTGGCCAGATCTCCACCAGGTACCACAGTTGGTGGCTGGTAGTTGATACCAACCTTGAAACCAGTTGGGCACCAGTCTACAAACTGGATGGAGCGTTTTGTTTTGATGGTGGCAATGGCAGCATTGACATCTTTGGGCACAACGTCGCCACGGTACAGCAGACAGCAGGCCATGTACTTGCCGTGACGTGGGTCACATTTCACCATCTGATTACATGGCTCAAAACAGGCGTTTGTGATCTCTGAAACAGTCAGCTGCTCATGGTAAGCCTTCTCTGCCGAGATCACTGGGGCATAGGTGGCCAGCGGGAAGTGGATACGGGGGTAGGGCACCAAGTTGGTCTGGAACTCTGTCAGATCAACATTGAGGGCACCATCGAATCGGAGGGATGCAGTGATGGAGGACACAATCTGACTGATCAACCGGTTAAGATTAGTGTAGGAGGGACGCTCAATATCAAGGTTCCTACGGCAGATGTCATAGATGGCCTCATTGTCTACCATGAAAGCACAATCAGAGTGCTCCAGGGTGGTGTGGGTGGTCAGGATGGCGTTGTAGGGCTCAACAACGGCTGTGGACACCTGGGGAGCTGGGTAGATGGAGAACTCAAGTTTGGACTTCTTGCCGTAGTCAACAGACAAGCGCTCCATCAACAGGGAGGTGAAACCAGAACCGGTGCCACCTCCAAAGCTGTGGAAGACCAGGAAGCCCTGGAGGCCAGTGCACTGGTCAGCCTAGAGAGAGGGAGGAGAGAAGATTTTACATTTTAGGTAATTATTGAAGACAATAAGTATGCAGGATGTACAATAAGACCACTAAAAAGGTTATTGAAGATTCTCACCAGTTTGCGGATCCTGTCCAGTACCAAGTCAATAATCTCTTTGCCGATGGTGTAATGCCCACGGGCGTAGTTGTTGGCTGCATCCTCCTTCCCAGTGATCAGCTGCTCAGGGTGGAAGAGCTGGCGGTAAGTTCCAGAACGCACCTCATCTGGAGAAAGATATCTGTTAGCTTTTCCCAAGACTAAAGAGATAGATCAAGGGTATTCAGCCGGGAGTCAGTGGCCCCCTATAGGTCTGCAAAGAAACTGAAGTAGGTCCACAAATATAGGAATTCGTTTAATTGTTTTTATGAATATTGCTAGCAACAGAATAGACAGATTTTGAATTACATGACTACAGGAAAATAGAAAATCTTTCTAATGATTTCAACTTTTTTCTTCAATTCCTAATATTGAGTCAATTCCACCCATTGGAGCGAATTACACACTCACTGAAGTGTGTGCCATAGGCTTTGACAAAGCACCCACGAGTACCAGTCGCAGCAAGTGCCACTGGTAAGCTTTCTTTGACTGAATACATCTTTGCAAACACAAAAATGTATTTGTCTATTAGCTGGAAAGGTAACTAGAATGTTAGAGTTTAGTTTACACTTCCTCTTCCAATTATAATGTGGGGTGGTCAATTAATATAAACAATATCCCAAATATATTAATTTTAAAATTCTCCTTGCCAGTCATTCACCTGATGACAAGACATTAAAATTTTTTAATTGCTAACATTTGATGGGGACGGCGATTTGCCTGACTGGGCGGCACTAGGCAAGAAAAGGTTTAAGACCACTGAGATAGCCCAATGGTAACAGAACGTCATCGTTTCAAGACAAAGTAATCTTACCGATGACAGTGGGCTCCAGATCTACAAACACAGCCCTGGGGACGTGCTTTCCAGCTCCAGTCTCACTGAAGAAGGTGTTGAAGGAGTCATCTCCTCCTCCAATGGTCTTGTCACTGGGCATCTTGCCATCGGGCTGGATCCCATGCTCAAGACAGTACAGCTCCCAGCATGCATTGCCGATCTGGACACCAGCCTGGCCCACGTGGACAGAGATACACTCACGCTGTGGGAAAAGGTCAAATCATGTCAAATTGAGTACTCAGATATTGGTAGTTTTTCCCTACAGAAGCATTTCAGTTAATAGAAAGAGAAACACCTTTTCATGAATTTACCATTTTGACTGTGGGCCTGTGTATCTGTGTTTTCAAGTTATGCATAGCTTTGTCTCTAACACCAGCATACCCAGGTCACCTGACTCACTGATTACATGCAGCTATGGGGGATAAAGGCCTGCTCCTGTTGGTGTCAGAGCAAGAACATGACTTGCAGGCAGTAGGTGTTGGAGTAGAATAGCTTACTCACAGCCCTGAATCACTCAAGGGTTTAGCCTTGTGTTAACAGGTCTTCTGAATTGAATCAAGTTTAAGACTGAGAAATGTAAGGAGACACTTCCAGACCATTAGTGTATTTCATAGGCTACAACCACACTTTAATAATGGATTTAAATATATACATTTGGCCTAACCAAACAATGACGAAGAATTTACTAATGATTTTAGTGTTATAGGCTATGGCAAAGTCCTTGCTCTGCTTGTCATCCTTTTAACATGAAGTCACCATTCGGTGCGCTTGACAATGGGAGCGATTATTGCTGTCGTCTGTGGTAATCCCCGTTGCAAATGCAATTTAGAGTCATTATGTCAAAGATTAGCGATGTATAGGGAGCAGTATAAAATCCACGATATGGCACAATTGTAACGATGTTATTTTCCGCGGGCAGAAAATAAAGTGTAATAAAAATCGCCGCAATGGAGATGCAGATCGAGGCAAATATAGCATTTGAATTGGTACTGCCTTCTACAAAACGAAATACCAAAATAAAATGTGTAATACAGGTATTTGGACTATAGGGGGTTTACTATAGGCCTATAAACGGATTAGAATCATAAAATAGGCTACATCAGGCCGTACTTTCCTTTCTCTACACAACATGGGCAAACACGTGGTCAGATTTCCACAGATTATTCTGGTATAACGTTCAGACACCTGCCCGCCCTGTCATTCGATTAAATTCGTAATGCTCATAACATTTCCCACCCCAAGAACTTTCACGGGCGTTAGTTTATAAAATGCGAGATTGTGTAAATCACATGATTAAGTCATCTTAAATTGTGAGATGATTTCCGATTTTACACTGTAGCCTAGCCTACAGTTATGATTGTGATCATGACCGCATTGACACAATGAACCCGCCCTGCTCTTTTGAGTTGACCGCGTGCCACTTTCCGCAATGCAACAATGTAACAAAGCAAGAACGCTATGGTCAACGAGCGAGGCGATAGGAGAAGGAAGAATAAGCGCCGCCCTACATAAGGAATAGAAGGCCTCTGAAGCTGTGGCGCAGCAGTAGAACTTAACGAAGACTTAATCGACATATGTTAAAGGTCACTTTGATATGCTAACACAAAGACAATAATATTATGGCATTTTTATGCCGTCTATACGTGTCAAATCGGATCATGTCTGATGATGGTCACTGAATTCCCTCCCCCCCCCCCCAAATATAATCATACAAAAGAACGGGTTCTTAAGACATTAAAAGATATAGGCAAGTTTCACGGTGTCATGTTTGATTGGTATTTCATAACATGAATTGTATTACGCGATGATGACACCACATTTAAAGTACATCACAATTCCAGTCATTTTCATATTCAAACTTACCATGTCTAAGATTAGGTGTTTAAAAGAGCAGTAAAGATAAAAATAAGAAACCGTAGATTTACGACCAACTCTCACAGAGGGACCTTTAGGAGTCTAATGTGAGAAGTTTAAGCAATGCGACAGGGTGGGGCTTTTTATACTGCTTATGACGGTCCACCACATTCGGGCGGGCTTTGGACACAAATGTACCACCCATCTGGCTAAAAGAGGCGTTCTTGATCGTTCTATTGGACCATTTGAACACGTAGGCGTACGTGGATGCCGATGACACGAAAGAAGGAATCCGTTAGGTTTATAATGTAGGCTACAACCAAAGTTCAAGGCAGTTAGGATAAGCAAATTCCCATTGCATGACAAAGTAGGCTACTGTCACACAGTCAAGAGCGATATTCTAAAACTATGTTAGATATAAGATAACTGAAAACGATAACAAAGTAATCTTAACACAATAGCCAACATATTTTTACGCCATCCTTAGATTTATTTATCTTATATGTTTTTGCTTTACATTTAATTGTTTTGATATTTAGAGATATTTTTTTTAGATATTTTGTGGAACTGCTTTTGCTAATGGTTAGTAACTCTGCAGCTGAGAATCTTTCTATGGTGACTTTGTAGCCTGTCATTTGGAGGACACTGTTGTCATTTTACTGGTCTCAAGAAAACACTTACTTTGCCCTAGCTTCTTTGAGACAAGACACTTGGGATAGGTGCTTATGTAAGACTCAAGACTTTGGGGCAAAGGAATGAATATAGGCCTAGGCTGTTTTAGGCACTTCTAATATTAGCCTATTGGTTTGGTAGGCCAAAAGAAAATGTAACCTGGTATGTCATGGAAAACTGGAGTAGGCTGTAGCCTATAGGTTTTTCCTCTATATTCAAAGATGTATAATACCTCAAACATTTAGTGCAATAGCTACAGTGGACACATTAGATACCAACATTGATGGCAACATTAAAGTGGGTTTTAGACAATCTTTCAGTCCAAAGATGAATGGATGTGCCATTAGCTCCACCACACATACACACACACACACACACACATACGCTCAACAGCCACTTTGCTGAGTCATTAAAGGGGGCTATTACACAGTGATTCATGAAGAACAGAAGCAGAAGGCATGATATTTTGGCTGGTTTTGGTCGGTGTAGGCCGTCATTGTAAATAATAATTTGTTATTAACTGACTTGCCTAGTTAAAAAAAGGTTAAATGAAAAATCTAATAAAAAATAATATTAGAAATGAAAATGTAACATGTTGTTTTGTGCTACACCTGCTTACAAGAACTACTATCATGATCTCCATAAATGGTCACAGAATGAATAGGCCTTGCCCTAAAAATGCTAGATTACATAAGGCATGAAAAATGGATAGCATCACTGTTTTTGAAATATATGCCAAAAAACGGACAGTGATCTGTCAGTAGAGTATTTCTGGTACAGTGTAGGCCTACTCATGAAACAGCAGATACTACAACCATGCCAAACCACAGGAGAGAGCCAGAGTTTTTGATTATGAATATATTGTTTATGAAGCCTTGCACCAGTCCAACTAGCTTAGCAAACTGCTAAGGATAACAATTTGTCAAATTTCCTGCTAAGGCGAATATAACATTTCAAATGTCTCATCAGTATGAAAACTGAGCTTTGCCACATACTGCAAGCAAAATAAATAATTGGACATTACAGAGACAGACATACTGTATAGTCTAGATAAAAGTAACGTTAGCAAAATAAGTATTTTCCTTGGGTATATAAACTTACTGATATCAATTTACTCCGTGCTCACTTACAGTGCATTGCGAAAGTATTCGGCCCCCTTGAACTTTGCGACCTTTTTCCACATTTCAGGCTTCAAACATAAAGATATAAAACTGTATTTTTTTGTGAAGAATCAACAACAAGTGGGACACAATCATGAAGTGGAACGACATTTATTGGATATTTCAAACTTTTTTAACAAATCAAAAACGGAAAAATTGGGCGTGCAAAATTATTCAGCCCCTTTACTTTCAGTGCAGCAAACTCTCTCCAGAAGTTCAGTGAGGATCTCTGAATGATCCAATGTTGACCTAAATGACTAATGATGATAAATACAATCCACCTGTGTGTAATCAAGTCTCTGTATAAATGCACCTGCACTGTGATAGTCTCAGAGGTCCGTTAAAAGCGCAGAGAGCATCATGAAGAACAAGGAACACACCAGGCAGGTCCGAGATACTGTTGTGAAGAAGTTTAAAGCCGGATTTGGATGCAAAAAGATTTCCCAAGCTTTAAACATCCCAAGGAGCACTGTGCAAGCGATAATATTGAAATGGAAGGAGTATCAGACCACTGCAAATCTACCAAGACCTGGCCGTCCCTCTAAACTTTCAGCTCATACAAGGAGAAGACTGATCAGAGATGCAGCCAAGAGGCCCATGATCACTCTGGATGAACTGCAGAGATGTACAGCTGAGGTGGGAGACTCTGTCCATAGGACAACAATCAGTCAGTCGTATATTGCACAAATCTGGCCTTTATGGAAGAGTGGCAAGAAGAAAGCCATTTCTTAAAGATATCCATAAAAAGTGTCGTTTAAAGTTTGCCACAAGCCACCTGGGAGACACACCAAACATGTGGAAGAAGGTGCTCTGGTCAGATGAAACCAAAATTGAACTTTTTGGTAACAATGCAAGACGTTATGTTTGGCGTAAAAGCAACACAGCTCATCACCCTGAACACACCATCCCCACTGTCAAACATGGTGGTGGCAGCATCGTGGTTTGGGCCTGCTTTTCTTCAGCAGGGACAGGGAAGATGGTTCAAATTGATGGGAAGATGGATGGAGCCAAATACAGGACCATTCTGGAAGAAAACCTGATGGAGTCTGCAAAAGACCTGAGACTGGGACGGAGATTTGTCTTCCAACAAGACAATGATCCAAAACATAAAGCAAAATCTACAATGGAATGGTTCAAAAATAAACATATCCAGGTGTTAGAATGGCCAAGTCAAAGTCCAGACCTGATTCCAATCGAGAATCTGTAGAAAGAATTGAAAACTGCTGTTCACAAATGCTCTCCATCCAACCTCACTGAGCTCGAGCTGTTTTGCAAGGAGGAATGGGAAAAATTTTCAGTCTCTCGATGTGCAAAACTGATAGAGACATACCCCAAGCGACTTACAGCTGTAATCGCAGCAGAAGGTGGCGCTACAAAGTATTAACTTAAGGGGGCTGAATAATTTTGCACGCCCAATTTTTCAGTTTTTGATTTGTTAAAAAAGTTTGAAATATCCAATAAATGTCGTTCCACTTCATGATTGTGTCCCACTTGTTGTTGATTCTTCACAAAAAAATACAGTTTTATATCTTTATGTTTGAAGCCTGAAATGTGGCAAAAGGTCGCAAAGTTCAAGGGGGCCGAATACTTTCGCAATGCACTGTATCTGGATGTGATTCATAACATTGTTACAGGATTAATAACAAAGAAACAGAATAACCTTCATTGATGATTTTATTGGGCACTCGCCACAAACGCACAGATGAGGCAAGGACATCAGCCTTTGTGAGTGAGCACATTTTAAAAGACTTGTGGGCTACACCTTACCACCCTGCTACTTCATGATGCTTGTTGTTCAAGGCAGAATTATAGAAAAAAATAATTAAGTCATTCTTAGCTCTGGTTCACCTAGTGATGTGTGAATTTGGCATAGGAATTAAGAAATATTTAATACTCCTCTCCCTCCTCCTCTCCCTCTCCCTCAATGGAGTCGATGCCCACCTCTTCATAATCTTTCTCCAGGGCAGCCATGTCCTCCCTGTCCTCAGAGAACTCTCCCTCCTCCATACCCTCACCTACATACCAGTGCACAAAAGCACGCTTGGTGTACATCAGGTCAAACTTGTGGTCAAGACGGGCCCAGGCCTCTGCCACTGCAGTGGTGTTGCTAAGCATGCACACTGCCCTCTGGACCTTGGCCAGATCTCCACCAGGTACCACAGTTGGTGGCTGGTAGTTGATACCAACCTTGAAACCAGTTGGGCACCAGTCTACAAACTGGATGGAGCGTTTTGTTTTGATGGTGGCAATGACAGCATTGGCATCTTTGGGCACAACGTCGCCACGGTACAGCAGACAGCAGGCCATGTACTTGCCGTGACGTGGGTCACATTTCACCATCTGATGTGCTGGCTCAAAGCAAGCATTTGTGATCTCAGACACAGAGCTGCTCATGGTAAGCCTTCTCTGCTGAGATCACTGGGGCATAGGTGGCCAGGGGTGGATACGGTGTGGATAAGGGGGTAGGGCACCACGTTGGTCTGGGAACTCTGTCAGATCAACATTGAAGGCACCATCGAATCAGAGGGAAGCAGTGATGGAGGACACAATCTGACTGATCAACCTGTTAAGATTAGTGTAGGAGGGACGCTCGATATCAAGGTTCCTGCGGCAGATGTCATAGATGGCCTCATTGTCTACCATGAAAGCACAATCAGAGTGCTCCAGGGTGGTGTGGGTGGTCAGGATTGTAGTAGGGCTCAACAATGGCTGTGGACACCTGGGGAGCTGGGTAGATGGAGAACTCAAGTTTGGACTTCTTGCCGTAGTCAACAGACAAGCGCTCCATCAACAGGGAGGTGAATCCAGAACCGGTGCCACCTCCGAAGCTATGGAAGACCAGGAAGCCCTGGAGGCCAGTGCACTGGTCAGCCTGGAGAGAGAGGGAGGAGAGATGTTTCAGATCATCATGGTTGGATAACAATAATACATATACGGACTGTAAGATAAGGCATCACGGTGTAATGCCCACAGGCGTAGTTGTTGGTTGCATCCTCCTTCCCAGTGATCAGCTGCTCAGGGTAGAAGAGCTGACGGTAAGTTCCTGTGCGCACCTCATCTGGAACAAAGAAAGACCTGTTAGCTGAAGAAGTCAAGACTGAGATAGCACAGTGTCATCATCATTTTTTCAAGACAAAGTGATCGTACCAATGACAGTGGCTCCAGATCTACAAACACAGCCCTGGGGACATGCTTGCCAGCTCCAGTCTCACTGAAGAAGGTGTTGAAGGAGTCGTCCTCTCCTCCGATGGTCTTGTCACTGGGCATCTGGATCCCATGCTCCAGACAGTAGAGTTCCCAGCATGCATTGCCCATCTGGACTCCAGCCTGACCTACTTGAACTGATATACACTCATGCTGGTTGAAAAAATAAAGAAGTATATCAATCATTTAAAAAAATTATGACTTTCCAATTCATTTCCAAATACATTTATAGGAAATCACAACCAGTCATAATGAGACCTTTGAAGTCTGAGTATGTTATTTTGGTCCGATTTCCTGGAAAGAGATTCATTTTAGTCCTGGACAAAAACGTATTTCAAGGGAGATTCTCCATTGACCACCTTTAGTAATCCAGGGCTAGGCTTAATCTGAGTCCAGGAAACTGGCCATTGAAGTCAGAATGTGTTTTACACAGTCACTCTTAATATCATAGCCTAGCACCTAGGGCCATAACTGCTGATATCATAAAAAAATACATTTTTGAAATGCCAAGTCAGATTTGGTGCCATTCTGCACAGACATGCTGAGAGACAAACAATATATTTACAGTGTGCTAAAATGGTGTGGCAGATGTTAGCTTACCTCACTGAGTCCAAAATGAATAATTCAAGTAAGTGAAAATAATATTCTACACCATAATACATATTTACCTTAAATTAATTTATCTTACATTTTAGAATTGTTCTATAAAATACTATTTATCTGATAAATTACACATAGTAGCCTATTATAATTGTATTGCAACTGTATCCCTTCACATAGGCCTAAATTAACTGTTTGGATTTGGCCAAAACATGCTTTTGCTTTTGTATGACCGAATTCACACCCGTACCAAATTTTCTTAGGGAGTGGCTTGCTTTGTGTGGCAGAGCAGTTTGTTACAGATGCCTTTCGATTCATTTAGGATGTTCCTATAAAAAACGTGGGTGTGAACCCTAAAAACCATCTTTCAACAAAACACAACATCAGAAACTTAGGAAAATATCAAACTCTCTACTACTAAACGCGCATTTCTTGTAAGAATGCTAGAACATGCACGACCTACAATACCCATGAATTCTTTCTAGCCGCCCATAATCAACATTTCGAATATTTCATTGCAAATGTAACCACTCTCTCATTATGGAACATCTCACCATTTTTATACCCAAGTGTGCAAAACAATTATATACAACTCTTTTTTATAACGAAATTAACAGCTCACCATTTTGATTCCTTTATGAGGAAAGAAATGATAGCGGCGTCGAAAAGATGTACAGTGAGTGAGTGCACTCTTCTCTTCCAGAAGCAGCAGAGAAGGGCGCGGGCCATTGCGGGAGGAGGAGGGGGGTGCTTTCTCATTGAATGAGTCAGGCAGCGACACACAGGCACAGTCCACTCCAGAATCGCGGACAAAATACAAAGCATGTTCGCAGATAATTACCTTGTTTTTAGTTGTATTATTACTATAATTTGGAAGTCGAAATGAAACAGGCCTATGTAATACACACTGTAGATCAAATATAACTCCATGAGAGTGAGATAAAGTGAATTGGTATTGACCAATTATTTAATTATGTGAATATGATTGTTTTAGTGTCGAGGAAAAACATTCAGGGTTAGCATTATGTGCTGTAGTCTCACAAGCCATTACTGAGGTCTAAATAGCAGCAATGGACACACCTTTTATAGAGGGCCTTATGCTGCATGACACTGGGCGTAGGCCTATGTGAGATAAATAACATGTAAAAAACTGGTGCTGAATGATCAAATCTACCCCTTCAAAACACACAGACTGCATGCACCACATGCACTCTATTTTGTAAGTCAATTAAGTATTTAGTCCCACATCTCCTTGAGCTTTGGGTGCTGAACTAAATTCTGTGCCAACAATACAGCCCTGTGCTAAAATGCTGAGTAGGCTATCTAGCACTACATTAGACCTATATATTGCCTCTGTCATTAGATGTCATTCAAAAAACACGAGCTGGCGCGCACCCAAAATAATAGTTTGGTGGAGGTGCTAACTAACGTCAAATAAACTATAAACTATCAAAATAAAGAAAGTTGCACACTCCATTTATAAACTCCCAGCAATTGAATGAGTATTTACCAACGTTTCGGCATCACCCAGACCCTGAGGAAGGCACAGTGATGCCCAAACGTTCGTAAATAGCCATTCAATTGCTGGGAGTTTATACATGGAGTATGCAACTTTCTTTATTTTGAGAGTTTAGATTGGATGTCATTCAAACACAGTCAATTCATTGAGATGGAGAGGATGCAAACCAGTATAAAATCTCACAAAATACCTATTTTTCCATTCATGACAATTTCACATATGCATATTTAAAATGCAAAAAGTGTCACAAAATAAAATTCTATCGAAATAAAAATAAAAATGGAAAAGATGAGAAGTTGTGTAGATGCTTGACAGAAATGTTAAGGGCTGAACATTTAGAAGTGCCAGAGTTCATTACATCTATTACAATAGAGTATGGATTTGGCTGCACCAACCTCCTCCTTCTAACCTCCGCTTCCCCCCTAGTCTGCCAGGCAGCCAGCATCCGCCCCTCTTTGTTCAATGTTTTGCAGCAGTGACGTCACTCCTCTGCAGTGGATCGAGTGACCGGTGATGTGTCACTGTGTTCAGTTACCAGCAAACACATGGCCCCTCAGCTGTCTTCCTTCTCCTCTCCCTGTCCCAGCTGTTTGTCACTTCTTTTCCTCTCCCTGTGTCCGGAATACCCATTGACACACACACACACACACACACACATCATTTCAACAATATTGGTCTGAGGGCAAAGGGATTAAGGAGGAGATGGGGGCTGTGTTTGAAAGAGACAGCTGCATCAGATTGTCCTGACTGCCCCTCCCTGCCCATCTGCCTGACTTGCATGCCATCCCAACTCAGCAATTACAGACAGATGGAGCACTTACACTTTCTTCCCCTTTAGGATTGTCCAAAACATAGATGAAACCCTGTAAAAAAAATATCAAGATGTCGAGCATGAATAAATAAATAGCCTAACTGCTCTTAGTGTATGTTAGCAGGTGCATGCCAATCTTATTTATCGTCAGGAAGTATGCTGTTATGAGGGAAAAAAAATATATATATATATATATATATATTTGACTCCTGAAACATGAGGAGACCTATACAATGAATCTATTGCCACCACAAGGCTTTGATGATAATATATGGGAGAATATGACAGGAACAGTTTTATTTAACCTTTATTTAACTAGGCAAGCCAGTTAAGAAAAAATTCTTATTTACAATGACGGCCTACCCCGGCCAAAGTCTTGTCACGCCCTGACCTTAGAGAGCCGTTTTATTTCTCTATTTGGTTAGGTCAGGGTGTGATGTGGGGTGGGAATTCTATGTTGTATTTTCTATGTTTTGTATTTCCTTGTTTTGGCCGGTATGGTTCTCAATCAGGGACAGCTGTCTATCGTTGTCTCTGATTGGGAACCATACTTAGGCAGCACTTTTTCCCCACCTGTCTTTGTGGGTAGTTAACTTTGTTTGTGGCACATAGCCCTTAAGCTTCGCAGTTGTTTTTGTATTGTTTTTGGCGGCATCTTCCTAATAAAAAGGAATATGTACGCTCACCATGCTGCGCTTTGGTCTACGTCATTCGACGGCCGTGACAACTCTAACCCGGACCACACTGGGCCAATTGTGTGCCGCCCTAGTATGTGTATGAATGCTGAACAAAGAGAAACTTTGCATTTGTGGTGGCACTAAATATGACAGAAGTCAATACACATGGCAACATAAAAAACAAACTGAGTGATTATGGTGAATGTGGGCTAGTGATGTTTATGCATGGCTTTGTGTGAGGCTCTGCAGGGTATGTGGCAGACAATGGGCAATTGGTAACATCTGCTAGTAGAACCTGAATGTTGAATGTGGTGCTCTCTAATGGCTTAGCAGGGATCCAGAAAAGCTGGGTTTCCCTTGGTTATTTACATTTACCCATGTAGCCTACTTAACTCTGCAGCAAGATGCTTAAAGGCTAGTCTCAAAAACCCGATCCCAGGCAACAGTGACTAGTCTCTGGTTGGCATAGAAGAACTACATCACTGCCTACGTCACTACTTTATTCGCTTGAATAAAATACAAAATAGTATCTAGGAAGATGGAGACCATAAAGCTTATTTTTAATGGGGGTATTTTGCAAGTAGCTTCCAACTAACTTAATTAAAACTACTGCAAGGGTTTTGCAAGCAACTTTGGTTCTGACATGTCTGCCTCGTGATTTGGTGGGAGAGTACCCGGAATAAAACATTTTCCCTTGTCGACATAGGCAGTTACGTAGTTCCTCTTTGCCAATAGAGTCCATCATTGAAACCAGACCCTAGTCAATGACCACGTTTACATACACACAGTATTTCGGATAGCAGCTCATATCCTGCTTAAAATCTTATTTGGGATAAGCTGTTTACATGCACCTTTGATATCCCGCTCAAGAGTATCCCTGTATCCATGAATAAACAGAATATTCCAAATTTAAGTTCGTATGGGTTAAATGGAATATTAACTGAAATCTGGACACTGACAGTAGGCCTAGAACCTCTCACGTGTAGCATAATATAATAACTATATAATAATACATCCTGCAGTATTATGCATTTCTTGCAGTAAAATTATACAACAAATGTCTATTTTGTATTGGGAACAAAACAGAGAAATATGATTTCTTTCTTTCAGCATTAGGTTACAGCCTGAATTCAAAATATATGTAATTGCTTTATTCCCCTCACCCATCTACAAACTATACAAAGTGAAAACATGTTTTTATCATTTTTTGCAAATGTATTGAAAATGAAATACATTTTCAATACATTTGTTCACACACCTGAGTCAATACATTGTAGAAGCACCTTTGGTAGCGATTACAGCTGTGAGTTTTTCTGGGTACCTTGATTGTTCAACATTTGCCCATTAAGCTCCTCAAAGCTCTTGACAAATTGGTTGTTGATCATTGCTAGACAACCATTTTCTGGTATTGCCATAGATTTTCAAGTAGATTTAAGTCAAAACTGTAACTTGGCCACTCAGGAACATTCACTGTCTTCTTCGTAAGCAACTCCAGTGTATATTTGGCCTTGTGTTTTAGGTTATTGTCCTGCTGAAAGGTGAATTTGTAACCCAGTGTCTGTTGGAAAGCACACTGAACCAGGTTTTCCTCTAGGATTTTATGTGCTTAGCTCTATTCCATTTATGTTTTACCCCCCAAAAACTCCCCAGTCCTTAACAATTACAAGCATACCCATAACATGATGCAGCCACCACTATGCTTTAAAATATGGAGAGTGGTACTCAGTATTGTCCTGTATTGGATTTGCCCCAAACATAACACTTTGTATTCAGGACAAAAAGTGAATTGCACTGCCACATTTTTTTGCAGTACTGCTTTAGTGCCTTGTTGCAAACAGGATGCATGTTTTGGAATATTTTTATTCTGTACAGGTTTACTTATTTTTACTCTGTCAATTGGGTTAGTCTTGAGGAGTAACTACAATGTTGTTGATCCATTATCAGTTTTCTTCTTTCACAGCTGTTAAACTCTGTAACTGTTTTAAAGTCACCATTGGCTTCCTTCCACTCTGGTAACCGAGTTAGGAAGGATGCCTGTATCTTTGTAGTGACTGGGTATTGATACACCATCCAAAGTGTAATTAATCATTTCACCATACTCAAATGGATATTCAATGCATTTTTACCCATCTACCAATAGTTGCCCTTCTTTGTGAGGTATTGACAAACCTCCCTGGTCTTTGTGGTTGAATCTGTGTTTGAAATTCACTGCTCGACTCAGGGACCTTACAGATAATTGTATAGAGATGAGGGAGTGAGTCCATGCAACTTATTTAGACATGTCATTACAAAGGGGATGGATACTTATTGACTCAAGACATTTTAGCTTACATTTTTAAAATTAATTTGTAAAAATTTCAAAAACATAATTCCACTTTGACATTATGTGGTATTGTGTGTTGGCCAGTGACCAACACATCTCAATTTAATCCATTTTAAATTAAGGCTGTAACATTAAGGCTGTAGTTTCTGAAGGTACTGTAGATGCTGACCATATGGCACTCCTTTCACTGCAATAAATGATGTGGCAAAATCTTGCGAAAACAACAAACAGGACCAATGCACTGATTTCACAAGGCTGTCTGCTGCTTGCATCTCTCTCACCAAAGGCCTCGTGCCTAGGCACGCTGTCGAGATCCTCTCCTCTTCCTAATTTATTAATGTTGCTGGCTCAGCCCCCTTGCGATTCTACAAATACTAGCGCGCCACAGTGTTTAAGATCAGTTACTACATCGACTCTTAACTGTCGGATAAAGTAACTTCTCTCTCAACTGAATAGAAAATTATTTAAACTTTTTTTTATTTTTTATATTTCTCTAAAACTCATATCCATCAGTAAAAAATGGTGAGTACAGTTTACATTTAGAAAGTTGTCTGTTTATTTATTTATGTTGTGTGTTCATCTCTCATTTTACTCATGGTGGTGCTAGCTACTCATCCACTCCATCAATCTCGTTACATTGCCTTACATTTTGTTTCATAGAGTATATGGCTACATTCATATTGTGGCTGAAATAAGTGGTCACTGATGTATTTGACCACCATAATATGATAGGATATGCTTCAAACTGCCAAAGAAACACACTATTGCCTATAGAACCTTATTTTCAATTGTATGTTTATTACAAATTCATATAGTGAAGATGCTCATGTCGATTCAATTGAAAAATTGGTTACGTTGTGCTTTGCGAAAAGGAAAGCTCGGGTGATTGACGTGAGTTGATTCCCTTTACCTTTGGCGGGCTACGGACCGAGGACGATACAGACGAATTATCTTAGCCTTAATTGTCATTTGAATATAATTTGCTATTATAAAATACTACTAAGTTCAAGTTTGACTACCAAATATTTAAAAAAAAGGCGTTAACGAACCGGGGATAGAATAACATTCCAGATCTCATCAACCAAACCTCTGTCGCCTTGATTGACTGCATTTTCATGATCGTGTGAGGCGCGCCCACCTTGAAATGTAGACTATTACGTTGAGAAGAGATTTATTCTGATAGTTAGCATTTTGACACATTCTGGTAGTTTAATATCTCGTACTATAGCCATCAATGTTAGGCTATAGTCTATAATATGCGGTGTGCTATAAACTACTCTAGGTAAATTTGATGCGTTAATTTGATTTTGACTAGAAGGCACCGGTGGATGTTTACACATTCTGTTGGCCTCCCTCAAATTACCAATGGTGCGCATACATTAGCCTTAAAGCGATACAAGGCAAGGTGAATGAAATAGGCAGAAAAGGGATCACATTGATCAAATGTACCGAACAGTTCTAGAAACAAACCAATGTTACCAAACTATTACAGTTACTGTGGAACAGTTTAATCAATATTGACGTTCCAATGGCCATTTAAAATGATCTAACTCTTTATTTTCCGAGGGAAGTAGCCTATATAGGAAAATAACAGACTTAGGTGAACCTTAGTAGTTAATCAATGGGGGCTGGTGGGGAGCTTTTCCATCCTTAATTTCTGCTGGTGCATATGGTCTCCATAATGACACCTGACAGGGGGAGGGCTAAGGGTTAAGATCTTTCTCTGAGGTGGTCTTTTTCACATGGATTTGTGTATAGGCCATTGTAGCCCGCTGCACCCTGGTCTTTCCATGTTCATGTTTAGATTAGCTCTCCAGGCAGCTTCTTTCCAACCAGAGAGAAGCAAATTTGATATAACAGTCGCCGGTTGAAGTGTACTCGCTGCACATAAAAGGCTACTATTTCTATAATGGCATTACTGTTAAATCTATGCACTGTAGAATCTGTAGTGTATTCCATTTTGCAACATGAGATGTGAGTGATTTGCCCTAGAGCAAAATCAAATAGCCTTCGGATTGGTGAAAACATCTGCAGGTAGTTCTGTACAATGACCTATAGATATTATAGAGCGCCATAGCTGTGGAGTGTTCCTAGGTGTATGCACATTATAGACAAATCTAAATCATAATTTTTGTATGGAAAGTGCACAAACCACCCCCTACTTTGCAAAACCACAAACGGTTTCCTGCCTGTGCCCAGTTGCTTAGCAACGGACATATGCAAGAAAATCCCTTGGGAACAGTAGGGTGTAGCTGGAGGGAGGAAGGGAAGGGGGAAGGGGAGGAGTGTGAGGGAGGAGGGGGGATGGTTGCGTGATTCATCATGGTTCAGCCCATGCTGCAGCTTTTGATCCTCTCTCTCCTGCAGACTTCAGTCTCAGGACAATTCCCATTTTTCCCACTTTCTCAATGCCATTTATGCTCTCAGAACAGTGGGGATGATTGTGTGGAATAGCTGCAGTGAGTGAAAATGCAACCTTAGCCTCCCGGGTGGCGCAGTGGTTAAGGGCGCTGTACTGAAGCGCCAGCTGTGCCATCAGAGTCCCTGGGTTCGCGCCCAGGCTCTGTCGTAACCGGCCGCGACCTTACCTTGATTGTGTGCAGTGGGATCCAATTCAATTGCTCTCTCTCCTCTTTCTCTAGCGTGAGTGTATCTCCATCCATGTGGGTCAGGCTGGCGTCCAGATTGGCAATGCCTGCTGGGAGCTCTACTGTCTGGAGCACGGGATCCAGCCGGACGGTCAGATGCCCAGTGACAAGACCATTGGAGGAGGAGACGACTCCTCACTTCTTCAGTGAGACTGGAGCTGGAAAGCACGTCCCCAGGGCTGTGTTTGTAGATCTGGAGCCCACTTTGTCTTGAAACAATGACATTCTGTTAACATTGGTCTATCTCCTTAGTCTTGGGAAAAGCTAACAAGTATTTATTTCTCCAGATGAGGTGCGCACAGGAACATACCGCCAGCTCTTCCACCCTGAGCAGCTGATCACTGGGAATGCCCGTGGGCATTACACCATCCGCAAAGAGATTATTGACTTTGTTCTGGACAGGACCCGCAAACTGGTGACAACTCTTATTAACATACACTCTGCATCTCTGTACATTCTCTATCTTTATCCAACCATAATGATCTGAAACATCTCTCTTCCATCTCTCTCCAGGCTGACCAGTGCACTGGCCTCCAGGGCTTCCTGGTCTTCCACAGCTTCGGAGGTGGCACCGGTTCTGGTTTCACCTCCCTGTTGATGGAGCGCTTGTCTGTTGACTACGGCAAGAAGTCCAAACTTGAGTTCTCCATCTACCCAGCTCCCCAGGTGTCCACAGCCGTTGTTGAGCCCTACAACGCCATCCTGACCACCCACACCACCCTGGAGCACTCTGATTGTGCTTTCATGGTAGACAATGAGGCCATCTATGACATCTGCCGCAGGAACCTTGATATCAAGCGTCCCTCCTACACTAATCTTAACAGGTTGATCAGTCAGATTGTGTCCTCCATCACTGCATCCCTCCGATTCGATGGTGCCCTCAATGTTGATCTGACAGAGTTCCAGACCAACTTGGTGCCCTACCCCCGTATCCACTTCCCTCTGGCCACCTATGCCCCAGTGATCTCGGCAGAGAAGGCTTACCATGAGCAGCTCTCAGTGTCTGAGATCACAAATGCTTGCTTTGAGCCAGCAAATCAGATGGTGAAATGTGACCCACGTCATGGAAAGTACATGGCCTGCTGTCTGCTGTACCGTGGCGACGTTGTGCCCAAAGATGTCAATGCTGCCATTGCCACCATCAAAACAAAACGCTCCATCCAGTTTGTAGACTGGTGCCCAACTGGTTTCAAGGTTGGTATCAACTACCAGCCACCAACTGTGGTAGCTGGTGGAGATCTGGCCAAGGTCCAGAGGGCAGTGTGCATGCTTAGCAACACCACTGCAGTGGCAGAGGCCTGGGCCCGTCTTGACCACAAGTTTGACCTGATGTACGCCAAGCGTGCTTTTGTGCACTGGTACGTAGGTGAGGGTATGGAGGAGGGAGAGTTCTCTGAGGCCAGGGAGGACATGGCTGCCCTGGAGAAAGATTATGAAGAGGTGGGTGTTGATTCCATTGAGGGAGAGGAGGAGGGAGAGGAGTATTAAAGTGAATTGATTCACCCTTTTTATTCTACCTTTATTTAACTAGGCAAGTCAGTTAAGAACAAATTCTTATTTACAATGATGGCCTAGGAACAGTGGGTTAACTGCCTTGTTCAGGTGCAGAACGACAGATTTGTACCTTGTCAGGGATTCGAACTTGCAACCTTTCGGTTACTAACCACTAGGCTACTCTGCCGCCCTAGTTAAATCACAAGCAAGCTAATCACTGGTTACAAGTTAATATGGCTCAATTTTCCTTATTAGTGTTGGAAATTGCTAGCAAGCACTGTCACACATCATAGATAGGGCTGCAGGTAGCCTAGCGATTAAGAGCAACCAGGTGAAAGAAAATGTGTCAATGAGCCCTTGAGCAAGGCACTTAACCCTATTTGCTCTGAAAAGAGGGTCTGCTAAATGACTAAAATGTAAATGCCATGATGTTCGTTGGCACCGAAAATGGTTAAGGAAATATGCTGTAGTTGTGTTCAGGGAATGTTATGGTGTTGCAATGGTTTTACTTTTTACAGTTTTACACTGCAACTTTCTGTCCTCTTCTGACTTTGATATATAATAAATTACTTACATTTTTTTGACAATGGATCTTCATCAGCTACTCACCAGGACTTATCACAGTATTTCCCAAGAATAAATAATAACAAATATTATTGCAGTGTAATAACCATGTACGTACATATTGTTACATAGTTCTACAGAAAATGTCAACAGAAATGTTGAGCAATGTCAACAGAATCAAAAGTAAATTAAATGAACATTTTAACGGAATAGAGTTGTGCCTTTCTTTTTATTTATCCCAAACCGACACATCATTGCATTTTCCCCATGGTTCTTTTTATATAATTTTTTATCTGAAATACATAACGTAAAAGCAATAGCTTGTTCTTTAGATTTAATCATGTAAATGATATCTTACTTCTGACATCAACTGGTTTACAGTAAGAAGAGACAGCTTTAGTATTGAGTGTTGATTGTGGTGACAATTAGAGCTCTATAATTTGCATGGACTTTCCTTCAATACCTCTATTTTCCTTAGACTTCACTCAATTCCTTTCAATGCTACAGTACTTTTACTATGCCACCCTGTGGCCAAACCTCTGTTCTGCTTCAGGAATGGGTTCCTCCTCTTTATTGGTGGCAATGTAACGATAACACCCAAAACAGTTCAATTCTGAATAGACATCAAGACTCACATCAATAATAAACCACTCAACGCGCTTACATTTCTTGATCTTTGGACAGGAAAATCAGTGCTAGTTTAGTAAGGGCATGGAGGACAAAAGCAAGAATGCAAGCTTAGATAGGACTAGGAAAATGTGAAGGTATACCGGTAGTTGAAGATTCTTACATAATTTACATTTTAATGCTTGTTTTTGGGGTGACATTATATATGTTATATCACAGTGCTGTGATTTTTTGGGGCAATTCAAATTAGACCAGTTAACAAAGAAAATGAATGTGTTGGAAGGTTACAAGAGGCAGTCATTATGATTACATTCTAAGGAAGAGTGAGTAATAACAGAAAAAGCACAGCATAAATTGCTACATTTTTGTAAACGTTCATCAGTTTTTCTTTTCTTAAATAAAAAAGTATGTGGGTCAAAATAAATATAATATTTTGTCACAAGTGATGCAACGGCAGAAACAAACACATTATTTTGGCTTTTGGGGTTTCTTTTTTGTTCTATGTTGAAAATGTATACATTTCTAATACATTATAGTTTTTTATTAAAGTTGCTTTCAGTGTAACAATACAGAATACAACTGCTTGTTCTTGTTGCATTTTGTCTCTGCATTAGGGTGGCTGTGTGTGTCTGAGTCTGCAATGTGTTAACATGTATATGCGTATTTCAGAGTTACTGAGTGGATGTGTGTGTCTGAGTGATATTTAAGTGTTAACATGCATGAGTGGGTGCTTTATCAGTGCAGATGGTTATGAGTTTTCACACCACCCTTCCCTGAAGCAGTGGGCTTCTTTCTCCTGGTGACTGTCGGCTCAGAAGGTTCCACAGCAGCATTGGCACAGACGTGTTTCCAGAGCTTCCCATGCTGCCGCCAGTTGAGTCCTCCCTCAGTGGACGGTATTGGTTAAACCGCCTGGTTGAAAAACACAAGTTAGCTGGCATTCATGCTACAGTTAAAAAATAAGATGTGCATTATATTGTATTAAACCGCACATAATATTTCAAAATGAATAATTTATTTAGATAGAAATGGCATGGGATATAATGTGGAATTATCTTCAGTGGACCACTAGATTTTGTGGATCAAAAATCAATGATCAATTTGGAGAAACCAGGAAGTGTGTGACTTTGTTGACTTTTACGGTGGTTAGAACTGTCTTTCACTCACTTGTAGGTCAAAGCAATGGCACCAGCAACACAGACAAGGACCATGACACCCAGAACCGCGGCCACAGTGCCTGCTGGGGAGGAGTTGGAGCCTGCAACCACAACACATTTCGAGGAAGGTATGGTACACTCCACGATCAGTGAAATGTCAAATGGAAAGGATTTTACAGTTCATTAAGTTTTATGTACATGTTGGTTAATTTCACTCACCCACAGTCACACTAACTTTAGCACTGGCCACAGCCAGACTAACATCATTGGTCAGGGACACGTTGATGCAGAACACTCCAGAGTCGTTGAAGAACTGGCGAAGGATCATCTGACAATCTGGGGAGGGTGTCACGTTGCTACAGATGGTCTCCACGGGCGTGATGCAGTCTTCGTCCGAGATGATGGTGCACACTTCATTGGGCAGGCTATGTAATATGTAAAAAGAAGGTGGAGATATAAAGTGCAGGTGATGGCAATGTTCAAAATACTCATTTCAATAGGAATGTGCACGGTTCCTTGGGTCCTGTTTCCACTGCTAGTTGGCTACTCACCTCCCCTGGCAGGTGATGGTCAGGTCCACAGCATTCTGCACAACCTCAGTGGCCAGAGACACCACGTTGGCCACCTGGGTGATCTCCACACTCTCAATACCCTCTGAGAAATGAGATCGATTGAGAGGTCATTATTAGCAACCATCACCTGCATTTTACATCTCAATTGTGACTACAGTATCTGGACATATGTGGACTTACGGACAACGTCCACAGCGGTCGAGAAGGAGCCATAGCGGTATATCATACAGTTGTCAGCCGCTGTAAGTTCAGGAGCCTGTCTTTTAGCCACAACAAGAGCCACCTGTGTCTCTGTGCCTGCCTCTATCTCAGCCTCTGCTGCTACCTCACTCTCCACTGGAGCAGTCACTGCTGCTGGCGCTGAAGAGGAACAAAAATACAGTAAGTTAATAATATTATGAAATGGCTAAAATCATGTTTTTGTTTGTATACAGAATGACTAAGTAACTAAGTAACTGATTACCTGCAGTGGCATCAGCTGCAACCTCATTCACTGTCTCTACGACCTCTGCTTCTAGCTCTGCCTCGGCCTCAAGAGCAAGTTCAGCTGGCACCACCTCCACCACAGCTGCAGCCTCCGTGGCGGCAAGAACAATGACGTTAACAGCAGGGGCCACCGTCTCGACCTGGACCACCTCTGTTGCAGCCGCAACCTCAGCCACCACCTCAGCATCGGCAACTACGGTTGCCTCCTCCACGGGTGTAACGGTGGCTACAGCTGGGACCTCTGGGAGGACTGTGGCCGTCAGATCCACTGTGGCCTCTTCTCCCTCTGCAACTGGAGCAACTGAAGCAGCAGCGTTGATGGCGGGCACATCTGCAGCCGTCGCATCTACCACTGCTGTTTCGGCAGCTGCATCAGCATCAACAGCCTCTTCAGTTGCTGGGGTGACGGACGCAGCTGTGGCTCCCTCCACAGCTGGCACAGGGGCAGGGACCTCAATGGCTGCAGCAGCCGTGTCTTCTGCTGTGGCATCGGCTTCTACTGCAGGGTCAGAGGCAGGGTCCTCTGTTGCAGGGATGACGGCTGGATCATCTGCTGCTGAGGCAACCACCTCGACTCCCTCTGCGGCTGCGTCGTCAGCTGTGGGTGCTGCTTCAGCTGTGGCACCGGCTTCGACTGCAGTTTCGGCTGCGGCTGAGTCTGTGCTTTCAGCTATGGCTGGGTTTTCGGCTGCATCTGTGTCTGTGGCATTAGCGTCAGCGTCAGCTGCAGCTGTGTCGGCAGCCTCAGCAGGGGCAACTTCAGAGGCAGGCACATCCAGGGCGATGTCAGCTGGAGCTGCCCTTGGGGTAGAGACCACCATAACAACGGCAGGAGCACCGGAGGGATCCATAGGCATCACTGGTTGAAAACACAAGAAGAAAGGCAACAGTTATGATTGTTATATACACTGAATAAGCATTGACTTTTGAAAAGGGAAGATTGGACCCAATAAATGGATTCGCTGTAAAATAGAAAATCGATGTCTCTCACCAGTTGGGCTGGCAGCGGTGGGGTCTGCAGGTGTGTCACAGCCGTTGGGGATGCTTGCCATCAGGACCACCTGAGGCCTGTATGTGCCAGTGTTGAGGTATGTATGTGTGACCTGGTGCTCCCTGGAGATGAGGGTGCCACTGTTGTCACCAAAGTCCCAGTTAAAGGTGACGTCTGAGGCGCTGAGGTACTGGCTGGGGTCGTGGAGGCTGATGCTAAAGGCAATGGCCCGATTCTGGATGAAGCTCTGGTCAGCCTCGTTCACATCGTTAATTTGAGTCAGTGACACTGCGAAGGGGATCTGGTCTGGGGAGGCACAAAGCAAAGGCAAAAGATGTCACGTTGTGACATCAATGCTGTGAAGGTTTGTGAGAGTCAATTCAAATGATTTAAAATGATCAATTGAAGTCAAATTGGGGTTGGTTGAATTTTGGTTTAAATAAGAATTTGTGGTTCCAGCTGCCCACCTGTGATGGAGAAGGTTGTGGAGGCATAGCCCAGAGGGATGAACTTGTCCTTGCCACGGCAGTGGTAGATGACTACTTCCATGTTGTAAGAGCCTAGGGGCACATTGTCTGTGCCGATGGTGAGAGAGGAGGAGGTCCCATCCGCCACCTGCCAGTAACGTCCTGGGATACAAAGCAGCAGTAGTTAGAAAAACCAGCAGCGCTTATAAAAATGAACAGCCTGATGATCAAATCTTGTGTTGACAAAACTCCCAAGAACATTAGCTGCTTCATTAGTCCTTTCAACCCTCTTATGAAAGGAATGATTTCACAGTGCACACTGTGCACAGCTCTGCAAATACCAGAAATCATTGTGTTATTGTGTTAGCATTTTCTCACATGAATGTCTGTAAATGAAAGAGCTGTCCTTACCCCATGTCTTCCACACAAACACGTAGTGTGGTTTCCTGTCTGCGGTCCCAGTGAAGGGGGTGCCATCAGGGAAGACTCCGCTGTACTCTCCTGAAGGACCAGAGACCTGGTCGGGATACACAGCCTGGCCTTGACGGTACTGTGTTCCTGTAGCAGAGGAACACCACACCCAGTTCAACATAAAAGGTTAGGGACACCAGAAAAAGCCTGTAGGCCTATAGGACCAACAACAAAACTGTGGGGTCAGTGGGGTATGGTATAGTGGTTGAATTTGGAAGAAGAGCTCACCATTGACAGTGCAGTTACGCGCCCACACCACCTGTCCATCAGGAAGCACTGTCTGGTTTGATGGGAAGCGAAGGTCGATGTTAAAGGTTGCCTTTGCGCCAGTCAAGGTGGGTGCATCATTTTTCACATCGAATGTAACTTCTCCACCTGGTGACAGAACGTGATAAATACATCAATAGAAAGTGGTTAATGGTTCTATATTAAGTGATTGATCTATAAAAAAAGTGCAATAAAGTGAGAACCCACCAGTCCAACAGTCTCTGTATCGGGAGTCCCCATCTTTCCACACTGGATATATTCCTGAGTTCCATGAGCGGTAGTGTGTAAAGCGAGTTTTAGGCTCTGAAAAAAATAAAGAGGTTTTTAGTTTTAGGGTAATTTTCCTCTCGTTCTCCTAATTGTTTTTGTTGATCAGACTTTGACATAGTGAACTTCTACTACTACATGAGATGTTATTCATTCATGTGAATCATATTATTGAGGTTTTATCAGTTATTTAGCATCTCCAGTAGGTATAGTGAGGTATTGCCAATAGGAATCAGCAAAAATGCTAACGGAAAATCTGTTTGTAAGACCAGTTAACCACTGCACTACTAAATCTAGACGTAAATCTGAGGTTGAAAATGCTCTTTTATTAGGACTTTGTCTAGACATTGGTCAGGATCAGGATCCTGGCACCCAGAACTCATTACCTACCAAGCTAATTAAATAGCATTTATTTTTATAATGTCTTTTGGTGAATGTCATGCGAAGATCTACTACTCAGACCGACTCAAATGCTTATTGAAAATGTTGACAATTTCTACTGTTCTAAAATCGATTTATCTCCAAATCTACAGTATCTGACCCTTCCTTACTAAAATGCAGCCGTGGCTATTCTATTTTATGACCACATGATTATACGGGGAAGTATTATCTGCCCTGTTGCCTACCCTGGGTAGAGGAAAAGTTATTATCATAACACTACAGTTTGGGATATGGGCGTACGATGGGTGTGTACAAAGACATTTACCAACATTTTACTGAAAGTTTATAACAGTTTGACATGTAGATAGTGGTGGTGAGTAGTTCAGGTATTTCTTTGATGGTTGTGGAAGGGGGAGGAGGGAGTGAGGTGAGGGTGAGTCACACGGACCCTGCAATCCCCCTCAATCCCTTTCATGTGACTGTCAGCTGAGCGCAGGCAGCTGTAATCCCAACTGCTGAAATGAGGGGAGCCTCTGTGGAGCTCAGACATTAGTGCGGCCTTATTCTCCAACTGTTGTTCCTGTGTGTGTGTGTGTGTGTGTGCGTGCGTGCACGAGTTTGTTAAGAATTTAGGAAACCTCAACACCTACATTATCTTCCGTTATTGTGAGGCCCTTGTATTCCCCATATGATAATGTTCAGTCACACTCAGCTCCAACAACCTCAGGAATGCTAATTCCTAAAGCTCTAATTCATAATGACAAGCCATAATACCATTATCGTGTGCAGTCATTAATCAGATCGTCACACTTCAAACTGATTTCTGATGAAAACACCAATATCTCCTACCAAGTTAATTACAGTTTGTGATTTGGTTTGATATCCATCAGATGCAACATATTGCTAGATTGCTAGATAAACTTAGATAAAAATAATACACTTTGAACTGCATGATTGATAGTGAAATTCGAACATTAGTACTGATGTTCCCTCTGGGGAAAATATAGTTAATCTATTTTATTGTTGAGAGCTGAGATAAAGTGTTCCCCTTACTATTGAAACTCCAGGATACACATTAGAGTTTTAGGGCTTGGAGTGCAGACAACTTGGCATGTGATTGCGCTATCCTTGACTACGAGCATGTAATCTGTGTCACACTATGTCAGTAGTTTTTGGAAATGCTATTTTAATGTATATAACACCGTGTTTGAAATCTTGCTGGGGTGAGATTAATGATTATTAATTACCAAATGTTTTACCAAAATGAACTGTATGATGAGCTCATGTCAAAACTTACTGTGCATTTACTCAGGATCTTATTATGAAATTCTTTGCACAAATGATGTTATTACGTAGAATATTGTACTGGTATACTCTTTGAAAATGTTGTAATTTCAGACACTGGTAGTCCTGTATATTCACCAGGTATTGAAACACTTTACTATATGCAGATATTTGTAGAGTATATATGCAGTGTATAGAGGAGTAATGCATAGATTATTATTAATCCTACAGTGTTCCAAAATTCCGGCTTTAGAGCTCAGGTTTCTACACAGACCCTGAGAATAAAAGAAACCATTCAAACTAAGTTGAAGATATTACAGAACTGAACGATATGAGAGAGACCACTGTTATTCACTATTACTGAATAAGTACGTTAGGTGAGCTTGTCCAAGTTCCATTAGTGTATAAACAACTATACAATTAATTATTGTTTCTTATTAATAACATGATGATTGACGGATCATCAGACAAGTTATATTGTACGTATTGATTAGTCAAATGTACAAGTTTATGGAATACAAAAAATGCAATTAGTTTATATTTGGGGAAATATAGAACAACACAAACATGTCACTACTAAAGGGGATTGTTAGCACAAATGTCATTTCACACGCAGCTGGAAAGCTGTGGACATTCTAAATTATTTCTAATTACTCAGTGAGTACTTAGCAAGGCTCAATGATAATCTCTTCCATTATTTCAATCTGTCCCACCTCAGCCCCATCTCTCCTCCAACACTGCACATAATTCAAGAAAGATGGGATGGAGAAACCTGTGTTTTATCAAGTAGATATTTTTATGCAGAAAATAATCCATATACTCACTTGCTCCTAAAGCTGCTGACAAGAGAGCCAACATTAGTACTATCAGTACAGTCTTCATTGTGCGTGGTTGTGTGTGTCCTTCTTTGCCCAGTTCCTAACCCTCGTCCTAGTCTTAAAAACCCAACAACACACCACCCGGAGAGATTTGTGGTAGGATGTCCGATTCCCTATAAAAGAGTCTTGGACCATAAATTACCATAAACTTGCCTCTCACCTCTGACATCATAGGAAGTCTTCAAACCAGCCCCTCCCACTCTAATCAACTGCGTGAATAGACAGACACACACTTTGTTAGCAATGCTATTATGTTTTCACATGTTTAACTGGATAGTTACAGTAGCTATAGGGATTAACCTTAATTTAGTGATACCATCCATCCAGAAAACGTATTTCCACATGCCAGAATGCATTTTAAAAAATCATCAGTAATGCCATCTTCCCACTGACGACGCACTTTCATTTATTTTGAAGTGAAGAAATTATCAGATTTGGGAAAAATTATTTTCTCTAACAAGTACAGAACGTTAGGTTTCCCATTTTCATCAGATAGTGGGAACCTTCTGGAATTAGTGGCCTAGTAGTTGTGGTGTGAAAAAAAGCAATAGCTCACAAAGTAAGGATGATGAGTGTGTTGGAGTGTTGTCTGAGGATACACAGCAACTGAGGGGCCTATTGCACACGTTACCTGAGTGCTGGAACATCCTTTACTGCTACAGCCTGTGAGCACTGAGCAGGCTGGCTGTTTTTTTGCTGATGTTGTCCTAGCATATGGAGTTTGCAAAGGTCAAAGGTCTCTCTTTAGGAAATTGAATGAATGTGTGTGTCCCAATAATCTCTCCTTTCTCCCGAAGTGTACACTTGTTCACATTCCTTCATGGATTTGAAAGGAAATAACTTGTATATTGAAACTATCTAGCCCATTCCTACACCAATCCAATGTTTTTACATTTCTGCCGAGTAGTGAAAGAGTGTACTCTTTAGGACGTAACCCATTCTGTAGTGTCCTTGATATGAGGTCATAGTTAGGTATTGTTAAGCATAATACAATTGTTGGAGGTGGATTGATGTTCCTTATACCCATTAGGAACTGTCAAAAGCTGGGCCAATGGCCATGTAACCAGGAGAAGAGAACAAAAAAAGGACCATGAAGGAACAACAGACTTTTCCTCTGTACTCTTATGTCACTTATCTGACCGTTTAAAGTTTACATTCATGTGTTTGTTCTAATCTTGCAATTTCTATGCAAAAGTTGACACTTGTTCCTTTGATGATTTTCCCGAGACATGTTGGGAAGACAATTTTCCGCCAGATTCCATGACTCCACCATTATACCATATGCTTTAATGTCACTTAATCTAACTTCGCTTCAGTTAATAACTTTTCTCATCAATATCGCGTTTTAAATATGACCACCATCTATCATATTCTGACAGCGATTTTAAACAAATGTAATTTACTGTACTGTATGTAATGTCTGTTCCTTATGTGAAGGCCTGGAAGAATTCTCTCAACTGTAGTCATGCATCCCTGCCCTGACGTCCGACCATACAGCTGTGTGCATGGGGGTCACAAGATGAGTGCGTGGGGATGGCAAATCAATAGCATCCTTTTACTCCTCTCTTTCCCCATATCCTCCTTTCAGTGCCCTAAGCCTCATACCAAGTCAAAGTATCTACGCTCGTAGCAGTCCACACACGCTGGGAAACACTCGTGCTTGCTCTATATTACTGTGGAAGCTCATTGTCCTTCTTCTGCATTCCAGAGCATTTCAGTCAAACAACCTTGAGACATTATTGAGCTAATGAGGTAAAAATACAAAGGTCTCAATGGTTGAGAACACCGGATCACAATGAAAATACCATAACCTTGGTTTGTGTGGGAAAACATAGTATTGTAATGACCCTGGGACTGATAAGCATGATTATCCTAAGGGAGCTAGCTTTCTAGGAGCAGTGGTAACGTGTCTGGCTCTGGACCCTAGGGTACTGGGATCAAATTCTGTCTTGGAACCTTGTGCTACTCCCTTGTTTTGTTACAGTATGCTCAAAGGTTTAAAGGTTGAGTGAGTACAATTCTTCCAATACAATAAAGAAAAATACTGAATGTACTAAAACACCATAAAACAAAATAACATGCATGCAACTCAATATATACTCAAATCAGGTTAAAAAACAAATCAACAAATTCTTCAGTTATGTATGGACACAGGTATGAGTAGGCCTCTGCATTCTTAAATCCTTGATACTTGGAAGTTCTCATTTTACAGAGAAAAGGGGTGATTAAAATAGAAGCCACGTGTTATTTTCTACACAATGGGAAATATGTATGTAGCTGACAGATCTGACAGATCTTACCATTTGAGTGAGATTGTTCAAGCTGCACTACATGTGACCCCTCATGTGCTAACAACATTGCTAATGGCTCACTAAATTCTTCCCACAGAGCACCTGACCGACCACACTGCACAGCACAGCACAGTAAAGATGCCACCATAGAACACTGGCTTAGACCAAGTCCACACAAACCAGAATGAAACTAGCTGTGTGTTTATGATGTGAGAAAAACATTTTTCTCAATTTGGTAAAATAATGTTTCTGAAGACACATTCAACTGAAGAGGCATTAAACTGTCTCTAACCTGGCTTTGTCCAGTTACAGTATTACCATTTACACACAAATGAAGGCTACAATGGTTCATTTTCAGCACATGAAATTCAGCACTAGATGTAGGCCAGAATTTTGGATGCAGGTCACACATTGCTGGCCGTAACTGTTAACTATCTCTCGCTCTCTCTCTCACACACACACACACACACACACACACACACACACACACACACACACACACACACACACACACACACACACACACACACACACACACACACACACACACACATGACAAAAGGTTGATCCACTCTGGGAGAGCAAAGGGGATGAGCAAACAACCCCTGAGGCATGTCTGGAATTTGAACATAAATAGGATCAAATCAACAGGAAAAAGCGTGAGACTTTTTGTTTGATCATTGGAATAAGGTTGTGCTTGAAAGTCTAGAGGAATAATGAGTCAACATGTCTCAGAGTGCAGACAATTGTCACAATGTAACCTGTGAGAGCAAGAGGAAGGCAATTCAATCATTATTTACCAGTTTCCAATGGAATGATGACATAAGCAGCAGCCAGATGTAGGACAGGCAGAGGGGACAGGTTCACAAAAGAAAGCAGTAACTTACAAATGTCTTGAGGGAAAATCAACATATGAATCTCAACTGGAGGTGATTATAGGCACCTTAAATGTTTACTTTTCACAGAAATGCCAGACTGACAGACTGTAAAGAAGCTTTTCAAAAGCCTAATGCTGCATTCATAACCAAGTGGGAAGGTGGTATTTACCACATATGACTGTGAAAAATCCAGTTGAACGACCCTCCAATTTATAATTACTAACGTCTATCATCCCTGAGCTCTTTCTTCTCCCACATGCTGAACTCTGACGTCAACTACTCAGGAAATTACCTCGATAACAGAATTTCCGGCAGATAAAAATAACACAGCATTATCTATACAAAGATATATCTATTAATATGGTTTTTGAACACTATATGTTTTTTAACACTATTGTGTTTACAAGCATGAAAGCTGTAGTTTTAGTTCATGGTTGACGCAGCTTGTTTGCCATTAGCCAATCTGCGTTTCACAACAAGTTCAAAGCACGTCCCAGACTGTAATCCCAACATGTTTCAAGCTGACCACCATTGTCCCTGTTCCCAAGAACGCCAAAGTAACCTGCTTAAATGACTATTGTACCTTAGCACTCACAGCTGTAATTATGAAGTGCTTTGAAAGGCTGGCCATGACACACATCAACACCATCATCTCAGACACCCTAGACCCACTCCAATTTGCATACTGCCCCAACAGATTCACAAATTAAGCAATCTCAATTGCACTTCCCACTGCTCTCTCCCACCAGGACAAGAGTATAAATAGCTATGTGAGAATGCTGTTCATAGACTTCAGATCAGCGTTCAACACCATAGTCCCCTCCAAGCTCATCATCAAGCTTGGAACACTGGGACTGAACATTTCCCTCTGCAACTGGATCCTGGACGTCCTGATGGGCCAGCCCCAGGTGATGAGGGTAGGCAACAACACCTTCGCCACGCTGGCCCTCAACATGGGGGCCCCTCAGGTGTGTGTGCTTAGTCCCCTCCAATACTCCCTGTTCAACCACAACTGCATGGCCATGAACGACTCCGACACCATCATCAAGTTTGCTGATGACACGATGGTGGTAGGCCTGATCACCGATGGTGATGAGACGGTCTACTGGGAGGAGGTCAGAGACCTGGCAGTGTACAACCTCTCCCTCAACGTCAGTCAGATTTAGGAGCTGATCGAGGACTACAGGAAATAGGGGGGAGAGCACACCCCCATCCACATTGAGAGGGCTATAGTGGAGCGGGTTGAACAGGGAGTATTGGAGGTTCCTTGCATCCACATCACTATAGGACTTAACCTAATATAGCAGAAGTAAAATAAATGCCTGAAACTAGATCCCCCCCTACATACTGGTCTTGACGAGGGGGAAAGAATGGAGGAGCTAAGAAAAATCTATGTACAGTGTGTGCAAATGTAGCACTCGCCACACTCACATACTTTCACCCTCATCATAAAAAGCTGCTTCTCTGTTCTTTATTTTACTCTAATTATTATCTATCCTGGCCTCCCGAGTGGTGCAGCGGTCTAAGGCACTGCATCGCAGTGCTAGAAGCATCACAACAGACCCGGGTTTGATCCCGGGCTGTGTCGCAGCCGGCCTCGACCAGGAGACCCTTGAGGTGGTGCACAATTGGACTAGCATTGTTAGGGGAGGGTATGGCTGACTGGGATGACCTTGTCCCATCCTGCTCTAGCGACTCCTTGTGGCGGGCCGGGCATGCATGCTGACTTAGGTCGCCAGCAGTACAGTGTTTCCTCCGACACATTGTTTGCAGCTGGCTTCCAGGTTAAGCTCCCCAACTACCAATTGGGGGAGAAACTTTACCCCTGCCTTTATGTACACATCTATCTTAAATACCATGTACTCCTGCACAGTGATTAATTCTTATGTATTTTAATTCTTGCTTAATTCTTGTGTATTCTATTCCTCTTGTGTTACTACTTTATGGCTCATAAGTGAGTATTTCACAGTAAAGCCTACACCTGTTGTGACAAAGAACATGTGATTTGATTTTGAACTTCACAACTGGTAATTACCAGCTTCCCACTTGGTTATGAACACAGTATAAATCATTAGGAATTAGAATGGATATGAACCTTATTAAGATGGTCCAAAGGTCAGCCTTGTTGGTCAGCGAGTTGGTCAACCATGGTTTTTATTTATTTATTTATTTTTATTTCACCTTTATTTGACCAGGTAGTCCAGTTGAGAACAAGTTCTCATTTACAACTGCGACCTGGCCAAGATAAAGATATTGTTATCCACGTCGGCACCAAGATGTTAGGATGAAACAGTCAGAGATCACCAAGCGCAACATAGCTTCTGCGTGTAAATCAGCTAGAAAGATGTGTCGGCATCGAGTAATTGTCTCTGGCCCCCTCCCAGTTAGGGGGAGTGATGAGCTCTACAGCAGAGTCTCACAACTCAATCGCTGGTTGAAAACTGTTTTCTTCCCCTCCCAAAAGATAGAATTTGTAGATAATTGGGCCTCTTTCTGGGACTCACCCACAAACAGGACCAAGCCTGACCTGCTGAGGAGTGACGGATTCCATCCTAGCTGGAGGGGTGCTCTCATCTTATCTACCAACATAGACAGGGCTCTAACTCCTCTAGCTCCACAATGAAATAGGGTGCAGGCCAGGCAGCAGGCTGTTAGCCAGCCTACCAGCATAGTGGAGTCTGCCACTAGCACAGTCAGTGTAGTCAGCTCAGCTATCACCATTGAGACCCTGTCTGTGCCTCGACCTAGGTTGGGCAAAACTAAACATGGCGGTGTTCGCCTTAGCAATCTCACTAGGATAAAGACCTCCTCCATTCCTGTCATTATTGAAAGAGATCATGATACCTCACATCTCAAAATAGGGCTACTTAATGTTAGATCCCTTACTTCAGAGGCAATTATAGTCAATGAACTAATCACTGATCATAATCTTGATGTGATTGGCCTGACTGAAACATGGCTTAAGCCTGATGAATTTACTGTGTTAAATGAGGCCTCACCTCCTGGCTACACTAGTGACCATATCCCCCGTGCATCCCGCAAAGGCGGAGGTGTTGCTAACATTTACGATAGCAAATTTCAATTTACAAAAAAAAAGACTTTTGAGCTTCTAGTCATGAAATCTATGCAGCCTACTCAATCACTTTTTATAGCTACTGTTTACAGGCTTCCTGGGCCATATACAGCGTTCCTCATTGAGTTCCCTGAATTCCTATCGGACCTTGTAGTCATAGCAGATAATATTCTAATCTTTGGTGACTTTAATATTCACATGGAAAAGTCCACAGACCCACTTCAAAAGGCTTTCGGAGCCATCATCGACTCAGTGGGTTTTGTCCAACATGTCTCTGGACCCACTCACTGTCACAGTCATACTCTGGACCTAGTTTTGTCCCATGGAATAAATGTTGTGGATCTTAATGTTTTTCCTCATAGTCCTGGACTTTCGGACCACCATTTTATTATGTTTGCAATTGCAACAAATAATCTGCTCAGACCCCAACCAAGGAACATCAAAAGTCGTGCTATAAATTCACAGACAACACAAAGATTCCTTGATATCCTTCCAGATTCCCTCTGTCTACCCAAGGACACCAGAGGACAAAAATCAGTTAACCACCTAACTGAGGAACTCAATTTAACCTTGCGCAATACCCTAGATGCAGTTGCACCCCTAAAAACTAAAAACATTTCTCATAAGAAACTAGCTCCCTGGTACACAGAAAATACCCGAGCTCTGAAGCAAGCTTCCAGAAAATTGGAACGGAAATGGCGCCACACCAAACTGGAAGTCTTCCGACTAGCTTGGAAAGACAGTACCGTGCAGTACCGAAGAGCCCTGCTGCTGCTCGATCAACCTATTTTTCTAACTTAATTGAGGAAAATAAGAACAATCCGAAATTCCTTTTTGATACTGTCGCAAAGCTAACTAAAAAGCAGCATTCCCCAAGAGAGGATGGCTTTCACTTTAGCAGTGATAAATTCATGAACTTCTTTGAGGAAAAGATCATGATTATTAGAAAGCAAATTACGGACTCCTCTTTAAATCTCCTCTTTAAATCAAAGCTCAGTTTTCCTGAGTCTGCACAACTCCGCAAGGACCTAGGATCAAGAGAGACGCTCAAGTGTTTTAGTACTATATCTCTTGACACAATGATGAAAATAATCATGGCCTCTAAACCTTCAAGCTGCATACTGGACCCTATTCCAACTAAACTACTGAAAGAGCTGATTCCTGTGCTTGGCCCTCCTATGTTGAACATAATAAACGGCTCTCTATCCACCGGATGTGTACCAAACTCACTAAAAGTGGCAGTAATAAAGCCTCTCTTGAAAAAGCCAAACCTTGACCCAGAAAATATAAAAAACTATCGGCCTATATCGAATCTTCCATTCCTCTCAAACATTTTAGAAAAGGCTGTTGCGCAGCAACTCACTGCCTTCCTGAAGACAAACAATGTATACGAAATGCTTCAGTCTGGTTTTAGACCCCATCATAGCACTGAGACTGCACTTGTGAAGGTGGTAAATTACCTTTTAATGGCATCAGACCGAGGCTCTGCATCTGTCCTCGTGCTTCTAGACCTTAGTGCTGCTTTTGATACCATCAATCACCACATTCTTTGGGAGAGATTGGAAACCCAAATTGGTCTACACGGACAAGTTCTGGCCTGGTTTAGATCTTATCTGTCGGAAAGATATCAGTTTGTCTCTGTGAATGGTTTGTCCTCTGACAAATCAACTGTAAATTTCGGTGTTCCTCAAGGTTCCGTTTTAGGACCACTATTGTTTTCACTATATATTTTACCTCTTGGGGATGTCATTCGAAAACATAATGTTAACTTTCACTGCTATGCGGATGTCCTCGCTAGAAGCATGTGTTTCAGACATAAGGAAGTGGATGGCTGCAAACTTTCTACTTTTAAACTCGGACAAAACAGAGATGCTTGTTCTAGGTCCCAAGAAACAAAGAGATCTTCTGTTGAATCTGACAATTAACCTTAATGGCTGTACAGTCGTCTCAAATAAAACTGTGAAGGACCCTCTGGACCCTGATCTATCTTTTTTAAAAAAAATGTTTTACCCCTTTTTCTCCCCAATTTCATGGTATCCAATTGTTGTAGTAGCTACTATCTTGTCTCATTGCTACAACTTCCGTACGGGCTCGGGAGAGACGAAGGCTGAATGTCATGCGTCCTCCGATACACAACCCAACCAGCCGTACTGCTTCTTAACACAGCGTGTATCCAACCCGGAAGCCAGCCGCACCAATGTGTCGGAGGCTACACCGTGCACCTGGCTGGCACGCACTGCGCCCGGCCTGCCACAGGAGTCGCTGGTGCGCGATGAGACAAGGAGATCCCTACCGACCAATCCCTCCCTAACCCGGACGACGCTAGGCCAATTGTGCATCGCCCCACGGACCTCCCGGTCGCGGCCGCGAACCCAGGGACTCTGATGGCACAGCTGGCGCTGCAGTACAGCGCCCTTAACCACTGCGCCACCCGGGAGGCCCCTGATCTATCTTTTGAAGAACATATCAAAACCATTTCAAGAACAGCTTTTTTCCATCTACGTAACATTGCAAAAATATGAAACTTTCTGTCCAAAAATGATGCAGAAAAATTAATCCATGCTTTTGTCACTTCTAGGTTAGACTACTGCAATGCTCTACTTTCCGGCTACCCGGATAAAGCACTAAATAAACTTCAGTTAGTGCTAAATACGGCTGCTAGAATCCTGACTAGAACCAAAAAATTTGATCATATTACTCCAGTGCTAGCCTCCCTACACTGGCTTTTTGTCAAAGCAAGGGCTGATTTCAAGGTTTTACTGCTAACCTACAAAGCATTATATGGGCTTGCTCCTACCTATCTCTCTGATTTGGTCCTGCCGTACATACCTACACGTACGCTACGGTCACAAGACGCAGGCCTCCTAATTGTCCCTAGAATTTCTAAGCAAACAGCTGGAGGCAGGGCTTTCTCCTATAGAGCTCAATTTTGATGGAACGGTCTGCCTACCCATGTCAGAGACGCAAACTCGGTCTCAACCTTTAAGTCTTTACTGAAGACTCATCTCTTCAGTGGGTCATATGATTGAGTGTAGTCTGGCCCAGGAGTGGGAAGGTGAACGGAAAGGCTCTGGAGCAACGAACCGCCCTTGCTGTCTCTGCCTGGCCGGTTCCCCTCTTTCCACTGGGATTCTCTGCCTCTAACCCTATTACAGGGGCTGAGTCACTGGCTTACTGGGGCTCTCTCATACCGTCCCTGGGAGGGGTGCATCACCTGAGTGGGTTGAGTCACTGATGTGGTCATCCTGTCTGGGTTGGCGCCCCCCCCTTGGGTTGTGCCGTGGCGGAGATCTTTGTGGGCTATACTCAGCCTTGTCTCAGGATGGTAAGTTGGTGGTTGAAGATATCCCTCTAGTGGTGTGGGGGCTGTGCTTTGGCAGAGTGGGTAGGGTTATATCCTTCCTGTTTGGCCCTGTCCGGGGGTGTCCTCGGATGGGGCCACAGTGTCTCCTGACCCCTCCTGTCTCAGCCTCCAGTATTTATACTGCAGTAGTTTATGTGTCGGGGGGCTAGGGTCAGTTTGTTATATCTGGAGTACTTCTCCTGTCCTATTCGGTGTCCTGTGTGAATTTAAGTGTGCTCTCTCTAATTCTCTCTTTCTCTCTTTCTTTCTCTCTCTCGGAGGACCTGAGCCCTAGGACCATGCCTCAGGACTACCTGACATGATGACTCCTTGCTGTCCCCAGTCCACCTGGCCGTGCTGCTGCTCCAGTTTCAACTGTTCTGCCTTATTATTATTGGACCATGCTGGTCATTTATGAACATTTGAACATCTTGGCCATGTTCTGTTATAATCTCCACCCAGCACAGCCAGAAGAGGACTGGCCACCCCACATAGCCTGGTTCCTCTCTAGGTTTCTTCCTAGGTTTTGGCCTTTCTAGGGAGTTTTTCCTAGCCACCGTGCTTCTACACCTGCATTGCTTGCTGTTTGGGGTTTTAGGCTGGGTTTCTGTACAGCACTTTGAGATATCAGCTGATGTACGAAGGGCTATATAAATACATTTGATTTGATTTGATTTGATGATAAAGGAGTGCGACAAAAACAACAACACATGGGATAAACAAATGTACAGTCAATAACACAATAGAAAAATCTAGGTACAGTGTGTGCAAATGTAGTAAGGTTAGGGATGTAAGGCAATAAATAGGCCATAGTGGAGAAATAATTACAATTTAACATTAACGCTAGAGTGATAGAATTGCAGACGATGACGTGCAAGTAGAGATACCGGGGTGCAAAAAAGAAAGAAGAAAAATAACAGTATGGGGATGAGGTAGTTGGGTGTGCTATTTACAGATGGGCTGTGTACAAGTACAGTGATGGGTAAGCTGCTCTGACAGCTGACGCTTAAAGTTAGTGAGGGAGATATAAGTCTCCAGCTTCAGTCATTTTTGCAATTCGTTCCAGTCATTGGCAGCAGAGAACTGGAAGGAAAGGCGGCCAAAGAGGTGTTGGCTTTGGGGATGACCAGTGAAATATACCTGCTGGAGCGCGTGCAACGGGTGCGTGTTGCTATGGTGACGAGTGAGCTGAGCTAAGGTGGAGCTTTACCTAGCAAAGACTTATAGATGACCTGGAGCCAGTGGGTTTGGCAACGAATATGTAGCGAGGACCAGCCAACGAGAGCATACAGGTCGCAGTGGTGGGTAGTATATGTGGCTTTGGTGACAAAACCGATGGCACTGTGATAGACTGCATCCAATTGCTGAGAAGAGTGTTGGAGGTTATTTTGTAAATTGCATAGCCGACGTCAAGGATCGGTTGGATAGTCAGTTTTACGAGGGTATGTTTGGCAGCATGAGAGAAGGATGCTTTGTTGCGAAATAGGAAGCAGATTCTAGATTTAACTTTGGATTGGAGATGCTTAAAGTGAGTCTGGAAGGAGAGTTTACAGTCTAGCCAGACACCTAGGTATTTATAGTTGTCCACATATTCCAAGTCAGAACTGTCCAGAGTAGTGATGCTAGTCGGTCGGGCGGGTGCGGGAAGCGATCAGTTGAAGAGCATACATTTAGTTTGACTAGCATTTAAGAGCAGTTGGAGTGGAAGGAGGGATGTATGGCGTTGAAGCTCGTTTGGAGGTTTGTTAACACAGTGTCCAGAGAAGAGCCAGATGTATACAAAATGGTGTCGTCTGCGTAGAGGTGGATCAAAGAATCACCCGCGGCAAGAGCGGACCAAGAATTGAACCTTGTGGCACCCCCATAGAGACTGCCAGGGGTCTGGACAACAGGCCCTCCGATTTGACACACTGAACTCTATCTGAGAGTAGTTAGTGAACCAGGCGAGGCAGTCATTAGAGAAATCAAGGCTGTTGAGTCTGCCGATAAGAATACAGTGATTGACAGAGTCAAAACCCTTGACCAGGTCGATGAAGACGGCTGCACAGTACTGTCTTTTATCGATGGCGGTTATGATATCGTTTAGGACCTTGAACGTGGCTGAGGTGCACCCGTGACCAGCGGGGGCTATTCGATGCCCCTTCGCAGTAAGCCACAGGATGTTTTTGTGCTGGCCAAGGGCAGTCAAGTCTGGAGAGAACCAAGGGCTATATCTGTTCTTGGTTCTACATTTTTTGAATGGGGCATGCTTTTTTAAGATGGTGAGGAAAGCACTTTTAAAGAACATCCAGGCATCCTCTATTGACGCGATGAGGTCAATATCCTTCCAGGACATGCGGGCCAGGTCGATTAGAAAGGCCTGCTCGCTGAAGTGTTTTAGGGAGTGTTTGATAGTGATGAGGGGTGGTCGTTTGGCCTATTACGGACGCAGGCAACGCTGAGATCCTGGTTGAAGACAGCAGAGGTGTATTTAGAGGGCAAGTTGATCAGGATGATATCTACGAGGGTGCAGATTTAGGATTGTACCTGGTAGGTTACTTGATAATTTGTGTGAGATTCAGGGCATCTAGTTTAGATTGTAGGACGGTCGGGGTGCTAAACATATCCCAGTTTAGGTCACCTAACAGTACAAACTGAAGATAGATGGGGGCTGAGGGGGGTCTATAACAAGCAGCAACAGTGAGAGATTTATTTCTGGAAAGGTGGATTTTCAAAAGTATTAGCTCGAACGGTTTGGGCACAGACCTGGATAGTATGACAGAACTCTGCAGGCTATCTCTGCAGTAGATTGCATCTCTGCCCCCTTTGGCAGTTCTATCTTGATGGAAAATGTTGTAGTTGGGGGTGGAAATTTCAGGATTTTTGGTGGCCTTCCTAAGCCAGGATTCAGACACGGCTAGGACATCAGGGTAGGCGGAGTGTGTTAAAGCAATGAATAAGACAAATGTAATTTTTTTGCCAGTGCTGTGATAAGATATTGTATAAAACAATGAATGTGAAGAATGTATCTGCACTGTGTGTGTGTTAGCTAGCTATTTTTATTTTTATTTTTATTTCACCTTTATTTAACCAGGTAGGCTAGTTGAGAACAAGTTCTCATTTGCAACTGCGACCTGGCCAAGATAAGGCATAGCAGTGTGAACAGACAACACAGAGTTACACATGGAGTAAACAATTAACAAGTCAATAACACAGTAGAAAAAAGGGGAGTCTATATATACATTGTGTGCAAAAGGCATGAGAAGGTAGGCAAATAATTACAATTATGCAGATTAACACTGGAGTGATAAATTATCAGATGGTTATGTACAGGTATTGGTATTGGTGTGCAAAAGAGCAGAAAAATAAATAAATAAAAACAGTATGGGGATGAGGTAGGTGAAAATGGGTGGGCTATTTACCAATATACTATGTACAGCTGCAGCGATCGGTTAGCTGCTCAGATAGCAGATGTTTGAAGTTGGTGAGGGAGATAAAAGTCTCCAACTTCAGCGATTTTTGCAATTCGTTCCAGTCACAGGCAGCAGAGAACTGGAACGAAAGGCGGCCAAATGAGGTGTTGGCTTTAGGGATGATCAGTGAGATACACCTGCTGGAGCGCGTGCTACGGATGGGTGTTGCCATCGTAACCAGTGAACTGAGATAAGGCGGAGCTTTACCTAGCATGGACTTGTAGATGACCTGGAGCCAGTGGGTCTGGCGACGAATATGTAGCGAGGGCCAGCCGACTAGAGCATACAAGTCGCAGTGGTGGGTGGTATAAGGTGCTTTAGTGACAAAACGGATGGCACTGTGATAAACTGCATCCAGTTTGCTGAGTAGAGTGTTGGAAGCAATTTTGTAGATGACATCGCCGAAGTCGAGGATCGGTAGGATAGTCAGTTTTACTAGGGTAAGTTTGGCGGCGTGAGTGAAGGAGGCTTTGTTGCGGAATAGAAAGCCGACTCTTGATTTGATTTTCGATTGGAGATGTTTGATATGGGTCTGGAAGGAGAGTTTAGAGTCTAGCCAGACACCTAGGTACTTATAGATGTCCACATATTCAAGGTCGGAACCATCCAGGGTGGTGATGCTGGTCAGGCGTGCGGGTGCAGGCAGCGAACGGTTGAAAAGCATGCATTTGGTTTTACTAGCGTTTAAGAGCAGTTGGAGGCCACGGAAGGAGTGCTGTATGGCATTGAAGCTCGTTTGGAGGTTAGATAGCACAGTGTCCAAGGACGGGCCAGAAGTATATAGAATGGTGTCGTCTGCGTAGAGGTGGATCAGGGAATCGCCCGCAGCATGAGAAACATCATTGATATATACAGAGAAAAGAGTCGGCCCGAGAATTGAACCCTGTGGCACCCCCATAGAGACTGCCAGAGGACCGGACAGCATGCCCTCCGATTTGACACACTGAACTCTGTCTGCAAAGTAATTGGTGAACCAGGCAAGGCAGTCATCCGAAAAACCGAGGCTACTGAGTCTGCCGATAAGAATACGGTGATTGACAGAGTCGAAAGCCTTGGCAAGGTCTATGAAGACGGCTGCACAGTACTGTCTTTTATCGATGGCGGTTATGATATCGTTTAGTACCTTGAGCGTGGCTGAGGTACACCCGTGACCGGCTCGGAAACCAGATTGCACAGCGGAGAAGGTACGGTGGGATTCAAGATGGTCAGTGACCTGTTTGTTGACTTGGCTTTCGAAGACCTTAGATAGGCAGGGCAGGATGGATATAGGTCTGTAACAGTTTGGGTCCAGGGTGTCGCCCCCTTTGAAGAGGGGGATGACTGCGGCAGCTTTCCAATCCTTGGGGATCTCAGACGATATGAAAGAGAGGTTGAACAGGCTGGTAATAGGGGTTGCGACAATGGCGGCGGATAGTTTCAGGAATAGAGGGTCCAGATTGTCAAGCCCAGCTGATTTGTACGGGTCCAGGTTTTGCAGCTCTTTCAGAACATCTGCTATCTGGATTTGGGTAAAGGAGAACCTGGAGAGGCTTGGGCGAGTAGCTGCGAGGGGGGGGGGAGCTGTTGGCCGAGGTTGGAGTAGCCAGGCGGAAGGCATGGCCAGCCGTTGAGAAATGCTTGTTGAAGTTTTCGATAATCATGGATTTATCGGTGGTGACCGTGTTACCTAGCCTCAGTGCAGTGGGCAGCTGGGAGGAGGTGCTCTTGTTCTCCATGGACTTCACAGTGTCCCAGAACTTTTTGGAGTTGGAGCTACAGGATGCAAACTTCTGCCTGAAGAAGTTGGCTTTAGCTTTCCTGACTGACTGTGTGTATTGGTTCCTGACTTCCCTGAACAGTTGCATTGCCAGACAATTTTAGAGAAATGATTCCATACATGTTTCTAATTAACTGCCAATATGCCAAAATTCCATTCAATCAATGCAGAAAAGTTGTAAATGCAACATGTACTGATATTGTATCATATAAAAGCATTCACAGCTTTCCTAGGGTGCATTCTTAAATGCACTCTGCTGTCTACTCCGATTTCAGACCACTCTCTCGTCTGAGCGTGCCAGAGCGCAGAATAACCAATGAATTTATGAAGGTGCAACACCTGTTGAGTATGACAGTTGTCAGTAAAGTCTGCAAAAAAACGTAATTACATTTTCTAAAGCCCAGACCGCACTCTGCGTGCACTCTGGCAGTCCAGAGTGAATTTATGAACACACCCCAAGAAAACTAAATCGGAGACATTAATGGTCTGTTTGTACATATTTTAGAGGCTATTTGTACAGAAAGTGTGTAGAAAGCCTGTATAAACTGTATTCATTATTATATTACTATATTTTAGTTTGGCTATAATTCTATTACACACATTCTGATACATCACATGCCTTTTATTTCGCTGCACAAGTAAATGCAGGAAATGCATTACCTATGCCTCTACTGCCATTCATTCCAATTAGACTGGTTTTGGATTTCTCCCTGACTAAGATAGCTCCCATTTTCGCCCCATTCTGGAACTTTGAGGGATCGTGACATATCCTCTCTAGTAATTTAATAGGATCTCTATGGCATAAACCCAGCTGATTCTCACTGAAAAAGGGTCCAATCACAGTTTCCAAACCCAGAGGCGCAACATCGTAAGACTTCCGGGAATGCTCAAGAAAGAGACCATACAGACCAGGCCGGGACTTGAGAAGTCGATGAGAGACATGAAACATCATTCATTAGTTGTTAATTTTCTCAAAATCTAAAGGCACAACCTAGATTCGAGCTAATGTCTTCATTAGTTTAACATGTTATTACTCCAACCTCGTGAAAGTGACAAACTGACTCAAAACTCAAAAACAACTTAATATCGAAGGAGTGCCTTTGTGTTGACGGCCTGCACATGCGCAGTTTGGCGCGAGACGGGCGTTTAGACACCGTTTCCTGACTTGTTATTGGAAGCATACGTATTTACAACAATGAATTGAACGTGTAGACCCGATTAAGTGTTTCTGTTCATGAGTTTAGCTAGCCAACGTCACCATGACATCGTCTACTACAAGAGTGATCGGGTATTTCTATTGGAGAAGCAGTTTCTGTCAAGCTTCATACTGCACTGTCTTTGGTCCAATGTTCCATCCATTCATCGTTTGTTTCTTTCCTGAATGTGCGTCTCAGTTGTAATATTTTGATCATTGGGCTGTCAGTGATTGGTCGTATATTGAAAATTGGGCGGTTCTCTAGTTCATCCAAGGCGTGGCATTAACAACGCGGGAACTGGCGGGTTCTGTTACTTTTGTTTCGAGTCGAACGTGTTGCAACCCGCTTAACTGATTCATTTTATTTATCGTGTGATAATCCTGATGGGCCCCCGCTCCAAGTTGTTCCTGGCGAAACACGTTGGCGGCAACGTTACAAAGTTGCAGATTTATTCACAAAAGTTTAGTTAGTTCGCATTCTAACGTTGAATTTGAGGCAGCTACTGCTGTTAGCTAACGTTTTTCTTTGTTTTAAAAAATACAGCGGTTTGTATTAGATGATAGCTCTCTAGCTAGCTAACCAAAACAGAACTTGTGTGACATGGAATCATTTCAGAAAGTGGAAAAGATTGGAGAAGGGACGTACGGAGTGGTGTACAAGGCAAAGAACAAAGTCACTGGAGAGACCGTTGCCCTCAAGAAAATCAGACTAGACACGTAAGTGGTGTCTGACTGACAGCTAGGTTAGCTGGCTATCGTTAGCCAGCTAATTGTCACCTTGGCAAGTAGCTGACTCCTCCGTCGCTACCTATTTGGCTATGTCGCTACCTAGTTACTTGACCTGAATTGATAACCAGTGAGTCTTGAAAGTAGCCCATGTTATGCTAGTTGATAGCTTAGTTAGCTTTTAAAGCTTTGTACGACAAAACAAGTCACTGTCTTGACAGCTACTGCTATCATTGGTCACATGGACTGTAACGTTCTCATAAGTAGATCCAGCTATTTAGAACTAGAAATCACATCCAGACACATGTAGAAAAAAAGGTATTATTAACTGCACCATGTCATACACTACACAATGGATGGACCCCATGCAATGTTCAAATTAATTTGGCTGACTTTGTGAGGAATGGGATGATAGTGTGATATTATGCCTTCTTAGGGAAACAGAGGGAGTACCAAGCACTGCCATCCGAGAGATATCACTCCTCAAAGAGCTCAGCCACCCAAATATTGTTGAGTATGTACCATTGAGCTACTTATGTTAAACACCAGCTTTCTCTGTTAAATTGTGCTTACATTGACATCTGTACTTTCACATCGACAGGCTCCGTGATGTCATCCACACAGAGAACAAACTGTACCTGGTTTTTGAGTTCCTACATCAGGACCTCAAGAAGTTCATGGACTCCTCCTCTGTCTCTGGTATCGCTTTGCCACTTGTCAAGGTATTCAGACTGCACACGCAATTTGTTTAGACTGACCAAAAAAACAATAGGTGATGCATTTAGCAGACACTTTTATCCAAAGCAACTTAGTCACGCCAGCATAGCTTTTTTTTCTTCTGGGTGGCCCCAGGAATTGAATGCACAACCCTGACATTGCAAGTGCTATGCTTTAATTGAGCCATACAGGACAACAGTGCCCCCACTGTGATTTGAGACATGTTTCAATTCCACTTGGGTCTTTGTCAGGTGGGCATATCATCTAACTACTGTGCATTGTTATCAAGGTGAAAGACCCAAGTAAAAAGTACATGTATGGCAAGTGTTTGATTATTTACCAACTAACACAATGTTTCTGTATGTGTAATGTTGTGGTTTTGTTTTTTTACCAGGTTGTAGCATAACTCTGTTCTGGATTTTGTATGGCAGTGCTACATACATTTTGTCACCTGAAATGAAAACAATATGGTAACCTATCAGGTTGTATGACTGTCTGTCTCCCTATGAATCTAATTATGGTGTGTTTGCAGAGTTACCTGTTCCAGCTGCTACAGGGCCTGGCCTTCTGTCACTCCCACAGGGTTCTCCATCGGGACCTGAAGCCCCAGAACCTGCTCATCAATGCCCAGGGGGAGATCAAGCTTGCTGACTTCGGCCTGGCTAGGGCCTTCGGGGTGCCTGTCCGCACCTACACTCATGAGGTGAGGCATACACAATATACATACACCACACTGTATTTTGCTGTGGTCAATGACTAGCAATATTAGTGTTTCACTTGTGTTATGATCCTCTGAGCATCATCATTTTTGAGCCCATGATAGGGAAACTAACATGTATTAACATTTCTCAGGTGGTAACTCTATGGTACCGAGCTCCAGAAATTCTCTTGGGCTGCAAATACTACTCTACAGCTGTTGACATCTGGAGTTTGGGTTGCATCTTTGCTGAAATGGTACATTTATTGTCTGGCTATAATATTTTGCAGCTTCAACATTTTTATAAAGCAAGGTGTCACTTAATCTCCAAACTTTCCGATTCATTCTTCAGATCACTAGGAGGGCCTTGTTTCCAGGTGACTCCGAGATCGATCAGCTGTTCCGAATCTTCCGTACCATGGGTACTCCGGATGAGGCGGCCTGGCCAGGAGTCACCTCCATGCCCGACTACAAGCCCTCCTTCCCAAAGTGGGCCCGGCAGGAGCTGTCCAAAGTGGTGCCCCCTCTGGATGATGACGGGAGAGAGCTTCTTGGGGTGAGAACTCTAACCACATTAATGATGTTTTGGTATTGGGCTAGTACCAATAAGATTAATAAAATGTAATCACTTGAAATTATTGCTCAGAGCTTCACACTTTGCTGTCACTGGCCGATTTAAACATTTAATAGATTGTACCTTATTATGACATTTTCTTATTCTTCCAGCAAATGCTGGCCTATGACCCAAACAAGAGGATATCTGCAAAAAATGCCCTTGTCCATCGGTTCTTCCGTGACGTCACCATGCCAATGCCACACCTACGACTCTGAGACATGCAGACTGACAGGGACAATACATAGCGCAGGGTCTTTCCATGAGAGACCTCTGAGCATAAGGACTGCCCCAGCTCTTATCCACACCTGAATAGTACAGTCCAGAAGATGGGAGAGATCACAGGGAAATATGGGTGCCATTCCAAAAATCATTCCAGCAGCTAAAACCAGCGTTTTATAAATTAGATGTCCTGTGAGTTTTTTTCTTTCTTTTTTCTTTACAGCTATGAGTGCTTGTTATGGAGTGGAGAATGGATTGGAAAATTCCAGTTTCAGCATTTGATTTGTATTGAAGGGGTTGTGTTTAGATTTTATCAAACTTGTTATGCCAATTTTATAAATGTTTAATGATTATACATAAAGATAAACTTGTTCCAAATCTTCTATTGTCTTTTCAATTCATGTAATGTTGTATATTTACAGGTACTATATGCGAGTTAACATTCACAATCCTGTGCCAACTTTCGGCAAGCTCTTCATTTGAGTTAGGTTAACATTGTGTGACAATATGAAACATATGGTCTGTGTTATTTTTGAAGATATTTCATCAAGGCTTGACATAAGAAGTTCTATAGTATAGCCACAAACAAAAGGGGGAAAAGGAGGGTTAGTTACAAGTAAATTGTTTTTGAACAATCGCAACATGTAGTGTTGATCCCATGTCTTGATCTGAAATAAATACCAAAAATCCCAGAAATGTTCCATATGCACAAACGTATTTTTCAGTTTTGTGCACAAATGTGTTTATCCCTGTTAGTCAGAATTTCTCCTTCGCCAAAGCCATTTTGTGGGGAAAAGCTAACTCTGGTTGACTCCATGGCTGCAGCCCTGCCCAGCACAGGAGGTTTCTGCCTCCCCTCTCCCAATGGATGGCCCTGCAACGCACAGGAGGTTGGTGGCACCTTAACCGGGGAGAATGGGCTTGTGGTAATGACTCGAGTGCAGTCAGTGGAATGTTATCAGTTACATCACGTGGTTTCCAGGTGTTTGATACCATTCCCTAATGAATTTATTTAATTTGACTGATTTCCTTGTATGAACTGTAAATCAGTAAAATCTTTGAAATTGTTCTATGTTGAGTTTATATTTTTGTAGTATATGAGTCACTTAGTTACTGAGGGAATTATATTTTGATGTGTTAAAATCTAGTAAAGTATCGGCAGATGGCAGCACCACTGAACTTTTTCAGCATTTATACCGTTTCACACGAGAGTAGACAAGCCTCGTACAGCCAATCATCGGTCGTTTTGTTACGCCTTTCAGTAAAGCGCACTACCGCATTGGATATTTTGTTTCCGCTCTTACCCGATACAAACAAGATGGCCGACGTTGTTGAAATCCATAAATTGAAGGTGAGAAAACAATAAAAAATGAATGCAACTCAATGTATACGGAATTATTCATAATCTAGTTTTTTGTAAAATTGACAAGTGATTGAAAATATGCTTATTTTACGATTTACAACGCTATCTAATGTAGTTGTGCGGTAGTAATGCAGTGTGATATGCCTGCAAATGGAAGCTATCTAAAAGTTATCGGCTGATGTGCTAACTAGTTAACGATATATTTTGTCATAATGGACTTTTCGTAGAAGGTTTAGAAGAATTTACGCAACAGGCTATGAGAATTTGGTTAAGGTTAGGAAAATGGTTAGGGTTAGCTAGCTAAATGGCCTAAAAGCAACTTTTTTTTTAAGTATAAAAACTGTATCCCATAAGCACGTTAACGTTAGTAGGCTTACGTTACTGTAAAACACATAACGTCGTCAGTTTAACAGCTAGCTGTACGAATTAATTTAGCTAGCTAAATACATTCCACCTTGCAAATGAATACGTTCGCTAGCTAACGTTAGTGTGCAAAGTTTGCTCTATAGCCAGCTAGCATACTTTTATTGAGCTCGTTATTATTGGTTAGATAGCTAGCAGTTATTTACATTGTCAAAACTGCCCCTGTAACCCCGTATACGGCAAGTTATTGTACATTTCACTATCTGTACTTTAGGCCTAGCTTGGTCTGTTGTCAAATTGCTGCATTGAGTTGTGCCAAAACTGTTTACTCATGTGGTAGCCATGTTTATGATAGCACTGATTTCGTTCGTTGGTTGTAGTATACATTTAATCAATGTTAATTTGCTACTGTATTATATGCATACCCTCTCCACTAACAAAGTGTTATACATTTGTTGACCCTAACTTCACCTTCAGTTGGCTGAGCTCAAGCAGGAGTGTGCTGTGAGGGGATTGGAGGTGAAAGGAAACAAAGGTGACCTTATTGGACGGTTGCAGGCATACCTTGAGGAGCATGGTATGGTGGACTTGACTTTCTTGCATTAACACTCACTCATTTCTTAATAGCGCTGATTGTACAATTTAAATGTGTATGTTTTTTGTTGTTGCCTTGTTCGAATGCGTAATGCTCCACAGCCCTGTGAATGTTGCCATGGAGGGTTCACTTCGGTTCCATCTATTACACTATTAGCAGCATGCATTGTCATGTTTAGGTGTCGGTCTGTGGTTTCTTGTTTTTGCATAATAACAAACACGTTCCCTCAGATCTACTTATTCTCTTGTTTTGTTTCTGAACTCACCTTAATTTAAAAAACTACTGCAATATAAGCCTTACTCTTTTTTGGATGGTATCATGAATTGTCTTGATTTTTACAATAACTGAATCTTAGTTTGATAGATGTACAGTGGATTTGAAAAATATTCAGACCCCTTGACTTTCCACATGTTGTTAAATTGCAGCCTTATTTTAAAACGGATTAAAGTTTTTTTTTTTCTCAATCTACACAATATAATGACATTGCAAATAAAACAAACTGACATTTATTTAAGTATTCAAACCTTTAGTCAGTACTTTGTTGAAGCACCTTTGGCAGCGATTACAGCCTTGGGTCTTCTTGCGTATGACGCTACAAGCTTGGCACACCAGTATTTGGGGAGCTTCTCCCATTCTTCTCTGCAGATCCTCTCAAGATCTGTCAGGTTGGATGGGGAATGTTGCAGCACAGATATTAAGAGGTATCTCCAGAGATGTTCCATCAGGTTCAAGCTCTGGCTCAGCCACTCAAGGACATTCAGAGACTTGTTCCCAAGTCACTCCTGTGTTGTCTTGGCTGTGTGCTTCGAGTTGTTGTCCTGTTGGAATGTGAACCTTTGCCCCAGTCTGAGGTCCTGAGCAGGTTATCAAGGATCTCTCTGTACTTTTCCCCTCAATCCTCACTAGTCTCCCAGTCCCTGCCACTGAAAAACATCCCCACAGCATGATGCTGCCACCACCATGCTTCACCGTAGGGATGGTGCCAGGTTTCCTCCGGACGTGACGCTTTGAGGCCAAAGAGTTCAATCTTGGTTTCATCAGACCAGAGAATCTTGTTTCTCATGGCCTGGGAGTCCTTTAGGTGCCTTTTGGCAAACCCCAAGTGGGCTGTCATGTGCTTTTTACTGAGGAGTGGCTTCTGCCTGGCCACTCTACCATAAATGCCTGATTGGTGGAGTGCTGCAGAGATGGTTGTCCTTGTGGACGATTCTCCCATCTCCACAGAGGAACTCTGTCAGAGTGATTAGTGGGTTCTGAGCCACCTCCCTGACTAAGGCCCTTCTCCCCTGATTGCTCAATTTGGCCGGGCGGCCAGCTCAAGGAAGAGTCTTGGTGGTTCCAAACTTCTTCCATTTAAGAATGATGGAGGCCACTGTGTTCTTGGGGACCTTCAATGCTGCAGACATGTTTTGGTACCCTTCCCCAGATCTGTGCCTCGACACAATCTTGTCTCAGAGCTCCACGGACAATTCCTTTAACCTCATGGCTTGGTTTTTGCTCTGACGTACACTTTCTACTCTGGGACCTTATCTGGAAAGGTGTGTGCCGTTCCAAATCACGTCCAATCAATTGAATTTACCACACGTGGACTCCAATCAAGTTGTAGAAACATCTCAATGATGATCAATGGAAACAGGATGCACCCGAGCTCAATTTTGTGTTTCATAGCAAAGGGTCTGAATACTAATGTAAATAAGTTATTTATGTTTTTTTATTTTTTTTATATACGTTTCAAAAAAAGTTTTTGCTTTGTCATTATCGGGTATTGTGTTTTGTTTAATCAATTTTAGAATAAGGCTGTGACTGTGGAAAAATAAAAGTGGTTTAAATACTTTCTGAATGCACTGTATGTAGCATTATTCACTGACAGGTGAAGTATGCATTCTCTAATGTACTATGTTCAGATAAACATTATTGTTTTTACAGCCAGCTTGTTGGCTTTACAATGTGAGGAAAATATATATTTAGCATGTTATGTTCCAGAAGATGAGGTGAATGAAGAGGAGGTCTTGGGAGAGTTAGAGGTAGGAATACTTTACTATTACAATATTTCTGAATATCTTTAAATTTGTGGAGGATTTGTTGAGATTACGTGTGTATTTACAGGACGATCCTAAAGAGGAGGAAATCAATGAAAGACCTGCAGAAGAGGCAGCAGGAGAGGCAGCTGTACCTGAAAAGTCAGTACTCTATTTCACTCACACCCACCTACCTATTGAATATTTTATGTCCTAATGGTTATTATGTGATTGAAGTAGGCCTAATCATTGTTAATATGATTCTCATGGTAAATTCAGCAGTTTTTCAACATTACATTGTATTTTCTTAATTCAGTGTTAAGATGAAGCTTGATGTCAGCATGTTATTTTTGTTATCTATGATTGCAATTCCTGATCAATTTCTGTTGCCATATGTACAAGATGTCTTTGGGGGAATATTTCAATAGACAGGTTTCCAGTAATCCACGTTTGTCCGACAAAAGCAATGTTGCAAAAATCATTGGAAACGGCAGATATAGAAGACATTTTCCAAAGATCATACATTTTTATCAGTTCTACAGGGGTTGATTTTTCTTTTGTTAAACTTTATCGCGACAAATTAAGATGGTAACTTTTTCCAATAAATAATAATTGCAGACTAATTTTGAAGGCACGTGATGTCATGTACCTAAAGCTCCACTCCACATTTAATTCTAAATACCTACAGCTTGCAAAATAAAATAAATCCACTATAAAAATGTTTCTTTGCAAGACAAGGTTTGTCTAGACTTTCACAAATGCCTGAATTTCTTTAACTTGCTTTTTTGGTTGGCCGACAAGTTTCACCATACAATTATTTCCGATATAGCCAACAGGAGATCAATTCTTAACATGGCACGCAACGTGGCGATACGTTGGCACCGATGATGTACACTATATATACAAAAGTATGTGGACACCCCTTCAAATGAGTGGATTTAGCTATTTCAGCCACACCCGTTGCTGACCGGAGTATAAAATCGAGCACACAGCCATGCAATCTCCATAGGCCATTCAACTGCCAATGTTTGTCTATCTTAAGAGCTCAGTGACTTTCAACGTGGCACCGTCATAGGATGCCACCTTTCCAATAAGTCAGTTCGTCAAATACCTGTCCTGCCAGAACTTTCCCGGTCAACTGTAAATGCTGTTATTGTGAAGTGGAAACGTCTAGGAGCAACAATGGCTCAGCCGCGAAGTGGTAGGCCACACAAGCTCACAGAATGGGACCGCCAAGTGCTGGAGCACGTAAAAGTAGTTTGACCTCGGTTGTAACACCCACTACCGAGTTCCAAACCACCTCTGGAAGCAACGTCTTGCAGAAGAACTGTTCGTCGGGAGCTTCATGAAATGTGTTTCCATGGCCGAGCAGCCACACACAAGCCTAAGATCACAATGCCAAGCGTCAGCTGGAGGGATGTGAAGCTCGCCGCCATTGGACTCTGGAGCAGTGGAAATGCGTTCTCTAGAGTGATGAATCACGCTTCACCATCTGGCAGTCAGACTGACATATCTGGGTTTGACGGATGCCAGGAGAAAGCTACCTGCCCCAATGCATAGTGCCAACTGTAAAGTTAGTTGGAGGAGGAATAATGGTCTGGGGTTGTTTCATGGTACGGTCTAGGCCCCTTAGTTCCAGTGAAGGGAAACCTTAAAGCTACAGCATACAATGACATTCTAGATGATTCTGTGCTTCCAACTTTGTGGCAACAGTTTGGGGAAGGCCCTTTCCTGGTTCAGCATGACAATACCCCTGTGCACAAAGGGAGGTCCATACAGAAATGGTTTGTTGAGATTGGTGTGGAAGAACTTGACTGGCTTGCACAGAGCCCTGACCTCAACCCCATCAAACACATTTGGGATGAATTGGAATGCAGACTGTGAGCCTGGCCTATTCGCCCAACATCAGTGCCCGACCTCACTAATGCTTTTGTGGTTGAATGGAAGCAGGTCACTGTCGCAGTAGGAAAATGTTCCAGCATCTAGTGGAAAGCCTTCCCAGAAGAGTGGAGGCTGTTATAGCAGCAAAGGGGAGACCAACTCCATATTAATGCCCATGATTTTGGAATGAGATGTTTGACGAGCAGGTGTCCACATACTTTTGGCCATGTAGCGTATGGCACATGAGAATTATTAGAATATGGCAAATATTAGTCAGTTAATACATTCTATCCACCCTGGCTTTCACAGGCTACCTGAGACATGAAACAGATAGGTGGGAGGGTGTACAGGCTGTCGTCAATGTATTTATGCGCAATTACCCTAAATGAGTAATGGAAACAGTTCTGCCACTACATTTTTTTTCAAACTTGTTTTTGGGGGGGTGATGTCATTATGTCCAGCTGTTTTTTTTCTTCAGATAAGTTAGTTAAATGGTAACGCACCCTAGCAGACAATTGTCACATTTATTTTCTAAGCTAACTTTTGAATACTCGACAATCACTGGACAATTGAATAGAGACATACTGCAGCTACTGGCTGTGCAGTTGTTTATTTTTGACCAGTAGAGGGCAGGCTAGGGTTACAGTTCACTGGATACTGTATTCACCGCCCTAATGGTTTCATTCAATTCATTTTTTTTCTTGCTTTAGGGATGCTGAGAAGAAAGTTGTGAAAATCACTGCCCCAGCAGCTGCAGAGGAGGTATGTAGTAGCATGATGCACAGAATAACTGGTGTATCAATAGATTTAAAATCATTGTTTCCTACCATGTTTTTCTCATCAGCTCTAGTAATCCTCACTCGGTATTGGAAACCTTGACAGGATCAATGTGTACCTGCCCTATTGGCACTACATTGATGAAGTGTACTTGTATGAGTCTTCAACTTGTATTTGTGTCCATCACAGAAGCTGCAAAAGAGGGCGGAGCGTTTCAACCTGCCTGCCACTGCTGATAGTAAGAAAGAGGCCCGCGCTGCCAGGTGAGCCCCTGGACTGAATTCCACATTATAATGGATCTCTTGACCTCCTCAAATTGATGAAATATAGTAGTTAACAATCAAGTTTTGATCATTACTCCGTGAACAATGTCAGGTAGTTACATTAAAATAATAACAAAGATATTATATGTGGCAATCTGCCCCATGGGAAGTAATTGGTCTGACTGTTGAAAGCATAGTAAAATGGATTTTGAAAAGATGTAGGTTGTGTGAGTGAATATTAACTGAATGGACCTGATGTTTGTCAGGTTCGGTTTACCAGCTCCAACGCCGGCTTCCACACCAGGTGAGTTGGATTTTTAGCCTTTCATAGGTCCTTCAGCATGACGAGTCCAAAGTGTGTAATTCATTAGATTTTTTTTCTTTGTCTATGTCTATTAGGTGCACCAGTTGCGAATAGCAAACCAACTGTGAGTATCAAGGGGGGTTATATTCATTTTTTATTTTCCTACTGCAACGGTGACGGCACATAAAATGACACCTCACATAATCCTCACATTTACAGTAGGCTGCTATAACATTGTCATGGAATTAGAATACTAGAATGGACATGAACCTTCTTGTGATTGGTCAGCCATTTTGGTCAGGGAGTTGGTCAGCTATGGTTTGCCAGTGCTGTGATAAGATATTGTGTAAAATAACTTTCAACCATTTTTCTGCACTGTATGTTTGTTAGCTATGGAACTCCGTTTGGTCTTTGTGTCAAAAAAAGATACACATCAAATAACACTGATGCGTCAAAAAAGCTTGTTGACCAATCAGGACCTGAATATGACTGCACGTCACTTAATAATTGCACATACATAAAATGTTTATGTAGTAATTACACATTGATTACACTGTCACTTGTATACATCACAGTGATTCACCAATATGTATGCTATGATGCTGGTAAAGTTGTCTTGCACCTGCTGCACAAGGCAGATACACATTTCTCCAAGCTCTGGGACAGTGCTGGTTAGAAAAAAAAGCTAGCAAGCTGTTGGATGCAAACAATGTTCTACCCCAAAAACATAGCAAAACTATATAATCTGTTTCAGTAGCTCTAGCTAGCTAGCTATGTGTCATCTAAAATACTCCTTATTTATAAGCCAGTTTTTGTATTGGTTGATGGTCGGACCTACTAGCCATGCTTACTTATAACATTAGCTTGGGGCAACAGGGCTAGGTAGCTGGCTAGCCTGTTTAGTTCGTTGTCTATCTAGCTAACTAGTTATTTTCATGAACTACAGTTTGATTTCAATAGGAAAACAACAAGTGGCTGCCTAGCTAATACTTAGTCACATGGATTCCTAAATCATTGCTAGAATATTGAAAGTGATAGTAGTTTCTGGTCATTGTTTTCAGGCTAGTTGCATTGGTGCTAGCAAGGTACCAAGTTAAAGCTTGCTAGCTACCCCAAAAGTTGCTAAAAACATATGTATCAAAGATATTTGTGAATGTCTTTGTCATACTACAAACCAAAGTCAATGTAGGGAGACAGGCTACCTCCCAGTTTCCACACTGTCATCAATTTGACAAAATACATTATTTATTATTCTGTTTTTTGATTTAGCTAGGTTGAATCAGGTGCACCTGCTTAGGATATGGCTGGCAGGCAGAAGCAGCAGGATCACCATCCCTTCTCCGCTGCCTAATGCGATGGTCGCATGTCGGGAATAACGTTAGACAACCTAGCAATTCTTTTAAAATCCTGCTCGTTTGATCCTGATCTTATTTCAGATGTTCAGACTTTTCCCCCATTCGGTCAAACAAATATGTCTTATTACCAAAGCGATATTACAAACGTGTGTGTGTGCGTGTGTGTGTGTGTGTGTGTGTGTGTGTGTGTGTGTGTGTGTGTGTGTGTGTGTGTGTGTGTGTGTGTGTGTGTGTGTGTGTGTGTGTGTGTGTGTGTGTGTGTGTGTGTGTGTGTGTGTGTGTGTGTGTGTGTGTGCGCGCGCGCTTATTTGCAGACCTTTTTTATTTTTACAGCTTTGATAGTACTACTGACAATAGTGGTGGCCCTTGCACATGCAAGGCATAACACCTGTATAAACTCTATTTATTACAGTATGTGATCATATTTTAGATTAACAATTATATTACAGAATTTCTGATATATCGCATACCTTTTTAATTTCCTACATAAGAAAAATCTGGATTATGCCTCTAATGCCATTGATTCCAATTAAACTAGTTTGGATTTCTCTCTGACCAATGTGGCTGCCATTTTCAGCCCATTCTGGAACTTTTAGGGGTTATGACATAGCCCCTCTAGTAATTTAATAGGATCTCTATGAACAGGAGTTAATCTGCTGTGTTTATTAGAGGAGAACAAGACTGTATGAAAATGATCAGAACTGTTTTTTGTCGTTATGAATAGAAGTGTGTGTGTATATGCATACCTGTTTAGTCTTGGTGGAGCTTGTAACCAACCCCTCTCCTCCCTCTGTGTTGTTAGGTCAGCGTTGAGGTCCTGAAGAAGCGGGCAGAGCGCTTTGGCATGAATGTCTCCCCTGTTGCCAAAACGGTGAGCTGACTCATGACTACATGAAACTTGCATAGTAATTCAAATTACACACATATACAGGTAGGGTGGCCAACTGGCCCCAATTACACAAGTATACGGGTAGGGTGGCCAACTGGCCCCAATTACACAAGTATAC